>NW_023416287.1:24499326-25124326 GCF_014176215.1 Rousettus aegyptiacus | reverse complement strand
GTTTGTCCTTGGAGTAATGGTGCAGTATTTGCTCATCCAGTGTTCATGGAGAGTTGTATAGAACAAAACTACCATGAATGAAAATCGATTCTCCTTCATGGGGAGAAAATTAGAGAAAGAATGTAGAGATCACCGTGGAGAAAGTAGGAAAGAACTTTTAATTTTCTTACTCAATCACAATTAATTGCCTTCTAAGTATTTACCACTCTTATTGTTATTACTAATTTAGTTATTTCCCAGGGGCATGGTCTCCCTCGAAACTGAAAAAGCCAGGTTCGAGGTGGTTTTTCATGTTATCATTTTGGCAAAGAGAAAGTAGGAGATAACATGTATTCACTTCTTTAAAGAGTAGAAGACGAGGAATCATACACAAATAATGGAGGGGGAGAGGAAGGAAGAACAGAGCTGGTAGAAAGTCGTGACTTTAAATAAGCAGGGACATCCCAGAAACCAGTTGGAAAACATGTGACTCAACTGGCGATGTTGCAATTAGAAACCCTTAGTCGGCAATATCGCATTTAGTTGGCTCCGCTTGAAACTTGACCAGCTCTTTGTGAACTAGAATTGGCAGCTACCAGTCCCAACTCACACATTATCTTTCAAAACCTCAGATATTCAAAGACACAATCTCCATTGAATACAGAACTGCTATACCTTCTGCCTCTAACTCACTACTCTTAAATTCTGGATATACTAATCAGGCAAGACTTCAGAAAACACAAAATGAGGCATGAAAACCATACCAGACTCATAAGCAATAGGCCTACTTTCCAGCCAAGCAAAGAAGGATTTAAATAAAACTTTTAAACAAGCAACATGGCCCGTTATAATGATGTTGCCTTTAAATTGCTAAATATCACCTTCCTACTTCAATACCTATAGCACTCAAAATATTTGAAGAATGCATAAAGGACTATTTTCTAGATCTCGACATTTGCATCACATTATGGATATACAATTTTTAAATGTTTTTTTTCCAAGCAAGACTTACCCGTGAAGAAGTAACCCCAAGGACCGAATTTCATAATTAAAAGATTACTTTGGTTGCTACACTTTAGTCTGGTTGCTATGTGTCCAGGAAAGATTTATTAAAAAAAAAAAAAAAAAAAAAAGTTATACTTTCTTAAAGCTGTTACATGGCCATTGTTTATGAAAAAGGACTCTCAATCTGAATTTCTAAAATCTGTGGTTCCATCTACTGGCAGCCTCCAGTACTGCTTTATATTACATTACAGTATATCAATCAACTACAGGGTTCTTATGTGCAGTCTTTTAAAAGAAAAGTTTCATTGTTCATCTGTAGGCCCAAACAAAAACAAATTATATAAGTACAAATATTAATGCACGCTTGGCATAGGAGGCAGAGAATACTTCTATATCTTGATCAAAATCACTCACACCATTGAAAATTAAAGTCTTGCTTGTTTAATGCCTTCCCCAGTTGCCATTTATCTATTTCTCTATTTACCTACTTTTTTACCATGCTTCATCAATTTTGCTATCAACTGAATAATCTGAACATAGTATATCTAAATATTAGCTTCTACTATATATGTATTCCATCCACCCTTTTTGCTAACTGCATATATGTACTATTGTCTTTCTCAGGAATTAAATTTATATGGTTTAGCATGGAGTAAAATCATTTTGTACTCAGAACATAGTGCGTGTTTACTAGACGTTCTCTGGTGATTACAACAGTATCACACAGATAGATGATCTTCCAAGGGTGGTGATATTCTTTTATATCTTTCACTCAGTGCTGAAGAAGAAAACCAAAGTTCTTGCCCTAATGAAGATTATGGTATAAACAACTATAAGAACCCTAACAATTATCTCTGTTGTTTTTGTATATTTTTATTAGCATTTATAATCACAAGAAAAATATATTCCTGTATTGTTTGATATGTGTCCTCTGGACCTTGATTCACACTAAGAAATCCAGGGAGGAAGAAACTAGCGGAAGTGCCCTCTGACAGCAGAGTGGAGGTGACTGAGAGGAAGAAAGAAAACCAGAGGCAGGAAGATAGATAGAAGTCAACCATCCTCCGCTTTCTCCACTGCAGATGTCTAGAGTAGGCCCACACTTGAGGATAGTAGTCTTGACTTTAAATAAGGCTTACAATTTTAATTACTACACTTACAGAAATTAGACTATTCCTGAGAGTTATAAGTGGCAGAGAGAGTGTTTATTATATAAAAATGGCTGTAAAATCATGGAACCTACTGTATATTTCTTAAGGGACAGGAGAAATCCTAGCACTACAGTGGGGAAAAAATAAGTTGTTTTCTAAAGGTACCTTATGATGAATCCTGCTCATTCAAAATATCATTCCCACTAATCATTTATAATGTGTTCATATTTATTTTTAAGTACAATTTGCCCATAATTTTCTTTTCCCAAATTATTTTTATCAAGTTTTGGTATTAAGGTATTGCTAGCTTCATAAAATGAATCTGTGAACTCTCCTCCTTCATCTACAATGGAATAATGTAAACAGTTTAGAAATTAACTCTTCTTTAAAGGCTATGGAAGTTCTGCTCTAAAACCACTTGAGTCTGTTGTCTTTCTTAATGGTATATCTTTATCTTACACACATTTAAATGGCAACAAATCTATTCTGGTTTTCTACTTCCTTTCTGGTCAATTTTAGTTGATATTTTGCAAAGATATCATGCATCTCCACTAGATTTTTAAAACTGTTACCAGAGAGCTATGTATAATACTTTCTTACTAGTCTTTTATTCTACTCTGTATTCATGACTATATTTGGTTTCTCATTCTTTTTCTTTTTTTTTTTTTAAAGTTTTTTTCTCTTTTTCCTTAGTTATGCTTGGCAGTGGTTGGTTTATTTTGGAAGTTCATAGAGGAGGATCTATTTTCCATTTTATTAATTCTTTCTACTCTATTTTTATTTTCGCTCTATTTAATATCAGCTTTTATCTTCATTAACTTGCTTTTTTCTCCTTTTTACAATTTGACCTTGTTATATTTCTTACTTCTTAGGTTATTGCTTCCCAACAATTTTCCTCTTCCTCTCTCAAAACACCCAGTGACTTTGGCAACAGAGTTTTCATCCACAATCCTTTCTCATTTTCTCTCAACAATCATCCTCCTGGTCATCCTTGCTCATTCCTTGCAGTTTTAGAATTTGACACACTATCTTTCCCCTTAACTCTGTCTATCATTTCACTATTTTCAGTGGCTTCATCATCTAAGTAGATGATCTGTTCACTGCCCTGCACCTTTGTATCATGACCTTTCTACTTCTAACAATGTTTTTCTCTGCCTCAGTTACCCATACCTTTCATCGCCTCATACAGCTTGTCTAAGCAATGTTTGCTAAGACTTCACAATTTCTGTTCTGGACTAAATGTCTGTATTCCCCCAAAATTCATATGTTGAAATCCTTCTCTCCAATGTGATATTAGGAGGCAGGGGTCTTTGGAAGGAGATTGGGTCATGAGGGTAGAGCTCTCATAATGAGATCAGTGCCCTTATAAAAGCAAGCCAAAAAAGAAGCCTTATCAGATCCGACTGTGATCTTGGACTTCCAGCCTCCAGAAGTGTGGGAAATAAATTTCTGGTAGTTTATAACCCACTCAATCTATGGTACTTTGTGATAGCAGCCCAAACTGACTAAGAAGATTTCCTAATCTCTACTTTCTTCTCTAGCCACCTGGAAAAATGCAAACCCCAAACTTACCTCTGCCTACTCGTGGCTGCCTGTGAAGGAAACTTCACAACTATGCACTTACTTCACTTGGAATTTATATTCATAGATATCAGTGGGCTGTTGGTAATGCTTAGCACTTCAATTACATTTCTGCTAATCTCCAAAACTACATCTTCTCCCATCAAACTTCCAAAACCCCTCCACGTTCCTCAGTTTCATTTGATGACATCATTTCTAGTTTTCTTGAAAAGACAGACACGATCAGAAAACCAGTAATATACAAACCTAACTCACACTGCTGACTGATGTTCTGTCGTAATAGATGCACTGTTCTTGCTAGAATCTAAAATCAAGCCCTCAGAGGAAAGGGGGAGGGGGAAGGTAGACAGAGTAAAGGTGGTCAAATATGTGGTGATAGAAAGAAATCTACGAGAGGTGAACACACAGTGTAAACACAAACTGTTAAAGTGTACAACTGAAACTTACTGGATTTTGTTAACCAATGTCACCATGAAAAAAATTATTAATTAATTTAGACATAAATAAATAAAAAATAAAATAAAACAAGCCCTCAATCAGATACCATCCCCTACCTCTTTTTCCGTGATCCATTGTCTCTTGCATCATTTTCATCATTTCCATCAATATGATGTGATATCACCAATCTTAAATAAAATTTTTTTGAAACATTCTCTTGATGCCACATTCCCTCTCGACCCTTCCAAATTTCTCTGTTCCCTCTAATAGCAAACCTCTACAAAAGGACACCTTTGCTTCCTTTCTTTATTTCCTAGCCTCCTATTTTCTACTCTATCCATTCAAATCAGGTTATGGTCTCCAAAAGCCTACCGTAACTGCTCTTATTCAGTTAAGAGCACCTTAACTCCCATGCAGCCAAATTTGAGGGTCCATTTTCAGCAGAATTTGATCAACTATGATCTTTTGTTTCTTGAAATATTTCTTCCTTCAGCTTCAAAGCATCCTGGTATATAGTATATTTCAATATCTCATAGGAAACAACCTCTGGTGTAAAAACTGTAAATTTAAAAATTTTTGTTTCATAACTAAAGTTAGTCTCTATTTGAGTACTGTTCTGCCTGACTGCAGAAAATATAATCTGGTTGGCTCTATATAAACACAATCATTTTGGTGTCCTTTACTGGTTCCTTCTTAGATGTTTAAACACTAAAAGCTGAAGAGCTCCAGGGATTAAACCTTCCTTCTTTCTCTCTCCTCCATCTTCACCAGAGATTCTTAAACTCCTGCGTGCCATGGACCCCTTTGACAGCCTAGTGAAGACTCTGGACCCTTTCTAAGAATAACATTTTTAAAAGCATAAGACAAAATAGACTTGTAAAAGAAATAAGTTATATTTAAATACTATACTAAAATACTTAAACTATTTTATAATGTGTGACATGACTTCCACTGCATTAAATTACAAAATCAAGAGGCAGGTTCTATAACCATTGTAATCTCAAAGTAGTAATGATGAGTTTCCAAGGAGCCATATTTCAGGATATCTGCAACAACTGCTATGTGATATAAAAAAGATTTCTGGCTTCTATTAATGACAAAGTCACAGCTACTCCAAGTATTGCTATGCTTTGTTGTCTATATTCATAAGAAAGAAAATGCTAACTCTCAGTTAGAAGTTAATGAAAATAAAGATGTATTTTTCGATCCAGGTTCACAGACCCCTGCATTATATCTACAAATCCCTTGGAGATCCATGGACCCCAGATTAAGAATGCCTTATTTAATATTCACTCCTTGAGTGATCTCAGGCTGTCCATAGATTAGATATCTATCTATATGCTGATAGCTTCTAAACATAGATCTACAGCCCCAGCTTCCCTCCTGAGTGCCTGACTTTTATATCAAACTGCCTGCCTACTGGACATCTCTACTGGAATATCTAGTAAACATTTCAAATGTATCATGGCATACATTAAGCTCTAGATCTTTTACCCTCCCCAAGTTCAGCAAATGGCAGTCACCAAGTTGCTTATGGCAAAAATTGGAGTCGTCCTTGATTTTTCTCTTTCCTTTACACCTCACATGTCCAGTCAACTGGACAAAGTATATCGAACCTGACTACTCACCACATCTACTACTACCATCCTGATCCCAATGACCACCAACACTTGCCTAGAGGATGAAGATAATCTCCCAATGAATCTCTGTATCTCCAGTTCATCCCCCTAGGGTCTCTTTGCCAAACAGCAGCAAGAATGCCCTTTATAAATATACATAGAGCCATGAATCTCCCTTCCTAAAAACCCTCCAGCAGCTATTCATCACATAAGAATAAAATCCAAATCCCAGGCTATCATGGCTCATGAGTTTCCACATATTCTTTCATCTTTATGAGGTCATCTCCTACCACTCTCTACTTCGCTCATGCCACTCTGGTATCACCGGAACATCTTGCTGTTCCCCAAGCTCGCCAAGCTTATTTCAACCCCAGGGTCTTTACACTTGCTGTCTCTCACCTTGGAATACTCTTCCCCAAGGTCTATGCACAGCTCACTCCCTTGCCTCAAGCAGGCTTCTGTTAAAATATTACTTTTTCAGAAATGCTTTTCATAATCTTCCTATAAAATAAATCCCCAATTCCCTAGTCATTTACCTGCTCTATTTATCTTCACAGCTCTCATTACTATTACCTGAAATGATGTTACTCATATATTGTATTTCTGGTGAAGAACATTTTGTATAAATAGTCCATCAACAGAATTTCTATCCAATTAGCACTAAGACTTGAATTAAAACATCTGGCTGAGGCTAAAACAGGAGAGGGAAAATTTTAGGTGCCATAAATGAAGAAGACACTCATATCCAAAGCCACAAGGATGAACAAGAGTTGAAGCCATCTGGCCTTTAAAGACGCCCGGGCTAAAAATACGTGTTAGTGTTTCCAGGAGCCAGGAAAGATACCCCATCCTTGAATAGATTCTAAAAAAACACAATCATTGCCTAAGGTTATGGTGCAGAAGTGAGCTACATACTCCAGGTTCTGATGGAAAAAAAGTTACCAAAGTTTTGAAGCTCTTGGTCATGCTGCACAAATATACAAACCTAAACAGTACATAAAACCCAAGTAAAAACACTAGTATAAAAACTAATTTGAATAATCAAACAAGAAAAATGTTGAGCATTAGTAGAGCTTATCTATCACATATGTTGATTTTATCTATCAGAATCACTTTTGGTCATAAGCTCACTGTTATAATAGCTTTTTAACTATTTTTCTTCAATAAATTAACAATGCAAGAGATTTTTTTTAAGAGTTGCTTTGTAGCCTAGAGGCAGAAAGTGTATTCTTATACTACAGGAACTTAATTTTTATTCATAGTCATTTAAAATAGTACTTTGAAAGTAATTTTTATCTCCTATTCATAGGTTCTGTGATGTTTCAGAACCACACTCAGTTTTTAAACAGTCAAAACTTGTACTTAAAAAAAAAAAAAAAGATACAGCTGAAACATTGGATTTCATTAACCAATGTCACCAAAAAAAAAAAAAACCTAGTTAAAAAATAAAAAAGAAGCTAAAATAATTTTTTTAAAAAAGAAGCTCAATTGGAGCCAGTAAAGCAAACAGAACACCAGCAGAAGATATGATGAAATCACCCTACAGATGCCCACACAATTGAAGAACTCAAAGGACTCTTGAGTAAAATATTCCCCACAAAAAAATGAAGCGGCTTATAAAAATAAGTAGCACATAAGTAGCACATAAAGGAAACACACCACCATGCACAAAAGAAACCCACCACCATTAGAGACAGCCAGCAGATGGAATGAATGAAGAATTTACCCATGAAGAACTAGAGATCATAGAGCTAAATCTGAAAGGGTCTTTAAAATAAATGTTTTAAAATGTTTAAAGATGCACAGAATTCATAAAAAATGAATAGGACTTTTTTGTGCACTCCACAACTAATGTTCTAGCTGCTATAACTTTCTTTTATTCTGTTCTCTTCCTATATCTTGTATCCCCCAAATGGTAATTTTTAATGTTCCTTTTCTTTGTGGGTATAGCAGATTATCAACAGGAGAATAATGGAATTCCATGGAACAGAGGCTTGTAATAACTGTTAGATTGACCTCATCAGAATTTAAGGTTTATGAGACTAACCAGTACATCTACTCTGTCTAGCTCAGTAGAAACCACTACACAATAAAAAATAAAATGTATAATTTCCAAGATACTATTTTTTTAAAATAAAACATAGAATAATACATTTATGTTAATAATAACCGCAAGAGACTTCCCTTAGTTGTAAGGCTCAGTTTCATAGCTAATGACGACAGAGCACATAAAATACCAAACAGCTTTTAAATCAAAGAATGCAATCCAGTAGCCTTCTCACTTGGGCTAAGTCCAATTTTAGATTTGGTTATTCATCACGTTAGCAGTTCTTATCAGAAAGCTAACTAAGCCAAACCAGGATCATGGTTTTCAACCACAATTCAAGAAGAATTACACACACTAATTGAGACTACTTGTTATGCCATTTTCAAGATAATGTGTGTGTGTGTGTGTGTGTTTGTGTATAGATATAGAGATAGAGATAGAGATAGAGATAGAGATAGAGATAGAGATAGAGATAGAGATAGAGATAGATTTAGGAGAGAGAGAGAAACAAATAGAAATTTTAGAATTGAAAAATGAAATACTAGAAAATGAAATGGCTATACAATAGTCTACACATAGCTGAAAAAAAAAGACAGTGAATCCAAAGAGAGATATAAGGCAAGCATTCAAGATACAGCACAATGGGTAGAATATATAAAAAGAGAAGGAAATTTATGTCTAAGGATATAGCAGGCATATTTTTAGAAAACAAGAAGATTGGGAATTAATGAGCAAAAAAAGCCTACTTAAAAAGCTAGACAAAGAGAAACAGAGTAAACATGAAGAAAGTAAAAAGAAATAATAAAGATAATAAAATAATGAAGTAAAATACAAATAAAGCTTAAATATTATTGTTAATAACCAAATGCTAGATTCAGGGGTGGGGGGAGGTACTAACATTTCTTGAACTAAAGAGAATGTAATTTCTGTTTGTAAGGTAGAGCACAAAGTTTTTCATACATCTATACATCTGTTAAATTGAGCTATTAACTATAATCCTCAAATCTTTTATGTCCTTGCTTACTTGCAGTTACATTACACCTGCAAATATCTTACCATAATCTTGTTTTATCTCTTTTTTCTTGTATTTTTAGAAGCTTTTTTTTTTTATGCTTTTAGATGTTATATTTTTTAAAGAAAAAGTCATGGATATGGTCACACATCTCTGAGTCCCAGTGTCTTTAGTGATGAAATTGGACAATATGAAATCTCTGATCCTTTCTTATGTTTTATTTCTATGATTGTATACATTTCTCTTAACTTTACTCAAAGTCAGAGTTGAGGTGGGGAGAGAGATCTAAAATCCTTTTTATTTCAAATATCATCGTAATTGCTAACCAAAGCACAAAGTTCTACTTGGAAAATTAAGGCATTGCCTCTTCTTATTTTTGTCCTTTGTAGGAACTACAAATATATCTCATGAATATAATTCACTCATGTAGACTTCAGCTTTGTGAAACATGAACCGAAAAACTATTAAAATCTTATATCCAAGTAGCCAATCTATTAATGAAAATGAATTCATCATTGTTATCAACATGTGGCAATATTTTATTTTTCAAAATGTAAAATCTCTGTGCATATCGATTGCTAAAAATGGCATGAATTCTCCACCTTTCCCTAATCTATGCCCTTTTCAATATGTTTTAGCACTAATTCCCATCAAGAGATGGAGTCTAATTCTCTACCCTTTGAATCTGAACTTGCCTTGTGATTTGCTATAGCTAATAGAATATGCTGGAAATTACACTGTGTTGGTTCCAAGCCTAGACTTTATGAAGCCTTTCACACTTGTATTGTCTCTTGGACTCCTGCTTCCACTATGAGAACAACCCCTGCTGGAGGATGAGAGACCACATGGATCAGAATTGAACTGCCAGACGACTGTAGATGTGTGGGCGCACCCAGACAATATCACCCAAGCCAATCAATCATCCTGTCCCATAGAATCATGAGGAAAATAAATGTTCTTTGTTGTATGGAACTAAAGTTTTATCATTTTTTTTTTTACAGCATTAGAGTGGCAAAACTTAACTGGAAAAGTTTCTAAAACATTTATTGCACTGAGTGTGAATTCACGTTTCATGAAACTCATTCATACATTTATTTGTTTTTGAGATCTGTTTTTGTTTCTATTTTGTTGAATGATATCTTTGCTTTATTGAAAGATGTGTGTGTGTTTAGTTTGTTTGTCTCTGTGGCAGGGGAAATAATGTTTCTTTCTTTTTCCTTAACAGATGTCATGTGAAGACTTAAATTGAAGCATCGTGGTTTCAGGACAGTCACCTCTATCATCTAATTCTCAGACATCTGATGGCCACAAAGGCAAATAAATATAGTTGCCTTCCTTGTTATGTGGAACAACAGAGTTCAACATAAACTTAGAGACCTTGCCACACCCACCACAAACATGCCTTGGAACAATAAATAAAAAGACACTCACATCTCTAGAAAGAACACATATACCTCCATCTAAGCTCTGACAGAAAAGCTTAATCTCAAAATGAAAAATAAAATAAAGTGGGAATGGAATTAAGCTGCCTAATCTTATATATAATTTCCAAAAACTAGTAAGCATTATGTGATTCTCTGTTGCATAACAGATATTGGCCACAATTTTAGATATCGCTTAACTTCTGTGGGGCAGATAGAATTTTCCAAGTTAGAAAAGGGGTGGGGGAGGAGAACAGTGCTAAATAGAATTTTCTGAAAAGGAGTGCAAGAATAAAGATTGCATTTACTTCAGTGATGTTCTACAAGTACCTACAATGCCTATCATTTTGATAATACATATTTCGCATTTTACTTCCATGAATAATATTAAACATGGCAAAATGGAAGTAGAAGTAGGCTTGAAACTGACAGTATAAACTATTTGACATGCATCTCAGCTAATTCTTCTTAACATTTTTCAAAATCATTGTTGAAAAATGAATACGTGATTACTGTACAAAATTTAGAAAATATAGGTAAGCAAAAAATAAAATTAAAATTATTTATAATTCTCCATGTAGATTTTCTAAAAATTTATGTTTTTTTCTAAATACGTATCCTTATAAATATGTTGATACTAAATGTATTTCACCAAGTTCAATAATATTCCACATGCTTATGTTTCTAGGTAAAATTACTTCTCTAAATTTTTCTGTCATTTAAAATTGTCTGACAAGATCATTCATTACATAAACACATTATTTGTATGATTAATTTTCCATTGTTGAACGTTGATGTCATTTAAATTTTTTTCACTATTTTATTACAATGCTGTGATGAATGAATACCCTCTTAGTTGAGTCATTGAGGACATCTGTGATCCTGTGAATAAATTTCTTGAAGTCATTCTATTCATTTATTTTTCTAGTTTTTCTTAACGGCATTTATAAAACCATCTCCTTATCTCCCAGAGCTAGATCATGGCTGTCTTCGACAGTCACTATGGTGTTGCAATACTGATTCAAATATTGCTCTCCTTGGCCCTCTTCCTTTCATGACTTAACCTTCTGAGTTGTTTACATTTCAGAAGGGCACTCTACAAATCAGAGAAGCACGAAGAATTTCCTCTCCACACCTCTCTTCCCAGTCACAGCAATCTTTCTCTCTCAAAATACCGAAATTCTTATGCTCCCATCAATCCATCCCCTCAGCAGATTAGAAAGTTAGGTTATTAACTAGTTCCTACTGTTTTCAATGCCCAAGAAAGTTTAGTGTGCTGTCTCTTTGGTGTTGCAGATTTTATTTATAGAAAAAAATTCATTATCCAACAACTTCCAAGCATTAGAAATTGTCCTATTTAGGAAATTTAGGGTAAAAGAGAAGTTTCCCTGGGGGGTATGAATGCATGAGTTGTGCTGCGTTAAGTAAAAAATTCAAGAGGCAAGTATAAAACAGCAGGTACAATATGCTCCGTTTGTACCAAATGTTGGGAGGAAGAGGTGTGCGGTGTGTGGCTATGTACTTTGCTCTTAGAAGCATGGAATAACTTCACAAATATACGAATATATACAAGAAGAAAAGTAGCAGTAGTCGATTTTGGAAAAGAAAACTAGGTGATCGATACATAAGAATGAGCAAAAATATACTTGAAATCTGAAATATGATAAGTTACCTTTATATTTTTCATTATATATATTAAAATGAAACATAAAACATTCTTGCCTGTAAAATTCTATACCTTTGACTACATTATGTACCCTCAAATTTATTTAAATTAAATTAAAAAACAAATGTTATGACAAATTGCTACCTACTTTATGAAGAGGCAAATTCTATAAATGCTTGGAAAGAATTTTTATAATAATATGTCAACCCATTTCTCCTCCTGCATCCAGGAGGAAGACAGGAGCCAAGATACTTTGGCCAGAGAGGGTGTCAACTGACTTAATAAAAAAAATCATCAGATCAAACTTAATAGAGAAGAGAAAAAATTGTTGGAAATGAAGAAGACCAATGGAATAAAGCCCATTCTTCTCAAACATGAAAATTATGTACTCTCTCATTCCAATGATTAAATAAAACTCTTTTCTTTTGTACTGTCTATAGGAGTAGTGCTCTGTTTACAGTGGAATGAAGGAGAAAAGAACAAAAAGACAAATTGACATATTATTCTGACAGATAACCATCTATATAAAAGAAGGGAGCATTCAGAAGATCAATTTTCAGCTCCTAAGACCATTTATTTCATACTTCTGTCATCTCTGGTTGCCTTTCCAGCAATCTGTCAACAGTTTCTATCTGCCAAAGATGCATATTTAGCATCCAAAAAGAATGATAAAGAATATCCAACTCCAAATCTATGGAGTTCAGGTTTGGCTCTAAAAATAAAATGAATTGCATATCCTCAAAGGACAAAAGCTAATCAGATCATTTTCCAAATGCATAATTTTTGTATTTTACAAAGCAAGTGACTAGCATGTGAAGATATCTGTCGATGTCTTAGACATCTTCTCAGTTCGTAAGATCCAAGCAATTCTTCTTTTGTGTATTGACCTCCTACTAAAGAGGACTGAGGACAGAAGAATGGATAAGAAATGATCTTTGCCATCAAGATTCAGGGCTGACAGAGTAAGACAAAGCAGTAAATTGTCAGTTACAAGTTAATGTAATCCATGCCCTAAAAAAATGCATGCCCTGGACATTATGGGAGCACAAAAGAGAGGCGGACCTCAGACTTTGCAGGGTGAAGAGAAAGCTTTCCAGGAGTGACACTGAACTGGCTTCTAAAGGCCAGCAGGAAGTAGCAGAACAAAGAATTAGAGAAAGAATACCCCAGTAAGAATTCTGTTGTGGATATGGGTTACCTGTTATGATGGCCCTGACCCTTTCTGCCCTCCCATCTAGTCCAGGCCTCCCTTTCTATGTACTAAATATCAGGGGCTGGCCTCTGCAGGCTGTAATTCCCAGGCTCCATCGGTCTCTGAGTTTCGGAAAAGAGAAAAGAAGGACTGATAACTGGATCAGAGGGAAAATAGGCCCAGGGCTATCGTGGCAGGTAAGCAATTAATAATAGAATTCTTCTGAGGTTTGTTCAACAGGAAACAGTGGTAAAAGACTGAAAGGCAGATGCAAGGGAGAAGCCAGGTTCTTTTTTCTCAGCCTTGGACAGTATCTCTATAGCACAGCCAAGTCCCACTGTAATTCCTGCTTCCACTGAACAGACCCACTTGAGGTTTTAACTTATCAGATTTGATCCTTCCAAGCTAACACCCGCTTCCTCTCCCCCTCCACCTCTTGCCAAGTGAGGCTTCTTGCTGTTTATAATCTCTGAGGCTTCACAGAGCCCTATTTGTCACTTACTCTTCCATACTTGTGCTTGCAATTCCCTGCTCTTACTATTTCTTATTTCACTAAAGTTCCTCTGTTATAAATACTCAAGGTGTTTCCTGGTGAGACCTGGAGGGATGAACTGTTCTTCTCTTTACAGAATTTGAGCTACTCAAGGACAAGAATGGCCTTTGAATCATTTTGTCCCTCATACCTAAAGAATATTACAAACTAAAAGAAGGAGGAAGAGAGTGGGGTGAAGATTGTATAAAGTGAAGAAAGAAATGAACAAAGTTAAGGATGCTCTCATTTTCAGACCAAAAGAACTACATACAGTCCTTAACAGCCACAATTGTTTGTGTGACATCCTGACCCACCATAAGCATCAATATCCTGTGTGACTGAAGCATGATTCTAATGGGTATCTATTCAACAAGATGAGTAATGCCTAATTAGTGGTGAGAGTAAGATGTGTGTGACCTTTACAGACCTTGTCTGGTCGATGGGTCTTCCTGTGATGTGGACACCTCCTGCCCTATTAAGAAATGGAGGAAAATCCCAGATATTCTTGGTTGACCAGAACTCAAAGCAAAATCAAGCAGCTGTTAAAATCTGGCCTGTTTCTTGTGTTGTGTATATTTTCCAAATGTGAAGATAAGCTCGGCTGTATCATCCACATTCTTGATGACAAAAATGTACCTTGTTTATCAAGGCAAGCCAGCTGGTCACCGATCAAGTTCAAAATTCTAATACTTAATACCCATGTTCTGTTCATCCTACTTCCATTCTGCCTCAAGAACCCGAGGAAGGAATAGCCAAACTGAGCTACTGACAGTGTGCAGCATGAAGTCACATTAAGATATTGACTCTTCTGAAATGCAAGAGTAAAACATAAGGATCATGTTTATCCCACATCGGTTTCCTGTCTACACTGTTTATTTTTAAGTAGTAAACATACTTGGAGGGTAGTGATGTAGCCTGTAGAAGAATTACTAAGAAATCAGACACAATTCCTATAAATCTTCAGAGGGGTACTGATGTGAAATTCCAGACACAGTGCGAGCATACTTTTGGGGGAGGGGAGCGTACAGCTTCGTAGGTTTGTGAAAATGTGTGAGAGATTCCAGTGACAGATTTGGGATCCTTGTCCAATATTAGTGGAGCCAAAATACAAGATTACTGTTACTTTTGACTAAACCATATCTCTAGTTACTTTAATGAAAGATTTTCTAAGTCTTTCCTTGGCTATAGCCAATTAGTGATATTTTTAGAATGCTTTAATATTTCTCCTATGCATCTTTTTTTCTATCACCACTCTGTATTGGATATAATGCACCAATGTGTTGTGGCGTCATTCAGGGCTGCCCAAGAAACTATACAACAATTGAGTCTGAAAGCCTGCAAACATTTCTGGAGTCCTGAGAATCCTCAGTGCATCTCAAGTCTACCCAGCTGCCAGCAGAGCATACACTGGAACCTGAGCTCATGTCAGAGCATCATCATAGCATGGTTACTGGAAAGGCCGTTAAGATATGAGACAGACCAGAAGCCCTAACACCACACCTCCCTCAACTACGTTGTTGTGACCTTCACCAAACCTTATGTGACTTTACTGAGATTTAGATGGCATTAATCTTTATTTCCTAATCTGTAAAATGGCTCACTCACATGAATAGAAAAAATATATATTTAAATACCAAAAAGCTCGAAAATACTAAGTGTATTATACATAAGGAATATATGATGACTATTCCAAAGTCACTAATAACCACCTATGATGTTGGTCATATTACTGTTCATCTATAAGCCTTGTTTTTCTTACCTTTAAAATTGTAATAATGCCATACACTCCGTGTATATACATGGGATTCACTGAAATACTATACACAAAGCTTTTTGATCATTAAGTAGTAAACCATCCAAAAATGTTAGCAATCATCATCAAGAATAATAGTAGGATGATTGGCCCATATTTATTGAGCACCTACTATGTGCTGGCTACTTGGACATATAAATGGGAATGTTGGACACAGTTCCTAGCCATAAGAAACGTACAAATACTTAAAAAGAATATTATCTGTGCATAAAAGCATAATAATTTATACAATATACTCTGATTAAGACAAATGATAGAGCATGAAGAATTTCAGAGCCACCAGGATGTTCCAGAGGGACCACAGGGCACTTGAGACAAGACTTGAAGTTGTCAAGTTGGAGCAAGGGAATAGGGCCTTTCTATCTTCATTTCAGTCTTTGGGCATGGGTCACCTGAGAAGCAGGTGTGGCCTTGGGCAAAGCAACTCTCTTCGGCCTAGGCAATTCCCAGAGAATTATGACTGCTGCTGACTGCCTTTAGACAGCACTTCCAGCAGCTGTGGGAGTAAGTGCTTCAGATCCATGAAGCTGGATCTGAGAGGCTCAACCACAGTGTCTACACATGAGCCCCAGGAACAGTTCAGAATAATCCACTGATTCATAAATTCTCCTGACTGGGGTAGAGTAGGCCCCCAAACCCCTTCCAAGGCAGCTCCAAACTGGATTAGCAATGAGGGACCCCTCAGATCTATCCAGATCATCAAGGACTTCCTAAAGCCTGTTGTGCCCTGAAAAGTCCCACACCTACCCCAGGAGTGAGATACTCAAAGATGACTCTGAAGGATGAGATGTCCCCAGACAGAACAGTGTAGATCAGCTCTCTGAGGGTGAGAGAACTGGGAGACTTCTGTTCAAATTCCCATGCTCATAGAAGACAACCCTAAAACTGAAGTTTAGTTCATCACAGGCCAATTCCCTGAAGGCCACGTCACCAAATGACCAGTTCTCTAAGTTCACCTCCTATATACATATAGTAGTATTTGATAGATTTTCATTTTGTCACCATGTCATTTTAAAGCATGCTCAATTTGTCCCTGCTCCTTTCCTCCACTACTGTAGCTAGGCCTATGCTAAGAAACAAGAAGAAAGAGATACTGTGGACAAGACACCGGGCAGAGAAGAGGGTCCTGAAAGATCAGAATCTTTAATATAGTCTCTGACATATTTTTACAACTATATTCTTTTTACACTTCTTCACAGGCATCTATGAGTTCTGTTCAACTGACTGTCAACAAATTGGCCCACCTGTTTTCCCCACAAACATGCATGCAGATGGTGAATCATGGAACCAGAGTTGGAAGGGATGTCAGAATCCTTTTACCCAATTAAATCAACCACAGTATGAGTCATTGAGCTGCTCCATGGATCCCCTTGGTGAGGTCATATTTGAACTTTCAAGGCCTATCTTTTGGCAGCGACAACCTTCAGAAGCGCTCCTCAGCCCTTCACCCTCAACCCTGGAGGCTGGCAGAACACCCCCACACGTCCGGATGCTGTTCCCTAAAGAGGTGGAAGGAGCTCTCATATGGACCTGAGTCTCCTTGTCCCTGATTAAAACACCCCAGGCTCCTCTCAAAATCCCATTTTGCATGATCTCTTATTCCTTTACTTTTCTAAATGTTCACCTCTGAATCCCTTCTAGTGTATCAGCTCCTTACAGTGTTGTTGCTCTGCCATCTTTTTTGCTATCAAAATAATAAATCTTAAGAGTTTTTCTTATTATAAAATACATATA
Organism: Rousettus aegyptiacus; assembly: GCF_014176215.1. NCBI lineage: Eukaryota > Metazoa > Chordata > Mammalia > Chiroptera > Pteropodidae > Rousettus > Rousettus aegyptiacus. Next base: position 25,107,136 of record NW_023416287.1, on the reverse strand, counting down.
AATATATGCTATATATAAAATATATAAAAGTAACTTTTTTAAGTTTGTTGCAAAATATTTAGAAACCATAGATGAACGAAAAGGCAAGTATCCACGGGCCGGGGCAGTCATCTGTTGTTTTTGCCTCCCCAGCACCTCTCCCCCTTTCTTTGGTAAGAACACCTGTTTCCCATCAGTCAAAGTGTCCCACCCTCCTCTAACCTAATCTAAGCCAATCAGATTCTCCTCTCCTAGGAATCTGAGTTTTGAAGGGAGATGTGTAAGAACTGAAAAATGCTCAGAGCTGATGAACACCAGCACTGCGGCTCTCCCTTATTTCTGACTGTCCATACCTGGAAACTCCCTTTGATACTGACCTTCCAATGCTCAGGTATTGGGCTTTTCCTCAAGTCTGTGACCTGCCCCATGGCTTCTAGAACATTTCATATTTACTTCAGTTACCTGGCTGTGCTGCTTGACTGAGTCATAATCCCAACCTCCAGAGATAATCAAAAGTTAATATTTTGTGGATAACATCGTTGTCTTTTTCTTTGTGTGAATTAAAAGAAAGAGACAAGTTAGATGAAAAGGAAGAAAGACAGTAAGTCAGCTTATACAGTTTTCCTCCAAAAGTGGATGGAACAATATAAACTAGTTAATATACTCTTTTTTTTTTATCAAACAAAATACGGTGACCATCTTGCCATGGTCTCCCATTTAAGCCTTCTATTTCTTAATCATAGCCATATGGTAAAGGTATAACCCAGTACTTCATAAAAACAAAGACTAAGGTGCACTCTCTACTCTGTGGGAGCTCACAATTTGATTAAGGAGTTAGTTGTACACACAATAACAATAAAAAAAAAAAAGGTCTACGAAGAGTTTTCTGCCAAACAGTCAAGGCTTTAGGTGTGCAGTACAGGAAGTTCTGTATTCCACTACAGGCTTTACTGCTTGAGAAGGTAGGAATGGGGTAATTTTTTCAGGAGGCTGGATCCAGTCATCAGCTATGTAGGTTTAACCTAATCAGCCTGCCTCTTAGCCCCTCCAGCAGAATCTGTGTTGTCAAGTCTGGTTCCCCTCTGATCTGTCACCACCAGGAAATGTAGAACTTGCACCTTCTGAGATTTGAGTGTGATAGAGTGGAGGGAATTGAACTTTGGTCTTTCAAAGCTCCCTGGCCCCCTGGGATATCTCGAGAACAAGGGAAATTTCTGGGAGAATCAAGTCTCACCTTGTCCTGACACTCAACTCACAAAGTGCTGGGGTGCTGGCTCGTACCCAGTATGAAGAGAAAACTTTGATGCCTGTAGATGTTCATAAGGGAAGAAGCAGGCAGCGGGACGGCAGGAACAATGACGGAAACCATGAGTGAGAGAATGGCTGATTATGGGGAAATGTCTTGAGGACATAATACAGAATCCTCTATAGGATTGTCCTAGGGCCTCCTATTTCTCCCTTCCTTTCGCTGTCCCACTGGCCCCTCTGTGTGACCATCTACCAAAAGCATGTTCCTGACACTCAAAGGTATTTAGGGTAACTGAAGCGGGCCAAATCATACCTTCTGAGGACCCTCAGTCTCCAAGCCACTTCTTTTCTTCAGTTCGAAAAACTTGAGAACTTTTCAAACAACTCCCCACCCCATCAAGATGACACTCAATAAACTCATAGCTTTTGTTCACTCACATAACCAATAAACTGAAATTATAGGGGTTTCTAGAAGGTAAGTCTTCCAAGTATAGCTGGATCTGGGAGTACACAGCCTGAGGCACCTGCTAGGCCGGAACAGCCTTCCAGCCTCACACCCTTACTGCAGAGGAACTGCAAAGTTTCAGAAATCCCCGAACTGTCCTAGATTCTAGGCAGCAGCCCAGACATGAGACCTCTCATCGTAGTGGAAGGCAGTTTAGCTTGGAAGAAGGCAGAACAGGCCCAAAATCTAGCTATATGAACTTGGGAGAGTTACTGAACCTTTCTTATTTTCATCTATAAAATGGGCACAACAATAGTCCCTACCTTCTAGGCTTATTTTGAGATTTTAATGGGGTAGAACCTAGAAGGCTCTAAGCACATTAGAACCTTAGTGGTAAAAGCTCAATAAATGTCAGCTACTGTTATTATTTTTTTTCCATGTTCAGGCTGACAGAAAGTCCAAAATATGAAGTAGGGAAGCCATTTTTCCTACCTCTGCCTTCTCCAGTGTGAATGTCATAAATCAGCTCTTTTCAATAAAGCCTTTTGTGATGATGAAAATGTTCTATATCTGCATTATCCAATATAGTAACTCTAGCCACATGTGGCTAGTGAGCACTTGACATGTAGTTATTGTGACTGAGAAAATGATTTTTTTTTACTTCGGCGCATTTAAATTCATTTAAGTTTTAATAGCCTCATATGGCTCGTGGCTATCTTATTGAGCTGTGTAGCCCTAAATGATTAAATAAGCAGTGACAGAGCTTTTCAAATCACACGATAGGAATTAAATTTCAAACTTAGGTTAAAGAGACAACCAATGGTTTAAGCAACCGAGAGCCTTCTCCAAGGGCCAGGAAGGCTCAAGAATGGCACCAGGTATTTAAAAGACTGTGTAGGGAGAGGTAATGACCAGGGGGCGGGGTGGAGGCAGCCCCCCACCCCCATCCAATCCACAGACGACCAGCCTTGCCAGCAGCTGACTGTTGCAGGAAAGATGGGGTCTCTGTTTCCACATGTGGTTAATCTCTTGAGGCCAAGGTGGCTGTTCTTGCTATCAGGCAGATTAACTGTATATTTATGGCTCTGACTGGAGAGTCCAAAATAAGTCATAAACAGTTCCAAACAGCATAGTCAGATCCTGCTGAGGGCCTGCTTATTCTGTATACAAGAGAACAACTTGTTATAAACTGCTGAAAGGGTGGGGGTGGTGGAGGGCGGGGGAAGGAAACAGAAAAGCCCCCCTCTTCATGGGTTGCGGCGGTAGAGTGATAAGGTGAGCAGGTTCCAGGCTTGAGACCAGATGCCCTCTCAGCTCTGCACTTTGGACAAAATGAGAAACTCGAGACGATATAGGGAAAGGAGTGATAGCCAGCAGGAGGCAGCTGCCAGCTCAAAGCACTTGGAACTGCTCTTCTTTTATCAGGAGCAGCTGTAAGTGATGGATTCAACTTCCAATTTACGTGTTTGCTTGCCTTGATTTGACTTGGGAACTAAAAGAGCAAATTATAAAAAAAAAAAAGAAAGAAAGAAAGAAAGAAAAAAAGAAAAAAAAAAAACCACTCTGGTATGACCGATTGAGGATTTTGTTCCTGAACTGATCTCTAACAACCTCAAGAATGCTTTCATTGAGGTTTCCGTCATTAAGAAATTGTGAAAGACAGCTATTATAATACTGCCCATGGTAACAAACCAAGAGAACACTCTTACCTACACAATCATCAGATGCCATTTTAGGGCAGATTTACTATAAATTCAAATTCCCCTTTTTATCTACCTAAAGAAGATAGAGCTGCTTGTCTTAAAAATGTTTGTATTTTTGATCAAGAAATTCCACTTTTAGGAGTTTATTCTAAGGAAAAAAAATTCAGATATACACAAACATTGATGCACATAGATGTTTATCACAGCAGTATTAATAACAAAAGAAACTATGTAAATATCTAAAAACAGTGGTTGGTATAGTCATACATATAATCTTACATAGCCATTAGAAACTCTTGATTCCCATGATATTTAGTAACATAGTAAAAACATATTTTTATGGTGTTAAATTTAAAAAGTGGAATCGTTTATAGTATATGATCCCTATTTTCTCAGATACATAGCTTTGGCTGTGGAAACAGCTATGTAGAAAGAAACTGAGAAAATATTTCAAAACATTTGTAGAAGTAATATTTGGATATTAAAATTACAAATCATCTTTACCTTCCTCTTTTATAGTTTCCTGAAGTTTCTAAAATCAGTACAATAAAATCAGAAGTATTCCATGTTTCATAGCCTTCCACCAGCCAGGGAAATGAAAAGGATCTCTGGTCACCTAGACTGATAAGAATAGCAACTTGGCACTTTCCATTCTGAGTTTTCTCTTTTCCGACCCAATGAACACAATAGTTCATTTCATTTACAGCCTCCTGGTAAATTTAAAATCACTCCAGTCTTACAGAAATTTTTCCTCAACATTCACCAATAGATTTTATTTTCCCCACATGTACAAAAAGAAATGGGCTTCCCCCAATGTGTTTATGTGCTAGTTAAGAGAGAAGTACTTCTTCTCAAACTGTTGGAGTCTTACAGACATTCTTTTTCTATTCCCAATTCTCATCAGTCATAACTCTCCTTTTGCCTTGCTCTGAGCTACTTTCCAGTTGAGAAATACAGAGGATGTGAACTCCATAAGCCCAGGAACTTTGTTTATGTTGCTCAGTACTGTAACTCCATCACCTAAAACAGTATCTGTTGCATAGTAGAAACTAAATTAATACTGATGCGTAAAGGGATGGATGGATGGATGGATCGATCGATCAAACCCTTGTCAAAACTAAACAAAGTGAGCTAAAATTTTGAGTAAACTACTGAGTCAAATTCTGCACCTTGGAGCCCTAAAACAAAGTGAGTTTTTCAGACAAAACATAACTGATGTCAATTAATAAATAAGCCAAACTAAATAAGATCAAACTAAAAATAAAGAACTAAGCCGCCCTGGTTCCTTGAATTTAGCAAATCACCTTAATACTTTAAAATAAACAATCATACTTAGTCTGGAGTCAACAATCCTGTCACAGTTTTTTTCTATTTCATAACCTTTCTGTTGCCTAAAATGGCAAATTTTATTTTCCAAAAAAAAGCCTACACCAATGTTTCCCATTCAACTTGCTCTCCTGAAATGTGGCCTTGCCCTTCCCCAATAAAGAGGTAGAGTTTATTTCTCCATTCCCTGGAATTTGGGTGTACTCTGTGACTGCTTTAGCCAGTAGACTATGGAAATGATGAGCTGTCATGTCTTTATGTGGTCTGATGGAATGACCCCACAGTGTGGCCCTGAGACCAACGTGGAAAGAGAGGGATCCAACTTAGTTCAACCTTCTAGACATGCCTACCAAAGCATAGGCATGTGAGTGAAGCCATATTGGATCTTCTGGGCAAATCCAGACACTAGCTGAATTACACTAAGTATTTCTATTCACCATCACATAGCAAAAAACAAAACAAAAAACACTCTGTTGAGCACGCTCAAATTCCTGACCCCAAAATTCTAAAATATAATAGATGTTATTTCACTAAGTTTTGGCATAGTGTATTAATGGCAATAAATAACTAGAAGATTTACCTTTAATCATATCAATATATTTCCACAAAGATATATCTAATTCATTCAGTCAAAATGGCAGGATAACTTAATGTAGAAATTAACTTTTTCTTGCAGGCTTATTAAAGTGAGACATCGGTGGTATTTTCTCGTCACAAATCCCTCCATCCCCAAGAACTAAGAATGGCGTAGGACAGTGGTCCCAATCTTTTTGGCACCAGCGACCGTGTTCCTATGAAAATCTAATGCTTGATGATCTGAGATGGAGCTGAAGTGGTGATGCTAGTGCTGAGGAATGGCTGAAAATATAGATAAAGCTTGGCTCACTGGCATGCCACTCACCTCTTGTTGTACAGCCCAGTTGCTAGTTGGCCATGGATCTGTACTAGTCACAGTCCAGGGGTTGGGGACCCTTCATTTAGAGGAGTAAACCAACCTTTCATGCTAAAAGCCTGTGGTATCCCTTGCCCTACAAAATAAAGAGGCCTTCGTTTCCATCAAAAGGTGAAGACTGTTCCCTTCCCTGAACTATTATCTATCTTTATCATAATACCATACTGTTTTAATTCCTGTAGCTTTGTAATATGTTTTGAAATCAAAAAGTGTGGGGCATCCAGCTTTTTTCTTCTTTCTCAAGATAGTTTTTGCTATTTAGGATTCTCTGAGTCATATCCTGTGATTCCATATGAACTTTAAGATTGTTTTTACTATTTCTGTAAAAAAAAAAAAATGCCATTGGGATTTTGATAGGAATTGCATTAAATCTATAAATCACCATGGGTAGTATGAACATTTTAGCAATGTTATCTTCCAATCTATAAATATGAGATGTTTTTTCATTTATTTGTGTCTACCTTAGTTTCTTTAAGCACTGTTTTATAGTTTATAATGTATAAGTCTTTCAACTTCTTAGTTTATTCCTATTTTTATTGTTTTTGTGCTATTATAAATGATATTTTTTTCTTAATTTACTTAATTTACTTTTCAGATGATTGTTAGTTGTTATAAAAATGTAACAAATGTAAAAAATGTTGATTTTTATATCCTGCAACTTAGCTCAATTCATTTATTAGTTCTAATAGTTTTTTTAAAGAATCTTTAGGATGTTCTACATATAAAATCATGTCATTTGTGAACACAGATAATTTTACTTCTTCCTTTCTGATTCAGATGCATTTGATTTGAATTAAATAAATATATATTAAAAATTATTATTAATTTTTCTTACCTAATTGTTTTGGCTAGTACTGCCACTCCTGTGTTGAGTGGAAATGACAAGAGTGGGTATCCTTGCCTTGTTCCTAATCTTAGAGAGAAGCTTTTACTTTTCACCATTGAGTATGATGTTACCTGCGAGCTTTTTATATGTTGACCTCTTTATCTTAAATTGTCTGTGATTTCCTACTTGTGGACATCTAGAATTAAATTCTTAAATTCAGTTACACTCACAGGATTCAATTCTAAGACCTTTCTCATTTTCCATTTTGGAACTTTTCTCAGTAAATGTTGATATGAATAAGAATCCCCTTAATTTCTTCTTTAAAAACTTTTTTAAAAAATATGATTTTTAAGGGTGCCACATTATTTTATAGCCCTAATTTATCACAAATATAAAATAGGACACATTAAATTAGATTCCACCTAAATTGGCATAAGTTTGTCCTGGCACCATTTGCTTCCTGGGAGCTGGTATATTTATTATGCAACTCAAAAAAACTAGGCAAATTGTTGACCTAGTTATTGTGCAGCTGCAAGCTCAAAAAACACAGGTCCCTACAGAGCAGTTAAAATTTTTTAAAAAATTCGAAAGTACATCATTTGGAGCAGGCAAAGTGACTAAATCCACTCCCATGAGAAAATCAAGAATTTGACTTATTTTTCAGAGGAAAGGAAAAAATGTTTTCTTATAACAGGACTGTGTCTGCAGGTTTAATAGGCAAATGTAACTAATGTGATTCCCGGAGTATAATAACGATGTTAAACAAAAAAAGAGAACTGGTCAGTTAATTCCATTGCAAGAACTCACCTTTGTCCACAGACCTCATGACTTGTTCAACTCAACATGTGACTAGTAAGCCTTGAAATATGGCTAGTATGACTGAGAAAAACTGTGTTTTTAATTTATTTCATTTTAATGTATTAAAATTCTTAAATTTTTGATTAACACAACTATTGGAAAACTTTTAAGTATGTTTAAGACAACTTGGAATTTACTTTTTCAATTATAAATTTTTATAAACTCAACTACGGATCACGTGTTTCTGATATAAACTTAGTGCCCAAATTGAAATGAAGTCTAAGTGGAAAATTCATATTGATTAAAATATTTACTATGACAAAGAGAATGTAAAATAACTTAACAATTTTTAATACTTACTACATTTTGAAATGATAACATTTAGGATATACTCAATTAAATAAAATATATAGTTGAGATTATCTAATTCTTTTTACTGTTTTAATGTGGTTTTTAGGAATTTTAAATTACATGTGTGATTTCTATTGGACTATACTTCTATTGGACAGCCTTGAACTACAGAATTGCCTTAATTCAACCATTCACTTTTGGAATGGGAATCCAGTCAATGAGTAAAATATTCCACGTTGTTTTCTATTAACTCTGTGCTGTATAAATAGGTATAATTGCATTTTTAACTCTTTTATTCAAACTTTTACATGTGCATGACATGCTCCAAGTACTGTGTTGGTTACTGGGGTGTAGAAATAAGATTCACAGCTCCAGACTTTCAGGATCTTGGAATACAGTGAGGTGGTGACCAAGGAAACAAAAAATTTTAACAGTGTAATGAGTTAGGAAAGATATACCATGGAGGACATGAAATTGCAAAGAAGAATCATTTGACTTGGCCAGCAGGAATGGGAGAAGACATCCTAGAGGCAAAGACAGTTGAACAAGGAATTGTTCATGCTGATTATTTACTGCTTTTTTTTTTTTTTGTCAAGAGCCTATGCACAGAGCCCACATTGTAAGCATGTTATAGAACCATGTTTTGTTGATTACGCCTCTCTGAATGGATTCACATGTACTTGAATATACATTTTGTTCAATCATAATGAGGAGAGCAGTTGGGATCATACATTTGGTGTAGCCTAGAGTTTTAATCCAGGTTTGTTGACTTAGAAATGCAATATGTCCTCTGCTCTTAGAGAGGCATCTCCCCTCAAAGTTCAGGATTCCCCGATTAGGGGTAAGCAGATCATTCCAGAAAGCAAGAAAGCATCATTAAAGACTATTAAAGTCATCAAAAGCACTCAAGAGCCAATTCAAAAAGGTGCTTGTATGCCAAAGATGAAACAATTTGAATACAAATAAGGATTGCAACTATAATAGATTAAAACCCCTGTTTAAATAAGATTATAAAATACTTAATAGACTAATTGGCCATGATTGGAGAATGCTAATTAAAGGGGGGACGGAATAAAAATAAAGGAAAAGAAACAAGCATTTATCCTTCATTTCCTATATGAAATGTAGCAGCAAAGAGCCAAATAACAGCTATAGAGCTGTTCCAGCTGACAACTAGAGAATGAACCATAGAATATTATTGTTCTGCAAGCCCCAATAGATTAATGGATATGGTCATTGAGTATCAATAGCAATTTATATTACAAAAGAAGAGACAACTAGATATTTTGCGCCATCTGAGAGAAGAACCATCATTTCTCATTAAACTTCTTGGCAAAAATATCAAGCTGGATTTTATTAAACTTCTAGAAGTAACTACCAATTTCAGTAACTACAAGGACATAGAAACCTCTTAAACCGCACCATGGGATACAATCAACAAAATCCAGACAGTCAGTAACACCACAATCTGTTTTCTTCTACAAAAAAATATTTCAAGGGGTTGAGGGAGAGATAACATGGAGGAGAAATCCATAGATTTAAAGAAATTTATGATATATGAACAAATTACAATGGTCCTTACTTAAATTTTGTTTCAAAGAAACTGTAAAAACAATTATGAGAATTTTGTATACCCAATGTTTAACAATAGTAATAAATTTTTACTAATTTTTAGGTATTCTGGACATTTTTTATCAGAGATATTGAAATATTTGTAGATGAAAAGCTTTGGTATATAGGGTTTGCTTCAAAATAATAAGGGAGGAGAATGAGTAAAAACATGAGTGAAACAAGATTAGTAATGAGCTGATAATAGTTGAAGCAGGATGGTAGTTACACAGAGGTTCACTGTACCATCCTCGCTACTTTTGTATAAGTTGTAAATTTCCCATTCAAACGTTATTTTATTTGTTTTTTTTTTTTTTTGAATTTTCACTATGTCTTGTCACTGGGTGAGAACCAGGAAGAATTCCCCCAGGGACTGTACCTTCCTGACCTGCAAGGACATCAACAAATTCTTTGCTGTTTTCAATACAAAAAAGAGAGAGAGAGAGATGCTAAATCTTTAATTCACATTCTTAAATCATAGATGTTAAAAGTGGTGGTTACATGACATCCCACCAATTAAATGCAATGCTGTCAAAATTGTAGACATTTGCAAATGTGCCCTCATGAAATAACCAATAATTAAACAAAATAAGAAAAAATGAAATGGAATCCAAAGTTTTTCTATGAAGATGAAAATAACTGAAGAAAATGTATACTTACTGGTTGGTCTCACTTTAAGTTCATGACAGCTGATATCAATTAGACTCTTGTCTGGGTGTAGATTGCAGTCAAGCTATGCACAACTGGTCCATTGACTACCCTCTCTCCTATATGCATCTTATGTGTTAAATGTCCCTAAAAACAGTTATGTTGAAGTTCTAACCCCCAATACCTCAGAATGTGACCTTATTTAGAAATAAGGAATTACAGAGCTCATCAAATTAAAATGAGGTAATTAGGGTGGGATATAACCTAATATGACTGATGTTCTTATAAAAAGGAGAAATTTGGACATGGGGACAGACATGCACACAAGGAGATCAAGGCAGAGAGTGGGGTGATGCATCTACAATGCAAGATGTGCCAAAGATTGCCAGCAAACCATCAGAAACTAGGAAAGAGGCACAGGACAGATTCTCCCTCGTAGCTCTCAGAAGGAACCAACCTTGCAACACCTTGATCTTGGAGCCTCCAATGCCTGAGAGAATAAGTTTTCATTTTTAAGTCATTTAGTCTTTGGTACCTCGTTACAAGAATGCTACAAAACTAATGCAATGCCTATTTCACAGTCTCTCTTATGTTCTCACTCTCCCAATGCCTCCTTCCTATCTTTATTCTGACTTTGCTTTCTTCTTCACTGAGAAATCGCAGTAATCAGAAGAGAACTTCTGCAGACTGCCACCACCGCACCACCAAATGATCATCACCTTCTCCCACAATTTTACTTTCTGACTGCGACTACCATTAAACTAGTCATGCTCCTATCTTCAGTCAACCCTTCATTTTGCTCACTAAATCCCATCTTCCAGAGATGGTTTACAAAGTCTAAGGGTGGAGAAAAGAGATAAATAAACATAGATCAACCTGGCGCTCTCAAATTAACCTCATTTCCTGGATGTGAATTCTAGGGCATCCTTCTTTAGAATAACTCAGCTATGAAGTGGCAGAACTGGTACTAAAATCCAGGTGCATTTAATACCAAAATTGTGGCTTTTAAAATCACTATACAATTGGTTAATCTATTTTAAGAAATACACTGTGGCTTTTCTCTAAAAATGGTCCTCACACCTGCATCAGAACCACCTGAGTTGCTAATTTTAAATGCATTCAGAAAGAAACAGTGAGAAAGACACACAGACGCACAGACACACAGACACACAGACGCACAGACACAAGCTTGTGTGAAATGTCCCAGTTCTTACCAGAGAAAGTTCAAAGAAAGAATTTAAAATGAAAGAGGCTGAAGAGGGTGTGAGCCTACATATGAGAAAAACTGCCTAAAATTTAAATTAAGGCATGGGCAGACACACACACGCACACACACACAGATCTTAGCTCAAATACAGCCCCTATGGGAGAATCGAAGAGGGAATAAGGAATGGTGACCTTATGGTGACAGAGTCAGCCCAGGACTGTTTAGCAGCTGTGTCTATGGTGGAGAGGGTTAGAAAGAGAGGGCTCACAGCTTCCACTGATGTATATAAAGGTTCATAACTTACATTGAACCTAAAGGAAGATGAGCTCGGCATTGACGTCGCCCACTTTTATCTGTAGCTGCCTTTGCCCTTAGGTTTGTAAAGTGTCTCTGACATGAATGGAGAATTATGCTCTAGTCAAATATTTAGATTACAGTAAAAGCACTATACAATTGGTTAATCTATTTTAAGAAATACACTGTGACTAAATACATATAATACTAACCATGGCTAAACTGAAAATAACTTCATTCATTTCTTTGTTCATCTTTTAGGCATTTTGTAATTCTGCAATCATCAGTAGTATCCCTCCCTATTTATCACTATATAGAGTGGGACTTCCACACATGCTTGTTGCAATAAATAAATAAAACCAGTGTTTCCTGCCTATACACAGGAACTACGTAGGGGAAAAAATTAAGCACACTATGAGCCAAAACAGAAATTGTAAAATAACAGAATGAGAGAAAAGAATTACAAATAAAAGAAAAATTTAATTTTATATATGACAAGTACATATTGCCAGTAAATAAAACTTCAAGATGGAGAAGTTAGAAAAAAGAGAAAAGGGAAAGAGAATATAACTTCATATGGTTTTAACAGGAAAATTAAGTCTTGTTTTAATGAGGTTACTGATCATCAAACTACTTGTAGGATAGTTTAAGCAGGGGAAACAAATTGAAAGAGAAATTAAAAACAGATTTTACCAAAGTTGGCTAATAACTCACCAGCTCAACAGTGAGGAGAGAACAGTGGGTCTCATACCAGCAATTAAAAAAAAAAGTTTTCCTTTTTTACCTTTTACTTTTCAATTTTGGTAAAAAGAAAATAACACATATAGAACAAAATTTTCCGTTAACCATTTCTAAGTGTACAGTTCAGTAGTGTTAAGTATATTCACACTGTTGTGCAACCAATCTCCAGAACTTTTTTATCTTACAAAATTGAAACTCCATACTCATTAAATAACAGCTCCTCACTTTCTCCTTCCCAGGTTCCCCTGGCGACCATCATTTTTTCTGTTTCTATGAATCTGACTACTGTAGAAATCTCACAGAAGTGGAATCATACGCTGTCTTTTTATGACTGGCTTATTTCATTTAGCAATGACCTCAAGGTTCACCCACATTGTAGCATGTGCCAGAATTCCCTTCACTTTTTAAGGTTGAATAATAGTCCATTACATGTCTATAGCACATTTTGTTTGTTTATTCATTCATTAATGAACACTTGAGTTGCTTCTGCTTTTTTCCTCCTAATTTTTCCTTGAGTACTTTGGTTGTGGTTACTTCACAGTGTTCGACTTTGTCATTACTGCTGAATGCAGCCACAAGTCTAGAAATATGATGCTTGAACATGAGGCAAGTTGACTACAACCTCTCATTCACAGGTCTTTATCTTCTCTCTTGATTTCAAATGTGAGTGGGCTTCATGTCATATAAGCAGAAGGTAGTTATATAATTGGTGGTACAACTATGGTTTAGACTTGCACACATCACCCCAGCCTCAGTGCTACCCTCCCAACCTGAAGCTTTAGAATAGATAGGCCACATCAGTCACAAGATTCCTGTTGGACCTTTTCAGATCTTGTTATGTTAGCCAAACTCTGAGCCTCAGTTTCCTCAGCAATAGAACAGAGATACTGGGTAAGCTTCGAGATCACTGACAACCTATCTTTTTAAAAAACAATCATTGGGTTGCTATGAAATGGAAGTTAGTAATAATGATAGTAATGGCATGTATCAATCAGCTACTACTGTGTAACAACCAGCCACAAAGCCTCGTATGAAAATTGTGAAGTAAAAGTTGATAGTAATGCCAGTCATGTTATAAAAAAGCCAGTTGTTGCTGCATAACAAATATAAAATCTCAGAGGCACACAACAGTAGTATTTATTTCTCGCCCACGCATCTTCAGGTTAGCCTGGGTTTCGCCTGGGCATGGCTCCAGGTTGGAGTTGGTTTCAGATCTACTCTATATTTCTCATCCTCCTGGGACAAAGAGACTATGAAGTAGGAAGATAGGAATATCTTTAAGCATAAATGAAAAAGGAAGGCCATCAGCCCAATCACATTTGATACCTCACATCAATTATAGTACTATTGACCAAACAAGTTAAATGGCCAAGTGCAAAATCAAGGCACCAGGTAATCTACTCTGACCACCATGAGCCAGTGGCAAGGCTGTAATATAAAATATTACCACAGGATAATGAAGAATTGGAACCAAAAGCCTGTGCGATGACCTAAATAATCATGGCTGTATATGAGGCAAGAGGCATAATATGCCAGCTAATCAAATATTCAATGATCATTTATTCTATCTTCATCTTCAGAAAGCTATTTTCTAACATGAGGTCTCTCTTTATGTATCCTGTAAGTTTCCCCAAAATGTTTATTCTTTGTCTCACACATACTTTTCTACTATGCCTATTGTTGTACTTGGCATTGTCATCTCTAAAAGTCACATCCCAAATTCAAAAGAATGTAAGCACCAGGAGAGGGGACATCTTGAGAGTCTTGGGCACCTCTCCATCCTGCCCGCATCGCCCAGGAGAGGAGAGAAGCTCAGTGTGTATGCATTGTTGTTCTTCTGATTGAAAGGCGCCAAGGAGACTGGAAGAGTATTTAGATTTGGATTGCCTTCAAGCTGATTGTACAAATTAGAGGTCATTCAATTCTGTGATACATGCCAATATAGGACCTCAAGAGATTGGGGAAGGAAGAGCATGTGACCTCATAATGAAACCTGAATGAGTCCTAGGCATGTCTAGAGAACTCTGTGGCTTTGTTGTTGTTGTTGTTCTCCCAACTCCATCAGGGAGGAAAACTTTCCTAGCAAATACACTCACAGACAGAGACATACACCCCTCGGGCTAACACCAGGAAAACTGCAGAGACAAGGCTTTGTTGACACGAGAGGCTGTGATGTAGTGAGCCAAAATCTCTGCCTGCTGGGTCGAGACAACAAGGCAGTGTTAAGGGGCTGTATTTAGACAAGTACTTGAGCCCACAAGAGCAAGAAAAACCCACCACTGTCAGCCAGCCCCCGTAGATGCACCCGACTTCCCAAACAACAGTATCTCCCAATGCAGCCCAAAAGAAATGTTGATTTAAATTATTCGTGCTAATGTGAGTGTGGGATAAGGTGATGTGATTCTTGGCTTGCTGACAGCAAACTGTGAATGATGTGGTAATGGTATATATATATATCCCAGCCTGGATGCCCGAGAAGAAAGGCAGGACTGTGAAATCACAGCAGGACCCTGCCATTTGCTGCCCTGCTGAGTGCAACAGACACACACAGGTCTGTGTCCAGGTCTGTCGGGAGAGGCAGCCAGACAAGCACCAGGAATCCAGAGAAATCCTCAAGCTCCTCCCAAGAGATGGTATGTGAAGAATATCAAGCAGAGAAAAATGTCAAATGTTTATACTTTAATTACAGGGGACAGAAAATCACTGGATAGATTGTGTCATGTCAGGGTCCACAAAGGAGCTTGAAAAAAGGCCACAATATGTAGGTTCCCAACTTTGTCACTACTTTCTGCATGACCTACCTTCAGCGTCCCCATCTTTATACTAGAGTGGGTGAGTCAGAGCCACTTAGTTTCATGGAGCCAAAAAGAAAAGAAATTGTACTCTGAGTTTTAGCAGATAAAAATGGTTCCAAAATTATGGTAATCAATCTTAGAATGGTTATAATAAGAGTGTACTTTAAAAGAAATTAGTCTGGAAAAAACAATACAACTGCCCCTTAAAATGCCCATAATTTCTACCATAAGAGATCTGAAATGGTTCACTATAGACAGAGGGATTAATTTGGAATAAAGTTAGGGGACATCATCTTTAAAAAAATTACATCTACTTGGCAGATGCCACTGCCTAGATGTCATGCCATATATGGCATTTCTTTTCCGTTTTTTTTTTTCAGTCACATGATCATTTGGCCATAGAACCTCCCCCATTGTTACCAAACATGTGAAGAGATGGCATAGTTATTGCAGTTTAATTTTTTAATTTTTATATTAGTATAGTGTGTTATTGAACCGACTTATGGTCATAAAACAAACCTTCAAGCAGCTTAAAATAAGACACAGAGATGCACGGCTCCATCCTGACACACGCAAT
The DNA here is from genome assembly GCF_014176215.1 of Rousettus aegyptiacus. Lineage (NCBI taxonomy): Eukaryota > Metazoa > Chordata > Mammalia > Chiroptera > Pteropodidae > Rousettus > Rousettus aegyptiacus. Next base: position 25,091,638 of record NW_023416287.1, on the reverse strand, counting down.
GAGAACATCTTCTGCTGCACCCCAGTACTCTCTCATCTAGCCTGGCACCATGATAACGTGGAGTGAAGTCAATGCCGCTCACTGCCCTATTTTCAAAGTCACATTAAACATCTTCCAGATTTTCCTGCTCCAGGCTAGTTTAGTTTAAATTCTACACACAGCTTCATGATTTGGAGACAGACCCCTTGCCTTTTTATTTCTAGTCTTAAGTTAGTGAGGCAAAGAAGATGGCTTTGCCATACAACACAGAAATAACGGTTTTTATTTTTAAGTTTGACACATCCAACCATCAGTACTTGATCACTAAGTGAGTTTCTTTCTACTCCTTTTGAAACCTCACAATTGATCTCAACCTTACCAGTAATTTGGTAGATGTAAGACGAGATAAAGAAACTATCCCTAAACTTGGCTTGCAAAGAAGGTGGGGGATGGAGGAACCCACTGTATAGATTTGGAAAGATTTTTTTACACTATTTAAGTGCCCATGAAGAACCCCTGCCCTTCTCCCACACCTTGGGTCCCAGACAATCTGTATAAGAAACATGACCAAAAACACGAGCTATACCCCTGGTGCTTTCTTAAGCATACAGTTAGTCTGGGGATTAGTTCAGAGGGGGAAACTGTATGAAACTGAATCAGATTTTATAGTAAAATGGTAAAAAGCAAATCCATTGGGACTGAATTAACTCTGGCAAATTATAGAAGAAGAAAAAAATCAGGTAAGTCGTTTTAAATTTATACTCGAGCAAGCAAACGAATTTTGTTGTGATTCCAGACCACTTTTTCCCTCATCTGAGAGGCTGAAGTAGTTCATTTTTATAACCTGGGATGTAACAACTGCGGGTCTTTATGCTCTCGATAATTCCTTGAGGTTGCTTTGTTTTTGTTTTTGTTTTTATTTTTTTAACTCTAAAAATGTTTGAAATTGAACTACACCCTCATTAGCTGGAAACCTTAAATTGGTAGCAAGGCCCAGCTCCTCTCCTAGAAACATTTTTTTCCTAACATCTGACCCCAACGGCTCCTCCCTGCGCTACCACTCTCATTCGGTCCCATAAAGACAGGCACCCACAGCTGAATTTGAGTCCAGACACCATATTTTGGGGAATGACTAAAAATACCAGCCCACCTATTTTTAGCATGGAGAATAAACATTATCTGTGTGTTTCTTTGGCTCCCAGGAGATTGGTTTTAGTCACAGAATTGAATACTCCTGCTTCCCGCCATGGATTATTTTTAAAACGCGGGCTCAGAAATAGCCCACATACACACATCGAAGGCCTGACAGCCTTCAAAACTAGAAATATACTGTCTAGAATCAAAGTAGAGACCTAGAGAGTCAATATATTTTTATTGAAGGCTTGCCCCAGTCCTATGTTCTGCTAAAGACCAATACTTTGGGTTGTAAAAACCAGAAATGCATAATCTATCAAATGAACTGGGTGAGAAGTTGTAATGTGAATCAGGGGTGAAGAGAGAATGAATTGATAGCATGGACTGGATTGAAAAGGCTATTGACAGGATGGGAGTCTTCATTAATTTAACCAACTGAGGAAAGTCAGAGAAAGTTACAGTTCTTGCCCTTCCTATTGCTTTTTAAACTAGTTGGATCTTCCCATGTCAAAAACTACAGTGATATTAGTGATAAAGAAATAGCTTACGCTCAGCACTTCCATTAGATGGGTCCCTGACACAGACCCCAAGCCTCAGAGATCCCCATTCTGTATCTTGTTCAGCCAGAACCTTCCCTATAGAATGGGAAACCTATAAAGCCAAGGGGATGTGCACACAGGGTGCCCATACTTCTCCTCCATTACAGGTTGAAAAGTGTCCTAAAAAATTCAAAAGTTGAAGTTCTCATCCCTACTACCTCAGAATGTGACCTTATTTGGAAATAAGATCTTTGCGGATATAATCAAGTTAAAATAAGGTCATTAGAATGGGCCCTAATCCGTGACCACTGTTTTTATAAAAAGGGTATAATCTGGACACAGACATGAACACGGGGAGAATGCCATGTGAACATGAAGGCAAAGATCGAGGTGATGCATCTACAGGCTAAGAAATGACAAAGATGTCTAGCAAACCACGAGAAGCTAGGGGAGAGAGATGGCATGAATTCTCTATGTGACTCTGCTGACACCTTGATCTCAGACTTCTGACCTCCAGAACTGTGAGAAAATACATTTCTGTTGTGTAACTCACCCAGTTTGTGGTATTTCATTAGAACAGTCTTGGCAAACTATTATGTTCTCCTTCTATACTACACCCAGTACCCAGGGCCTAAAATCTTCTGAGCCCCCTTCCAGCGCCTGCATTGGCCATTTCCCCAGGCCCACCATCCTCCTGAGGGCAAAATATGCCCCTCTAGGCCTCAGAGATGGCCCAAGTACTATTCATGTGGCACATATATGCCAGCTTGCACATGAGAAGCTTCTGCTGGTACAGGAGCTGGAGGTGGGAAGAAAAAGGCTGCCGGCCCCAGGCTGAGGTCAACTATCCCCAGCCAGCATGATCTAACAGAGAATCCAAGGAGTTTAAGAATTCTAAATTTGAACTTTGCCCTTCAAGTAAAGATGAAGACATATTTGTCAAGACAGAAGGCTAAATTATGTTTCTTTTTAATGCTTTGTTAGCTTGATTTCTAACTTTTAAATATTCCAACATGGAGCACATGGGCCTTCTTCCATGCTCCAGCCTCAGTCTCCCAAAGGAGGCTAGGGAAGGGTGGGCCTGCTGATTTCATACCAGAACACCATAGTCCACTCCTTCAGTCTGAAATAACCTCCCACCCAACGTCAGTCTTACATTTGGAAATGCAATTATCGTATATCCAAGGGTAAGCCTTGTGCCCTCCTGCCTGGTGAAATTTTATTTGCTTTGCCAAAAAAGACATGTTGAATGCGAAGCCTAAAAATAAAAATTCTTTAAGTAAAATTTCCCACCAGAGATGATTATTTTTTAAGAACCTGCAAGTTCTAAAAGAAAACTAGGCTTTAGAAAGGCCCAATATTAGACAGCAAAGCAGCCTGGAAGCTCAATTCCTTAGAATTATGTGAATATCAATCTAAGAACACTTACCCTCCATTTCAGAGGCCTGCCCTCAGCTCTACCAGGTCAAAACTGTGGAAAACTGTGTTAGAGGATATATTAACTGATACTAAGGCCTGAGATACTGAAATTCGGAGAAAACTGAATACCTGGGACATACAAATCTAAGCACATAATGGTGCCAACTGGCTCATACTTTCAGGGGGTTGGAACTAGATTTCAGGAAATCTAAAACTAAAACAGAACATTTTTTAAAAGGAGACTCTCAAGAAAATTATGGAAGTAAGGGTAGTTTAGCCAATGGCCAAGTCATGCCATAGTGACCCCCGAGGATATCTGTGAGAGGAGAATTACACAACAGCATCAACCTGGGGCCACAGTAATGGATTTTAGTGGGTCATATGTTTAAATAATATTCAGAGAGCAATAACTAAGAACTTTCTGGATACAATACAGAGAAAAAGTGGCTTTGAAATATTTTGAGACTTGCCCGCGGAAGCTCAATAATTAGCATTATAACAAGAGAGCAAACTCTGTTGACGAATAAAATAATTCAAGTTCAGGACAAAATAATGTAGAAACAGATGCTAAAGTCCTAAGTCTATTAGATTATTGTTTCTGCATTTTTTTCTAAAAAAAAAAAAGTAAAAGAAAACTTATTTTCTGACCCAGTGTTAAGCCCATGAACAGTCTGCCCAACTGCCTTGGAAAGCAGGAAATGGTTAATAAAAAAAAGCAAGCAGGCCAGTTCATAAAAGTGGGCAACAGACTCCAACACCTCATATTCTCACTACTTTCCCTTATAAAATAATAGAAAAAGCACCATAAAATCAATATTAACTTATTTAAGTATCTGTAAAAGAGCTCTCTGGTCATTTGGTTCAGCTATAAAATTATCTCACCGTCTCAGTGAACTGCTGATCCTTTGAGAATATCTACCGTGATTGTCTATTAGTCCTTAACAATAAATACTATGATTATAACTGACGTATCTTTCTTAAGGTTGGAGAAGAATTTTAAAGCAAACATATCAGGTACTGCATTGGAACTCTATCAAAGTTACCAAAAGTTACTCTATATATTCATGAAAACAGTGAAAAGGCAATAAAACGCAAACACCTTTACCCAAATAAAACATCACAAAGTGTTGGATAGCCAATGCAATTATCTAGAAATGACTTTCTCCAAATTTTCTTGTACTTTCCTTGATATGCTAGAAATAATTAAATTATGAGGTCCCTCACATGGTGATTTTCAGGTCAAAGAAAAATGCATATCCATGATTTCCCAGCTTTTATGTTTTACTTTTGTTTGAAAAAAAAAAAAATAGCTCTCAGCCTCTCCTAGCTAGCTTGTACTGCCAAGATTTTTTTCCTGCCTATTTACAGTCCCTAAATCACACTTCCCTAATTTTGCAGACCCATGTTAGAAATTTCCATCAGACTTCATGGTCAGAAATGGCTCTGCTTTTCCTAACAACTGGCTTGTTTCTTGTGTTTTGGACAGTGTCATTCTTAATGACTGATGGTGTTTCTGCCTTTGCCTTGGCCACCAGACAACTTGTTAATCTTTCTTATCCTCGCTAGACAATTTTCCTACTTCTATTTCCTCCCTCACTCCAATTATCATTAGTCATTCATTTTATATTCTAATTGCATGATTTTTGCCTTAATTTTTTTTATATATAAAAAGACAGTCTTTAAATTTTTTGTCCTCCATTTCCTTAAGGCACAAAAAAATTATTTCCTTTAAGTTCCATCCCTTCCCCTCAAATTAGAGGTGATTTTTTGAGAAAATCCTTCCAGATAACCTAACTCAAGTGTCTCTAAAAATATAGCCACCCCTTACCTTAACTTCTTCACCCTCTTATTGAATCAGTAGTTATAAGCACTTATTCCCCCACAAAGGGAGCTAGATCTCTAGATTGTTAGGGTAAGTTGTATGTAGTTTATCTTATTCTTTCACATTTGTATGTAGTTATAGTATTTTTTTTTCTCTTCTGGGAGATGTGAAGCTCCTTGAGTTGGAGCTTATACCTACACAACCATTGCTTGTTGGTTAACAACTTCCTAATTCCTGGTTAGTTTACCATTGTCTAGAAGGCTAGTTTGTACATTATTAGCTTTTAATAGTAATAGGATAAGACAGATTATGCTGAAATAACAAAACAAAACTAATATATATAATCAGTGGCTTTACACACCAAAAAATTTACCATTCAAACAAAATAAATCTCAAGTCCAGGTGACTCAGTTATCTTCCATACAGTGCTTCAGCCATCCATGCTGCTTTGATTTATGAGGTAAAGTCATCACAACACAAAAGTGTATCCATGATCCAAAAGACGGAGGAAAAAGAAAGAGGAGAATTGCAGAGGGGTTGAAAGTAATATACTTCACTTATGCTTATGTTTCATGGGCCAGAATAAGTCTCACGGCCCTACCTAATTGCAAGGGAGCTGGAAACATAGTATCTTCTATATGCCCAGGGAAGAAAGAAGAGCCAGGTGTTAGTGAGCCCAAGTGACATCTACCACATATGCCTACTTAAAAGGAAAAAAAGAAAGAAAAAAAAATTCAAGTTGCTAACTTGTTACAAAGACTCAGGAATAAATTCAAGAAGTTTTTACTAGATGAAATTGTTTTAAGTGATTAAATCCAGTAATAAATGTCAGCCATGACAAGACCCATTTTATAAAATCAAGCCCATTCATCTAAACAAAAATGACCATATCAACCATCAACAAACATTTAATGATTATCAACTTATGTAAAAGGCAATGTCGAATACTGTATACCATTTGAATTAGCATGCTAATTGAAAAATAATTGAGAACCCAATCTATCGTGATCCTAGAAATAGGAATATGATAAAACTAGAATGTCAAACCTTCCTTCCACAAATTTGGAATCAGTCAAGATGTAAAGATTCTAAACGATTAGTCACTCAGTATACACACAATGGACATATGCCCAGGAATGTGAATGATTTAAAGTCATCAGAAACATATTTTTAATATTTAAGGAGGTAGACATTAAGTTAAAAATTAAAACTAAGACACTCAAAATAGAGAAAACAAATAATCAAAAGGTATGAACTCATGCCACAGAAGTTCAGAAAAGAAAACTATTAAATATAGGTTGAAAATAAGTATAGTAGGTTTCACTGAGAACATGGTAATAACTCACAAAGAAAAAGACAGAGTAAATTTATGTTAAGGAGCAACAGAAAAACAAAGCAAGAGAAATAGCAAACAGGTCTCAAAAGCTTGAGCGAAAGCAATATGTTTAGCAACTACAGGGTACCACCTTAAAATCTGGAATATCTATGAATGAATTATCCTCTCTTCTGGTATTTTCAATCTCCTTTCCCCTAGTACCAGCATCACTTTGATCCAACCCTAACTTGAGCTTAATTCTCTTATTCCCTGCACCACTAAATGTCTTCTTTCCTGGGTCCCTCATCACATCTACTCACCAGGTTCCTTATTTCAACTGCTTTCTTCATCATCTCTCCATTGAAATTGTGCTCTTGGCTAGACTAATTACCCGGTCATTGTTAGATTACCTACTCGTTAGGGAATTGCCCTCCACCCCTGGCCTCCTCTGTGGTTCTTCCCCATCTTTATTCCCTATTGCTCTCATTGCTTTTCCTCAATTTCCACTGATCCATTGTCCACCGCCCTCCTTCTTGAAAGTAGCATTTCCCAAGATTTTGGCACGTTTCTTCCTTCAAATTCCTCAGGAAATCCACTCTCTTTTATGGTTTCAAACATTACAACTCTGGAGATATCAAACTGAATCACCAGCTGATGTCCCTTCTAGGCAATTTCTAGTGGATTAAGGGGCTCTTCCTAGGTGATCTATTAGCCTGTCCCAGCTAAACACATTTGTCTCTAAAGTCAGTCCCAAACTGGCTCCTATTCACTTTCTGTTAATGGCATCAATTCCATATTTCCTTCTCCTTCAATCCCCATCTAAAGTTTTCCCTGGTGTTTATGTCAACTCTAATTTTTCAGAGGCTCCTGCATTCAAACCCTACTTTCCTCTTGCCTAATCTGTTGCAACAGTTTCCTGCTTTGATATCACCCCATCCAATTCATCTTGTATATGCCATGAAAAAGAGCATCTTCATCTTTGGACTGAATCACCCTCCTTCTCCAAAACTTTTGCTTGCTTCCTATTGGCTGAATAAGTCCACACTTCTCAACTTCTCAGCTCAACTTCTCTTTCCACTTTACCTCCAAGTACTCTTGCAGTGATCATTTTGCTCTAATTGAATGAGATAATTCATAGTTCCCTAGCTATACTTTGCTTCACATTTTGAAATCTCATTAGTTCATGTAAAGTTTTCACAAAAAGCTTGCTCCCAGTTTCATTTACCAATGACAAAACTTATCTATTCAACCTACAGGAAAACAAAAACTTAACTCTTTTTTATAAGCTTACTATCTCTAATATTTTAAATAATTGTTCAGAATTATTTCCTCTTCAATATGAGGTATACTTCAAGATGTAAGATGCTCCTCTAGAATGAAAAATATGAAAAATAAATTTAAAACAAGCTTGAATCAAACAATCTAGATTTTCCTTTTTGATATGCTAGTCTTAACTGTGAAGATTATAAAAATAATACATACTTATTTCAAAAACTCAACCATTAGAGAAATAAGTGTGTATTAACAGCTACTATTCATGATGTGCCATGTAATGAGTTAAGGGCTTTATGTGAATCATGTCATTTAATTTTCTCAACAACCTTATCAGATAAGAACTATTATTATCTGCATTTTACAGATGAAGAAACTGAGGCTTGCAAAGTTTGAGTAACTTGACCAAAGTCAAAAAACTAATAAGTGTTACGGCTGCAATTTGACTAAACCACCATCCCAGGTATCAAAAGTTTCTTATAATCCTACCCTCAGATTAAAATTCTACCCTAAGTTAAAATTTTCAATTTGGGCTTATAGACAGTAAATAAAATACGGTGAGCTCCCTCCAGTGAGAACATCGATCCAGAAAAGAAAGAACTGGAAAGTCTCTCACTCACTCAACTCTACACAAAGGTGAGTTTTTAGAAGCATCTACAGCACTACCTGTCCAATATCTTCTCTCCCCTAGACCAACTCTCTCACCTGATATCCCTCTTTTAGTTTAAGGTACCAATCTCTCCCTTAGGTTAAAATACTTTCCAGATGTCACTTGTTCATATTATTATTGAGAAAAGTAAGCTTATTTTCTGGAATGGGAGACACAAATAACTACTAAACCACCATAAACAATATTACACATATAATTTCAGAAGGCTACTAGATACCAGATAAAAAACCAGTATTATTAGCAGTAAAAAGAAGGAAAATGGAGTATGCCCTTCTGTAAGGTATGTTTCCTATACCTTCACAGTGCTAAAGGGAGAAAACAAGATTCATAAACTCACTTTTAATCTTCCTAAGTGTCTTTGGATTGCAAAGAAAGAAGAAGGTTGATAACTAAGAGAGATAGACATGCAGCCACCTCTCGCTGGTAAGGCTGCTTTGTACAAAGTAGAGAAAGCACCTGCCAGACCCCCTAGACTCTTCACAATTACCTGCTGATAATTGTCCTTGTGATTATATCAATCTATAATGTCCACATGTGAATGGCACACTCTGGGGTTGTCCCAAGGACAGTTCACACAACCTATGTAGAACCTGGATGATAATTAAATGACCAGAGAATAAGATTCAGGAGGACAGGCTAATTAAAGAAACATGGTATATTAATCTCAGTGGGAAGCATGACAAGCATCTCTTATTCAAAAGGCAATAACCAATGTGTTTGTTCACGTGAACAAGGAAAAAAACAAAAGGAAAAAGTTTTCATGTATAGCAAGAAAAATTTAGGCTGCAGAGAGGAAAAGCTGCCTAACAAGAGTGATGGAAATACTCCAGCTGGGGTTACTTAAGTTTATCTAGCATTTCCTTGGGTTTCAGAAACATATTCATTTGCATGTGCACACCTGCCCTTGCTTATGCAAGCAGAATTCTCTTAGTATTGGGAAAGAATATCGGATCTTTTTGCCTGACACAACTTCCAAGCTAGGATAAAAATTAAACGACTGGAGTAAAAAAACAAACAAAAAAGCCTGGGTATGCACCCCAGCTCCAACCCTTGCTTATCAGTGGAGGATTTAGCTAAGTCCGCCAGATACATTTATGTCTCAGATTACACATCACCCTTCCAAAGAAGGCTTCTTTATAAAACACCTAAGCAGGTTTCCCACATAACTCTCTAGTAAATTCTACCTTAGCCCACTTATTACTTTCCTTCCCATCTTGCACTTTTTACACAACTTGCACTTTTGAATTTATTTGTCTATTTACTTCCTTTATTTTCTGTCACCCCCATTAGAATGTTAGATAGACCCATGAGAGAAAAAAAAGCTGTATGTTCTAATCACTCTTGTGTATATTCCCAGCACTCAGAGCACTGCTCAGCATATGGCAGCTGCTCAATATCTGATGAATCCATGAACCTTCCTGAGCCTTTTTCCTCATCTACAAATAAGAAGTTTGCTGTATTTGTTGTAAAGAACACAAGATAAAGGAAGAGGCCAGCTCCCACAGTAGCCAAGTCTGTTCCAGATTGTTCCACAGTCATAAAGCTTCGTGGGCTACTCTTCCCCCAGCTACAAGTCATCATCAGCAGTAGCATCTGGAAGAGCTGAATGAAGGAAGAAAAGCCTGCTACAATGCAACATATTGTCTATCAAATCCTAGCAATGTCTCCCTTTTTGTCTCATCACTATTTTTGTGTCATAATTTATTGTCCCTAGAAGAGGATGGGGCAAGCAGACTGAACTGAGAAGCTTATTGCTTCCACAGCAGTCATCCTGTGCCCTTTTCCTCACATAACTTTCTGAGAACTGGTGTGCTTGATGATATTTTTCATCATTTCTTTGCGGGGCTCCTCTGAGACCAGATCACAGCAATGAGACCTGTGATAGTTAATTTTCTATATCATCATGGCCAGGCTACGTTGCCCAATTATTTGGTTGAGTACTAGCCTAAATGTTGCTGTGAACATGTTTCATAAATGTGATTAATGGTTACAATCAGTAGACTTTAAGTAAAGCAGATTGCTTTTCAAAATGTGAGTAGGGTCTTAATCAATCAACTGAAGGCCTTAAAAGAAAAGACTAAAGTTTTCTAGAGGAGAAGGAATTCTGTCCCAAGACTATATAAGAAATTTTGCCAGAGTTTCTAGCTAGCTGGCCATCTCTATGAATCCCAGATTTCTTAGACCCCACAATCACATGAGCCAGTTCCTTAAGATAAGTCCCTCTCTTTCCCCCTCTCCTTCTCTCTCTCCCCCTCTCTGTTTCTCATCTCCACATATATACATAATTGTGTATATATTTTATATATATAACACACACATATATACATAATTATATATAATTGAAAATTTTGTTTCTCAGTGTTCCCCGTACCACCCCCCGCCCCCCCGCGCCCTGAGGTGAGGGTTCGTTGCTTTCATCAGATTCTCAGAGTGATATTAGCAAAATTTTTATATAAATATATACATATATAAATATATACATATATATGCATATAGAGAGAAAGAAAGAGAGAGAGAGAGAGAGAGAGAGAGAGAACCAACAGTATATATAATAGAATATATATATATCCATTAGAGCACTTCTCAGAACTTGTAATTTCTACAGGAAAGGAATCTACCTTTTCCATAGTGATGAAAAGCTGTTTTTTTATTCTCTCTCAGGGAAATGGTCAAGAACATCAGGGTACCCAATGAGAGAAATGGCCCTTGAGAGTGACCTGTTATAAGTGCCTCTGGCCTCCTCAGAATCACTTAACCTCGGCCACCCCTCTGTAATTCAGAGAAAATCGAAACCGCAGTTTAGAGCCTCGAAAAATTCATCGAGTGGGGAAATGAAGAGCTCCTCAGAGTTCTGACGCAAATGGAAAAGACTTTTTTCCGCCCCCAGTTACCCCTCTGGGCCCTTTCACCACCTGGAAAAAAATAGTGGCACATGACTGAGCCGAATAAGTGCTCTCCCTCCCTCTTGAGTTCCATTTTTTAAAGAATCTCTTTTCTAAAAATACAAGGAATTCTATGAATCTTTTTTCTGTTTCTGAAATATTTTCTACAGAATCTCTCTAGTACTTGTAAAGCGGTGATTATGAATGACTAAACAGTCTTGCATATATTTCTGGAATACTTGGAAATGCCTCTGTTATTTTTGGAAGTATGTGCTTGTTCAGGTTATTCCGGCAATGGGCAACTACTGAAAAAAGTCTTTCGTGATAAAAAGCCTGTAGCTCCACCTACTGCTTCCTCAAAGATGACAACCCTGGTTTCAGCACTAAAAAATAAAAATGAAGACCCAGTAAAAAAGCTTTATTTTCAATATAAAGCTCATGTATTTAACGGCTTTCAGTAAAGGTCAGCTAATATGTTTCTACCATTAGCGAGACAAATATAGATAGCCCATATAGTATGCATTACAAGTAAAAGAGCGAGAAATAAAAGCAGGCAAGGAAGGAATTGTTAGAGTATTTTGAAGCAGTCCTTGCCTACATCTGCTGAGAAGCAAGATGGATCAGAGGAGCCCTTGGAGAATACACAACTTTGGGGAAAGAATTAACTTTAAGAAATAGGCAAAATAATCACAAGTAGGAGGCCTGATAATATCACTGCATCTTGTTTTGCCTGGATTTGAAGAAAATAGTGACATAGGAGCTAAAGGCAAGAGAGAAGTAGAGAATCCAAGTGTTTAAATGAATGTTCCTTTTTAAATGGGCCAACTCTTCACTTTCTTGTCCTTCTTCAGGGCTCACTCAGACAGGATCTGGCCCAAAAAACAATTTCCAATAAAATTAATTCTTTTGTTTTGACTTTTCCACTACCAAACCCTTCAACTCAACACCCTTCAGTTACAACAAACTTTCTTGTTGGATTTCTAGAAGCTCAGCCACAATAGATTATTCTTTTATTCTTTCAATATGGGATTAAGAAATGCCAACTAGGAAACATTTTTTTTTCTTTTTTTACCTTTTTACTCTTCCTGTGACTCTCAGATGCATTTCAGGTAAAATCCAGTTTCTCTCTACCATGACTAAAAAGAAATACATATTTCCCATTTTCCATTTTAAACAGTGAGACATAACTGAACGAGACATAAAACTGGGAAGAACACTGAGAACTACCTTGTCAGTTGTGTCCAAGAATAGAACCTCTTTGTTGCTAAATCTAGTGAGGTTTTTTCCCCCTTGCTTTCATTAATCGGACTTAGTTATTTAAAAGTACATGCAGCTTTGATTTCATGGGAATGGAAGATTTTGTAATTATACCAGCAATAGCATTTCTATTTTGCACGTTTACTTTTTGAGGTGGGCGTTTGTTTTTTTTTTTAGGGGACAATTTTTAATTTGATATATTTTAAAACTCTAGAGAAGTTGCTAAAATAATACCAAAAATGGAGCAAACTTTAAAATTTTGTCCCATTAGTTTTATCTCTGTTATGTAATTTTTTCCAACTCATTTGAGAATAAGTTGCTGACATCATGATCCTTTTATTCCTAAGTAGTACATATTTCTTAGAAGAAGAGAATTCTGTTACGAAGCCACAGTACAATTATAAACATCGAGGAGATTCAACATTGGTGCAATCTTAGTCTCTAATTCACACTGCACATTCAAATTTCACCAGTTGTTCCAATAATGTCTTTATAACTTTTTTTTTTTTATCACAGTCCAGGATGTAATGCAGATTTATGCCTTTCACTTCACTGGCATATATATCTTTAGTGTCCTTTATTTCGGAGTAGTTCTTCAGCCTTTCTTTATCTTTTATGACCTTGACATTTTTTTAAAAAGTCCAGGTCAGTTCTTTTGTAGCATTTCCCCCATGTGGGTTATGCTTCTTTTGCCCTCTCCTGTCACAGAATAGATGTTGTGTTCACAGTATATCACATCAAAAGAGACATGATGTTGGCAACGTTAACTTTGATCACTTGGTATAAAAATGATTGTCACTAACTTTCTCCCTCCATAAGCAATAAATAGTGAGGAGATACTTTGAGAATATGAATATACTCTATTCCTCATCAAATTTAAGCTATTAGCACTGATAACTTTTTCATGAATTAATTATTACTAATCATGGTTGCAAAATAGTGGTTTTCTACTCCATTATCCTTCCTGCATATACTAGTTGGCACACTATCTTTCACCTATGTTATTTTAATATCATCCTTTTGAAATGTCAATTGCAACTCAGAAGCATGTTCGCAAAGCTCTAAGCTGCTGCTTGATTTAAAAGAACATTCTGAAAAGTTTGTGGGCATTAAACCTTAAGAAAAATATTAAAACTTCCACACGCACACAAAAATCTCCAAACTGTTAAGTAAATTCTTCCAGAAACTAGAAACTATCAAATCAAAACAAACAAAACAAAATAACTGCACCTAAAAATAATAATGAATTATTTGTGAAAATGAGATCCATCAAATTCAAAATACAGTATGGGTTTCCATTTTTGATTCATGAGAAAAAAGATAGTAAATCTATCAAGTCTCTGAGAGGTAACCTCACAGACCAAGAGAAGGTATCTCCCCCCTCTGAGAATCGAGGGAAGTGTTCATCCTGAGACATTGCTACTTGTGGCCACTATTCAATCCCTATACAGTAGTCTCCCTTTATCTGTGGAGGACATGTTCCAAGACCGCCCCCACCCCAGTGGATGCCTGAAACCACAGATAGTACTGAACCTGACATATACTATGCTTTTTCTATACATACACTATGCTTTTTCTATACATACATACCTATGATAAAGTTTAATTTATAAATTAAGCACAGTAAGAGATTAAAAATAACTAATAATACACCAGAACACTTAAGTAATAATATACTGTAATAAAAGTTATGTGAATGAGGTCTTTTCAAAATATCTTATTGTACTGTTCAGACTCTTCTTCTTGTGATGATGTGGGATAATAAAATGCCAATAGTATTGAAAAAAACTATTCCTGAATCTGTGTAGCCATCCCTTGCAGTAAATGGCTTGCTGTCACTGGTTTCAGGAGATCCCTTGCTGAAGTCTTCCTATATCCTCAATGCTTTCTGGTGCAATATGTTGCTATCAATCAAAACACCATTTGTTCATGTCTTCCATCCATAATTTTATGCCTTTTCCATCTTAACTAAGTACTCATCACATATTGCAGCCATAATTTTTACAGATTTTAGCAACCTCAGCATACAATTTTTTTCTTTCCTTATTAAGTAGAGAACTTTTACCCTTTCACTTAACAGAAGCATTTTATGGCTTTTCTGGTATATTCAAACCGCCAGCATCATGACTCTTATGCTTTGGGGCCATTGTTAAGTAAAGTAAGAGTTACCTGAACACAAGCACTGCAAGACCATGACAGTCGATCTGATAACTAATAGGGCTACTAAGTGACTAACGGGGTGGTGTGTTCAGCATGGAGACGCTGGACAAAGGGATGATTCACATCCTGGGCAGGACAAAGCAGGACTTGCAAGATTCCATCACACTACTCAGAACGACACGCAATTTAAACCTAATGAATTATTTCTGGAATTTTTCCTTTAATTTTTTTGGACTGCAGTTGACCGTGGGTAACTGAAACCATGAAAAACAAAACTGCAGATAAAGGAGGACGACCATAGTCCTGCAACTTGAAGGAACCTAAAAAGGTCATGTAATTCACTCCCTTGCTTCTCCCTTACAGTAGGTCCTCACCTAACAGTCTTCTCAGATGGGGAATGAACCTACCTTAAGATCTTCAGAAACTCCCACCTTCTATCAAACAGCAATCATTCCTGTCAAAAAAAGAATCACATAGCTGACCAAGGCCCTTCGAGTCCCCTTCCTTTCAGTAATATTCCCAGTGTAACTATCCAGCAACTAGCTTTAATAGCTTGCGAAAGAAAATGCAAATTCTTGAATCATCTGAAAGTTTGGCTTATTTAGCAAATATTCATTTCACTTCTCCTTCCTCTCTGGGTAAAGTTTACTTCTCTGCCCCACTGACCCTAGGTTTGGCCATATAACTCACCTTAGCCAAGGAGGTGGTAACAGATGTGATACAAATAGAGGATTTACATAGACTTCTAGTTTGGTTTGACTTCCTACACTCCTGGGATGGCCGTGAGAAGAGCATGCCCTGGGTAGATACTTCCTCATTAGCCTGAGCCCCCAGAAAAAAATACACATAGAGCAGATCTGAACCCAACTCAGCCTGGCTCTTGGACCATCCAATCCTCAGACTGCGGTAGAGTTACCCAACTGTACCCACTTTAGAACTACAAAATCATGGCTCCCCTGAAGAACCATGAACATGAGAATAAATATGTGTTATGTATCACTCAGTTTGGGAACATTTGATTTGTCATATAGCATCACTATGCCATAGCTGACTAATACAGATATCATAAAGTCCTTCTCTACTACCTTCCCCAGATTAAGTAACCTTGGTCATGCATCGCTCTATCATGAGGTTCTATTTTAATGTTATTTCATTATATTGTACTCTCTTTTCTTAGCTGTCTCTATAAAAAAAAAAAAAAAACAAAACAAAAAAAAAAAAAAAACAACTCCAGCTCTGCTTTGTGACTTAAGGAAGAGCTTTCCCCCAGAAAACCTAAGCCAGATTCCAGTTAGCCTGACTTTGAAATTTTTGTTTGGACTTATTGCCTGGCACGATAACGCAAAAAACAAACAAACAAACAAAAATTACATAAGATAAAAATCTAGCTAAACAAATGGCAAAGTAGACAGAATGAAATTATCTGCAAAATAGACCCCTCAAACTGTATAATCCTATAAATTTTAAACAGTCTTTCCAACCATAATTACAACCAACCTGGAAGGAAATAAGTGTTATTCTACTCGGGGCCAGCTTCAGGGGCACGAGACCTGTGCAGTCACATGGGGTCCCCATGCTTAGAAGAGACCTGTACCTGGTTTAACAATCTCTTGTTGCTGTCTTAAAATTAGTAATTACTTTAAGAAAGGAATCCTCAATTTTATTTTGCACTAAACCCCACAAATTATGTAGCCGATTCAGATTTCACATACAAGACAATTCTCAACCTGAAGCCTACTCTCTCTCTTTTCTTCTACTAAGGCCTTTGTTCAGGCTCTAACCTCCTCTTCCTTGGATATTTACAGAAATTCCTAATTAATTTGCCTACCTTTTCTCTCTCTTGCCTCCATTTTCTCCTGCGGAATACACAAATAACATCATGCCATACTTAAAATCTTTCACTGAATTCTCACAGCATGCAAGAAGTTCAAATTCCTTAGCAAGGCATAAATGTCTATTACAGGATGGTATAACCTCAATTCTAGGCCCTCTACTCTTGTCCCTTACATCTTTCACTCATCTTCTATTACTATCCCAGACTCATTGCCCTAGGTTTCCTTGTCCTTCCTTATCTTTGCTCGTTTTCTCTGCCTGAGATGTCCTTCTCCTCAATCCTCTTATTTTGAGAGTACTAGACCAAATGCGACCTCTGTAGTCTGCCCTGTTCTTTTTCCTACTCCATATAAATTTTTAACTTCTCATTTGGGTAGCAACTGAACATACTTCTATTATAGAACTTAATATAAGCACCATAATGTTTTACTTACTCCTTTCCAAACAATGACCATCCAGAGTCAGGAATCATACCCTGTTCTTTCTACCCTTATCTCAAGGATGAGCAGATTGAAGGCATCAGCAGCAGGCATTTAAGAGATCATTGAATTTGAATTGTCACTTAAGTAATAAGGAAACTTAGAACTAAATGTTTTAGCTATTTATTCAAACTCTCACAGTAAGCTGTGGCAAAGCAAGAACTCAATCTCAGGCCATCTGATTCTTGGCTCAATATACCATATTGTCTTTTCCTTGTGTATTTTCAGTAAGATATCAGTCATTTCCTTCACCAATCCATGAGCTAGCCTAGCCCTTTTGTGCATCTCTCCCCAAGATGTGGGGAAAGAGCAGCAATGCTATGCCCCTCCTAGAAATTCCTCCAAAAATAGGTTGTCAGATCTGGTGAGCTCATAGAGACTGCTGTTTCAATTTTTCATTTCATCTAAGAGAAAGAAGAAACCAGAGAAGCAAAGAGGCTCTCTCTGGGTTGCACAGTTACCAGATGTGCCAAGTCTCAGGCCAGTGCTATTCCACTGACCACATTGCATTGTCATTAAAGGCAAAAATCCAGATTAACATGTCTGATCACTGAAAATAAGTGTGTATTGGTTTCCTAACAGCTGCCATTGGACTGATTTCCTTCCCCTTTGGGCCAAGCAGAAGACCATCTGAGACCATCTGAGACTCACACCATGCCATGAAGTCTTTCAGCTTTCATCACCACCAAAGTGGTAGGTTCCATCCAAGCACACTGGGTCGGTTCCACCTTGCTCAAACACAGGGTAGCAAAGATATTCCTCCCATCTCTACACACCCTCCTCCATTCATAAAAGCATGCCTGAACTTATCTAATTTCTCCATTTAAATAAATCAGCTCTAAGAGAAAGTCTCATATTTATTAATAAAAGCTAAAAGGGAATTCCATAACTACCTCCAAATATGCAAAGGGTGTTGTTCAGAAAATAATTATTGCCTCTTTTCCAGCATCTCTGAAGAGAGAACAAGGTAATTGCTCCACCTTCAGCCTGAGGGATCCAAAGTAGACACCATGGAGAAAAGAGATATGGGACACAGAGTGAGAGGCTAGAAACAGATTTCTGATCATATAAACTTGTTAGAAAAGAATGGATTAAAGTTTCATAAATCAAAAAAGTGTTGCGCAAACAGAAGAAATAGTCTAATCAGCAACTTCAGAAACACCTTAATGGGTAATGATGTTTGTTGGTCTCTAGAATTTGTTCACATAAAAAATTTGGGATTAAATTTGCTAATTTAGGGGCATGTAACCTGGGGAAAAGAATTAACTGGGGGCCAGTGCTCTTAGTCCACTGATGCCTGCTTCCTCTTCGTCCCTCATATGGGCCCATTCAATATAAAATAAGAAAAAGATAATTGATTCATGGATGAGAGGTTTGGTTGAAACATATCCCTCTGCACCTTCGTATCCTGATCTGAAATACAGGGATCAGGAAAGATCAAGAGCTTTAATTATGAACAGACCAGTTCAAAACCCACCTCATCCACTTGCCACAAATGTCATTTAATGTCTCTGAGTTTCACTTTCCTCTCTAAAATGAAAAATATATCATCTATCTCACAGGAATTGCGTGAGATTTAAATTACTTAAAAGTTTAATTTCTCCACTGTGTTCAATTTAAATGTATTCATATATTCCTTCTCACCTTTTCTCACATAGAGTTTTCAGGAGTAAATAACACAGTATACATGCCCAGCACATAATCATCACATAATAAATGTTAATTTTCTTTTCCCTTCCTTCCCACCCACCATCATTCTAATGAGGGTTTTGAAATAGCTAATCCCTAAAGTCCCTTCTAATTCTATAATTCTACTAATATATTCTCTGCTTCGCCATTTTATAAGTCTTTGGATCCAACACAGTAGCAAGTTAACACAGTTACATGCCTTAATTAGTATTCATTCCACTTAATTAAGTTTCCCCAATATAAACCTCATTTAAGGTATGCTCTCTGTTTCTAGAACTCTGGGCTACAGGAAGTGATTTATGGGGAGGTTATGAAGGTAAGTTACCATCTTGCAGAGCACAGCAGTTGACACAACACACTTCCACAAGAAAGGAGCCCACACCACAGTCCCCTTTGTGCTTCCCGCGTAGAGCATCTTTGTGAAATCAGATGGCTGATTTCCAGATTCAGCAGCAATCTCTAGCAGTTACTTGCATTTCATAAGTGCTATATCAATGTGCTATTTTTAGACAGTGCCCACAGCTCAAAGGGAGCCTTCAAGGACCTCCCTTTGAACCTATGTTTGATTGTTGACCAAATTTTCCATATCCTGTTCTAGGCTACTACGAGAACATCTGGTTTGATTAAAGAGTGATCAGGAAAGTGCTCTCCTATTATAGGGGAACCGGGCCTCATTTAATATGAATTGCTGGCACTATAAACCCTTGTTTCGAGGCTGCAGGAGCGATCATCAACATCTGTGCCAAATCCAGTAAGACGGGCTGGGCCATGCTGACCACAAACCACATGGCTCAGTTCCGGGAAGAATTGTCCTAAAATTTGGGATGGGTGAAGTTATAGGGATGGTCGCTATCACCCAAGTTTGATATATATCACCCCAACAAGATCTGAGAAAAGAAAAAAAATTCATGGAGAAGCCACACTCCATCCCTTGCTGGGGATCTCCTGATCACAACTAATTTGCATTAAAATATGCTTCTCTGATGTATTGCTTCTACTGACATCTCTCTTCTTCCTCTTCCTCTTCTTCAAGTATTAAATACTGAACTTGAGTCACTTCAAAAAAATTAAAGAATTCATCTTCCTTTATGTTCAATTTCCAACCTTATTACTGTACATCAACCTATAATCTTGATTGATCGTCTGATATCTGTTAATGTATGTTAACAAAAGACATTTATTGTGCACACACAGTACAACAGCACTAAGAGTTCAATGTGTGGTCTTATAAAAGAGCCAACAGGCCTTGAAAGGGACCATGACATATACAGGAATAACTACCATGCAAAGAGGCAAAAGTAAGTGTCCTCAGAGTGGGTCGTAGAACTCAGAGGAGAGAAAGATGATTTTTAACTTAGGCAATTAGTAATGGAATGGCCTGTGAACAGGTCTTTGATGGATTTTAGTAAGTAATGTTGTGGGGAGAAGTGTTTTTGCTGGTGACAGGAATGGCATAAGAAAAGAAGCATCCTAGAAACCAAAGGCAAAACATGAACTTGACCATCAAAAAAATTCCAGCCAAACCCTTTCTGTAATGAGTTAGATTACAGATAAATACATAAAACCAGTTGGAAAAGCAAGATTTACAGGCTTTACCTGTTCATAAGTCCAAAATGTTCATAAGGCACTGTCCATGGGGGCTCAGGGAAAGTATACCTGAAAGAGGTAGATGTTAAACTGGGTGCTAAAAAATGCACAAGGATCGGTGTAGGCAGAAAAGGAAAGTAAAATAATTGATAAGGATGTCACCTCCGTGAATACTTTCCTTCTGTTTTCTTAAACCAATTCACTCGCGCATTTTCAATATTTATTGAGCACCAACTATATACCAGGAATTGGAGATACAAAGGTTCTTTTACAGTGTCGTGAGCCTCCTCATGGCTTTTACAGTGTTGTGGAGGGGATGAAGTTAACTGAGTGCAGAAATAATTACAATTGAATTGCAAAACACCAAAGTAAAAGTACAAAATATTTTGAGCATCTGTAATTGGAATATAGAACTTGACTGCCTCTTTAGAGGCTAGCATGTCCCACTTTCTCCAAAGCAAGTCTATGACCCATGCCATCTTCTCTCAGTGCTCTGAGGCGCTATAAATTTTTTATGTGTGTTCCCTAGTCCCCTTGCCTTGTGATCACCCAAAATGGCATCACCATTTTATTTTCAACACCTACTGCACCAGTCACGTGACTGCCTGTGGGCACTGTCAGTGCCCCACCCAGATCCCCTTTACTAGCTAGGTGCCCCATCTCCCAGCTGCTGTCATTGTTGGCTACAGACAACTCTCAGCTGCTCCTGCCTCAGGAAAAGTACCCTCGCTCCACAGGATCTGTCTCACCAGGAAATGCCCAAAGGTTGCCACTCACGTGCAGCCTGCAAGCACATGCGCACCCAGGTCAGTCCCCCCAGTGACTGATAGACACAGGGTACTAAAGCCTAACCCTCTTCCTCCCAGGTGAAACAGCTCTGTGGTGCCGTTCAAGCTCCAGAGCTCTCTGTGTGGTCAAGCTATGGCTCGACTCCAGTCTGGGCCACTTTTTTGCCCAGCTTCTTCCTGTGCCCCGCCCTGCTTCCCTCACTCCTTCGGATTCACCTGAGAGTTCTGTCTCAACAAATCACTTTCTCAAGAGTCCCCATTCCGCCTCTGCTTGTCAGAAACCTACCTAAAACTCTCTCCCTTTCTGAATGCTACAGTGCCTTCTAATTGCAAATTTCAACCCCTTTTGATTTCTCCTCCAATGTTTTGTTGAAGGTGCCCATAGCAGTGAAATCATGAGACCGGCAACCAAACAAGGAAAAGGAAAGGCCCTTAGCTAATCAATCAGCCCCTGAAATAAATCCGAGTTAACAATACAGCATGACATGCTGTACAGAAATTCTCATTATTAAAGACTTCTAATTTGATAAAGCATTAAGTGCTTTTTTCATTTCTCTCATAACAAGTTTTCTCCCCTATAAAGGATTTTAATATGCAAATAGTATTTTATTGAGGTATAATTTACATATAGTAGCATGCACATACCACAACACTACTAAATTTGACCATTTAATTTACATAAACACCATCCATATAAAGACCTAGCACTTCTTCTGCACCCAAGAAAGTTCCCCAGGGCTCATGCCTTTAAACCATCTCCCACCAAAGACAACTTCGCTTCTGATTTCTGACACTATAACAAGTTAGCACATAAAGGGAATCATACAGTTCATACTTTTTTGGCTATTTTTGTGCAGAAAAATGTTTTTTTTAATCTCCATCCATGCTGTGTGTGTTGGTTCGTCCCTTTTTACTGCTGAGTAGTTTTCCATTGGATGGCTACATCATAATGGATACACCACAATTTATTTCTCCATTCTCCTATAGATCGGTATTTGTATTGTTTCCAGGGCTGGCAATTATGAACAAGCTTACTAAAAAACTTCTTGTACACCCCAAGTTAGAAAGGTTTATAAGTATCTGTAGAAAGCCCATTTAGTGAATCCTTTCCACAGTAGCTAGAAAGCAATAAACCCATGCCATTGGCAGGGGGAAAGTCAGGGGTAATAAATCTTCGGACTGAGATTATGGGAAGACTAAACTCGAGTGCAGTAGGCAGCTTAAAGACACCAGGAGTCAGGAAAGCACGGTCTGGAAAGCTGGCCCAGGTGTTCCGTTCCGGTGCTCCCTCCTGTTTGGGGCCCCCAGTTCACTGAATATTGCTCTCATGTACTTGATCTAAGCATTGGATTGACTGCTGACTTTGTTAATTTACCTACATTGGATAGATTATCAAAGCCTGGGCTTTCCTTTAAAATTGCATGGGGACATCAGATTCAGTGCGCAGCAGAGACAGATTTAAATACACGCTTGGTCCAACATGACATCCTGACACTGACCTCTAGGGGGCAGTCCCTGCTCAAGGGATTTATTGTCCAGTGGGGAAATTCTCAAAATCCCACGTCAGTTTTTACATAGCCTATACTAAACTCACTCCTTACTTGACCAATTCCTTTAAAGCAAACTTCCACATATTGGGTGTCACATATTTGTCTTGAATTGTAAGACATTACAAAAACTCTAGTTTTTGTAACATTACACAAACCCAATCATTTAACCACCATAGCTAGGTCCCATTATTAGTCCCATTTTTATAGTTGAAGAAATAGCCACAGAGAGCTTATATAAGTCACCCAAGTTGTGCAGCCACCAGAACCATGCTGCTGTCTGACGTCTTTTTTTGGGTCATTATGAGCTTTAAACCATGCAAAACTGAGCGTCCCATAAAATAGCAATCACATTTATCTAGAAGTCATGGCCTCAGGAATCTAGGACACAGCTAAAACAAGGAAAGAAAGAAAAGATACAGTACGTGGTCCTTCTAGGATCCTGAAGAGCTAGAAGTAGACGTATTGCTGGAAGTAGACACCGGAGACCCCAGGATGGGAACATGGCCTTGTGGCTCCTGAGGTTGGCTCAAATATCAGGAAGGTCCTGAATGCCATAAATAATTCCTTTTGGGACATAGTTTTCAGTGAGATTCCTCTGGAGGGAAGGGACAAGTGTAGTAGGCAGGGCACCCAGAGATGAGGTAGAAAGCCCTGTTGATAGGGAGAACTGCAGGGCCCTATGAGAGAAGCGAAGGCTTCATTGACGAGCTGGCGTGATACACAGGGAATCGACCATGAAGGCCCTTGGATGGGCTCTAAGGAGTGTGGACTTTACGCAGGAGGATCTGAATAGCCATTGGCAGGTCTTACAAGAAAAGTGTCATCATTAGATTTGTGTTTTAGGAAGATTATTAGGCTAGGCCAGTAATCCTCAAAATGTGGACCCTGGACCAGTAGTATCTACATCACCTGGGAACTTGTTCTCAAGCCCCAACCCAGACCTAGTGAGTCAGAAGCTCTGGGGGTGGGGCCCAGCAGTCTGTGCATAAGTAAGTCTTCCAGGTGACTCTAATTTGTACTACTAGAGTTTGAGAATTCCTGGACCAGCTTAGAGGTAGGAGAACCAGATGGGATCTAAGTGAGAGATGACGAACGCTCTGGTTAAGACATGAGATGTGGCAGGGGGCTAGGGGCGCTTGGAGAGTAATTACAGAGGTAAAACTGGCAGAGCTGGTAACAGGGAAAGAAGAATCCCATTATTAACAGGCAGAGGAGGCAGCCACCTATGTGATATGGTTCATGGGACTCAGACCCAAATACGTTTAATCCTCGAAGTTACTGGCTGCTCAGGAGTCTGCTTTCCGTGCCATGCTACAGAACTACAGAGAAGTACAGTGTCTACAGTCCAGGGCCTGAAAGCTGACACTGATCTCTCCAGCAGGTCATTGATGCCTAAATCCCCACCATTAGATTTTAACTTCTCTTAAAATGCAGATGCTTTCTACAGGGACCCCCACAGGGTCTACATCCTTCAAGAGCAGCAGAGTCCAAAGGAGACGGTATACACCAGGGGCTTGGGAATTTCCTCAGGGCAGGGCTGGGACTCCTTCCTTTCTTTACCCCAAAGGGCTAGCCAAGGGTTTTGAGCAGCACTGTCTAATTGAAACATAACATGAGCCACACATAGGCATTCCTTGGAAATATTGCAAGTTCAGTTCTAGACCGCCACAATAAAGCAAGTCAGAATCTTCTGGCTGGTGGAGGGTCTTGACATCATTTTGTAAAACACACAACATATGTGAAGCTCAATAAAACAAGGTATGCCTGTTTACAATTTAAAATTTATCTAGTAACCTCATTAGAAAAAGTAAAAGGCACGGGTTAATGTTAATAATTATTTTAGCTAAACCATCATTTCCACCTCTAGTCAACACTTAACAAATTATTAACGAGATGTCTTACATTCTCTTTTCTCCCCCCATACTAAGTTTTGAAATTTGGTGTGCAGTTTGAATAGCACGCCCTCAGCAGCACTGTTGTATCTACCATAAGTATCTTCTTGATGCTACAAGATGCCCAGGTCTACATTGTTTAGATTTATTGAGCAAGGAGTAAATGATGGGAAATATTTATAACACTTCAGTGGAGAGGCCAGCCCAGTTTTTCCACTTACTGTGGACCTTGAGGAAGTTACTTTTTTTCTCTATTTCCTCGTCTATAAAATAGGGTTTACTGTAATCCCTTCCTTAGAGAATTGGTGAGAATTAAAGCTATGGAGACAAAGTGCCTAGCGTAGGGCCAAGCCACACAAAAACCATTTTTAAAATGTAAACTATTATAATTATTTTTGTTAAAATGGAAATATCCAGTCCTTCAGTACTTCTCAAAATGGACCAAGACAACCAAAGTGTTGTTATCAGTGATGGAACAATTTTTTTTATCTTTGCTTTTAGTTTTTAAAAGATACTTTATTTGAGAGCAGAGTTAAAATATAGAGGTGGAGGGCCTAGAACTCAGGACTCACCACCTTTAGCTCAGATGGATCTGGGAAAAGTGAGAAAAAAACGAGAGGACACAGAACACCAGGTTCCCCATGAAAAGAGTGAGGAAATCAATACCAGAAAGTCAAACCTCAGCCTGAGTAGGTGAGGGCTGCTCTACTTGGAACTCAGGCAGGAAGACAGGTCACTAGCTATGTGTGGGAACTGGACCCCTGTGCCCTGCTCCCAGGCAGTGGCTTCCCAGCCTCCTTTCTGCCTGTTCTTGGCCAGTATCTCCTGTCTCCATTCCTCAGGGTAGACCCACACCTGTGTCTTTATTTGCATTGCAGAGTACGCCTATATCCCATCGCACAAGCCTCAGGGCTCTACACAATTAAAAAAAAAAGTTCCCAGCCCCTTGCAAAGCTGGGAACACCCAGCTTCCCATGGTACCCAGGAGACATATACCATCTGGCAGCAGAGTGTAGCTCTGTGTTCCAATGCACCTAGGAGGCGGCTGTGGTGACTACAATTGACCTCAACCCTGCTTGCTAACTCTGCCCCTTTGCAACTCTTATAGACATCCACGGATCCTCCAGGAAGACACTTTGAAGTGCCACATTGACCTGACACTAGGAAGTTCCAGGGGACGATGCTAAAGTTATAGAGAGTAGCTGCAAAGAACTATAATCAACTCCCCATTCTAGAACATGTATAAACTATGGTGAAATTGGCCTGCCCCACCCTTTCCCTGGGACTGTAGATCTGGTTTCCAGAATGGAGAAGTTTCCACAGGGAAGGGAGCCAAAGCCCATACCCAAATCACAGCACTAGGCAAACAGAGTCCTCTCACAGTCCTCCTTCAGAAGGAACAGAGCTAAGCATTTCAGCTGGTCCATGTGGTGTACCCCCATAGACGTGCAATTAAGCAACAGAAACCCAGGTACCTTCTAAGTCAAGGTTGAAAAGAACTAAACATTGTTTTATTTTACTTTATAATTTTTCTATCAGTTGACTTGGATGATACTGGGTCTTAACGAAATGAACCTGGGGATGGAGACAAAATACATCCCAGAGAACCGGAGTTTCCTGTAAATTTGCCTCCATTCCCTCCTACAGGTTCAGCAAGGGCTAGGAAGAGAGCCATTCAAAGAAATTAAACATGGCCAGATATACATATCTAACAATGAAGCACCAGAGTAACACTTTGTAGATATAAAATATTTAGTGATTATTTAATTACACTCTCCCGCCAAACCCCTGGGTCATGCAACCATCATCACTGGTTTGTCTCTCTTCATTAAGCAATTCTTTTGTGTGAGCAGAATAGAGCCTCCTCCCACCCTCCGTTCCACCATATTTTCCAGAGCAAACTTCCAAAGGACAAACTGAATGGCCAACTTGTCCTTGTTGGGATCAAGTATTGATTTCATGCGTGGTGCTGAGGCAAGAGCTGGGAGTCATACGCAGTTACTGCTATCAGGAAACTCACAGCTGAGTGGTTAAGATCGCTGTAGTCCTATACCAGTCAATGGAGATGAAGGCATTTGTGGAGACTTGTACAAGGCCAAGGGATGGGACTGAAGAAGCCACCACTGAGTGTGGTCACTGAAGGACAGTTCCAGGGAGGTGAGGTTCATTTTGTCTTTAAAATTGTGCTGAATTTCACAGGCAGACTAAAGGAGAGTGAAAACCCCACACTTCCACCATAGAATATGAACAATTGCATTAGGTTTAAGAAGAGCAAGGGATGAGTGGCCAGAGCCATTGAAAGATTTGAAGCTGGGAAGTAACAGGATCAGGTCTGCCTTGTAGAAAGGTATCACTGGCAGCATTATGAAAGACTGTAGGGGAATAGATTAAAATGGAGATATCCATTAGAATGCCACTGTAATCAATTAAGTGAGATACTAAGGATTTGAAGCTCTAGAAGTAGAGAAGAAGACAATTCAAGGGTTATTTAGGAAGTAGAGCCAAAGCACTTAGTAACCCACTGAACGCAAGGTGAGAGAGAAAGGAGGGCTCCCTGGTGGGCTACTTACTATACTAGATGTTGCCCTAATTTGAGTCATCCCAGTAACGGGTCCTGAGATAAGAATTTGGGTAGTTTCCTTGGGAAGTAATAGCAGGAATCACAAGGGAGGGGATGGGACAGGTGAAAGAAGGAATGAGGAAAGTGTATGTTAGTGAGTAGCACACTGCTGCAGGCTCTATGTCTCCATCCCACTGGGTACCCCTCTCAGACACTATGCAGGATACAGCTCAGAACTGAGCTGGGGTTCATATCCACCAGCTCTCATCCCTCAGTACTCGAGGGTAAATCCTGATGGTGCTGATTCCCCAGCACTTGTGCTCTGCCCCAAGCCAGGATGAGCAAGTCCTAAGACCAGGCAGAAGGACAGAAGTACTTGAGGTAAGAAGCCATTAGTATGAATGAAAGTGTCTACCAAAGTTGCGCAAGACCTCAAAGTCTGATGGAGAGGGTAAAAACAGGGCACAGCATAGTCCGTGAGGTGTCTAGAAGGTCGTAGATGTGGATTGTCTAACAAGGTGATAGTAAATTAATTTCTGAGATGTCATGTCAATTTTACCACCCTAACAAATTTTTAAGTGAGTTGTAAATATACATAAGTATACATATAAATATACACTAATTGGACCAGTAAGCCCCATAACTTACTAGGTGAATTCCATCTCGTCATCTTGTGTACATTAGATTATTTTTCCATAGCCACAGAGGCTCTGAGAAATACATTGAGAATGATGGACTGATAATTGAAGCATCAAGACTGTAACCATAATACTGTACATAATTACTTATGATTAGAAGAGTGGACAAGAAATTTGGTGCAGGATCTGAGTTTGTCAGTAACATAAGAAACTTCCAAATTACGAACTGATTCTGGGTAAATGTGTGGATATCTCATGGCTGGAGGGAGGGAAGCCAAGTATTGTTTGATACTCATCTTTTGAGGCTTGGAACTGTTGGATTTGGTCTCTAGATCAACCACATTCTGGTAATCTTCTGAGGACATTTTGAATTTTTTTTTTTTTTGCATTCCTATGGATCCAGTCTCTCCCCATATTAAAGAAGGTGGCTGCCAAGAGACCTCAAGGGACCATCCCCAAATAAATACGTATGAATGTGAACAGGATTTATAGCCCTAGAGAAACTTCCACACACTTTTAAACTTATCTTGGAAAAGATCAGATATTTCCTACCCACAGATTTGAATCAGCCTGAGCCTAAAGTATTTCATTTCCATATTTAGGGCAGTAGTTGCCATTGGTATATAATACAAACCATCCCATGCAGCTGTGATTCAGGCATATACTGATTACTGCTAAACTATCCAGAATTCGAGCTCAATTTCACAAGACAGAAATATGACTTTTTTTTTCTTTTGGTCATAAAAGATCACCCAAGGAAGTAGCATGACAAAATGTTTCCTGATGCTGTTACAGGCAGGCATATGCCTGAAACTCAACCCCACACACATCTGTACAAAAACGACTGAGCAACCCACAAATAGCTGAGCTTTCTGGCAACATTAACACCCGAGCATCAGCAGGCCTTCTGCCTCTAATTATTTGAGACATCTTCTGCTTTGCTTTTATAACATCCTAAGCTGTTTATCAAAGAGGTCATAACATGAGAAAGTATTGTGCCATCTTTAATAAAGAAATAATCTCACTGGACAGGGAGAGAAGGAAAAACACTGTTGCAATAGAGCAACAATCAAATTACGCCTATAATGGGCTTTAAATCTTTAGAAGAAAAGATCTACAGTTTAGCAGCACAAAGCAGTATTATTCCTGTCGTTATTAATAACTGCTCTCTAATCCTTCACACATATGTAATACATCTCGTCCAAGAATCTCAAAGTCCATTATAAACAAACAAGAAGGTACACTTTATAAAATCTGGCCAAGGCCACAAAAAGGATAGAACTCTCTGATCATGAATAAGCCAAACTTTTAGAAGGACTCACCAGCTAAAGACATAAAGTTTCTTGATCTCACCATATTTGGTGGAAATAACCAATTCTTGGTTTACAAAAGGCACTCAATAAGTGCCTTTTGTAAACCAAGTGCAAAGATTAATAAAAATATCTGCTACAGGAACATTGTAGAGATTAGTTAATTCATGTGAGTTTCTTAATAAATGTATTTTAAATATAAATGTTCTTATGAAACCCGTGATCCCTTAAAAATTCATGGTTATCCAGAGGGCTGATCTCAGTATCAAAGCAGGGAAATACTAATTCTCTCCCTACTGCCTTTAGCTTCATTACTATCTTTCTACATCTCTTCAGAATTTATCTCTTAGGTAATTGCAAGTCTGAGTCCCAGTGAAGGAGAAAAGCAAAGCTAAGGCAAGAAAACAGGATGCTCACAATGTCGAAGAACCATAACCACTGCAATTAGCTGATAAGTTTAGCCCCTTCATTCATTTAGCAAGTGGTCACAAAGAGTTGCAGAAGTCAAAAAGAAATATTTGACTGTCTGATATATGCCAGGCCTTGTGTTTGACATTGGCTTAGAGAAATGCAGAAGACTATATAGCACAGCAAAGTTATAGAGTAGGGAGATAAAAAATACATTTAAACCATTTAGTGCAATCCAAGGCAACTCTCAATGGGCTATGCAGCCCTAGAGCAGGGTTTTTTGACCTGGCACTATTGATATTTTTAGCCAAATAATTCTCTGTTGTGAGAAGCTGTGTACTGCAGGTTGTTTAGCAGTATCCCAGGCCTCTATCCACCAGATGCCAGGAGCACTTCTCTGCCCGTCACCCCCCAACCCCTGATGGCGACAACCAAAACTGTCTCTAGACATTACCAAGTGTCCCCTGGAATGCTAAACTGCCCTCCCCCTCTCCCCTACCCAATGAGAACCACTACTCTAGAGACCTCAGAAAATAATTAACTTTCTTTCACTTATATACTGATATTAACTGAACAATTCAGGCTAAAATTCTTAATTGTATCTTCAACCAACACATCTCCAGGTGTTTTTAATATGCGTGGTATCTAGATCAATCAGTGTCTACGGGCCACTTATATAAATGAACCATCTTATTTCAACAAGGCATTTGTCTCAATTTCTGTATTATAAGCCCAGGCTCCAAAAGTAGCATTTATATTGGGAAAAAAATCATAACAGAACACTTACTAATATCATAAGTGACTATGTATAAGATGATGGTAAATCTCCATGATGTAATATGTCAAAGAATGACTCAGAGACATGTAATTAATTATATGCATGCCAAATAACTCACTTGTGTATAAAGGAGATGGCCATTAGATCTGTCAGTTAACAAAGGTAAAACAGGATTTCTTCTTAAAAAATAAAAATAAATTTAAAAAAATACAAAATAACAGTGGTGGGAGAGGAGGAAGAGGAGAAAAACAATGAATAGTGAGACTTACTTTGAATTTTCAAGGTAAATTAATGAGCTGACAGCTAACAAAGAGGTCTGTCTGGGCCATCTGCCCTTGAACAGGTTATTTAAGGTATCAAACAAAACAATTTCAGTTGAAAATGGATTCTCCAAGAAACTTTGAGGGTTTGGCTGTAGAGTATGTATGAGAGGCCGCCTGTAACACGTCTGCTGGATCCTTCATCAGTATCTTACAGTTAGATAGGGTCTGTCCCATTTTGAGTTATTCAGAAAAACTCTCACAGAAAGGATAATTTTAACATAACAGCCTTATTGTTAGCTCTATAACTCTATGGAAAGGAATTGCTACATAACGCGAGCTTAAAATTCTCCAGAGCTAGAAATCTTAGGACTGGAGATTTCTTTTCAGATGTGGAGTTTTCTAGTCTTCTAAGTGACAGCTGACTTTTTCACCTGTTCATCAAACTGCAAAATCAGCAAATCTTAGGCTTACCTGCTATTCCTTCCTGCATTGGAAGATTCTAGCCATTAAAAGTGCCACCAAAAAAAATGACAGAAAAGAGCTCCTCGAAGTTCTAAAAACTTGTTGATGTTTCCAGAGTGGCTACTCTCCCTTTCTTGCTTCATGTTGAATTACTTTAGAAAAGAAGCATCCATTATTTGGCATCCATATTATCCCTGAGTACAGTTCCCGATACAAAATGGTGAGTCAATAAATGGCAAGTAGTGTTGAAGGTTTTGTTATTATAGTTACCATTTATTGAACACTTACTATATTCCAGGTATTGATCTAAGCACTATGCACATTTTATTCCATTTACTTTTCATGTCAACCTTAAATTATTGTCCCATTTTACAGATGAAATCAAGAAGTTTAGAGATTCCTACTGTTGCAAGCTCATATAATTCTTTTTAACGTTTCAGTAATCTCAGTATTTTTTTTGTGAAATAGCGTCCCTTTTCTTGACTGAAAGATCTCTCTCTTCACAAACCTCTCCCACCCCTACCCAAGGCCTTTAGTCACAACCTTTGCTTAAAATGTATTTCAAGTGTTATACTTCCCTATTATGTGGCAGAGCCCCAAATTAAAAGTAATCTATTGTATTTTTGAATGTTCATGTGTTCTAAGCCATGGTACCACTTCTGAGCATAC
Source organism: Rousettus aegyptiacus (assembly GCF_014176215.1). NCBI lineage: Eukaryota > Metazoa > Chordata > Mammalia > Chiroptera > Pteropodidae > Rousettus > Rousettus aegyptiacus. Next base: position 25,060,283 of record NW_023416287.1, on the reverse strand, counting down.
TACCTGCAAAGTGGAAGTCATTCAAAGCTATGACATGACTAAGATATGACTTTGCCCTTTGAGATCCTACCCAAAGCAAACCAAAAAATGCCCAATATAACAATGAGACAGGAGCAATGGACCAAGTGAACTAAGAGGAGAGAGTAACTAACTCTGCATGAGGCCATGAAGAAAATGGCATTTAAACTAAATTTTGAGGAGATTTGAGGAGGGAATAGGGAAAGAGGAGATCATATTCTGGTCAAAGGAAATAGTCTCATACAAAAGTTGCACACTTTTACAGTATATATTCATTTAATTTTGCAATAAATATTTTCACAGATAGTACATGTCAGATGCAGCAATAGGTGTTTGGGGATCCAGTGGTGAACAAGAGAGGCAAGGTTGGGTCTTGGGGACCTAATATTCTAATGAGGGAAGTATGGCAATTGATTTCCAAAGATGGCCAACAGTAATTCCTCTCTCTCCACATGCTCAGGTTTTTCTCCTTTCCCCCATTAGGAGGTAGAGCTTATGTCTCCTCCTCTGGAATTTAGTGACTGCTTTGACCAATCAAGTGTGGACGAAGTGACATTCTGGGACATCTAACCTCAGGAATTAAAAAGGCTTGGAAGTTTCCACTTTCTCCTTTTTGGAGCCCTGAGCTACAACATAAAAAGCACAAGCTTCCATTCTGGAAAGACAGGCTGCGTTGAGGAGTACCAAGGCACCAACTATCCAACTCCACACCACCAGCTGCATAAGAGAAACTATTCCAATTATCCTACTACTGCAAAACAAACCACTCCAAAACTTGGTGGCTCTAAACAAAGATACTTATTTTCCTTATACATCTTCAATTTGGGCAGAGCTTGGCATCTCCACAGATGCTCCACAGGACTCAGGGCTAGAGGATTCACATTCAAGCTCGTTTAATTACATGGCTAGCAAGTTGGTGTTTCCTATAATCTGGAATCTCAGTCAAGACTGAGGCTCCATATGGCCTGGGCTTCTTTGGGGCATAGTAGCTGGGTTCCAAGTGCCAGCATCCCAAGAGAGAGCCATGGGAAGCTGGATTAACTTTTGTGAACTTGAAGTCACACAGTGTCTCTTCTCTATTAGTTAGGCAATTAGCAATGGCCTACTCAGCTTAAGAGGAGGGGACGTAGGTGCCACCATTTGATCAGAGTGGGGCAAGATTCTAGAATAACATGTTGAATGGGGAATATCGTTGTAGACCTTTTTATCTAGAGTCTAAGCAAGGCCAGTAGAACTGACCAGATAAGGTCTAGCCTACACATGGAATCATAAGCTATAATAAATTGTATGTTGTTCTAAGCCACTGAGTTCGGAGTGTTTTGTAAACAAAGTAGAGACTACTAGATAGCTGAAATACATTTAAAAATTATACATACATACATGTATGGGAAGGAAAGGTCAGTTTCTATTCAATGAATACATTTGGACACACATTTAAACAGAGAAATAGGAAAGAAAGACAGAGAATTCAGGCCTACAGTAGATTAGACATCAAAGGTGGCCTTCCTTATAATTTTATGATTTGAAATTTTTACAAGGATAATGGATTAATGAATAATTTCAACAAGATTTTTTTTAATGTAAGCAGATAGAATTAGCTTGATGTAAATGACAGAATAGAGGAAAATTGCAACCTAAAATAGAACTTGCAAAGGAATTTACATAGGTAAAATAACTTCTTCCCAAAAAAGCCCAAAGAATCTCCAAGATCTGAGTTAACAAAGTGGGAAGTAGGAACAGGTAGTGAACCAATTCTGCAGAAGCTTAAATAAAGGCCAGCTCATGTGGGTTGGTCATACCCTCAAGGAGGTTGCTTTTAAGGTCATTATGTAAGGCAAAAATTCCCTGGGGTCATTACTGGCCTTGAAAATATCTTCCATCACTAGGGAGACTACAGATAGACTGCCTCTTGATAAGGCTGACAGTTTTTCCTCCCACATTGAAACAGATCATAATTCCTCAGTTGAACACCAGATAAAGTTTGCAACTTGTGTTAGGAATGTACATTGTACGGAAAATAATATATATCTTTAAAATGTTAGAATCACACTCAGCCTGGTGAGATGTTCAACCTGAGTGGTAGGTAGGAATTAAAGCACATGGAAGGAACAGCAGATTCACAATACCTCTCTTGTTCTTCACCAGTGAGTAGACTGGAAGATTCATCGCTATTATACTTTAAACACTTTGCTCTGCACTAGCTCACTCTCTCTCTCACACTCTCTTTCTCGCTCTCCCCTGCCCCACAACCCTCTCCCCACATCCTTTCTTCCCTTCCTCCCTTCCTCCTTCCCTCCCTCTTTACCTCTCTTGCTCTCTCTTTCTCTCTCTTTTTCTCTCTCCCTCTCTCTCCCTCTCTCTCTCTCTCTCTCTCTCTCTCTCTCTCTCTCTGTCTCTCTCTCTCTCTCTCTTGTGCACGCGCGCGCGCACAAAACTAATTTGAACCATGCAAGACCATTTATACCCAAATCTTTTAAAATAAATACTCAGTCCTTCCTACCCACGGTTTTGTCTCTGCGGGTTCAACCAACCCTGTATAGAAAATAGTATTTTCACATTCCCAACTTCAGATTCCCAACCATGAATTGAAAATACTGTTTTCTATCTACAGTTGGTTGAATCCATCATGTGAATGGCTGACTATACAGTCAAAATTTATACGGGGATCTTAGACTGCACAGGGTTCGGCACCCCAACCCCCACATTGTTTAAGGATCAACTGTAGTTGATATCAAAGTCACCAAATGTACATATGCCCTGACTCCTGTGTGCAGAGCTGCTCTTTCCTCCAGGGTAGTTGCAATAATGTCTTCTAAAGAAAGTGTGAAAGGAAGGCTCCAGTGCAGAAATTAGATCCAAAGAGAGAACTCCAGTCAGGTGGGAACTAGATTTATTGGGGATAACTTTATAAGTTAAATAAATGTCTAATGACTATGTTGTACACCTGAAACTAACATAACACTGTATTGTCAACTTTTAAAAATAATAACAAAAAACCAGAGAACTCTATAACTCCACAGACATAAAGAAAGAAGCATAGGCCAGCAATGTAGGAAAACTAAGAACATTATCCTATGCCTAGAGTAAAGCCATCTCAGTTTTGGATATGTAAGTGTTCCCCAAGCCTGCCTATCATACAAATGGGTCACAGATCACAACATGGTACCATGCAGTGAAGATACCAAATAGAGTTTATCAAGTAAAAAAAAAAAACAAAACTGTAAGCAGAGAAGTAGTAGAGTGTAAATAATCTCAGAACCTCTCATTAAGCCACAGCTTAGGTCAGGCATGCATAAAGTGTGTGAACATGGCCAACATTCCAACGGTGAGACTTTGACCCCATAATGTCCAACAGTTTTATAGAGTCAGAGAAAGGGAACAGTTATGTGACTATGTTGCTTGGAATCTCCTGGCCCAGGATAAGGTCTTGTTAGAAGAACTTAGAAGAGGCTGGCTCGGGATCTGAGTACCTGCTATCAGCCGGTTAAGCTAACTCATCAGATCTGCTGAGCCAGCTCTTTGTTAAACTATCAAAAGAAAATGAGACTCCAAGTTCATCCAGATTTATCTTTCCTCACTGCTTTCCATTCATGCAAGTTAAAAATAAATGTGCCTACATTTGGAAAGAGACCTCCACATGGTACCTGTGCGTGATCCATTTAGTATCCAATCTAGCCCTCTTTTTATGAATAAGTGACCACTATCACAAGATATTTGACAATGCTAAAATACAAATGACTTAAATAGAAATCAATAATTAACGAAATAGATGAGAATTTTTTTTTGTTCTAATTATGAGAAGATAGCGGAACCAGAAAATAAGAACAGGCTAATAAAAAGCATTCAGAAAACAAAACCTAACTCTTTAACATTAAAAATGTGATTGTCAAAATAAAATATTGAATGCAAGGGCTGAATGATAAAATTGGTATGGTTAAAAATCAACCAATGTAGTGTGCTAGAATATAGTCAGAATACAATCAAAAAAGGGAGGGAGAAAGGGAGGGAGGGAGGGAGGGAGGGAGGGAGGGAAGGAAGGAAGGAAACAAGGGAGAAAAAGAAGAAAGAGATTAGATTAAAAGTATAAAAAAACAGTTTATGAAATATGGATGAGATTTCCAGGATACCAACATTTATCTGGTAGGAATTCAAGAAAGAGAGAAGAAAGAGAAGGAGAGAGGCATAATAGGAGAAAAAAAAATTCCAAGTTAAAGGACTTGCTTCATCAGACTGAAATAGACCCTCAAAGAATAAGTAGAAATAATTTTAAGTCATATGTAGAGGTATGGACTAGTAAAATATTTAAAGGATAGACTGAAAATTTCAAAAGTAAAATTACCTTATAAAAAATATTGAATTGGTATTTGATTTCTCATCAACAAAGAATACTAGTACACAATGAAGCATTGTTTTCAAATTTCTGAAAGAAAATTCAGAACTGAGAATTCTATTCCAAACCATCATTCACATGTGAGGATAAAATTAAGGCTTCACATAGGCAAGGGATCAAAATGTTCAGTAGTTATATATCCTCTCTGAAAATGATTCAAGGACATATCGCAGTGAAATGAAAATATAAATCCAAGAAAGAGATAGATATGGAACACATGTAATAGCAGTAAGACATAACAAAAAATCACAAAACTTACAATCAAATCTAAATAACTATTGGTAATATGCATGGGACACTTAAAGCAATTATGTAATTATTAATAAAAGATTGCTTATACAGCAGGGACAAATTATAAGATACAGTAACAATCTCAAAATTATTCCAGAAAACCAAAATGGGGAAAGAGGTTCATTATAAATTTGCTAAAGGTCTTTCCTTGCGCTGGTTATGGGTTATAAATATTGATTAATGCTTGATGTTCTAGTAATCTACACAGATGTACAAATATTTTAACTAAAAAAAATACAAAAATAAAAATAAGATGTGCTTCTGTGGTCTATTGTTGCTTCAGTATCTATTGCTGTGACTTAAAACAATAACGGTTTCTTTTTTATTTCTCATGGTTTGGGGCTACTGGACACATCAAGGCATGAAGGCCCCTCACTCAACACACATCTGTCAGTGGATGCTGACTCTCTACGGCAAACTGAAGCTGTTAGAACACCTAACTCGTGACCTTACCATGTGGCCTGAGCTTCTTTACAGCATGATGATTGGGTTCCAATGGTGAACAGAGACAGAGAGACAGAAAGGCAAAGAGACAGAGACAGAGAGAGAAAGGAGTGGGGGGAGAGAGAGGCAAAAGCTGCAACGCCTTCTGTGAACTAGCGTTCAGAAACCATCCCTATCTTCCACCACATTCTATTCGTATGAAGTGAGTTATTAAGGCTAGTCCGTTTTCAAGAGAAGGAAGATTAGACGTCACCTCTTACTGGGAAAGTATCAAAGAACTTGAAGACAGATTTTTAAATTATTTCAGATGTATTACTTCAGAAAAAATAACAGAGAGAGAGCCAAAGAGAATTTTTATAGTGTTATTAAAAGTCAGAAAGAAATTAAACAGTAAAAGACTAGGAAACACAAAATAAGATGGTAGTTTTAATATTTCAAAAATTACAATGAATCTTAATGGCTAATTTCTGCCATTAAAAATAAAGACTTCCAAATTGGATTTAAAACTAACAAAACAAGAAAATATTTATTGTAAGCTGTTTTAAGAGATATACATAGGGTGGCCCCGTCAAGAAAGCAGAGTCGTTAGTTTAAAAAGAGAGAAAGATAATATATGAAATATGAAAATAAAACAGAGACATACCAAGCAAATTAAATATCAGACAAAATAGAATTCAGGGCAAAAAAAAAAAAAACAATGTGAACTGGGAAGGACATAAGCTAATAAAGTTCTATTTATGCTAACACAATCACCAAGAAGATATAATACTAATGAATTTTTATGTAAGGACATAGTTCTGAAATATATGAAACAAAAAAGTTGGAGAGGCAAAGAATAATTGGCAAACCACAGATGTAGTGGAAGTCTTTCACACCTCTATAATCGGAAATTGACAGATCAAGCACACAATAAATAAATAACTGAATTAGCAAGCCTAAGTTATAGATAAACACACATACTCAAAAAATATATACATTCTTTTCTAAAACCCACGAAACATTGCAAAATTGGTCTGATGCCCTCAAGGAGAGTTTCAGTTAAATCTCAAAACTAAAAATCAGCTACATTATGTTATCTAAATGCAGTATTGGAAATTAGCAACCAAAAGTTACTCAATTTGGAATTCTAAAACATTCTTCTATACTACCTTTAAATTAAAAGGTAAATCTAAATTGAGTGTACATATTACTCTAAGCGAAAGCGCAGCAATTCCTATGAGATGCTGTAAAACAATATTTTGAGAAATGTTTCTGCCTCAAATTTGACCATCTGTCAGAATCACCTGGAGAGCTTGTTAAAACACAGATTTCTGGGCCCCACTCTTAGAGACTCTGATTCCAGAGTGCTGGGGTGGGGCTTGAGAATTATTGTTCTGAGCAAGTTTCCAGGTGATGTTGAAGCAGCTGGTCCTGGGGCCACACTTTGAGAACCACTGCTTTATAGCTTCACTTACACGTCTTCCACAGAGAAGCCCTTCTCTGTCTACCCTAACCCAGTGCCTGGTACATTTAATCTATTTTACAGTCTAGCATCTTGTTACAAATTGTTTATTTTGTTTAATTGTTTATCATCATTTTTCCTCTGAGAGCATGAGAAATGATCATAACAATATGATGGTGATGACTAGCAAAATTTTGTAAATATATAGTTGCCAAATCTAGCATGATAAATTCATATAAAATCAAATGTCATGAATGTCAACAAGTCCATAGGGGTCTCCATGTCTATAACTAGGGTTTCCCATGATGACCCAGTGGTTCTCAAGTTTGGCTTCACATTGGCATCACTTGGGAAGTTTTTTTTTCTTTTGTTTTTTCATTTAAGTGGGGTTGATATACAATACTATATTAGTTATATTGGTTCCAGGTATATAATATAGTGATTTGACATTTTTTTTCCTTACAGTGTGATTATCTGTCATCATGCAAACTTGGCACAATATTATTGACTATATTTCTCTTCACCTTTTTAACCCATTCCCTCACACCTTCCTCTCTTCTAGTCATCCTCTTGGTCTCTGTTTCTCTCTTTTGTTTGTTTAGATTCCACATATAAGTGAAACCATATAATATTTGTCTTTCTCTGTTTGACTTATTTCACTTAGCATAATGCCCTCATCCATGTTGTTGCAAACGGCAAGACTTCATTCTTTTTTATTGCTGCATAATATTCCACTGTGTACATATGTGTGTGGGGAAGGGGAGGGGGAGATCACATCTTTATCCATTTGTCTACCAATGGACATCTAGGTTGCTTCCATATCTTAGCTATTGTAAAAAAAAAATGCTGCCAATGAACATAGGGGTGCATATATCTTTTTGAATTGGTGTTTTTGTTTTCTTTGGATAAATACCCAGAAGTGGAATTGCTGGGGTGTATGGTAAATCTATTTTTAGTTTTTTGTTTGTTTGTTTGTTTTAAGAATCTGTGTATTCTTTTTCATAGTGGCTGCACTAGTTTGCAGTTCCACCAATAGTTTTGACAACTGATGCCTGGGTCCCAAACCCAGAGATTGTAATTCAATGGGTCTGAAGGGTAGCCTGGGCTTTGGGTATTTTAAAAGCTGATTGCTATATGCAAACAAGATTGAGAATCACTGATCTATAACAAGGAAATCAAATCATAGATGACTACATCTTTTCCTTACTCTTAAAGGACAATCAGGCTACACATAAGTCTAAGTACCAATTCCTGCCTTCTCATGGATTCAATGGGAGTTTTGTCTGCTGAGGAAAAGCAGATACAGCCCTCCAGCCCTTTCCAGCCACAGTTTCCACTGAATAGACATTGCTTTATGGTCCTTCGCCTCCCCACCTCCAACATATTTCACAGCAATTGTAACAACAGTATGAATTACAAGTGATATGCTTTGAATGTTATTTTTCGTTTCCCTATATCTTGACATTTGAGATGTAACCAAGAACTTTGCATCCCCTTGGACTGGTCGAAGGGGGAGATTCTGATTAACGTCCTTTCAACTCCTTTATGAAACACATGGCTTGTATTAGAGACAAGATGAATGAATTGATACATTGGGAACGACCTTCACATTAGACGAACATGACTTACTAAAGCCAGGAATGTCCTAATGATTAAATCTATCCATGTACGTGAATCAATGTATCTCCTTTGGGGAGCAGCTCTTTTAAATGGGTTGTGTTCACTAGCAAAGCTAAGATCTTCCCCATCACTGAATAAATATCATCGTTCACCCACATAACTGTGAACATTAGAAATTTAACAAGGTGACAATGCACAAATAAATTTACCTTATATTCTGTTCTGATCACATAAGTTTATTATCCTCAAATATTTAGCTTAAAAATATAAAAATCTGTTGCCAAAGTCTGTATTTTTTACTGTTAAACTTGCTAGATAAAATGTAGGACATCTAGTTAAATTTAAACATTAGGTAAACAATAAGTATGAGTAAGTGCCAAATATTGCATGAGACATACTTATACTAAATATATATTTGTTATTTATCTGAAATTCGAAATTAACTGGGTATCTTATTTTTTATTAGCTAAATCTGGCAACACTAACTACTGTGAACTCCCTACGCTGGAGTCACATTTTTCAGTTTTAGGGGACTTTGGTGAATACTTGGTCAGAAGACATAGTCTTATCACTAAATCAATGTATTAAGTTTCCCTGCTGGTAAAAAAAAAAAAATCTCTCTATAGACGGTACCAATAAGTTAACCTCAATCTGACATGAATGAGAACCGTTTCTAAGTGGTTATAGTTTCTAAAACAGAACTCCATCTACAATAAATGTAATTATTTCACTAAAATTGTTTGCATGTGTTTCTTTTCTGCACTGGGCCATGTTCCTGTACCATCTTAGTTGCCTTTGTCTGTTACTTTGCAGACCTTTCTTTGCCCATATCTTTGATTTAAATTTATCATGACACATTTTTAAACAATAGCAGGAAACCTCACTTATGACTTTAATTATAAAATGGTGTTATAAAATTATATCCACATTTCACTCTTGGCAGGCAGCAGTCCTCGTTTAACATGAATATCTCAAGTTGGCCTCTGCAGTTCTTCTTGGTTGATTCCAGTGCTTACTGTATGTAATTGATATAAAAACACAAGTTTAGGAAACAGTTATTGGAACTTGTTAAAAGAAGTAGCCACATTCATAAATACTTTCATTTTGCTGTATAACATGCCAAGAGAATTAATAACACACTTTGGGGAATACGGGAGAAATTCTGACTTTTTAAAGAAAAACTGATGTATTCAGCTCTTAATGTTAATTGTTTGACTGTAAGGTCTATCGCTTTGTTTCTCTTCAAATCCCAACTGTGTCTAAAAAAAAAAGGAAAAAAAAAAGTGAACTAGACAAATACTCAACTCTGTAAATACTTGTTGGCACTTAAATAATTCTATTGTCCTCTCTTAGTGAAAGGAATAGAAATATGTCAGTCCTCGAATAGGTATAATAGAAAAGACCACAATAAAATCTGAAAAAGCCATCATTGGAAGCTTCAAATTTAATGCTGCCTGAGATAATCTCAATAAATATTAAAGTAGAAATTTTCAAAATAAAAACTAGTAATCCTTCTTCATTAATGTAGGCATTTCCACATTCCTTTGGCTGGAAGACAAGTGTAGTTTATGGCATAAAAGAGCTGTTTCATTTGCATTTATCATCTACATACTACCAAAAAAATATATTTAACTTAGCACAGGACAAATGAGTAGAGGGGGAAAAAAGAAAGAAAATTAAATAAATTGTATATTTTTTCCTAATAAAGAAGGGAGTGGGATATTTATAGCCCCTCCGCCTTTTATTTTGTAAATACCTATATTTTACTTTGACAATTATATGAGCTAACAATGTATGTGCTTGGAACCTGGAAAATGTGTCTCAGAAGAAGGAATCTATGACAAGCAATAGCATTAATTAGATTGACATGAACCATAAACCTTCTTCAAAATATGGCCCCAACTTTCAAGTTGTTCACCATCTAACTTGAGCAATGTAAGCAGGAAGTAATAAGTGCTAAACTGTGTACCACAAACTCTAAGAACAATAATGACCAGAAAATGGGGAGAGAGCAGTGTAACTCAGAAAGGTCTTAACGCTTAAATAACATTTAGATAAGACTAGATTAGGTAGGATGTAGCACACGTGGGGACCGGCCATTGGGGATAATACATCATACTCGTGATGGCCAAAATAGAAGGGGGAAAAAAAAGGAGTGAAAATTGATACTAAAAATGGTGTTGGGCATGTACAGTACAGGAAGGACATCTTCAAAGAAAGAGCTATTTTAAAGGGAGGACGCTATAAGCCAGGAAATTCAAGGGAATCACATTAACTACTGACTTTCAGAAATGGAATGACCTTAAAAATAAAAGACAATTTAGTCCTGGAACCACCAAAGAATATCTCAGAGGAGCCATTGCCCCCTAAAAGATCCTGAAGATGCATTTTTTGCTTCTCTTTCCCTAGTCTTACCTTACAATTTCTCAGGACTCTGATCAGCAAGGCCTTCTACAAGACAAATACACAGTAGACACCAGCATCGCAGTTAGTGCTAGCTTCCCTAATAAATTTTTATACTTACACTGATAATAGTAGCTGATATTCTAAAAATATAATTATTATGTACCAGGCATTGTGCAAAATGCTTGACCAACACCATCCCAGACTATCAGCACAATCCTATTTTGTACATATTCTCCATTTTTAAAATTAGGAAACCATGGCAGAGACCGCACATAACTTATCTAAGGCCACACAATTAATAAGAGGTGAAGTGACATTGAAATCCGTTTGCCCAGCTCCCAAGCTCACATTCTCTCTACTACATCTATGTCATAGAAATTTCCTGGAGAGCTTTTATTTCTTCAACAACATTTTATCATAAAAATGTTCAAACATTCATAAAAATTGAAAGAATTTGACAAATACACACACATTTGCCACCTGGATTCTACAATTACCTTTTAAGTATGCTTGCTTTGTTACATATGTACCTGTATATCCATCCCCCTATTCATCTGTCAATATATCTTTTATGTTTGATGCATTTAAAAAGAAATTGCAGGCATTGGTGCATTTTACGCCTAAACATTTCAGCATGCATACCATTAATTGGAGTTCAACACTGTTTTCAGTTATTTTCCTTTTGATAAATTTAAATATAATTAAATGCACAAAATTTAAATTTACCAGTCAATGTGTTTTGACAAATGCAAACATCTGTGCAACCCCAATGCCTATCAAAATACAGAACATTATCGTCACCCAAAACGTTTCTTCTTGGTCAATCCCTACTCCACCCCATAGGAAATCATTGTGATTTTTTTCTACCATAGGTCATTTTACCTGCCCTTTGAGTATGTTTTTACTGTATAGCTCTAGGCTCCACCTCCATCTCCTAAAAGAAAACTTTTATGTGTGAAGCTTAGAAACCTATATATTTAACAAGCTCATCTGAAGACTCTTACACACAGGAAAATATAAGAGTCACTGTGCTCTGTCAGTCTATCTCTCTGTATGATAGGTGATACAATCTTATGATTTATTTATGATCTTTCTATGTTATGAGGGAGACTCTAACTCTAAATTCCCTAATTCATTTTTATTCTCAATAATCATGTTCACAACAAATTATACCTACTTCAGGTAAGGAACAATCTGATTTACAAAAGTATTACAGAAAGTAAAGGAGAGACCATAATTGTGAAAAGAAGTCAGTAAAACTGCTACTATTGCAGGGAGAGGAGGGAAAAAAGAGGATCTGACCTATGAAAACATGAAGCAGTTCCTTCATGGATCAAACTTTATAATCCACTTAAGAAAAATCGAGTTAGATAAATATTTAGGAAGCAATAAGATTATTTTAGTAGCAAGTGATAAAAATCTAATTGAAACTATCTTAAACAAAACAAGAGAAAATTTATCAGAGCATATAGTTGAAAAACATAGGGGTAAAAATGACTTCGTCTGAAGAATCGAATAATGTCATCAGTACATAATCTGCATCTCTGTGTATGCGTGAGTTTTAGAAAAGGGGTTTCTTGACTCTACTTTCTTCCATGTTGGTTCCTTTTAAACAATGGCAAGGTTGGCCACCAGCTCTAACTACTTACTCACAATGGCCTTAGCACTCATCGTCTTAAAAGGAAAAGTTCCAAAAGTTCTAGAAAACCACAATCACCAAGGACTTGTGAGCATGTCTACCCCCAGAACGGGGGGCATAATGAGCCTCGTGTGATGAGTAAGGCAACTAAGAGTCAGAAGGTCATACGGCAAAGAAAAGTGCTATAACCAAAGAAAGGGAAATGGATGGTGATCAGGCAAAGCCATACGTATTGATTACAAGAAAATCACAAAAATGGACAACACTAAGGATAAATTAAGGGTGGTAACAAGCAATACCACCTTTAGATTTAGAAAGGCAGGCCTCTGTCCTGCCCCTAGAAGGCTCCACATATCACAAAAAAGAACAAATTTTAAAGAATACATGAATACCTCCATCACTCAGGATCTGATTCTCAGTTATAGTAGCATACAGGCAGAACTCCAAACATTCAATCTCATGATTCACAGAGAACCTTTTCATATCTCTCATTTATGTCCTCAGAATAAAAAGTAACTCTATCAAAATGTTGGACAGGTATGTCAGAGTGAGAGGACGATTTAAAGTTTTGGATATAAAGACACTTGGGTGAGCAGTAAGACAAGCCACCTTTTCAAACTCTTCCTCTAAGAAAAATGCATTCGACAGATCCTTGCATAATGAGAAATTATTTCCCATATTGTCTAAGTAATTTTGTTTTTGTTTGGCTTTTCCTGAACAAGTTCATGGTTCCATTGGCATTCATATATAAAGTGTGGTATTTTCAACAGTTTCTTAGTCAGTGAAGAACATTTTGTAATACTAATTTATATTATACTTGAATTTGTATATTTGCAGGTCTAGATAAAATAGGCGAAATTTGGTGCAGGTAGTTTACACTGGCAACTAAACAGTCATTGAACAGTAGACATGGAAATAGTTTTATTTTTATAAACACTCTAACTTTTAATTACATTTTCTCAAATTAAATAAAAATATCCATCAGCTATAATTTACACATTGGCTAACAATTTGACAAATAATTTTAAATATTTTAGAATAAAAAAAGCTTCAGAAAACAAATGAATACAATTTAATTTTGCAATATTTAGACTGACTTTAATTTATATTTTGGTGAAATAGTCAATGTTTGTATACTGATTATAATTACATCTTATATTTTAATCTTTTAGACTAATTCAATGCTAATTAATTATATCAATTCAATATCAATTTTGTGAAAATCTTGATTAAAAGTACAGTGATTTTGCAAAATGAAGGCAAAAAATAAATTTTATAAAATTAATTTTAAAATTATGTATATTGTTATTACTTATCTAAGCATTGCGGGTCCATCAAAAGAATACTCAGATAGGCAATAATAATTAAATCTGTCATCTTTGATATCTTGTACACTTTCAGTCAAGTTTGTTAAAATAAGATAGAACATTTTAATTTAATGTTTTATTTGGATTTATTTCTTCAGGTTGTAGCAACTAAACTAAATGCATATGAAACTGATAAAGATCTTCTCCCAGTATAACACAAAAACATGTGGATAAAATACAAAAAGAAAGAAAAGAGGGAGAGAGAGAGATAAAGAGAAAAAAGGAAATCTACAGATGTAAGAGGTAAAGAGGAATAAGTGCATGATTGAAACCAGGCCTATGCTAAAATCCTTTATACACACTCACAGCTAGAAGGTAGAATCTTATCATTTTTTAGAAGACAAGTTATGATCTTGGGCACAGATGAAGCGAGGTACTTCTGAAACATCTGCATAAAAGGAGATAGTAGAAAGGCTGCTTCTTTTTTGAAAGGAGAACTAAGGCGGGGAAAAAATCATCTTTTTGGCTTAATGGAGTATCAAGGAAACTTGTCTTATCTCAAAATTTCGAGTGAAATAAATTTTCCCATAAGAAATTAAAATGTCAAGCCTAAGATATTTTAGAGTTTATAATATTCAAGTAATACCAGAATTCCAAGCTGATTGGATAATCTACAAATCCCAATGACCTTATGCAGAGCCAAACAAAACTCCTTATGAAGTTGCACACAACACCCTCAAACACACATTCAGAACAATTTTAAACCCTGATGAAGATAAACTCACATTCGAAAATTACCATGTGAGGAAACAATCCATCATCAAAGGAAGTCAGCAGATATAACAAACTGAAATATGTATCATAACAAGAATTTGAAATAACAGAATAAGCTGAGAAAGATTTAAAAATAAGTATGTTTTTAATAAACAGCTAAACAAAGAAATAGAAACTATAATGGAAAACTAGAATACTCGGGGGGCAGGGGAATACCTGAAAATGTGAATAACCAGTGGCACTGAAATTAAATTTCAACAGATGGGGTAAAATAAATCAAAAAAGGAAAAAGAACTAATATCATAGAAAACAGAGAATTATCCATAAGTAAAAAATGAATAAGAAGAAGAAGAGGAGGAGAAAAGAGATGTGGAAATATGGGGCAAAAGAAGAAGATTTAACTTACATAAAATTGGAGTTCCAAAAAGAGATAACAGAGGCAATATTTGTAATAGGTTAATTGAATCCAGAAGAAAAATATGAGATACAAGAAGCAATGATGAGCAAAAATAAAAATGTTAAGTAAACAATAACAATAATAATAATGATAATGACTAATTTGGACATTTAGAACAATGTATATCAAAGACAAAGAAATCCTAAAAGGTTGGAAAGGATGGTAATCGAGAGTTGATAATAAGAGTTAATCCTTCCAAGGGGCTTGTAAGGGTACAAATGTTGACTATGTTTAGATTTGGTTAAATCAAATACACAAGTTTAAAATTTAAATGTAATCCCTAAAACCATAGAAATAGAACCTATAATTTCTAAACTAATAGAAATGAAAAATCAGGGATTGAGGAAAACTCAATAAAATAGACAAAAGAAAAAGAGGAAAGTAAAGAAAAACCATGGTTTACAAAAATATGAAGATGATGGAAATAAATTCGAATGTAACAATACTCACAATAAATATAAATGAGTTAAACCTGCTATTTAAAATAATATTCTCAGACTGGATTTTTCATCAGATTTTTACCCCAGCTATATGCTATTTATAAGCGAAATGATAACATAGATGGCATAGAAATTATGAAAGAAAGAGATAAAAAAAAAAGATATATCAGGACTTCCAATTAAGCATTAGAAATGTAAATCAACTATTTATCTTTACTCTCCTCGAAAACCCCCAAAAAAGGATTAAAGGGAAAACCCACAAGGCAACAGAAGAGACGAGAAATGTCAAGAACATTTTGGAAGAAGGAAAGCAGACAGATAAGTGGTCACTGACTCAGCAGAGCAGAAAAAGCTGAAACCCAGCAGCCAGTCTGCAAGATGTAAGAAGGCATGGTGGAGTGTCTGACTCACACAGCAGAAACCCAGAAGAGCCTGAAACAGAGGCATCGATTGTCTCTGAAAGCCCAGTGAAGGGTAGCATTGGAAAGAGGAAGTCTGGGTAAAATTCTATATAAGAAACTGGTCCCCTCTCCAAATATTTAGGGTCTCTCAACCCTAGAAGAGACAAATCAATACCCTGGAAGGGTTGTACCAAATAGGTTCATAAGTAGGAGAACATATGATGTGCCAAAGTAAAACAGTTCTAATGATGAGATTACAAGTGCCCTTCTTGTCTTGGCACTGAGAGCATTGACTGTCAAGCCTTACGTGCGGGCAGGAAATTAAATGTTTCACCTTGGGGAAACTGAACATTCCAAAAGAAAACCTACAGACGTTTAGACTTAGGTATCAGACAAAGACTCCATAGTACTTAGGGTATCTACCAATCATCTATGTAAACATCATTCTTAATTAGATGCATTACCTTTGTCAGAGGAAAAGCAAAGATTTCTGCTATGATTACTTCAATTCAACATTGGTCTACATTGCTAAGCTGTACAAGATGAGAGAAGATTTCAGAGGTATAAATAAGAAGTATAATCATGTCACAAATGACTGTTTACACAGAAAACACAAGAAAATACCCAAATAAAAGTTTTAAAATAGAAAAATTTAGCAGAAAATATGAAAGTCCTTAACAGAGAAACTTAATAAATGTAGTTGAAGGCTGGAGAATATTATTTAAATTAAAGGGAATAATTTGTATGGGAAGACAATATTTTAAAAATCAGTTCTCCTCCAAATTAACCTATAATTCCCATCAAAATCTCTGACTTAAAAAAACTACCCAGTCCTCCACTACATGTTTCCTTTACTATTCACCCAGAATACTACTTCACTTCTGACACTCTGGTCACCAAATGCGGGACTATTTTCCCTGCACCAAGCAATTCTTTGCAACACCAATGGGGTATCCTACAATTCAACTCACGTCTAACACAACTTACTACCTAGAGATAGTGTAAGACTATCCCACTATCCCACAAACTGCTCCTATCCCAATTCAGATGTCAGCCACAAGTACCAGATCCCCAGGTTACCTACAACCTATAAATCAGAGCTTCCCATGACCCCAATTTAATTAATTTACTAGAGCGTTTCACAGAACTCAGAAAAACACTTATTTACTTTTATCTGTTTATTAAAGAATATAATAAAAGATGAACAGCCAGCTGAAGAGATATATAAGGAGAGATTTGGGAGGGTCCCAAGCACAAGGGCTTCTATGCCTATGGAGTTGGAGAGTGCCACTCTCCCAGGGGGGGATGTGTTCACCTACCTGAGAGCTCTCCAAACCCCATACTATTGGGATTTTATGGAGACTTCCTCATGTAAGTATAATCAATTATTAGCTCCATTTCCAGCCTCTCCTACTTCTCTAGAGGATAAGGGGTGGGGCTGGAAATTCCAAGCATCATTCTAATGATAGCTTGGTCTTTCTGGTGGCCAGCTCCCCAACCAGGAGCCTTATTGGAGCCCACCCAGAGTCACCTCAAAAGAACTAAAGATGCTCTTAGTGCTTTAATCAGGAAAACATGAGGCTTTTAGGAGCTCTGTACCAGGAATGGGGTACAGAGACCAATATATGTTTTCCATTATCTCACAATTTCTGTGTTTTTCAAGGTGCTTAGCAAGCCGATTCTAAAATTCACTTTGAAAGATCAAAAGACAAGAATAGCTAAGAAAATGTTGAAGAATAATAAGAAAGAGGACTGTCATAAACAGTACTACAATTTGTTAAATAGCTGGAGTAATAAAATCATCTATATTAACACAGGGACAGAAAAACATCCTGTTTTCAATTAATTGTAAGCATCCTACTTTCATCCACCATCTCTGCCTTTCCAGTGCACTTCCTCTGGCACCTCCAATGAGAACAATACATTAAACCAGCTGGGCCCTAGAATTTGTCGATTTTTACCAACTTTTCACTGTCCCTCACCACCCTTGTGTCTTTTCTTCTCTCTTTCACCACCTTAAATCCTCAAGACCCTTACTCCTCTCGCTATGCCTTTTTAAAATATTTTTTAAATAAAACTAAACTTACTTGGCAGAGCCTCATCCCTTGTTAAACCTAACTCTTCACTTCCTGCGAACTTACATTTGTGTTAATCAACATGGGGAGAAGAAAATACACATCTATGCTAACTGGTGACTTTAAGTGGGCTTCTGGTGTGCTAGCAAACATGTAACAGTTCCCTAACACATTGATGCTCTTAACCTGCCCAATGACTATTTTTTTATATTTTCTTATATTTTCTTCTCCAATACTTTCTCTTCCATCCTCACTTGGGAAATAGCCATACTTCCTGGTGTGGTGAAGAAACTGAAGAATAAAATGTCATATATTTTTTCAAGTTATCTACATAGAAACGACAGTTTAAATGAGAGTTGACATTTCATCAACTATATAAACTAAAAAGCAGTTGTATAATAGCATCAAAATAAGAGAAAAATAATTGTTGACCTGTCCTATACTTGACTAAACTTTATTCAAGAATGAAGGTAAAATAAAAGACTTTTCAGAAAAATATTTACTCCTTAGAAGCATTCACTAAAGGAATATACCCCAGGAAAAAGGAAAATGATTCATAAAAAGAGATCTGAGGTGCAGGAAGAAGTGGTGGGTAAATATATGTCTTTATAATTAGGAAATGTAGAAAATATTAACATTTAACCTGTGGGTAAAAATTAAAATAAAAATAAAATACTGAAAAACAATAAAATTGTGATGATAGGGTGATTGGAGTTAAAGTGTTTTAAGATTCTTGGATTGTGTGGAGAAGGGTAAAAATATTAACTTTAGACTTTAAGTATGCATAATAGTATTTTAATAATAATCATTAAAATAATAATTTAATAATAACTATTAAATTTAATAATCATTTAAGAATAATCATTAAAATAAAAATAATGTACAACTTTCAGAGTAAATAAAAAGTGCTACAAAGTTTATAAAAGAGGGCAAGAAAGAAGAAAAAGATAGCAACTTAGAAAAATTAGTTCAAATTCAAAATGCAAATTAAGACGGCAAAAATAAATCAAATACATTAGTGATCATAATTAATGTTATTGGACTAAACTGCCCATTAAAAGAAAAGATTGTCTGATTTGTTCCAGCTATCTACTGTTTACAAAAGACATCGTGTCCTTCAAATATAAGGACACAAAAATACTGAGTTAAATGATGTAAACAGTTCATTCCAAATAAACATCAATCAGAATAAAATGAATATGTCAACATTACCACCAGATGGTATGGGCTTTAAAATAAAGCCTTGATAAAGAATAAAAAGATGATGATTAGTCATTTACCAAACCAGGAAATTATATAAGTCTAAACTTATATGCATCTAAAAATAGGGCCCTAGAATATGTAAAGTAAAAAGTATGGGAGAAAAACAAAGAGAAATAGAGATTTAAACACATTTTTCTCACTAACCATTAAAGCATGAAGAAGAAAAACATTAGGTAAATAAAACATACAAACAGCCCAATTAAGAAGCTTGACCTAGTAGACATACATAGAACCCATTAAATACACATTTATCTCAAAAACATGCGGAACATTCACAAAATTGACCACATACCAGGCCCTAAAACAATTTCCAATAAGTTTCAAAGCATTTGTATCATACAAACCATATCCTCTGGCCATGATATAATTAAGCAGAAGAAATATGTAAGAAAATGATAACTAAAATGTTTCAGACATTAAGAAACACATTTCTAAATAATCCATAGTCTAAAAAGGAATTATAGAAAAAAATTTTAAATACTTGGAATCAAACAAGGAGAATACTACATTCCAAAGTTTATGGGATATACCTGTGATGATGAGATATAGGATACATATAAAAGATGCATATATATCACATCTTTTTTACCCACTCATCTGTTAACAACTTATGTTCTTCTCTTATCTTGGCTATTGTACAAACTTTCAGTTTTTAGATGAATAAGTTATAGGGATCTAATATACAACATGGTGGCCATAGTTAATAATACTATATTATATACTTGAAAATTGTTGAGAGTGAATGATAAATGTTCTCATCACAAAAACAGGAATGGTAATTATGTAACATAAGAGAGGTGTTAGCATCTAAAAATAGGGACCTAGAATATGTAAAGCAAAAAGTATGGGAGAAAAACAAGGAGAAATAAAGATTTAAACATATTTTTCTCACCATTAAACCATGAAGAAGAAAAACATTAGGTAAATAAAACACACAAACAACCCAATTAAGAAGTGGTGATCAGTTCCTAATACATAATAAGCCTACCAAATGAACACATCATACAAGTTGAACTCATAAAATGTTATGTCAATTATACCTCAATAAAGCTGGAAAAAATAAAAATAAAGAAAATATTATTTTTATATAAGATACATTATTAATTGATAGGAAGGCTCAATTTTTAAAATGTGAATAGTCTACGTAGTAATCTATAAGTTTTCACTGTACTTGATATACTAATTCAAAACTTTCATAGAAAAGCCAAAAAATGATCAAGAAATATTTGAAGACAAACAGAAAATTTTGCCTTACCAAATGTCAAGTAACGGAAATCTCAAGTGTTTGATACAAAGATAGATAAATTGATTAATAGTTCAAAACAAAGAGCCCAGAAATAGATTCGCACATATACAAAAATTTAATATTTGATAGAAATGGACTTAAAAATCAATAGGGAAAGAATAGACTAGTCAATAATTTTCTGAGGGTAATTAGTTGTCCATTTTTTTTAAGCAGATTAGATTTCTACCTCATACAAAAATGAATTCCAGCTGAATTATGAATTCCAATGAATTCCAATGAATTAAAGACGTAAATACAAACCCCAAAACTTCCTAAAAGTAGAATAAAAGTAGGGGAATGTCTTTATGACCTTGAGGTAGAAAAGATCTTATTAAATAAGACATACAAAAAGCACAATACAGATAATAAAAGATTGGCATATTGACTACATTAAATTTTTTAATTCATCCCTGATGACAGTATAAAAAAAATAAATGACGAAATACTATCTAGGAAAAGTTATTCTATACCAACAAAGGATTAGTACTGAGAATATATGAAGTATTTCAATCAAGAAAGAGAAGCAACCCAATGGGAAAAAGAGAAAAGCTATTAATAGGCAGTTCACAGACACACACAAAAATTAATGTATAATAAATTTACAGAATATTCTGATAATCAGAGAAATTCAAAATAAAATTAAAATGATTTACCATTTCATATTCACCAAGTTGGTAAAAATGTAAACCTGACATTCCAAATATCAGACAGGATATAGAAAAACAGAAATTGTCATATACTATTGATAGAAATATAAGTTGACACAACTACTTTTGGACAACAATTTGGCAAAATCTAGTATAACAGACACTATTTCCTACCCTTCTCTGTGGCCGCTTAACCATGGAGTCTTAGAGAGATGGAGGCATCCAGAGGAGTCCCATGTTTCTGGAAGCTGGAGAAAGAGTGGGGAAGGACAGTGAGTTCAGTGTGAGACGGGCTGAGTTTTAGACACCAGTGGAACAACCAGCTAAAGATGCCAATGGACAGATAGACATTTGTCTGTGACTAAGGGAAGACTTCTATACTGTGGATAAGGATTTGGGAGTTTTTAGTGCATAAGCCGAAGGGAGAATACAATAGAGGTCCATGAGTCATGAATGCTTAAGAATGTGCTTGCTTCATATGTGCAATACTTTTAGCTAGTCAGTTGTTAAACTAAGTCACTATTCAAGCAGTTAACCCCCACCCCTCTCTAGCTTCATGTGTTTGGGTCTGAGTTGGAAGCTCTGACGTGGGTGATAGAAGGAGCCATGGTTTGGCTTGGACCACCAGGGGGCCCCAAGTGCTCAGACTTGAAAATTTAATTTTATAACACTTCCATGACCTGAGAAAATAGATTACAATTATTCTCCTGTGCTTATTCAAAAACTTGGGCGTTGGAGTCCATATAAATCACATTTTTTTTTACATGAAGGTTATGAACTTTTGCAAACAGCCTGTGTTATGATACCTGCATATTACAGGGCAATACAAGGTTAAATCGGTAAATGACAATAATTAGAAAGTTAAATCTTACTTAATGTCATTTTTACCAAAGTTTTGGCCTCTGCTTGGTGCACGACAAAGAAAGGGATAGTGGAAAGAACTTGATTTGCACCCAGGAGTAAGATTTAGTGAATAGGACTTAACCACTCTCAGGGTATACATCCAAGATGTTAATACAGAAATTAATAAAAGACACGAAGGTTCTGGAGATGATTATTTAATTTTGAAGGCCAATGTGAACTTTTTGGCAAATTGCAGAACTGTAGGAACAATGCTTGAAGAACAAAGGGTAATAAGATGATATTTAGGGACAGTTAAAATATTAGAATTGATCTTATTCTACTGATATTAGGATTGCTAGAGGGTGTTCTGTTCGAAAGCACTGCGCATTTCTAACTTTTGCGTGATTTCAAACTCTTGGAAATAAACCTCTCCTTTGGACCACCTATATCAGTTTTCCCCTTTTAGGGTCAACTGAAACAAAAGTAAAACCCCAACCACCTACCTCCTCAACAAGAGAAGATTCAGGATTTCATTCGAAGGGAGACATTTAACTGAAGCAAGGCCAGCCTTGGATAAGGTCTCAGTTCCTTGGCTGGCTAGTTAGGCCTCCCCAATTCTCCAGTTTCTGCCCCTGGTGCATCCCTACGGGGGGTTTTCCTACATGTGTATGTCAGCAAGAAAAAGAAATCAGACACTTCCATTCATCTGGCAAGTGACAAATACAGCTCATCCCTGACCTGGAAAACCTCGATCTGTTTCTAGAGTGAGTCAATTATATGGATTCCGTAAAGTTCTGCAAACAAAAGTTATAACACATTTGATGGCAAGATCTGAGCTCATCTGATGTGGAACTATTAATAGTCTTCATTTGGCTCACTTAACGTGAAGAGGCATATTGTTAGGAACTATCCAAAATATTTGCCACAATAGCTTTCTACAATCCAATGGTTTGGGATCAGAGAGGTATTATGAGACACTAGGCTAGGTGCAAACAACAGAAAAATAAATCAGGATGTGGTCCCAAGCCTCAAATAATTCACATAAACACAAACTGTACTGCAATATGGAAATCTTGCTAGACAGGCATATAAAGCTCTCTGGAAATACAAGAGAGGAAGCAATTGTTTCTTGAGTGAGATGAAGGAAAAAGTCATAGAAGAGATGGCATTTAAGCCAGATATTAGAGAATGAGTAGAAGCAACTGCTCATGCAAAGGCCTTATGCTAGGAGACACCAACCGGGTGAGATGGGAAAGGGCAGTAGAGGTGGGCTTGGAAAGGGAGCCTCGGGTTCTTAAGGACTTGAGTGTGGCCTCACTAATGAGTCAGATGTGATGGAGCGATGGTGTGACTTCTAAGGCTCAGTCTTAAACACCACTGTGGCTTCCTCGTCCTCCTCCTCTTCTTCCTCCCCCTCCCTCTCCTTCACACACACACACACACACACACACACACACACACCCCACTCATCCTGAGGGAAGCTAGCTGCCATGTTGTAAGGACATTTAAGCAATCCTATGGAGATACCCATGTGGTGAGAAACTGAGGCTCCAACCAACAGCCATGTGATTAACCTGTTTGGGGAGTAAATAACCCTCCAGCCCCTGCAGAGATCACTGCATCCCCAGCTGACACCTTGACTGCAACCTCATGGGACACCCCGAGCCAAAACTACCCAGCTAAAGTACTCCCAAATTCCTGACTGTGGGAACTGTGAGATAATAAACTCTTGTTTTAGCTACTAAGCTTAGAGGTAGTTACATAGTAATAGATAACTAATATACTGCTCTAAGCACTTTGCACATTTTAACTCATAATAATCCTTTAATAGAATATGCCATCTAATACCCACTTTACAAATTGGTAAACTAAGGTACAGAGAAGGTAATTAAATTGTCTAGGGTCACACAGGGAAATGAGAATTCCCACCCAGGAGGTCAGGATCTGGTGTCTTGCTCTCCACCTCTGCACTGTTCTGTCTCAGCTCAGTTAGAACTCATCTCCAAGAGTGACATGAGGAACGGTTTCAGGGAGCTCCTGAAGCAGATGCCTTCTTCCTACTACAGCTGCATAAGAGGGTAACCTGGGGAACTTTGACCAATGCTAGCGCCCCACCCAAGATCAACTGAGGCACAATACATGGAGTGCAACCCACGCGTTGGTAATTTTAGAGTCCTCCAAGTGATTCCAATGTGCAGCCAGGGTCAAGAATCATGGAGCGAGCACTGTCACTCCAAGCACGGGCCCCAGAGCTTGCGAGAAGCTGAATGTGTATTTCAACAAGATTGCCCAGGTGCTTTGTACAACATTAAAGTTTGAGAAGCGCTGTTGTAATCTTTTCCCCAGGCCACACCTGGTGTTAGGGAGCAGCTGAACATCAAACAGGTTGACACATATGGTTTTGCTGCAGAAACCAAAATTAGGCGCACAGAGAAAAACTAAGCTTAGCATTTTATTAAGTGGTTCTTCGAAATACCAAAAGGACAGGAGGAATGAAAACTTGAAGAGACAGGTGGGAAAAGCAGGAGAGAACAAATAGCTTCTCTCAGTGTCAAAGGAAATAAAGAACTCCAGGGGGTGATCAGTAAAAATTAAGGTGTCAGAGAAGGACCTGCCTTAAAAGATAAAAATCGAACAAGACAGCAAAATTACCTTTCATTGGTTTGAGGCCAGGAGTAACACTATCCTCACTGTATGGTTTTGGAGGTTTCATGAAAGAAATACAAAAATTGCTTTACTCTAGCCTATCTGTCCACAGTAAATAACATGCCAGCAAAAGTCAAGTATTTTTTTTTAAAAAAAGGAACAAAATTTCTTACTTCTTCCCTGTTTAGTTATCAGCAGTATAGTTATAGCTAATCCTGTTATGGATGATCAGCTTTATGTCTTACCCACAAACGGCATTCCCTTCCTCCTCCACAAAGTTTCTAGGGAGGTGGGAACGGAGTGCTATATCGATCTACAAATGAGAGAGTAAGGGACTAGGGAGGCTATTGGTAGCATCTTCTTGCCTTAAAACAGGACATTAAAACTCACTCCCAATGTGGATGCTTAGATAATAGAAGGTCCTCCTACTTGTCCAAAAGGACGCGGAACTCAAAGGGTAAATCAAACCTTACTTGCTACAGAGAGGGCAGTCTAGCAGTAGTTGTCAAATGTCGGCATGCATTGGATTACCAGAAGGGCTTATTTCAACACAGATGACTGTGTCCCATCTCCAGATTAGTAGGTTGGCCACAGCCAGAGAACTTGCCTTTTTAACCTGTCCCCAGGTGATGCTGATGCCACTGGTCCCAGGACTACACTTTGAGGACACCTGCTGTATAGAATCGTGAGTAACATTATAGCCTAACATGAAGGAGCTGGAACTCTGAGCCAGTGTCATAGTTTGAATCCCATTCCAAAATGGGTTACCTCAGCCAAGTTACTCAGACTCTCTCTGCCTGCATTTCTTTACTTGTAAATTAAGAATTATAACAGGACAATCTCCTCAGATTATCATGATGATTAAAAATGATAATTCATACATTTGAAATCTATTTAACTTAATTAATCAATGTCACGCCAATAAATTTAACTTTAAAAAATAGTTAATTCATGTAAAGAGCACAGAAGAGTGCTTAGCAAATTATAAAAGCTCTCTCAGTAGCAGCTATTAACAGCAATGCATGCTGCAGACAAATTGTTTTTGTACAAGTTTTACTCAGCATGTTTGCTTCACTAGTTGAGCTAAAAAATAAAAATAATAACTTATGTTATTTATTCATTTAATTTTATTGTAAATACAATTATCGGTATTGTTCTCAAACACTGTATGTGAACCAGTGATCCATCAAATGAGAGAATAACATGAGTTTCTGTGATTTCGAACAAATTCCAGAAGCT
Organism: Rousettus aegyptiacus; assembly: GCF_014176215.1. Lineage (NCBI taxonomy): Eukaryota > Metazoa > Chordata > Mammalia > Chiroptera > Pteropodidae > Rousettus > Rousettus aegyptiacus. The sequence goes on along the minus strand of NW_023416287.1, from coordinate 25,034,657 downwards.
CTTACCAGATTTGGTCATGAGTCCATAGCTACAACAGATTTGGAAAGTCATTTTTTAACAAAACACTGCAACTATTAAACTATAGAGTTTAGTCACCCACGTTATGGCATAAAAGAATTATCTGGCATAGAAAAAAAATGAAGTGGGACAGTCAAGACAGAGCATTTTGGAGCCAGGAGTAGATGGAACGCAAGGCAGGAAGTGGGAACAGTTGGCCGAAAAGCGGACAGGACGCAAGGTGGCTGTCGCCTTTCGAGTATGGGAAAAGGAACCAGTAAAAACTTCATGTCCAGGACACCGAACCTAGAACGAGCTAAAAGGGCATCAGCTAAAAGAATTTGGAAAGAAACATGTGGAAAGGTGGACCAGAAAAAGCAAACCCAGAACTCAAAAGGAGGAGGAGACAAGTGAAGGTTGGGGGATCCGGCATTACCTGAAGGATCCTGTCCAGATACAGGTGTTTAAGTCCATCTGCAAGTATTAAAAATGTGGTACTTTCTCTCTGACATGAAAATATCACAAATTGAACTCTTGGTCCTCTGTAATCCAGCCCCATGTTCTTCCAATTTGATCTCCTACTTCCTTTCAACCATTTTTTTGTCCCAGTCAAACCCACTGATCGTAATTTTCCTAAAACAATTTGATGCTGCAGCAACCATGCCTGTGTTAACTCCCTCAACTTAAAACAAGCTCCTCTTCTTAATTTAATCCTTTCTACCTTTTAAAGCCAGATCAAAATCTATCTTTTCTGCTCTCCAAAGTAAAATCATTTTCTCCTTCCTCCATGCTCATATTACTTCTTTTTAGCAACCATTCTATGAAAATACATCCTGTCTCATGGTTTAATGAATGGTTGCTTGCCCGCCTCCCTTTTCCATTCTTTGACTCAAGCACCCAGCCAGCCCTCTGAACACAGGATATGATCATAGTAGATACTGCAGGCTTCTCTGCACTCACCATTCTCCTACAGGTTCAGACTTCCTACTGTAAGCATCTGTGAATCTACCCCACACACTCTTTCTGGTGTCTGGATTATGCTAGTCCCAGCAAGGGAAAAATTAAAACTGTAGGATAACCATCCCTGGGAGCAGTCTTCAGCCAATTATGCTCATGGACTGGTAGCTTAGTACCCCTAGCACCCTTGCCCTTGGGTAAAACAATTCTGTAGAACTCCATAGACCTTACTCCCAGAGGTCCCCAGGAGATCTGAGCCCCAGTTGTCTTGAGCAATAAATAACCCGCTCATTAATGCACTCTCTTGGCTTTCTTCCCATCTTATTCTCACTTCCCCACTTCCCTGTTGGTGTTCCCTGGGACCACCTTCAAATATATACCTGCTTCAGAATCTGTGTCTTAGAGCCTACATTTGGGGAATCCAATCTAAAACAATGTTCAGAAAAGTATCAGTATTTGGTTAGATGTCTTAAATTTATGGAAGAGGAAAGACAAAAAAAAAAAAAAGGCGGAGTGAGAAACTCAAGGAAAGGAATATGTTAGGGTATTAGGATAAATTTTCGGAAGTGAAAATAACCAAGTGGGTTCAGAACTCTTACTGAGACCAGGTTTTAATGATGATAATCTTTCTCCCAAGAAACTTCCAAAGTTTTCCTCAAGAGGTTTCTTTATAGAATAGCTACCAAAAAAAATTCATTTATTAAAGTTATCTATGCAATATGGGATTAAGACATGGGTACTCCTGAGAAGTATATAGAAATATAACCCAAAATGTAACCTCAGTTCTAAGGGTGACAGCATATTGAATGGGACATTTCCTGTTGTTTTAGAATTACAGTGGAAGGCACAAAATGGAGAACTGTATCAGCCAGAATGGGCAAGGTAACAAACAACCTCAAAATCTCAGTGCTTTAAAACAAGGTTTGTCGTTTTGTTTGTTTGTTTACACTACATATCTAAGGAAGGTTTGTGAAGGGCTCTGTTTCATGCTGTCATTCAGGGACCCAAACTGACAGAGGCATCATCCTCTTACAAGTCCAACATCTCAAAAACAAGCCTTCATGGTTTGCCATGCAAGAAAAAAGAAGTCTGGGCGTTAAATACTGGCAAGTAAATGCTTCTACCTAGAAGCAAAAAGCATGTTTACAACTCACATTTAATTGGCCAAAACTAGTCAGATCATCACATCTAACTTTTAATTGTCCATGTGCCTCACACTGGAGATGAATTATATGTTAGAGAACATTAGTTTTACTACCGCAATAGTGGTGGGCTGAATAATGCTCTCCTCCAAAAATATCCATGTCTTAATCCCCAGAACCTGTGACTAGTTACTTTATATGGAAAAAGGGTCTTCGCAAATTTTATTAAGAATCTTGAGCTGGAGAGATTATCCTGGATTATCTGGGTTGACCCAATATCACCACAAGAGTCCATATAAGAGGGAGGCAGGAAGGTTGGAGTCAGAAAAGGTGATGTGATGATGGAAGGAGAGAGAGAAATCCAAAGATGCTATACTGCTAATTTTGAAGATAGAGAAAAAGGCCTCAAGTCAAAGAATACAGGTGCCACAAGAAGCTAGGAAAAGGAAGGAAACAAATTTTCCCCTAATGCTTCCAGAAGGAAGTGCCCATACATTGATTTTTATCCAACTGAGACCGATTTTGTACATCTGACCTCCAAAGTTTTAAGTTAATAAGTTGTGTCGATTAACGCTGCCAAGTTTGTGATAATTTGTTAGAGCAGCCATAGGAATAATAGGACAACCACCCCTTGATGTGGCCAGACTGCTTCTTTGACTATCAATCTCTATCATTCACCTCCAGCATAAATCCAAATATATATATACATATATAAATTTGAAAGACAGTATTGGCAGGAATTTGCTGAAGTAGAAAATTGTTTGGCTTTGCTTCCTCTGTCCTGCCCCAGACCAAGCAAAGAGGGACCCCACGTAGAACTCTTCAGAGAGAATGTAGTGTCAGCAGAGATTAGGGAGAATGGGTTCTCATTCCCTAGCAGAACAAAAACTAGAAGGCCCAAATGGTGTGGCCTCTAGGGTAGAACATGTGAAAGAGTTCTTAGAAGAGCTTGATACATGCCCCTAGGAGTTTGGAGTATACACAAATAGAGACCGCTGTCTGCTTTCTGCCAAGAGAAATCTGAATATGGGGCGTCAGGGACTGGCTGGAGCTGCCTGCAATGAGCAACATGAAGAGAAAGAGGTCAGTATTAGTCAAGTTGCAAGTCTTCTTTTAGTGGAATGAAAATGCATGAGTAGATTGATTAAGGAGATGTGATAGATGATAGCCACGCTCAAGACATCTTGTGATACCCCAATAAGAGAACAGCCTTTTGGGATGAGGGAGAAGCAGTGTTGGGATATATAGTTGGGAGAGGGAGGGCAGGAGCTTAAGATGGGTCCCAGAAGGTCAAGCAAAGAGAGAACCAGCAGCTCCAGGAATACAAAGTATAAGATTTCCCCAGTGAAGGTTTTAAGGAATCCATAAATGTATCCCACAGAAGAGCCGGTATTTGAACACCAGCCATACAGGGGAAATGGTGGCCAGCAGGTATCAGCCAAGAGAACCACACTGGGCAACAACAAAGTAAAAAAAGAAAAACAGGATGCAAGACTAGGATGGTGAAAGAATAAACCTTCACTCCTTCCCCTTTTCCAGACCCCAATCTTGAGTCTTCAGGCCTGAGCTGTTGGAAAAGAACATATTTTTAACTGAATGCAAGATTAAAAGTATTGACTTAACTTGCATTATATTTTATAACACAAAAATGAGACTGTTCTTACAGCTGAAAGTGAACAAAAAGCTGTCATCAGAGGAGAGGAGGCAAGGGAAATGTAACTGAGAATGTTTGAAGTCGATGAAGAAAAATAAATTCGTTTCCTGTTTTTGCTTCCACTGAGTTAGGCCCATTCAATAAACCAGAGATGTAAGCCAAAACAAAATATTTTACAAATTATTAACAGCCCATTCTTCTCTTTATAACAGAAAAAAAGAATGGAGAGTATCGATTACTTTTTCCTATTCTATGTTCTCAATATTATTTGGTCAGTAGAAATTAACTTGTATCAAGTCTGGCTTTATAGATATCTAGAATGTGTTCTCACAAATAGCCACAGGTAGAACTAAAGATTGTTTAAATTAATATGAACTTTTTATTTTACATAACTAAAAGCAGAACATCTGATTGGTTGGGGGCCTCCAGGGCTGGGTAATTCGACGACTTCGAAACCCTCAGAATTTGAGATCAATTAGCATCTTATGATCACAAAATAATTGCTGAAGCTCCATGTCTCATTCTCACTCAACAGTACCCACAGATAGGAATATAAACATATATTTTTCTTTTCTCTCCTTTTAAGATCAAAGAAAACATATCCGGATGCCCTGCAGCAGACTCCCTAGATGCCACTGACTAGAATTGGGTCACATGCCATTCTTAAACCACTCAGTGGAAAGAGAATGAAATAACCATGAATGGCTTGGATTTAACAAGATTCACCCTTTGGGACCAGAATGAATAAAAGCACATAGCCACCTGATACCTGAATAAAATGTGCGCCACAGATATTGTCACTGAAAGTAGACCTGAGGACAGAGAAACTCAACCAGCCTCCAGAATGGCACTCTCCCCTGGCACCCTGGGCCAGTCTGGTGTCTCCTACAGCAGGAGAATTACAGAAAGTGTGGTCACTGAGCGTACACCTATCTTTCCTCTGGAGGAGCCCAAACCTACAAATATGTTTTAAATTTGAGCACTTAGCCCCTTGTGTTACAGTTGTGTTTCAGGTACTGCTTCTAGAGCTTTTACAGGATGTGGAACCCAAAATGAAAAGCATTTCCATATTCACATCTACCTGGCTGCACTATACTATCAGGATAACAAGCTTCTGAAACTGCCAGTTCAGGTTCTCCTTGTGGGTCCGAGAGGTCCCATCCTGGAAAAAGCATTTGAACTTGGAGAGTGTCTTGTTTCTCATCTGTTGATATTGGCCTGTGGTGATCAAATGAATCACCCGGAGCCTGTGGCCTGATCTCAAGCCTACAGCATATCGTTCAACCCACGCACTTTCAACAAATCTTCCATTGCCAGCACTCTGATAGGAAGAGGTTAAACGCCTCTGCTACTTGCGAATTTCAACCAAGATTTCCTCCTTTTAACTAGAAATGGAAAGACCTTAGAGGAAACCGAGACAATGGATGAGTCTTTCCAAATAATCTATTTTAAAAATTACGAGTGGAATTGCAATGTACAGATTAATTTCCTCTTAAAATATAGCTGGATTTCAAAAGTAGGAAGAAAAGAGGCCTGAACAAATCAATTTTGGCAGAGGCTAAAAGATTTGAAAACAACTTGAATATTCTGGCTGCCATCCACAACAGGAAATGGAAAGATTTCTAAAGCCCACCAATAATTAATATTAGAGAAATCAGTGCTTCTAACAAGGAAGCATTTGAAACAAGAATATATGTCTATTTTTGTCTTATATTTTAACTTCCTACATTTATATCTTATCCTTTTTCTGTATTATAATTCTTTCCCAGGAAGGTGGGACTCAGACCCACCCTCACCCCCATGCCTTGCACACAGGAGGTATTCAGTCAATATTTGTCAAATTTATTAGTAAATAAAATCAGCAGAAATTTAGTTAAAGTATTTTATGATCTGCTACAACTTATTACATACCCAACTAAGAAAAATAATGGGACAAATCTTCTTTACACTTAAACACTTTATATATAAATGACTTGCCCCAAACAAGCTGAACTGAAACCCTTTAGAAGCAAACTCGGTTCCCTAATACACATCAGTAACTGCAAATACCACTGAAGGTAAAGAGAAATTCATTACGTAAGGATGCCCTCTGCTGGAAAACAGTCTTTTCCACTAAGCACAAAGGACAAACTCTCTTCACTGACTCCTACAATTCGCATTTCTCACCGAAGGAGAAAAACGCCATAGTCTCGAGCCTGAGCTCCTAATGTGTCGAAAGCCTTGTAAACTGCCATCATTCTCATTTTAGATAGAATCATAGCCACTACAGCACAGGAGTAAAAAAATCTTGGAAGATAAACTTCGGAGAGCAAGGTGTTCCAGTCCCAGCACTCAGAGAACATTTCGTACGTGCCCAATTTTATCCCATCAATGCTGACTTCTCAGACTGCCTGATTTTTACAGTTCTACTTAGAATCAGAAGCAATAAGTCTGAGACTTAATTTCCGCTACAGAAATTATATTCTGATATTTTTTCATTGTAGTCAACTGAAAGGAGGACTGCTCCCTTCCTGGCCTAATTTGATCTTCGTAATGCTAAAAACTGACTCATCATCGAGTTTTAAAGACTAGATAGCTCTTATTCAATGTTCTCTCTCTCTCTCCTCATGCCCGCCCCCCCTTCTCTATCTCCTTATTCTAGCTGAAAGTTTTACTGCCTCATAAAAAAAAAAGTTCCTGGGAGGCCTTCTTTGGCAAAGCTTTTCACATTTTCCTCTGTTCTGCAAGGCTACCTAGAAACTCTTTCCTTCTTTCGAACCTCGAGACCAGCAGCACAGAGTTAAAACGAGCAGCTCAGCAGCCCTAGCGCTAACCAGGAGAGTCAGTGCAGAGGTGCCGGAGCCACAGCAAGTGCTGGGTGGCCAAGGGTGAGGGCCGCTGTCCCAGAGATAGACTCACTAACCAAGCTCAAGGACACCTTCTCACTGGACGATAAGAAATCATTGTCATGGGAATGAAAAGGCAGGAGTCCATAGGATCATTGCATTCTTTACCTGTCAGCAGATATATTCACAAAGCCCATCAGAAAGTTGTTCGGTGACAGTGGAATCAGAACAAGGGAAGTTAGAGGGACCAACTGTCTTTAGAGCATGCTGGGTCCCACTGGAGGGAGGGTCTTACAACGCTTCAAATCAGTTGACTGGAGCAGTGGTTCTCACACTTTGATGGGCATCAGAATCACCTGGATTGCTAACAAAACAGCCATAGTATCAGGCTGGTTGAAATAGGAGAAGACTGGCCCTTTAAGTTTCCCAAGTTCCAAATTTGAGAACCACTGGGCTAGCCTCGTTTGCATACATCCCACTTTACCAACTACTTTGCTGGTGAGATTAAAACATTGAAAATCTATTAACTAAAGCTCCCCACCTGTGGGACAGACCTGGGATGAGCACTGCCAACACTGGTCTCTGTTATTCTCCTTTTTCTACTCTTCATAACTGACTGATGCCCCTTTAGTCATTAGCTAGTCATTAAAATATTCCAGTTGCCCAGTGTTGCCTACTGGGAGCTCCCCCATTTCTCCCCAATACCTTTGCACATCTCTGCTCTGGTTTTAGACTTTAACTCTCAAAAGGAAATCTAAATTTCTTTATTTACAAGTTCTCAAGAAATAATTAGCAAGGATTCACAACAAAGCTTGGTACTCCTTTAGCCAAGCTGGAGCGAACCCGAAAGCAAAGCCAGAGGATGCCAGCAGTACAGTCCTAGGAGGGAGGAGGCAACAGAGAAGGTCAGGAGCCAGGCCAGGGGAGGGTGAAGCCTCAGGCTTGACCGAAAGCCTGCTCACTGGCTCAGTCAACAGAGAATCGATCCATGCACATTTCTAGCTAGATTAAAAGCATAAATGAATGAAACTAGCTAGAACAAAACAACAGGGAGGTTCTCTCAATTTTTATGAAAATTTAAAACTTTTTGAAGGAATAAAAAGCTGAGTGATTTTATTGTGCTTTACCAAGTCACTGCACTCAATTTCCTCATTTCTTGGCCTCGTCTGAGAGAAGGATGCTTGGTATCGAAATTTTATAGAAGAAACAGAGATCAGGTTGCAGCAACATCATCTGTGCATAGCCTAATTCTCCCTAATTATCCTCTTCTCCTGGTTAGAAAAATCAGACATCACTCCCTAGGGGTTTTGCAGCCCTCCTGCCTTCTGGGGTCCTCATACCACCTTCACTCCTCTCTTTCTTCGCAATGTCAATCTCTCCCTTCCTACGGCCTTTTCTTCAACAGTAAAACATACTCTAGTAAAATATGTTGTAGTCTACCATCTTGAAAACAAACTCTCTCTTCACTTCCTTTGGCTATTGCATTACTGCATGTGCTCTCTCAATCCCTCTCCTTCCCCCTCCCCCGCCCTCTCTCTCTCCAGGCAAACTTTTCAAGTGTTATCTACACTTGCTGTCACAACTTCCTCACCTCTCATTCCTTAGCCCATTTTAATCAGCCTCTGCCCTCACTAGAAGGACTCTTGGTAAGTCACCAAGGGCCTCCATGTTGTCCTATCTGATGGTCAATTCTTAATCTTCATCTTACTTGATCCTTACCATCATTTGCCACAGTTGTACCTGTCCTTCAGTGATAACCTGGTCTACCTCCTACTTCTCTAGCTTTCAATTCTCATTCTCTTCTGCTGGGTCCTCCTCTAACAGAATTTTAAGGGTTCTAGTTCCTCAGGGGTCTTTCCTTGACCCTATTATCTTGGCACCCTAAATTCTCAGTGCAGGCCCCCTTATTCCTTCCCATGGCCTTTAACATCTTCTAAATGCACTGGGTACTCACACATCACACTTCCAGACCTCTGTAGGGACTCTAGATCCTTATGTCCAACCACCTATTTGATATCTCTGCTTAGATGTCAAACTAAGCCTGTCCAAAGTTGAATTATTGATCTCTCCCCAACCAATATGCCTCATCTCTATAAACAACAGCCCCGGTTACCCAGTGGATCATGCTAAGGACCTGGGAGCCATGCTGCTCAGGTCTATTCCTTATAAGGTCTGGCCCCACTCACTGCTTCAGCCTCCCTCACCATCCTACACACCATGCACCAGCCACCCCGGGTTTCCTTTGAATGTGTTAAGTCTCTCCCCTTGAGACTTGCACTGCTGTTCCTTCAGCCTGGAATGTTCCTAAATTTATATATCTCCAAGCTACTAATTCTTCAGTTTCAAATTAAATGTCACTGTAATTCTAAAGTAAAGGTCATCTCTGTTTTCTCAGTACTCTATACAGTTCCTTCAGATTTATCCCTATATTTTTATTTGGGCGATTATATATTTTGTGTGTTTCCTCACTAGATTTTAAGCTCCATGAGTGCAGAAAGGATGTCTGTAGCCAGAATAGTGTAAGTACTCAATAAATATTTGTTGAAAGAATAAACAAACATATAAAATGCTTTTTTAAATGTTTACGAGCAACAAACACTGAGCATTTTATAAGTGTGAGTAATTCCACATTAAATTGACTCCAAAATGTACAACTAAAGTGATTATTATGACCGGAACTAAAGTGATTATTATGACCAGCAGATAATGGGGAAATCCTATGTGGTTTTAGATGTCAAAACACACAAGTTAAAATCATCGCTAACTATTGGACAATGAAACATGCATAAGGGTGTTGGTGGGGGAAGGGTGAGATATAATAATAGCTCTTGGTCCTGCTGTTAGCCCCAGTGGTCCCAAAACCCCTCTTTTATTTCCTGACATCTATTGCCAGATTTCTCTGATACCAACACACCTGCCCATTTTTATCTCTCAACTTCTTATACCTTGCTGAGTTTGCCTCACTCCTCCAAACTTTCAGTTCAGCCCAACAAAATGTATTGTCCTCGAATTGTCCTTGACACTGTGCTAACTAGGGAACTTAGTTAGATTCTTTTATTATAAACAATACATAGCCAAGGTACAGAGCAGGCCATCCTAAAATGTTAAATGTGATCATCTCCAGGGAGATAGGCGATATCCCAGGAAACTTTAATTTACATATTGTTTTAGTGTTTCCAAGAAGCATGCAGTATTCTTAAATCAACATAAAGCAATTTTTAATGTAGAAAAATACAATGCATACACAAGAATTCATTATAGGGAAGGTGGTTTTTGATTGGCCACCATAATGATCTGGCAAACATTTTGAAAGATATTTATAGGGAGAACAGGGAATCGGTAGCTCAGTGGTTGAAATTTTAACTTTTTATTCTCCTGCTCTTCCAGAGCAAGGTACTGACGGAAAGCAGTCAAGATTGCATGACTAGGACCTACAGGCTCTAATGTGTTTAGATGTTGAAAGAAGGCCTTCAGGGGCTACACATATCTTAATAGCTTAATGGGGAAAACAGACGAAACTATTGACAAAGTAAGTTCCTATACTCACAAAACACTTTAGACAGACACAACTTGGGAAAACTCTGACTTTGTGCCCTGATATTTCTTGTAACTTCTGAGTAGTTCATGATTTAAAGACCACGCTACCCAAGAAAATGGATCGTTGGTTGTGGTGGGTTTCACTCAGCACAAGTGTTAGCTCTACTTAATAGCCAAAGACTCTCAAACCACTTTTGTCCTTATTTGACATTAATCTGGCAAGAGGGAGAGAGAATGAGGTACAATTCAGCTAGACATCAGTTTTAAAAGTTTCTCTAAAGGAAACAAATGGAAATTTCACCTTGAGAATTCTGGAAAACTAAGGTAGGTCCCCAGAAAAGCTGACTGCTATACAACCAAGGCACCTCCTAGAAGGAAAATAGCAGAAATGTTGAGGCTGCTGACCAGAACCTCACTGATACAATAGTAATGGGATTTTTAAGGCATGAGACCAGAAAAAAAACAAAAAACAGAAAAAGAGACTACGACAGAGAGTTAGCAGTTTAATTTCTAAAGAAGATGAAACTGGGAAAATCCAGGCCCAGCCAAAGATGAGGCACCATAATGAAAATGGCGGAGTTGAGAGAAAGTCTGCATGGGACAGAGTACGAGCCCTGACTTCCTTTCTCCTCTCAGCAGCAAAGGTGCCGGCAGACAGGTGCACACCCACCTGGGCCGGAGAACTGGAATCAGATTTAAATATATTTGGTTACCATAAAATCAACGCAATTTTCAGAAAATAAACCATCTCAAGAAGAAAAACAGACCTAGAGATACTGAGATCTAGGGATTCCCCAGTAAAATGTCCCAGGCAGATCACCCCACAGGGAAATACACCTGAGTCAACAGTCCTTAACATTCTGAGTCACCCTCTTACTACAGTCAAGAATCACCAGGCCTTTAAGGGAAACTTCCAACATGAAAATGATTGATGAGCAGAAATATACAGACTAAAAGAAGATGGGAAGAGGCTGGCAGAAGATGGCGGACTAGGTAAAAGCAGAGTTCACCTTCTCCCAGATCCGCATTGAAGTTACAACCAAATTATAAAATAATTAACATGGAGAATCACCTGAAGTCCAGCTGATCGTAACTTTTACATCTGAAAATACAAAGAAGGAGGCACATCAAAGCCAGTAGGAGAGACAAAGTCAGGAACTGGGCTGGACCTGCACCTGAGAATAGTGGAGGATCACCGGGAGGGAGAGAGAGGTTGCAGTGGCTCACCTGAAGGAGAGTGGGGTCCGGGCCTCATTTGGGAGCTCCCCAGCCCAGGGTCCCTGCCCAGGGAAGAGGAGATTCCAATAACTCTGACTGTAAAAACCAGACGGGATTCCAGTCGTCTGGGTGAGACAGGAGACTAGACACCCCTTCGAAGGACTGGTACAATGGCTTTCTGAGCTGCGGACACTCACCCGGGACACTGGCAGTGGGTAAGAGGCTCAGGCAAGATTCATATGAGAAAGTCTGCATCACCCGGCATCAGAACGAGGACTGGAGGAGCAGCCACCATTGTGCCTTAGTCTTGCCCCCCTACCTGGCAATCTACAAATCGCACCAGCTTGATTGTGCAGACCCCTCCCACAGGACCATTAGGAAGCGCTGGCCTGAGGGGATCAGCCTGCCCCACCCAACCTGCAGATTACCCAGGACTTTTGTTGCAGAATGGCTGTCACACCCTGTACAGAGTCAGGGCCAAACATTCACAGCTGGCAGCCAGCACTGTGAGTGCACATTTCAAAGATAGTTTCAGCAGATCACTGCAGCCACCACGAACTTGGGCAGATCTCCGGGATCTGTGGGCCAGTCCCAGACAGTAGCTGGTCTTGGTGTGATCTGGGACTTCTGCAGGAACACACGAATGGTTACCAAAGTTTTAGCAACAGTGAGGCTGTATTGATCTGATTGCCATTGTCTCGTGAGACCCTGCCCCACCCTACCCACAAATTGCCCCAGGAGGCTCATTGACAGTGAACTGCCGCCCTGTCCCTCTTCCCTTTCTCACCTCCGACCCCAAGTCTCCCAATCCACACAGGCAACAAACTTTGGCTAACACAGGGTGGGTGTATACTGCACGGAAATCAGTTACAGGCAGACTTCTGCTGCCTGCAAAATTGCAATATTGCATCTGGAGAGAGGAGGGGTCTGTGGGACCACCCCAGATGGCAGCTGGTCTCACCATGATCTGTGACTACAGCGGGAATGCCAGGGCACAGAACCTGTAGCAAAACTGAGGCTATATTAGCCTGATGGCCCTTGCCTCCCTGACATCTCACTTCACTCAAGCCACAACGTACCTACAGCCCACTGACAGGCAACCTCCTTGCCCTGCTTGGCTCTGGGGTTGAGCATTCTGTGCAGGCGACAGACCTTGGCTAGCGCAGTGAGCGCATTTCAGGGGGAACAGTTGTGGGCCAACCACTGCTGACTTTACAAACTGCAATATCACAGGGGTCTGTAGGACTGCCCCAGACAGCAGCTTGCCTACATGTGATCTGTGACTACTGCAGAAATGTGCAGACACAGAAATCGCAGAAAACTGAAGCTATCGGCCTGACAGCCATTGACTCCCTAAGTTTCTGCCCCATCCAAAACACAAAATGCCCTCCTCATGGTGATAGGCAGCTGCCCCTTACCTGGGGTGGCACATTCAGGCCCAGGATGGGCAGCTGACCTTGCTGTGATTGGAAACTTGTACAGGGAGTCACAGAGACAGCGCTGGCATTTAACCTGACACTGTAGTAGCAGGGAGAAATTTACTCAGTAGACCCAGGAGACTCCTGGGGTCTCTGCACCACCCAACACACAGAGGTTCTTCCAGTTTCAGAGACTTATGGGCAACTGACAGGCAGTGTCAGACCTGGAGAAGCACTGGTCTTTCTGCCAAACTGCCATAAGTCAGGGACAGGGGATAACCGCACCACTGCCTACAGCATTATCTCTTCCATTTACCTATAGATTCAGCATAGGCAACAATCATCTGCTGATCACTTTGTAGTTCCCACCGGGTACTCCTGAGCAATCAAAAGCAGTGGCTGACCTTGGCCTGCTGTGGCCTCCCAAGACGCCACAAAACTAATGCATCCGGAGGCTGGCACCAGACCACAACGGAGCAACTCCTGACTAGCTCCATTAGCAGTACACACAAAAGGTGGTTGCAACAAGTACATAAAAACAATAAAGTCTTGGCGACAACAGAAAATCACACACAACTCACACAATGACCATGTCCAGAGCCCCCAACATATACGGGATCGGGGAGAATGCGCCGCTGGGCCACACAAGACACCTTCCACTTTAGGCCATCTGGCCAAGGCTGAAGACAAAACAAATATCCCTGACACATAGAAACGAACACAGAGAGGCTAATAAAATGAGAAAACAAACATGGCACAAATGATACAACAGGAGAAAACTCTAATGGCAGCAAGCAACCTACCAGAGATGTAACACGGTCTCCTTGTTGCAGACTTAAAAAAAAAAAAACACTACAGTATCTGTAATCACAAAAAATAATGCACCAGTTATCAGTTTAGGGGCTCTTAGTACCAAATTCATTATTCATTGCCTGCTCTGTAAAAATAGAGCTGGACCCTATAAATATTTATCCTTTGCCAGCTGGCAGGATATTAAGCCTTGTTAGTGAGGGCACCAGAGGGCCACTGTAAGAGGAAGAGGTTTTTTTTCTCTCTTCCCAGCTCTTGAAGCATGTAGTTGCTCCATTGTCTGGCTTCTGAAGTGAATGATTCCTCCAGCATGCAGCAACCAACAGTAGCCAGGGTCCAGCAGCTTCCTTGACACTGCTGAGGCACCTCTCTATGCACAGGTCCCCCAACAAACCAGACGGCAGATCTCCAGCAAGTTCCACTGGCACAGCGCCTCAGCGAACTTACTCACCATCCAGGGAGCCACAGCCTTGTCCTCCTGACAAGGTTTGGATCCGCCCCAAGAGAAGGAAGACCTCCTTCCTGAGTGTACTATCTCTGCCCTAGCAGTGATGATTACTCCTTATATCTGCTCTTTTTTAATTCTTTAGAGTTCTCTTTACTTCTTACTCACCGATCCCTCCTTACTTCCATCTTCTGTTATAGTTAATAATTCTCCATATTAGATTTTCCAGGTTCAAATTACTGTGTGCTTTCTCTCTCCTGGTTGAACCCTGACTGATACAAATAGTTTTGTTTTCAAGTAATAACACTAAAGATTGGACAGGCAAGTCTTCATCCCTAAGGAAGCAATCCTGCCCTGCTAAGCCTCCCATCTCAAGCTGCTCTCTGTTCCAGAAACTTCTTCCAGAGGTAAGATTTAACATCAGAAATGCAAGCTCAATTAATTTTACTCATTCACCTTCTATACTGTTATTGATGACACATGTTTTGATGCCTTAAAAGTAGCATGAAAATATAAATGAGCAAGCACTAGAAAAAGGAAAGCTCCCATGTTAATATTGTTGGCTCACTGAGCAAAATAACTCAGAGAATAAATCACCATGGCCTCGCTCCAGCTGAAAACCAGATATCCCTCCTTAGATGTTACAAGGGATGGTTATCTCCAGAGGTACTGGTAGGATGCTTGGTCTTTTGGTTTCTGATCCCCAGAGAGAACAATTTAGCAAAAATTATTTTTATCCTATGCTCACAATTTAAAAGGAAAGGAGATAGGAACTGCCTTCATTGAGCGAAGAAAGAAACTAGGGTGAAGTAACCATGCAAGCGAGGGATTTCCTTGAAAACCTGCATTAATTTAACGTAACTTGGTACATGGCCTCTGGAGGAACACAAAAGGCAGTCATCTTGGCATTTAAATTATTTCAGCCATGCTAAAATAATTTAGCCATTTCTATTAAAATTAGCCATTTCTATTAAAATTAAAATACGCATACCCTCATCTCTGGAATATAGAAAGAACTCTAAATAAATACAAAAAAAATGTAGACACTCTAACAGAAAATTGGGCAAAAGATTTAAACAAGCACTTTACTGAAAAGGATATTCAAATGGCTAATAAATACATTAAAAGATGCTTAACATTATTACTCATCAGATCAAAGCATACTAAAACCATAATGCAGCATAGTTTTAGACATAACCACCAGAAAGGCTAAAATAAAAGACATATATTACTAAGTGTTTGTGAATAAGAAAAGCAACCAGAACTCTCGTCTACTGCTAGAGGGAGTATAAACTGGTACTCCAGTCGCCTTCTAGATTACTAAAGATTTATATTTGTTTTAAAAAAATAAATATATTTATATTTATTATACCATTTATATGCTGATTATAATAATATATTATTATTTGGAAAACTGTTTGGCAGCATCTACTAAAGCTGAACATATGCTCACCCCGTGTGCCAGCAATTCTGCTTCTAGATATATACTTAACAGAAACACACATATGTTCACCAAAAGAATTGTACAAGATTGTTCATTTCAGCATTGTTTTAGGATCCCATACTTGAAATTATGGTTATAATAAATAACAAAGTGGATAAATGGTGGTCTATTCGTACACTGGAATATTATACAGCAGTGATGATAAATGATGTGTATTAATCTCACAAACATAATAGTGAGAGAAAGAGGCTAGACACTAAAGAATACACTATATGATTTTATTTACATAAATCTCAAGAACAGGCAAAACAAATCTTTGGTGTTAGAAGTCAGATGGCCTTGGGGAGGTGGAAAATGGCTGGCAGGGGCATGAAGAGGCTTGTAAATGGCTGATGAGTGTTCCGTTTCTAATCTGAGTGCTGGCTTCATGGGTGTGCTCAATTCGTGAAATTCCTTAGCTGCTAAGTTATGATATGTGAACTTTTAAAATTTATATTATACCAATACAAAGTTAAATAAATACATAGACAGATATATAAATACATACATACCTCAGGGCCCAAAATTTTTATTTCTGATTTTTTCTTAGAGAAATACTTGCCAATGTGTTCAGGAGGTAGATCAGTTTGAGTCTCCTGAGAAGCAGATGCCAAGACAAGATTGGAACGCAAGAGATCTATTGGGGTAAACGTTTGCAAAAAAAAAAAAAAGGCGGGGGAGGGGAAGGCGACAGGAGAGGCAGGCAGACCTTTCAGATTATGATGCAGATTTGACATCTGAGAAAGGAAAAAAGGAAGGATTGTATAGGAAGATCTCCAAACCACAGAGCAATTCTGAAAAAATTTAAGCCAAATCATTAGGGAGGCTCTCAGCCAAAGTTGCCCTGGAGTCACACATCAAGCAGGCATAATACCCCTGCCATACTCAGTCATTGGCCGGGAGCAGCCTGGTGGCAGCATGGTCTGGCTGTGATGGATGCAGAGGTGTGTCATCAGCAAGTGTCAGTCAGTTCTGTTTCCTGAAGCAGGCTCTCGTGAAGGCTGTTAACCACCATAGGAGGCATGCACAAAGATATTCTTTGCGACATTTTTTTGTACCAGCAAAAGATGTAATCCACCGCAATGGTCCATTGCTAGGGTGTTAACAATATAACCAAACATCCACACTGCTGAATATTAAAAGGAATCAGATAGATCTCTATGTAGTAACATGAAAGGCTGTTCAAGACATACCACAGAGTTAAAAAAAAAAAAAAAAAAAAAAAACAGAAGTTGCAGAGCTCTTTTCTTTCTTCTGTAACCACAAAGGGTCCTGCTTTAATTATGGAAAGCATTATTTCTTATGACTATGCATTAAAATTTTTTTAATAAAGTTTCTATCATTACTTCCATGCTTTTGGGGTGTATTTTTAAATATTGCACATTTTGAGTAAGTATATACACGAGATGTGGTGCCTTTAGCTGCTTTTGGTAAACCCATGAACTGATGTGCCCATTTTTCATCAGTACCTTTCCATTGTTCATTCCTCAGCCCTTGTTTGCCCTAGGCCTTTTCAAATACATTTCGATAAAAGTTTATAATTTTCAAGAAAAGAACGGTCACAGTTTTGGTCTTTGCCCATGTCCTGGCTTCTATCTTTGAAATCTCATGTTTTCTCTTTGTTCATTTTTTCCTAGGAATAAGGTATTTGTATTATTTTGGAGTCTTTGAACCCCAAAGAGTTGAGTTTTTGTTTGTAAAAATTATATTATATATTGGTGAGTTCTCCCTGATATTTTTCATTGGTTGGTTTGTTTTCCAATAACTTGGAAGAATTCGTTCTGAGTAGCTCCCTTCTTTCATTTGATTGGTTCCTGCCACAGCTCCCCATCTCCCACCATGACCAGTTTGACACGTCTCCTAGGTGGCTTACTGATGTAAGTGACCAAGAACTAGAGTCATTTTAACTGACAATGAATCATGGATAATAACAGCTCAGGTCCTGGCGTCAGACCTCCCTGGGTTCACATCTTGGCTCTGCCACTTACTAGCTGAATGACTTCAGTCAAGTTAGCTAACCAGTCCTCACCTGAAAATAGGAACAGTAATAGCAATTACATCTGATGGATATTGTGAGGATCAAATGAGAAAATTTCACATACAGTGATTAGAGCTCTACTGCTCTCTCAAATGTTCAACTAACCACAGAACCGATTTTTAATAGTACTGAACATTAAACAACCAAGCCATCAGAGGTGGGACCCTGGTGGGAAAGAAGAAAGTGCTTTGCATTTCTTTAAAGCAACAAGTTTATAGTCGCTCTTTTTTATTTAGCAAAAGGCACTGGGAACAGTTCCAGACACCTGCAAAGTGACCAAATTCTAGTTCGTAGGTTTGTGGAGACCTGGACGAAGTTAAGAGAACCGTGACTCAGCAGAGTGATGCTCACTCTGCCAAGTCAGAATGTCACCATTACCAAATCTCAGCAGGAAACAGAATCCAGGGTGCCTCAAGTTCAATGAATTCCAAGTCATTAAAATCAAGAGCAAAGGACTGGGATTTTAACACAACATGTTTATAACATTTGTCACTGAAATGGGCCAGCTGCTTACAGAGACCATAAATAGTTCTGTCATTTCCCAATTTCCAGCTCTCACATTTAAAAAAGATTTTTTTAAAGATCAAAACAATAAAAACAGAGGGATCAGAAGATGATATATGACAGGATGTTAAGCAACGATGAATGACCTTTTAATACGCACACTCACTCAGTCATTGCTCTCAGATGGTCAGCCTTTCAAGTTGGAATTACAAATAATTCCTTCCGTCAGCAAGTCACAAACAACCCACTTATCAAAAATTGTCAAATAAATCTGTCACTCAATAGGGGTTACAAGGCATTTGTAAATGTGGCAGACCTCCCAAAGTAACAAGCCCCCCAACACCCTTGACTGTCTCTTAGAAGGAGGAAAAGCAAACGATTGAACAGTTGCTGGAGACTCAGAGTCCAAAGACTGACGCGGCAGCCAAGGGGTCGACAGGAGCCAAGGAGGCCAGCTGCAGGCTGCAGGCTCAGCACTTGGCCAACACACATAGAGACTGTTTATTCTCAGGGCCCACCTGTCAAACAGGCTGTGCAGGTGTTGGCTGAACAGTGGCTTTGACTCTCTCTCTCCCTGGCCCTTACATTATTCCTAAAGAGAGAGGACTATAAAACAGAGACCAGAACACCCATCTGGAGTCATGGACTCACTGAACTTTTAACCCAGAAGAATCCTTAATGACCATCTAACCCACCCCCTTTCATTTAACTCAAAAGAAAATGGTGCCCTTAGGAAGATTTGCCTAGGATTCAAAAAGGCACAAACCAGCACAGACCTTGGACCTCTCAACACCAGCCATTTGGGGACGCTGTAGGAGACAGTAAAGCAAGGGAAGAGACACAACCTGTCTTCAAAGATGTTATCACGGGTTCCATGTGAAGCACCCAGCATATAATGCATGCTCAAAAAATGACAGTGCCCACCCTTCCCTCAGGTAAAATATTAAATTCTAGCTGGCAGATTAATATTTTAACAATTGTAATGTCAGATTTGAAATAGATGGTTAACTCACATTTTTAACCAAAAATAAATAAATAAACTAAAACATTTAATTGAAATAAATGGTCAAATCTTTAGATCCATTTATAAATTTTTTTCATAAATCTAATGGCTGCCAAAAGAGGAAAGTTTCTAACTCTGATTTGCCAAAATAAATAATAACGTGACTGGTCCAACCAAATGTGTTCCAGAGCCAGTGCTTGCCATTAGAAATTGCCTTTCAGAGAGTTCTTGCCTGAAATATATTTTTTAACCTCCATTTATAGCTCCCTCAAGCATGTTTCTTCCTTTTGCTTCTTGTGAAGTTCTCATAAGATTGCATGGTGTGTTCATTTTCTTTCTCACTCCCTCACCTAGCAGGAGGATTTATTCTATGCCAAACGAAAGTACGGGCTTAAGAATCAATCACTCAAATCTGAATGCCCAGTTGGCAGACTTGAGTGAGTTGTTTAAAGTATCAGTTTCTTCATCTGTAAAAGGGGTATAACAATAGTCTGCCCATAGGGCTGTTGTGAAGATTAAAGTAATGCCACCAAATATTTGAAAATTTACTCTGTGCCAGACATTGTGTTAGGCCCTGTGAATTCAGTAATGATGAGTGATTGAGGCCCTCACTGGACCCTATAACAAGAGAGTGATGAGCCCTAAACAGAAAATCATATAAAGGATTATATAAAGACAACCCACCTCCATGAGAGGCAAAGTGACTGAAAAGGAGAAAGAGAATTTTCAGAATATGTGTGTAAAGCAGAAAGGGCAAGAGATCCATATTTCCTTCCACATGGTGCTTTCTCTGAGAGAGGCAGTAAACTGGTGAGACCCATAATTGTGGTTGAATCATGTCAGTGTCTGTTCTTATCCCAACTCCTCCCCGGAAGTTGGTCAAGAGTCTCCCAAAAGTGGAAATTCTTGAAGAGGCCATACCTATTCCCAAATCACGTGGAGAAGCTAGAGATAGCTTCATGTTCTCATCTGGACCCAAATGGAGTCTGCCGATCACCTAAATGGCATCAGCTGGAGCATCATACAGCCTTTTTCTGCCTTGAGGTAGCGTAAGCAGGAAAATGACACAAACCCAGAGAATAAAAGAGATGGAGGTGATTGGGTCACCTGGGGGCCTAAAAGGTCATTGCTTTTGAAAAGGTGGTTCAAGAAGAGTAGTGAGAAACTCTGTCAGAGGTTAAAGGAGTAGACTCATTGCGGGGAAAGAGGGGTAGAGAGAAGGCTTATAGAAAATGAGAAAATGTGAATATTTTTTTGTTGTTGTTACAAATTTGAGACCTATTCCACTTTGTTTTTTAAAAAACTGTCAAATTAAACTTTTAAGAATAAAACATACCCAAGTAAAAGAGAATTTTTATTTCACTGCTAGGGGAGAGAGAAGGGGCTTATTTTTAGCAGAATGTCTTTCGATGTCTCTTTCTCTTTCTAATTTCTCTGCTTTAGGACCAGGAAATATGTTCATCCCTTAGAAGGCCCCATTCGAGAGAATTCCCTGGCAGCCAGCTCTCAAGAGCTGACTTTGGAGGTCAACAAGTCTTCTGCAGCTGCTCTCCAAAGCCCTCAGGCATGGAGCGAGGAAAGGTCGGGCAGTGAGAGGAGGCTTGTGGCATTGCATTACGTTGGCATTCTCGGGTCCAGGGAATGTCCAGCAGGAATGAATTTCATGAGCCCAGATCCCAAAACGAGTATTTTTTCCTAATGTTTCCTGTCGACTCCCCTTTAAACTGACAAAATGCATGTTACATGTGGCTGGAAGCCAGCCAGTGCTGGGGCAGGGTATGAATTCATGCGTGTGTGTGTGTGAGAGAGAGAGAGAGAGAGAGAGACAGAGACAGAGACAGAGACAGAGACAGAGACAGAGATGGAGACAGAGAAGCCTGAGAGAGAGAAACTAGGTCCAAGGCTGATGTTTCATAAATGTGGGGCTGATTACTTGACAAGGGGACAAGTCAGGGGAGACACAGGACATCACAGGAAGCAAATTCTGCAGAAAGCTGAGTCTTCCTTCTGTCATACTAGAGCCACAGGTTCCAAGGAAGTGGAGTGTGGCTGCCTTAACACTACAGAAAGACTCTGTAACGCTCCTCTTCTGGCACATTTGTTTTCTCACAGCACTCTGGGGCAGGTGGAATTTCTCCCACTTAACATGTAAGGAAATGATGTCTTTTGAGGCACTGAGCACTCAATCCTTCAAGCCAGACCCAGGTCTTCAAGCCAGTGCAATCCATTAGACCACCCCCAATGTAGGACTTAAATGTCTAATCTGATGCACTTCTCAAACTTTAAGGTGACTCCAATTTTAGCTCTGACACATGAAGAGTTTGAAAGACATCATCCTGTTCTTATAACAAACTGAAACTGGGTAAACTAAAAATCAACACTTTTGAAAAAGTCATAAGAAAACTGAAGCCCAAGGGCAAACCACCACCTCAAAATATTAAAAAAAAACAAACAAACACATCCAGGGAAACACATCAACTGACATCTGCTTGCCTGAAGCAGGAGCCACCAGAGGGAGAAACTGGTAAAAATAGTTAAATGACAATTTTGATGAATTGCTGGAAACTGAGTGTGGGCTCCGTAAGAGTAAGAAACTCATGAGGCTCCAGTTATGGGAGCCCCTCCACGTTCATGAGGTTTCCCACCAGGAACCCTACCAGCTTCTCATATTGAGAATCTGAGGAGAATCTCCTGGTGGCCTTGGTGGAGAGAGGAGAAGAGTAATGATGAGGAAACATGCTCAGAGCCTTCTCCATAACAACAAGGGCCCACTCTCCAAAGAAGACTGCCAGAGCTTTATCTCAGGTGAGGGAAGAGCCTTCCTCCTATTCTGGCCCCTCTAGCTCTTTTCTCATCTATTTGGGAGTGGGAGCGGGGGGTGGGGAGGACACATAGTCAACAAAGGAACAGAGCTTCAAGAAAATAGATTGGGAGCGCTGCAGCCGTGGAAGAGAATAGGGACAGGATAGGTGGGGGTGCTGTACCACTGAAGGACAACCCCGAGACACGAGCCCACAAAAAGACGGAGACTACGGCAAGACCATGCAAAACTCCCCTCACCACAACCTACCTCTATAAGGCTCCAGTATAAACACAACAGATTATAGCTTAAAGAGTTGCAAGGCACAGACTCCTTCTGAATGAAAACAGAGACACTCCAAAGCCAAGAGAAAAGACAAAGCAAAGACACTAGAAATTGAAGCCTCTGGTACCTGTAGCTACAACAAATATCAATCACTCCAAATCCTAACCTGAATAACATAAAACATCATGCTAAAGGTGTGTTTATTTCAGTTCCTGTTACCCAATACAACGTGTCCAGCTTTGAATAAAAAATTACAATGTTTGCACGCGCGCACACACACACACACACACACACACACACACACACAAAAGCAAGAAAAAAAAACAATCATCTAAAGAAACAAAGCAATTATGAGAAACAGACTCAGATAAAACACAGATATTGGAATTATCAGACAGGAAATTTTAAGTAACTATGATTAAAATGTTAAGGGCTCTAATAGAAAATGCGGACAACATTAAAGATGGGTAATAAAAGTAGAGACATGAGGACTCTTTACAAAAAAGTCAAAAGGAAATGCTAAAAACAAAAAACGCAGTAAAAGAAATAGCACTATACTATACAGTAGTTTCAATAGGGCCAAGGAAGGAATCAGTGAGCTTGAAGATAGGTTAATAGAAACTTCTTGAACTGAGATGTGAAGAGAAAAAAGAGAGCAGGAACAAAGAACAAAATAGCCAATGACTATGGGACAATTTCAAAAGGTATAACATATACATGATTGAATACTAGAAGGGGAAGGAAAGTAGAATGGAGAAAAGGAAATATTTGAAGTAATAATGGCCAAGAACTTTCCAAAATTAAAGAGAGAAACCAAATCATAGATCTAGGAAGCTCAGAAACATCACATAGGATAAATACGAAATAAAAATTATGTGTTCTGTTTTATTCAAACTGTAGAAAAGCCAAAGACAAAGAAAATTTTGAAGGAAGACAGAGGAGGAAAAAGAAAAACCTAACTTATAATGAAATATAGATAAGAATTATAGTGCATCTCTCACCAGAAATCATACAATCAAGAAAAGAGTCAAGTCTTTAATTTAGGGGGTAAAAATTACCAACCCAAAATTCTATATTCAGTGAAATTATCCTTCCAAAGTAAGGAGCAATAAAGACTTTCTCAGAACCAACCCCCCCCCCCAAAAAAAAAAAAGAAATTAAGGAATTTATTGTCAGCAGACCTTCCTAGCAAGAAATATTAGAATTCTTTAAGCAAAGGAAATATTATGTCGGAAACTTAGATCTACATAAAGGACAAATGTTAGAGAAGGAACAAATGAAGTAAAGTAAAATATTTTGTTTTCTCATTCTGAAAAGATCTAAAATGTAACTTTGTTTAAAGCAATAATAACAACATATTTGGTGAAAAATGGATTAAAGAAATGAATGACAGCAATGTTATAAGGTGTGAGAAAATTAAACTGGGAAGTCTGTTATAAGGTACCTGCAATACATGAGAAGCAGTACAGTGTTGTTTGAATGTACTTAAATTATTCAAAACTATACTGTAAACTCTAGATGACTACTAAAAATATTCTTAAGAAGTGTAAATGATACGTTAAGAGATAAAATGAAATCATATAAAATGCACAACTAAACCGAAATGTCCTACGATAGATAATTGGCTAAAGAAGCTGTGGTACATATATACAATGGAATATTACTCAGCCATAAGAAGAGATGAAATATTGCCATATTCAACAACAGGAATGGACCTTGAAATAATCATACTAAGCTAAAAAAAAAAAAAAACAGACAGAAAAGTCTGAAAATCACCTGATATCACTTATATGTGGGATATAAACCTAAAAGCAACAAATGAACGGGACAAACAAACAGAGACTCATGGACATGGTCAATAGACTAGTGGGTACCAGAGGGGAGGAGAAAAAATAAAACAAATAAAATGTTAAAAAAAAAAAATTTTAATGCTCAACTAAAACCAGAGAACATGGAGAAAGAGTAGGGAGAGAAACAAACAAACCAAAAAAAAAGTAAAATTAATTTAAAAAACAGTTACAAAGATTATAGGCATTAATCTAATAATAACAATAATCACTTTAAATATAAATGATCTAAACACACCAATTAAAAGATAGAGATTGTCAGAGCAGATATAAAACACAACCTAACTACACGTTTCCTATAAGAAATCACTTTAAATATAAAGTCAGATAAAAGTAAAGGTATAGAAAAAGGTATACCGTGCTATCACTAATCAAAAGAAACCTGGAATTGGGTTATTAATTTAGACTTTAGAACAAGGAAAATTATCAAGGATAAAGAGGCTATTATACAATGATAAAGAGATCAATTCTCTAAGAAGATATTACAGTTCTAAATGTATATGGGCCTAATACTAGAGCATCAAAACACATGAGGCAAATCTAATAGAACTGCAAAGAGAAGTAGGCAAATCCAATAATGCAGTAGGATACTTCAACACATTTGTAAGCATATAGATGACCTAAGTAGCATTATCAATCAATTCAAACTGTCATTTGTAGAATACTCTCCTTTCAATAACAATAAAATACACATTCTTCTCAAGCTCACATGGAATGTTCTAGGCCATAAATCATACCTTAACAAATTCAATGGAATAGAAGTCATGAAAAATATGTTCTCATACCAAAATGAAATTAAACTAGGAATTAATTACAGAAAGATAGCCAGAAAATCCCCCAAATATTTGAAAATTAAACAACACACTTATAAATAACTCATGGGTCAAAGAGAAATTTCTTGAGAAAATATTAACTAAATCAAAATTGAACTGTGACTTATCAAAATTTGTTGACTGCAGCTAAAGCAGAGCTTAGAGGGAAATTTACAGCCATAAACACATATACTAGAAACGTCAAACGATCTAATATCAGTAACCTAAGCTTCCAATCTTAGAAAACTAAAGGAAGAACAGAAAATCAAAACTAAAGCAAGGTAAGTAAATAATTTTAAAATCGGGGCAAAAGTCAACAAAATTGGTAATAGGAAAATAAAAGAGAAAATCAACAAAACCAAAAGCTGATTACCAATATCAGAAATGAAAAAGGGGTCACCTTTATAGACCCCTATGGACCTTAAAAGGATAATAAGGAATACTATAAACAACTCTATGCTAACAAATTTGATAGCTTAGATTAAATGGACCAATTCCTTGAAAATTTAACATACCATTGAATCCTCTAGGGATCTCATTTAAGTACAGATTATGATTCAGGAGATCCAGGATGGGGCCTCAAATTCTGCATCTCTAACACATTCCCAGGTGATGATACTGCTAGTCTAGGAGTCACACTTTGAATAGCAATGGTTTAGAAGAGCAAGGAGAATATATTGCTTCATTTTGCAATGCAAAAGTGGTGTGGATACTGTCAACTTCAGGTGTTCGGGAGATTTTTTAATTCATCGCATGTTCAGGGACATGTCTTTCAGGGGTTTTTCCTTTGCCTTTCTTGGCCTTCTTTTTGGCTTTTTAGAACTTCATCAACAACAATGCCTGACAAACACAGAAGAAGGCAACCTTACTGTTCATTAAAGTCGTAAAACTCCTAGAGACTTAGGGATAATGGAAGATTTAAACATGTAGAAGTTTATCAGTGACTACGTTAGTCTCTGGATTGTTTTTCCCTAACCTCAGTGGCCAAAATAAAATGATAATGCTATGGCTATATCTAAATTCTCTAGTTGAGTGCTACTATGTAATAAACAGGTTATCGCCTTATAAAGTAAAGAAATGAGATTTTGGGGAACACAAATGTAACATACTTACAAGTTTTCAAAGAACAGATTAGATACTTCTAGCATTATAGTCTTATCCAGGCTATTTAACTATATCAGAATCTGTCCTGAATGTATCGTGAGACTGCTGAAGACATGATCCGTGTCCCATTTGTACCTAACATTAGTTCTGAACCTCGGGAGTTTCAGAAACAGGACCCCACACACGAAGGGCAAGGAAAGACCAATGAAAAACGCAAATCACTCCAGATTGAGCAAGGAATACTTGCTACAAGACAAGTAGGTCTCTGCATCTGCCCCCCAGAATCTTTAAAGTTTATATAGAGGCCTTAAGGGAGTTCGGTCAAGTATATTGTCCAGATGGTCTCAACAACACATTGTTCTCTCAAGACTGTGTCCTTGAAAATGACTCTCACTATGGGAATGGTGGAGAGAACGTACATTCCAAGGACAGGGGAGAGGTGAGGCACTTCTGATTGCCTGAGTCCAGCGCGAGGGTCAACCAGTGGTCACATCCTCTTAATGACTTCCTCCAACACATCACCTCTTGTAACAGGCTCTTACAATCTTGCATGCCCCACTTCTCCATAATATGCCCTGAGCAGTCTACAAGGGGTTTCATTAACATGGAGATAGCTCATTTGGTGGCTTTCCGGGTACATTAGAGGCAGAAACCAAAACAACAACCTAGGTACATGGAAGAGAATACACAAATTAAGGTAATAATTCCAAAATAAGTAACAATTTTTCTACCAAGAGCCCCATGATGTGAAACATTGATTTATTAAGTCTCCTAGGCTGGGGGTCAGAGCACTTGTGTCCTCATGTGATTTAATAAAGATGATACATTTGGAGACTCATCAGATACAAACATGTAACATTCTGTTTGGATAATGGTAAAGGTGCCTTCTTGCAAGGCAGTAATAATATCCAAATCCATCCTATTTTGGCGGAGAGCTTTTCTTAATAGAGACATTTCAGTGTTCAGTAAGGAGACACTCTTCCAGCTGTCATTGTGTTCAGTAAGGAGACACTTGCTGGGTGAATTTAGTAAAGATTTCTATGTGAGCTATAGTGTCCTCCAGACCAACAGAGGGAACAGAGATGGCCAAACGATCAACCAGTGGGAAGCAGAACTTGCCCATCTGGCTTCAAGGAGAGAGACATTGGTAATTTTTGCAACTATGGGGTGGATTCTCCCCTGTTCCCAGGGAAAACCCAGGGTGAAAGCCATGGCCAAAGATTTGTGCCATGAAACCATTGGGTCCCATTCAGGACTCCCCAATAAACACCTGGGTGGCACAACCAGTCACTGCCAAACCAGTTACTATCCTTGACTGGGACAGAATGACTGCAGAGTTCCAATGTTATCCATCCCACATTCCTGGTATAATTTGGTTGGTTCTGTTTTGAGTCATTTTTCTGTTCTCAACACAGGGGTACATATGTGCTCAAGTGTCCATAGCCCAGGGTGAGCTAGACAAACTCATCTCAAATCTGAGCACAGCCACCGTGGATCTGGTGGCATTTTTAGGACCCTTCCAGTCAGCAGCGTGATGAGCTTCCTGTGTAGTTTGATTGACAGAAAAAGAAACCCTACGCACAGGGTTATTGAAAGTATGTGCCACAGGCCAGGTTTCTGGATCAGTCTTTGTAATATTAGATGTCTTAAGAGTACTAGTCCTTACTTGCTCTTCCTTAATGTGCTGCTTTACAGCTTTCCAGTCCCCTTCCTGGGGCGGTGACACCACCATGGCAATTCTGATCAGCTAGGGGGGCTGCTGACCACTTACCCCGCAGGTGGATTGAGTCCTTTGCTGGGCATTTGAATGGGCCCACTGTAGAAAGGGGTTTCCATCAGGTGCCCATCCCGTGACCAGACACAAGAGGAGCAGCAGGAGTCTAAGGTCAAAAACACAGGTATTTAGTAGGAACTTGTATTCTCACAGAAGGTCTTCACCTTTTGTAAGAATTACACTTATGCCTTGATCCGTAGATTTTCATGTGGCTGCAAAGTCTAGGAACTTGCCTAGGCTGTGCATACCATCATGTTGGCTTATAGGGAGGCAGCCCTGTTAGATGTGAGGAGAAAGGCTAGGGGCAGGATTTGCCAGACCAGGACACACTGTCTTTCAATGGTGTGTGTTCCATTCCAGGTATAGTCTATTTCAACAGGTTCAGCTTGTGGCAGGACAAGGGGATCCAGTGGAGATGGAGTAAGTCCCCTCTCGCCCAGGGATGTGAAGTAACTCACTCCCCCTAGTGGGATGTCCCATTGCAAATTCCCATAGTCAATGCCTCTCCCAGGCATGATGGGCCTTAGTGTTCTCAACAGCATAGCATGTTGATTCACAATGAGAGTCAGGGAAACAGCTTGTCTCCTGAGACTTCCATACCTTTACGGTGGTGGGTGTATCAGCGGGGCACTTCAGTCTGGCAGATGGGGCAACAGACACTACAAGTTGATAGTTCATGTGTATTAAAGCCTGGGAGAGATATTACTTCAGTCCATATGGCCAACGTGGTTTTACCTGTTAGTAATTCAATCTGCTGCTTTAATATTCCATTTTTCTTTTCTGTCAACCTTGCTGCTACTTGCCGGTTACAGGGAAAATTGAACCTTCATTCAGTGTTACGCTCTTTTGCCTAGCCTTACATATCATGACCTTTAAAATGTGATCCCCAATCACCGTCCTTTCCATGAGGGTATCCAATCATGGTACCCAGCTTCTCTATCTTTTTTTTTTTTTCCAGGCGAGGCAACCATTGGTTGACCTCACAGATTGGAAAGACCTTGTCAGTTTACAATCCCTTATTTTTTAAGCCTACAGCACCTGGTCTTCCTAGGTGGTCTCTCATCCAAGTACTAACCAGGCCTGACTCAGCTTAGCTTCCGAGATCAGACAAGATAGGGCTTGTTCAGGGTCACATGGCCATAGACAATACTCAGCTTCTCTAATCCCCTAATGGTGGTAGCCTGGTTTGCACAGCAACAGGATTAGGCCAAATATTAAATTAATCTAATATATTTCTAAATACAAACAAAATGTTTCCTTACCTTTAAAAAAATTAAGATTTGAAAATAAGTAATCAAGTAAACTTTCTTGAAAGCTTTCTCAAGACATCTTGATAAAACTATATGTACCTCTCTACTTATAAAGCAAAATTAAGCATTGAGATATCACTTTTGGTCTGATAAAAAAATCTTTTGTTTGTTTCATTATGTGCTCTTTATTAAATTTATTATGCTATTGAAAGAAAGTAGTTTCATTCTATAATTTAATTTCTGTTCAAGGAAGATTTAATGTAATTAAAGTCTCATCTTTTGTTGAAGTATATTAGGCTTGAACATAAAACCTCTGCATTTTATTTCTCTCTCTACTTCTAAGCTGTTTAAAATGGTTTAGAATTGTTAAGCTGTGATCTCTGTAGCTATTGTAGCTTGCTGTATATTACATATTATAGTCCATAATAGGCCAAAGTTGTCTACCAGGGTTTTACAAATTTATGTCAGAAGTTTAAAACTAAAAATACACTTGCATTTGAGACTATTTCCTGCAATATCATCAATCCACAGTGGTTGTATTTGTCAGAGTAAGCTAATGGCTGTAACGAATCACCCCTAAATATTAATGCCATGACGCAATATAAGTTTATTTCCCATTTATGCAAATCCCAGAACAAGTGTTTCCTATCATTAAGTGTCTCTCCTCAAAGCAATGATTCAGGGGGAGGGGATAGAAAGGTTAGCCACTGCCATCTTCGACTTCTAGACTCTAAAAGTTCTTCAGGGGTTGTCTTCATTCCAGTCAGCTTTCTAGGAGGCAAAAAGAATTTGGTGATATGTGGGAGGTGATACAGGCTGGGAGTTACACACATCACTTCTATTCGCCTTCTATTGGACAAAAATCAGTCACATGAACATACCCAACTGTAAGGAATACTAGGAATTGTAGTCAAGCCACATGCTCAGGAGAAAAGGAAAGTTCAGGAAATAGCTAGGCTCTCACTGCCACATTAACCCATCTCCATTTCACTCTTCACTCATTTGTGAATGACTTCTTTACTGTCTTGCTTTTTTTTTGTCTTCTTATGAATTATCATCCTAAATATCTCTGTATTGGGTTGAATAGTGTACCCCACGAATTTATGTTCAACCCAGAACCCCAACTAAATATAGCCTTATTTGCAATAGAGTCTCTGCAGATATAATTAGCTACGGATCTCAGAGGAAGTTATCTGGATTTAGGGTAGGCCCTAGAGCCAATGACTAGTGTCCTTATAAGAAGAGGAAAGAGCAAAGGGATGCGGAGAAGAAAGTCATGCGAAGATGATGGCAGAGATTGGAGTTATGTTTGCACTAGCTAAGGGACTCCAGCAGCCTTCCTAAAACTCGAAAAGGCAAGGAAGAATTCTTCTGTAGAGCTTTAGAGGAAACGTGACCCTGCTAACACCTTGGGTTTCGACCTCTAGCCTCCAGACTGTGAGAGAGTAAATCTGCATTGTTTCAAACCACCAAGTTTGTAGTGATTGTTACAGTTGCCCTAAGAAACTAATATAGCCTTCCTCTCCATTGTCTTCTGCATTCACCAGGTCTGGTCAATTTTACCTACTAAAGATGCCTTTAATATGTTTCCATTCACTAAAAATGACTTTCGCCTGTTGCATTGTAAAAGCCTCCAAATTAAATGGCCTATCTCTGATATGCTGCCCTGTTAAATCCATTCTACAGCTTGCCAATCTGATTTGAGTTGTTCCCCTGTTAAAAATCCTTCAGTGGTTCCCCATTGCCCACAGGAAATAGGAAAGTCCAAGTTCCCCAGCACAGGATGTGAGCCTCCCTGGACGCAGCCCCTGGCCACTCACCACCTCATTTACTGAGCTGCTTCCCTTTTCCAAAGCTCCCAGGCTGATTCATACCACCACGCCACCCATCACACCACCCCTCTGCCTGGACACCTTCTCATTTCTCGGGCCCTTGCCCCTCAGTCCCCACACTCTATCCCTGCCATTCTTCAAGACTCCATTTATGTCACTTCAGCACAAGGCCTTGGAATCATTCCTAGGCACTGATGGAGACCATGCACTTACCATGTTGTAAAGGAAGTACCATTTCTGGGTCAGATTACCTCACAAAACTCTGAATTCAATAATAATAATAGCTATCTCCTATTGACTAATGTACCAAATCTTATCTAAAGTGCTTGGCATATACAAATTTGTTTAATCTTTACAATATCACTATGATGTATTATCATTCCCATTTTACAGGTGAGGAAACTGAGATGAAGAATTTGACTGGGGACCCTGAGGTAGCAAGTGATGCAGACAAGATTCAAATCCATCTCCAGAGTGTTTGTCCTCTCCTCTATACCTACTTGTTCTCATTGCCAGAGACACCTAGAAGAAGCCTACTCTAAAAATGTACTCCTCCAAAAAAAAAAAAAAAAAAAGGCATTAGGTAAAAACTAAGGAAATTTAAAATAAGTATAGACTTTAATAATAGTGTATCAATATTAGTTCATTCGTTGTGACAAATGTACCTTAGTAATGTCAGATATTAACAGGGGAAACTAGTTGCAGGGCATATGAGATCTCGCTGTACTATCTTAGTAACTTTTCTGTAATTCTAAAGTTATTCCAAAATAAAAAGTTTATTAAAAAAAAAAAAATACGCTATTCCAGGCCAAGTTGATAATGACAGAATTTCTACAAGAAAGGATTTTATTTCTTTGGCTTAAGATTTCAACTGCTAATTTGATTAAAATAAGGCTTTAATGAATTAGATAAATTAAATTAAAATAAAAATTTCTATATATAGTCTTGTCAGTCATTTACACTATCCAAATTTTCTTGGCTTCAGCTCTTAGATTGGATTTGTTGATGGAAATTTTTTAAAGGAACAAAGAGACAGACAAATAGTATGTGTGGTAGCTTAAAATATGTCCCCAGATTCTTTGATACTGGGGGTGGAGCCTAATTCCTCCCTCTTCACTTCAAAGGAATAGAATGTGATGGATGTGATGGTGTGACTTCAGAGACTGGATCACAAAAAACAAGTGGCTTCTGCCTTACTCTTTCTCTTAGACCGTCCACTCTCAAGGAAGCCAGCCGCCACATTGTAGGAACACTCAAGCAGCCCGTGAAGAGGACCATATGGCAAGAAACTGAGGCATCCTGCCTACAGCAATGTGAATGCACCATCTTAGAAGCAGATTCCCCAGTCCAGCCTTCAGCTGACTATAGACTCGTGAGAGACCCAGATCCAAAACCACACAGCTAAGTCAGTCCCATATTCCTGACCCACAGAAACTATAAGATAGTAAATGTTGATTGTTTAAGCTTCTCCAGTTTGGGTAGTTTGTTACACAGCAGTAGACAACTCCTTAATTCACCACCACCCCACCTCCCACCCGCACTACAGATAGAACTGTCCTTAATTGATAATTAGTCTAGATACAGGGGCTTCTAACTTTTTTTGTGCCATAGACCTCTCTGTCAGTATATTAGTTCCCTAGTGTTGCTGTAAAAAATTACCGTAAACTCAGTGGCTTAAAACAATACAACTTTATTCTCTTACAGTTCTGGAGGCCAGAAGTTGGAATGAGTCTCACAGGACTACATCAATGTGTCAGCAGTCTCCATGAGAGAATCTGGAGCCTCCATGAGAGAGTCTGTTTCCCTGACTTTTCCAGTTTCTAGAGGTTGCCCAAGTCCCTCAGCTTGCAGGCCCCATCCGTCTTGAAAGTAGCAAGCACATCACTCCAGCCTCTTCCAGTTATCACTTCTTCCACTCTCCCTCTGACCCCAACTCTCTTCTCTCTCTCTCTCTTTCTTGCTTATAAAGGCCCCTGTGATTACACTGGGCTCACCTGGATTCTCCAGGCTAACGTCCCCATTTTAAGGTCAGCAGATGAGCCACCTTCATTCTATCTGCATCCTAATTCTCCCTTTGCCATGACATTTCACAGGTTCTGGAGGTCAGGATGTGGACATCTTTAGGGGTATTATTCTACCAACCACAGCCATCCTGGTAAAATATATGAACCCCCTCTCAGAATAATGCTTTTTAAATACATTAAATAACATACATAAGACTATAAAAGAAATTAATTCCCTGAATACGATTATCAAACTACTTTTTTAAATTATGATATAGTAATATATGAACTTCTCTTTTGACACATTATAAGATCTAAGAATTAATCCAGTAATGACTTTAATTTTGAAGTGCAGATAGATATATATATTTTGAAATTATCTGCAATAATATGATAAGAAAAATTGTGATTTCTGTGGGTGAGTGGCATAGTCCCAGGTACTTTAACTACTGTGATTTGTTGCGTGCATTTACAATCAAAGGAAATGCTACTTTTTTATTAGAGGTTAGTGATTTTTTTTCCCTTTTCAAATTCACACCAAATTTGGCTTAGGATCTGGTTAAGAATGCTGGTAGAATCAAAGCATTTACTTAATTTTTAAAAAATAAATAGTACTGCAGTAAGTTAAAGTAGGACACTATCCTTCTCAAATCCCTAGAAACTCCCCATCTCAATTCAATTCAAATTTTTTAAGACCCTACTATGTACAGGTAACTTCATATACCCAAAATGAGCAAGGAAAACAACAAAGGTATGAAAAGTCAGTGACGACATGGAAATAAAGCAAGGATTCTGATAATTTATAGAGGAAAATTTGCTCTCTAACTTGAAAACGGACATATTTGTGTTCTAAATGAAATCAAACCAAGGTGGGGAAAGGCTGGGAGGAAATGAAGGGTATAGGATTTGCAAACATGACAACAGTGACATCTAGTGGTAACCTTCTGGTAAAGCAGCTCAAGTACCTACCAGGGAGCGACGCAGACAGAAGCAAACACAGAGAGCCACATTCACTGAATATTTTTGAGCACCTATTGTAGATTGATATCCCATTAGGCCCAGGTGGGCACCGCGTTCAGGTACTTTCCCCTCCCCTGGCTCCATTCCACAGCATGATGGCCTCATGTGTATACACCCCAGCCAATCCCAGGTACAGAGTAGGTAAAGAAAATAATTTGGGCTACTCTTATCTTTCTAACAGGCTGACTAGAGATTCGGTACCAAAGTAAAAAACCATGCAAGTAAGAGATGACCAAATCTAGGTAAGGAATATTTGTCCTTGGGGGCAAAGAAAAACATGAACTGTAGTAGGTTATGATATTGGAGACCTGGAGGTGGGGTCACTCAGTTCTTCACAAACTACTTCCAAGTTCTCTCCCACTTGGATCATTCCTTTTTCCTTCCTCTGACAAACCCGAAGTGCCTTAAAGGTAGTGCAAAGGCCATGAGGAAAGAAGGGAAGGGCAAGAAGTAAGAGGGACAGCATTTGGAGGAAATACTATGAGGTCCCTTAGCTAATCCCTCAAACCTGGAAATGCACACACTTATGGTGGGTCCACCCTGGAAAGGAAAGGTGGTCCCAGGCACTGCTCTTCTCTGTCCTGAGTGCCTACCGCGCAGGTCAGGTTGGAAATCCATTGGAATCTGGGTGGTCAATGTCCAGAGGCTATGCAGGCCCCAGAACATGCTCGGGGCCATCTGCGCAGGGAATTACTGAGCCTCCGGTCCCCAAAGTAAAGTGTAGAAGGGTCTAGAAGTGGACTCCTTTGCCAATGGGATGGACATGGCTAGAGGAGTGCCATTGTCATGATCGCAGCAACTGTTTAAACATTCCTGGACCACACTTTGAGTAGCAAGGCTATCGCAGACGTAATTCTTGTCTGCTCAGCACTTTTCTAATTTTTTTTTTTCTGGAGAAGCTTCTAACTTCCATTCCATAGGAATCTTCCTCAGTCCATGTGATTTACTAGAGGTTCATCCCCCCTCCCAGGAACAGGCACGTGCAGGGGGCATGTGCCCCAGGCTAGGCTGGTGGGAAGCCTTCCCAGGATCTTCTCAGAGCTATTCAACATTTCCAATTGTGCGTTCATAATGAGAATGGCAAAGGTCATCCTCTTCCCCATGTCGAGTCAGCCTGAAAATGGCATCATCACAGGGGAAAACAGAGCCAAGAGACGGTGAGAAAGAGGCAGGGCTCTGGTGAAACCACAGATCCAGCCATGCCTCTAGACTTAGTTATGACCAATAAACTCCTTTTCTCCCTGAGCTTTTGAATGGGTCTCTTCATTTGCAATGAATATTCTTCCTGCTGTCATTCTTGATGCTGATGTAAGACAGACAGCAGCTGATTTCCAAGTGGAGACGTTAGTGCTCCCCTTTGAAAAGTCCACCTCTCCCAGGCGCCTTCAGCAAACCCACCATCAACGGGAAACCTCCTGCACTGAAACCCACAGCTCTCACTGTCTGGGCCTCTCATCTGGAACTTCTGTTTACAGCAATATTTACAAAATAATTTATAAAGCATTTTTATTTTATTTTATTAGTGTTTTATTTTATTTTATTATTAGTTGCAAGTATTCAGTACATTGGCTAGACATTTATATAGTTTATAAAACGATCCCCCCAATTACTCTGTCACCCATCTGGCTCTCCACATGGCCAGTACCTTACTGCTGACTGCATTCCCTGTGCCGTGCTCCCCATCTCAGTGACCATCTCTCAACTCCTAATCTGTACTTCTTTAACCCTTCACGCCTTTCTCCCCGCCTCCTAATCCCCTCCCCTCTGTCCATCACCAGATTATCTTCTACATTCGTGAGTCTGTTTTCAACTAGTTTGTTCTTTTTGTTCCTTGGATTCTGCATATAAGTGAAAACATATGGTATTTGTCTTTCTCTGGTTGACTCATTTCACTCAGCATAATAACCTCTAGGCCCATTTCATTGCAAATGGTAGGATTTAACTTTTTTATGGCTGAGTAATATTCCATTATATATATGAACCATAACATCTTTATGCAATTGTCTGTCGATGGGCATTTAGGTTGCTTCTATATCTCGGCTATTGTGAATAGCGCTGCCACGAATATTTTCAATTGCAAAGTCCCAATAATGATAGATTAGATTTCCCACCAGCCCAGTGGGAGGAGAAAAGAAGGTGTGGGAGAGGGAATGATTTAAAATATTTTTGAAAAACTATTCATTTTAAATTTGTGGATAAAACTTGTATTTGATGAAAAGCAGCGATTCCATGCATAACTCCTTATCATCCAGCATCCTGTTCTCCAGAGGCAACCATTTCTAATTCTTTGAGCTCTTTCTTTTGGGTATTAAATCTGTATCTTTATACAATCAAGCCTTGTTTTCATAGATTCCCTATTTGTGAATTCGCCTACCAGCTAAAATTTACGTGCAACTCTGAAATCAATACTCATGACACTTTTGTGGTGGGCAACAAAAAATGTGAGTCCCCTCTAACATGCTTGTGCCCAATGCATGTGGTGGAGCAGCACTCTGCTTTCTCGTTTCGGCTCTCCTACTGGGACAATTAGCAGTCAGACATATTGTATAAAGTTGATTCTCATCATTTATAGGAGTTATGTTCCATAAAGTTGCCGTGAACACTGAATTAGCCAACACCGAACCATTGCTCCTAAGAAAAATATGTCAAAACACACATATATACGTGTGTGTGTGTGTGTGTGTGTGTATCTCACATAGATCATAATCTTAAATCTACAAACAACTCATTCTGGTAGATTCTATTTGTACATTTTTTTTCTGAGGTTCAAAAGTGTTAAGTGGCTGTCCTGAGGCATCCCATAGTTGGTGTCAGAGCTGAGATTCAAGCTCCCGTCCAAGTGGCCCCAGAGCTAGAGCTTCTTGTGCTGCACTGCACTATGCACGGGTCTCTTTCCTCTGGTTGTCCCGTAGCAGAGCTGAAACAAGAAAAAAGAGTGTGGCTCCACCGCATGAGCTGGCACAAGCATGTCAGGAAATTGATGCTGATACTACATTATTATCTGCTGCTATATTCAAATTTTGCAAGCTTTTCCACCGATGTCCTTCCCCTGTTCTGGGAGTCAATCCAGGCTCTCACGTGGCTTTTTGTTGTCATGTCTCTTTGGTCTTCTCTTATCTGAGAGGCAGGCAGTTCCTTAGTTTTTCTATCTCTCATGACCTTGACATTTTTGAAGAGTATTAGATATTCGTTTTGCAGATTGTCCTCGCATTTGGATTTGTCTGACGTTTTCTCATGTTTAAATTGAGGTTATATACATTTTGGACAAGAACACCATGGAAATGGTGCTGTGCTCTTCTCAGTGCATCATAAGAGGAGGTGTGTGAGGTCAATATGCATTATTTACAGATGATGTTCATTTTGATCACTTGGTTAAGGCAATATCTGCCACTTTTCTCCACTCTAATGTTATTATCTATCCCTGTATAATTGATAAATACTTTGCAGGGATATACCTTGAGACTACAAATATCCTAAATCTCATCATATTTTTACTCATTGATTTTATTTTTTAATAACTTTTTATTTTTTAATTACAGTTGATGTACAATATTAATTTCAGGTGTACAACATAGTGATTAGACTTTCATATAGCTTATGTGATCACCCTCATAAATCTAGTACCCATTCGACACCATACATAGTATTACAATGTTATCAACTATTCCTTATGCTATACTTTACAGCCCCATGACTATTTTGTAACTACCAATTTGTACATCTTAATCCCTTCCTCGCTCTCACCCATCCCCTCAACCTTTCCCCCATCTGGCAACCAGCAAAATGTTCTCTGTATCTATGAGTTTGTTTCTGTTTTGTTTGTTCGTGTATTTTTTTTCTTTCAATTCCACACGTAAGCGAAATCATATGGTATTTGTCTTTGTCTTACTTACTCCACTCAGCATAATATCCTCTAGGGTCCATTCATGCTATTGCAGAGTTTACTGACTAATTTTAAAATTCATCAACAATCCTTGCCCATGACTATCAGAAACTCCAAGTATATCCTGTCTCTGCATCTCACTCATGTCCAAATTAAAGTTGTACCTGAGAATATCTGAGTGACATAGTCTAGGTCATAGGGCTGTGCCTTAGCTGCAAGGGAGTTGGGAATTTAAGTTTTGATTTCTAGACTGGGATAATAACATATGAATCTCTACAAAAATAAAGAGGATTTTCCAAGGATGGTAGGCAGCCATGAAAATGATCGATGTTTGCTACAACCAAGATATTCTAAAGTGAGAAAAGAAGAATGCAAAACAATATGTATAGAATGCTTTCACCTACACAAAAAGCAAAAATAATCTATATGCACAAACTATCTCTAGAAGGTGCCAGGGGAAACTAGTAACAGTTTTCTCCAGGGAAAGAAACTTTGTAATCAGGAGAGACAGAAGACAATTATCAGTGTATATCCTCTATCAAGTATAATCCTTTGTACCCTTTGACTGAGATAGGTGTAAAGTAAGAAAGGAGGAGAGAAGAGGGGAGGAGGGAGAGAGAGAAAGAAAGGAAGGTGCCATCTTTCCTGCTCTCTCATTTTTAACAGTAACTCCATCATGGCCTCTAGCGAGGCCTTCTTTTTACTTTTTTTTCTCTCTCCTTCACCTTTCTTCATCTAGTGCTGGTGCATACATCAGGACACACCCTCTCCACCCTGGCAAGGAGAAAATTATAGAACTTGCCTGGGCGTAGGAAGTGCTCGTTAGCCATCCAGCTAGAAAGGAGGGTGTAGCTATAATAGGTGCACTCTTGCTTCTTTGCGCTGAGCAGAACATGTTCTCCATTAACACCCATGTTGCCATTTCTCAGCTGCCAGACTTGGAGCATGTTTATAAGCTGCATACTCAATAAAGAAACTTACATCGGAGAACACACTATTTTGTCCAAAAAACCATCAATCAAGAAAAACTCCATCTCTTTTCTCCTCCCAGTAGCTTTCTCATTCTCTCTCAATTAATACAGAATTTTTTTCATTTTGAGAGCTCATCCAGTAGAAGTGGGAAGATAATAGAGAAAGAAAGTCACTTATATTTAAAAGTTAAACTAAATAGGACTTTCAAAGGCCTTCTAACTTGTCTATTTCCCTTTTCCGTTCAATGAGTACAGAACATGGCCACATCTCTCATAGAGCCCAATCTACTCATATCCCATATGATAATGTAGACATGACTAACTTATATTTTGAAGATACTAATTATCACATCAGTTTCTCAGTATATGGGTATCTGGTAATAGAAACTGTTGCAATATTTGCACCTTGAACATGTAAACTTTTGAGGTCAGGAGATATAGCTCCTTTTTACCCTCTACCCCTGCTAACTGAAGCATAAAAAATATTCGCTAACTAAAAAATACTTTAAAACAGTTTTTTAGGCAACTATCAAGTTCTCAGCCAATGCTTCAAAGTCTGTCTCAAAAATCACCTTCTTTCCGAAGCTTTTTCGCATACTCCCCACCACTCCACACACCTGGCAGAAGTAGATACCCCTCTTTTGAATTCCACATCTCCAGAGTTACGATCTGAAGATAAAGCCTGTGTCTAGTCACTCTGAGTATTTTCAGCGCATAGTACAGTGTCTAGTTCACAGTTAGACAGTGGCTAAATGAATAAATAAGCTAGTTAATCACGTGATCGATATGTGTAAATTGATGAAATAACTGACTCCAAGTATTGATTCTCCTGTTTTTTTAAGAGGGAGAAAGGGTGTGTATTGCTTGTTTATGTATGTATGAAATTTTGAAGTTCAAAATACACTTTTTAATCCACTTCTAACCCAGGGCCTTAGGAGGATGAGTTGGCCCTGTGTCACAAGAATGATAACCAGGTAAGTAAAACAAACAAAAAAGCCTGGGGCACACGAAATAGATGAAACTTAAAAACATCATGTTGAACAAAAGAAGCCAGACACAAAATAG
The DNA here is from genome assembly GCF_014176215.1 of Rousettus aegyptiacus. Classification (NCBI taxonomy): domain Eukaryota; kingdom Metazoa; phylum Chordata; class Mammalia; order Chiroptera; family Pteropodidae; genus Rousettus; species Rousettus aegyptiacus. The sequence continues at coordinate 24,994,980 of NW_023416287.1, read as the reverse complement.
TATGTCTCATCCAATTGCGCTTTATATAAGACACAAAGTTCAGCGAAACGCTTTCAAGGAGTTAGAAGTCAGGCTAGTGGTTACTCTTGGTGGGGGTGGGGAGGGGGGAAACTAGGGAACGCATGGGGACTGGTAATGTCCTGTTTCTCTGTCTGGACGCCCATTACACAGATGTATTCAGTATGTGAAAATTGATCAGCTGTGTATTCATGATCTGTGCTCTTGCACATAAATATAAATATATAAAATTTCGATTAAAAGCTTAAAAAATAACCTAGACCAAGCAAAAGCTCAAAGCCAGTTAGATTCTTTAGCACAACCCAGATGTTTTCAACGGAAATGAGAAACCAAGTTGGCATAAATAAAGTCATTACCATTTCAAGATCACACTCAAGATCTTGAAGAACGGGTATTGTTCTAATCAGCCCTGAGCAGTATCCAGAAAGCAAGCCGTTAGACACTTTCTGCCCAAGATAAGGGCATATTTGTTCGCTCTGCGTTGGGCAGGTAGGGAAGTGGGTCCAGATGGCAGTTGAGCCCATTCCCAGAGTTGACAAACTCTACCAAAGTAAGAAATTCAGTTTAAAGTTTTTTATTATTTTGTTTTAATTATAAAATTCCAGATTTGTTGACGATTGTTCAACTGACCTTTTAAAATACTTTCAAAATTATAATAATAGTTGAATATGGTAATGTTAAAGCGAAAAACAAGGATTTCAATTCTAAATTACCTAACATTTTAAATTCGTATTTAAATTCTCACGGGCTTTATGTATCTGATGTAAATAGGTAAAAACTTGTATTATACTGCATGAAATTCCTCCACAGACTGGTTAAAAGAAATTCTGTCATGGAATGGTGGCAAGTATTCCATCCCTCTACCCGTCCAACAAATGAGGAAACTATCATTTCCATGTCTGTTTTATAACCACTGTATCCACTGAGCTCAGCTCCAGACCTGGCGCATAATAAACACCCAACAAATGTGTGTAATAGAAGCAAAAGAGGCTTGGGGAGGTTGTGTAAACTGCCCAAGATCTCTCACTGTTTGACTCTCTTTGGAAGTGAATCCGACAGGAAGGTGACCTGCGTGGCTGGGTGGTGAATCTGAGGTGAGCCATGCCAGACTTCCGCGTGGGGTGTGCCCTTGGGTTGCCCCGGGGTCTTCCATTGTGCGCATTTTGGGCGTCTCGCCTTCCTCTGGGGTTTACATCACCCTCTTACTCAGAGGTGAACTGCTTTTGTTTCTTCCACCTGGCTATAAAGGTCTTCCAGGCTCTTTAAAACGGAAGCGATAGTTTTAGCCTGGAGCTGGGAGTCTCCGGGCCTGGACGCACCCCGGGGTGTAAGTGATGGGTGTACCTGGAGGGCAGGGGAAGTAGCAGCACTTTAATCACTTGGGCTCGTCCCCAGCCGGCCTCAGGAAACCGGAAAAACTGGAAGAGGTCTAAGGGGTGTGGGATGGGGGCGAGATGAGAGGTCGCAAGAAGGGCGCTGGAGGTGAGCTGCGTCCCAGGTTCCCCTAGCCCTCCAGCCACGTAGCAGCCCGTCGACCACCCTTTGCCCTTAAAAAGGCTGCGGAGCGCGTCTCCTCTCTGGAGAGCGAGACCCAGCAGGCCTGGAGCAGGGCGTGCCCTCGCCTGCCGTGCGGCGCTGGCCTTGGCCGTGCCTCTGGGGGCCACGCAGGGCGGGGACGCTGCACACCGCTCACCGCGTCTCGTTGGGGGCGGGCGCTGCGCCTGGGCGGGAGATACCTGGGCGCCCTCGCCCGGGCGTCCGCCAGCAGCCCTCTCCCGCCGCAGCCCAGCGGAGCAGGAGCTGCCACTGTGAGAGCCCCAGCTCCCGCCCAGACTCAGCCTGGGTGGCCTCTGCCTTGGTCTTTAGGGGCGCAGCGTTCCACGTGCAGGTCTGCTCGGCTGCACGCCACAGGCTCCGGGAAAGGAGGTGGGTGCTCGGGGATAGGGCTACGGGGGTGGCGGACCGGCGGGCAAGGGAGGCTGTGGTGGGCACCGCTGATTCAAGAGACACCTGCCCCCTTCCCTTCTGTAGCCTCTTGCACTTCAGTGGCTGTTAAATTAAAAATAATGTCTTAGGCGTGCCACCACCTTCTCTGGCCCCGCGCGTCTCGCCGCGCAAAATAAACTGTCCAGCTGCGGGTGCTGTCTTCGTGAAGCTAAGGGTCAGGTTTCTAATCATCCACCATACTTCCCGGGGCCCCTGGACCTCGTAGAGCTGGCAAAAGGCAGGTCTTTGGACGCTCACTCTCTTCTAGAGAAAGTATCTGCAGCTATTTCTCCCTTCCTTCCTTCCTTGCTTCCTTCCTTGCTTCCTTCCTTCCTTTTTTTCTGCCTGCCTTCCTCTCGTCTTGCTCACCATGTGTGTCTGTCTCGCTGTCTGTTTCTGACTTTAATTCTTGCATTTTCGTAAAGGATAGGCTTCACCCAGGGAAGGCAGGTCTGCTGGCGTTCTTTGCTTCTTGGTCTCTGAGATGCGCTTTCCTGGTTGAAGTTTGCTGCTCTGCTCAGCAAGTAACAACTTGCTGCAGATGAGAGGTTCACTCAAAAATGAAGGCACAAAAAGATAGGAGAGGAATGTGGGGAAACCAGATCGTCTAATTTTAACCCGGATTTAGTTATAAGGGAATCACCACCATCTATTGCCTAAATGAGAAGTGTTTTGATTGCCCATGTTAAAAAAAGAACTTATGTCGGATCGCTCCTGAAATAAGCACTAAGGACTCACCTTAAAAGACAGATTATTTTCTTTATGTACAAAACATTTTAAATAAATCTCAAATCATAGCATGTTAGATATTGTTAAGATCTTAAGGTCAAACACTTCAATGCCATGTTATGAGTTTGTCTGCGAAGGTCATATCTTTATTGTCTCCTCACTGGGAAGGATTATGTTAGTAGAAATGCTTAGTAAAGGCTACTGAGAGTCTAGCTCATGTGGTTTTAAGAGTTTAACTTTATATTGGCATTACAACATTATCAATAATGTGTCCCAGTGTGGGGGTTAAGAGTTTGGAGTTAGAAAAACCTGGATTCCCTTCTAACTTGCTGTGTGACTTCAGAAAATTTACCTAGCCTCTCTGAGCCTGCATTTCCTCATTTCTAAATGGGATTGCTGAAAGAATGGAGATAACACCAGGATAGCAGTTAACACGGAGTACATCACATGGTAGTTTCATAATAAATGATTGCTGAGGCTGGTGAGGACAGAGAGGCGAGTAGCTAGGCCCAATGTCACCATTGCATGGCACTGCCCATACACGAGGTGTCCAGGTGCACGTGTGTGCATCGCGAGGTACAAGCGTTACATCACTGAGGTCTTTCTGGTCATAAAAATATCAAGAGCTACTTCTGAACTTTTAAATTGATTCAAACAAAGTCTGTCCTATGCCTGTTCAGATGTGCAGTCTTTATCTATTTCGTGTATTTTAAGATTCTCTGAAGCTCACTTATACATGGAAACAGTTTCAAATGACCACAAAACTGGTATGACACTGGTGGTTTAATTATTACTTATTATTAGAAATAGCGTTCCTCAGATGTCACCATAGTCACCGGCTTAATCTTGATTTGGATGGGTGGAAGGGAGGAAATGAGCCCTGGAGCTAATATTTCACTCAGAAGTGTGAGCTACAGACCAGCATCGCTAGGAGCCTGTTATGAATGCAAAGTGTCCACCTCCACCTGGACCCGCTGACTAGGATGTGCGTGCTAATAAGATCCGTGGGGGACTCGTGTGCACTTTGCCAGGTCAGCCGTTTTTTAGGAATTTGAGTGCACTGATGTTTTGTTAAAGTAGGCATTATGAAAACGTGAATTTCTCATAAACTGTCTTTACCTAGTAAAGTGAAAAAGATTTGTTATCACTTAAATGACTGATTTTTACTTTTAAATCTTAAAATAGTTAAGATAGGGTAGTATCATTTGTTTTCTGTTTAAAGATAAGAGATCCGACATTTTAAGTTCTGCTAGTTTTGGATTCCAGCATTCCTATTACCCCCAGAAACATTTCTGATTTGATACTGCTTAGCTTCTTTCATTCTAGTCCCTCCAAGGTGGGGAAAGCTATAGATTTGAAGTTTTCACTCTTGTCTGTAGTTTGAAAAGTAAGCTTTGTGTATCTGACACTCTTGTTTTAAATCTTTTGCCAAAGATGTGTCCCAAAACTTAATTGATGCTCTTACTTATTAACTTTTATATGATATAAAATGGTAACATGACAATAATTATGAATGATCTTATCTCATGCATTTAACATAAGACTACATATTATATCACTAAAATAGAAATTATTTTGTTATTGCTTTATTTTTTAAATTTTCATACCAGAAGATGTCATTAATATTTATAGAAGAATGTAATAATACATATGTATATATATTACAGAAAGAGATTTTAATGACATCCTTTTTTAAAATCAATTTTATCTAAGTATAATGTGCATATAACAAAATGTGTCCAACGGGACACTTAAAGTCTGTGTTTTATTTATGCAAATAATACTTTAATAATGTTGGTTTTTAAAAAAGAGATATAATGAAGGATTGCTGTTATTTGTTGCCTATTGCTAGAATAGTTCAGAGACGATCGAGAAAATCAGTAGAGAGGGAAAATGAAAATTGATGCATTGGGCTAGCAAAGAAAATAAATAACTAAGTAGACTTGGGGGAGTGAAAAGATAAAGTACATAAATTTTGAAAGCTTGACACCATTTTCATGAGACTTTTTGTCTCTAAAATTAAGATGCTGAATTTGATATCTGGGACACTGGGAGCCCTGCAGATTTTTTATAAGAGGAAGCTAATATTTAAAAAAAAAAAAAAAAAAAAGTTTTGTTCTGCAGGGCCTGCTGGCAAGCTCCATATTCCTTCTTGTGTTCTGATCTATGTCTGCTTTTTTATGCAGCAGACACCTTCATTTGCCACAATGCTCTCGTCCAGTGACCTTTCATCTGCTTCTTGGGAGCTCGTGGTCCGAGTTGACCATCCAAATGAAGAGGAACAGAAAGACATCACACTGAGGGTGTCTGGAGACCTGCATATTGGGGGAGTGATGCTCAAGTTAGTAGAACAGATCAGTAAGTTACTGTTTCTTTATGGTTTCTCTGTATTTGAAAACCTCTGTTTCATCACCACTCAATGACTGATCTAGGTTGTCTGATCATCTGAGTTTTTCTGATCATCCTTCTTGTAATGGGGCCAGAGAGTAAGCCCTCTCCCCACAGGTCAAAGAGAAACAAAGTGGTCTGCAGGAGCCTCAAACTGAACCTGAACAGCTTTGCAAAAACTCGAGTCTGTCATGACAAGCAAAAGTTCCTCAGTAGGTATAATACTGTATTTCCACAGGGATGGGGCCCATTCTACTGGTGACATCTAGGGTCATTTTAGACTATTTCTAGGGCAGTAGACTACTTCGTCAATTCTCTGTTAATATTTGATTGCTCAGTAATAAAGTCAGCTTGGTGTTGATGTGTCTTTTGTCACTTACCCACCATTTGCTACTCTCCTTGTTTAAACAAAGAGAAGTCTTCAGGGTCAGAGTCTTCACATCAGGAGTCAACGTGATCAACCTGGAATTTAATAATGTTCTGTTTTTTTGTATTTATTTTTATCTTCTAAGGTCATGGACGTTGGCTTTTCATTTACGCTAGGTAAAGCTTTTTTTAAGCAAGTCAATTGAAGTATAATATATATACAGAAGAGTACACTTATCATAACGTACAATTCAGTGAACATTTGAAGTCATGTAACCACCACCCAGGTGGTTCAAGAAATAGAACATTACTTGTTCCCCAACCCAAGTCCTACACCTGACCTCTCCAGGTCACTGCCCCACCAAGGGTAACCACTGTCTTTAATTTAACACCATAGGAATAATTTCATTTGTTTTGGAACTATATGAAAGTGGAATTATACAGGATATTCTCTTGTCTGCGTTCTTTCACTCAACATTATGTCTGTGACATTTATCCATATTGTTGCATACAGTTTTGATTCATTTCTCCTCCGTGTTGTGTAATATTCCATTGCATGATTATGCCACAGTTTACCCATTTACCTGTTGATGAACATTTGAGTTATTTCTGTTTGGGGGCTATTAAAGGTAAGGCTGCTATAGTACATGACTTTTAGTTAGTATATATAGCTCAGAGAGGAATTGCTAAATAATTGACTTTCCAAAATAGTTACAATGTTTCTTCTTCTACTAACAGCATTGTGAGAAAGGTTTTCCAACTTAAAAAGAGAGTGAAAGAGAAAAACAATCTTTTTTTAAAAAGTAAATAAAATTCTGGTGGCTCTTAATGTAGCAAGATAGAAGATTGACTATTGGCTCCAATATTAACAAAAGGAAAAGATTCAACTTTGGTGCCAACACTGAAGGAGAAGGAAGTTTCATGTTGATGAAGAAAATATTCAGCTCTGATTTTAATGTAGACACTTGGGAAACTTGGAGTATGCCAGCATTGATATGAGAGTTGGAGGTTACTGCAAAGAGTGAACAGTCAGCTTTATAGTACTTCTATGTGAACTCGGATTGGGAGCTAGTGATATTCCCATTTGATCCAGTGGTGTACAGATACATTTCTAATAGAGAAATAATCTTGATTAAACAAAGCCACATGTTGCTGGCCTTCCCAGAAAGGACCACGGCACTAAGGGATGTAGGGATAAGAACTTCAGCATTTCATTGTAAACAAAATGTGTTTGTTTTTGTCCCTTCCATAATATTTAAATACCAGCAATGGTAAGGTCCAGTTTGTTTTCCACCTGCTTCACCTTAGATACTTTGAAGAGAAGCCAAGAATTGTTGCACTTTGTGTTGTAAAGGAGGGGCATGAAAGAGCCCTTGTTTGTTTCAGTTTTTGCACACAGTGGAAGTCCCTGGAGCGCTCCCTCTCCTTGCACTTCATTGTTTTTTCTGTTTTTTGCAGACATCGCCCAAGACTGGTCAGACTTTGCCCTTTGGTGGGAACAAAAGCATTGCTGGCTTCTGAAAACGCACTGGACTCTGGACAAATGTGGAGTCCAAGCAGATGCAAAGCTGCTTTTCACCCCTCAGCATAAAATGCTTCGCCTCCGCCTACCAAACGTGAAGACGGTGAGACTGCGAGTCAGCTTCTCCGCTGTGGTTTTTAAAGCTGTCAGTGACATCTGCAAAACCTTGAGTGAGTACCCTGGAGGGGCCTCTGTGCCCTTTGGACTCTTAGCAAAGGACGGGAGGAAAACGAAGTGTGCTTTCTGCCTACCTCAAGTGGTTGGCTTTACAAAATACTGCCTTGTTAGAAAGCACACTTTTCAAGCCCAGTTCTGAGCACTTGAGTCATTTAAGTGGAATTAAACATAATAGAACATTATTGAAATAAATCAGATTCATTTCCATTTCCACAAAGCTTAAAACAATTTCTAAAGAGGTTTGTAAACAGAAGAGACAAATTGGTGACAATTTCCTCAAAAACATTCATTTTTCTAAGCCATAGTAAAATCATCACTATATTTTAGGCTGAGTTCCATTAAATCATTGTCACCATAGAGCCAATGTGTCTTTATTGTTTTTGAGATAACGATGTTGCAATGTTTAATTGCTTCACTAACACTTGGCTCTAGTAAATAGCTGTCCACTAAAATCATTTGTGGTGTTTATTTTAAGCAGAAAAGTACAGTTAATTATGGAATGAAAACTAATTCTTTGTGAGATGGTGTCTCATGAGTTTAACAGCCATTAGAGATAACACTGCCCAAACCATTTCTTCCATAATGGGAACAAACCCTGCATTGTGAACGTGTTCTTATTTTATATTTTTAAAAGTATGTAGGTATATTTTTTTTGTTCCAAGGCTAACATCCAGCATTTGAACACAGTATATACAAAATATGAGTGATCCAGCTTCCCCATTAAACTATAAATTGCTCACCTGTTCCTTCCGTTAATACATATTGATTAGGCAAACATTGTAATGCATGCTAGGGATATGTTAGTAATAAAAAAGTCCTAAATTCCTTCCCTCCTTAGCCTTACATTCTAGCATAGAGTGACAGAAAATTAATAATAAATGTAAAAAATAAAATGTTAAAAGGAAAAGGTAGAAAAAAAGGAAAAAAGGCATAATAGTATATGTAGGCTCGGGAGTGCCAATAATGGAGACAGGAGGCTGGTATGGTTTTAAATAAGGTGATGACAGTTTGAAACCAGTTTTTGAGTATGTCCAGCATGAGGCCTGGCACACATTAGCTGTTCAATAACTGCTGAGTGACAAATGAATGACCCTTCCATTATAGAATATAAGTTCTATAGTGTCCCTGATGCATGGTGAACAAATGCCAGGGCATTGCAGTACTATTCCAATGAGGATTTGAAAACAATGTAAGTGACTAAATAACATGATAGACTCCACATACCACAGTGGACTGGAAGCATGCATTGGAGCTGGGACCTGGGACCATATCTTTTGGTTTCAAAATAAACAGAAGCAGTCAGATGTTATTTATTTTCTTTTCCAGATTATATCTTTATGGTAGGTCTAAAAGGCTCAACTTGGCACTTCCAAGATTTGCTTTTTGTATCTGATCAATTGAAGCTAAATTAAATTTAGCAATGTAATAGTTTTTCCCTTAAGGAAAAGGAAAGACAAATCTTGGGCTTGGAGATATAAGGTTTTTAGTTTTGTTTGTTCTGTTTGTTCTGTTTCTGATGCTTCCACTGGACATTTTCATTGTCTTCAGGTTTTGTGTATAAATTATGCATTTAGAATGGTCACAGATATATGTTGCAACTTGACAATCAGACATCCTTGGTTACTGGGGAGAGGATAGAGCTGAACTGCCAGCCTCAGTCTCAGCATGAAGTAGTGTTTGAATTGAGAAGTGGGAGAACCTATGGAATCAGTGCATTTACCTCCAGGAAAGTGGCCCCAAGACTCTGACATCCACATTCCTTGGCTCTTAACTGGGATCTTAGCAGCTCAGTGAAGTTAATGGTTATCAGGAGTTCTGTTTGGCAATGATAATTATATTTGATTAATAAAGAAAAATTAGGGTCTTCTTCTTAGTTTGAGTGCTTCAGAAGAAGATGCTGAGATAAGGATTCAAGTACAAATATTTGTTTTCTTGGGAGATGATGCCAGGAAACCCTGGTTCAGAGTGGGGATATGAGTCTAGGGAAAGAAGGCCACGAATAAGAGAGTGTCACCAATCAGATAACACTGCAGGCAGCTGGGGACCTTAGGAGGACAGCATAGACATGCCTCAGAGCTATCCTACCCTGAGGATGAAGGAACTGGGGCGTTAATATATCCTCTCCTTAGTCACTGAGGGCTGCTCTTGGGGAGCGTTAATCCTCTGAACTTGTGTGGCCTGTTGCATCTGTATCTGGGCAGTGCAGATTCTGGCATCCCGAGCAAGCCCTGGGGCAGAGAGATGCATGTCCTAGCCGCCGCTGGAAATCAGGTCAGAGTGCACTGAAATGGTGAGGACCAAGAAAAGACGGGCAGGATGCCAACAATGTCTCCTACAAGGAGGAAATCAGTTACTGGATGTTGTGTAAGAAAAAGGCTCTCGGGGTCTATGGTCCATAAAGAAAAACGATGGGGTTCTTGGTTGTTTAAAAAGCTAAACGAGGAAAGGAGAGATAGGGAGGGAGAAAAAAAGGGAAAAAAGAAAGGAGGGAGGGAAAAATTGGTAGTAAATAGATGACACAGGAAGAGCAAAATGCTGGTGGTGATTAAGGTGGGTGATGAGCCCATGAAGGGGGCAGTATACGGTTCCCTTTGCTTTAGGTATGTTTGAAATATTTTCACAATAAGTTAAACTAGAAATTCGACTAGACTGAATTTCTCTCCACTCTTTGACCCATACATACCCCCTGTGGGGGGGAGGGGCGGGTCTCTGTTCACCTTCTGTTTCTTCAAAAAGGAATGCATAGCTCCATTTACTTCTCAGAAATATCCTGAGAAACAATTTCAAATGCCCAATGTGACTCTGAGTCTTAGAAGGATTTTTTTTTTTTTTTACTTTTTGATTTTATTCTTTATTTTTATTTTTATTTATTAGATATTAGAAGATCAGAAGAACTTTCCTTGTTAAAGCCTCCTGGCGACTACTTTAAAAAGAAGAAAAAAAGAGATAAAAATAATAAGGAGCCCATAATTGAAGATATTTTAAACTTGGAGAGTTCTCCAACAATTTCAGGCCCACCAGGTAAGGTTCATGACAGGCATTTTGTTTTAATTCATTCTCAAATCCAAGAAATTCTTAAATTCTTAAATCCGGAGGACTCTCCTCTCCTCTGCCTTTCTTCTTCTTCCCTCCTTTCTTCTCTCTCCCCTAAAACAAAGAAGGAGAACTAAAATTTCAGGATTGCTGGGATGAGGAAGGGATATCCAACTGACTTTAGAACTGACAATTTAGGTATATTTTATAGCTCATTATTTTAATTGTATGTATTATGTTGCTGATGAATTAAAAACAGTAGAACTGGCCGTGAAGTTGAGGGGGAAAAGACATTATTTAGATCACTCAAATATACTTCTGTTTTTCTGATTCTACTTTTATGTGACTCTTCTGAATTCGATTTAAATTTTGCATTGGTCATGTAACGAGAACAGATAAAAATTCTAGAAAGGCATCACCTTTTGCTTCTGATGTAAAAATAAATCTCTAGCTTGTTTGCAACATATGAGGGTTTTCTTGCATAGTATATTCCAGTGCAAAGAATAAAAGGGATTATTTGCACTTCCCTTATACAAATTAAAGCCAAATGATTTATAAACCATCAATTAGCTGGGTTCTTAATATTGGCAATTACTGCCATCTTTTAAAGGATTTGCCCAAAATGTACTATGTACATATGATCTTCAGTTTTCGAATACTGCCCAAACTCACTACTAACATAGAAAAGTTTTGAATTGTTAAGAAGGAGATAGTCCCAAGCATTTGTCTAGATTGATTGGGGAAGATTTTACAGCTTACGAACTTACAGGAGCTCAATATTCAGGCAAGAGTTTACTTGTGTATAACTTCTCTCCCCAGTAGTCATCAGCGATCTGATTATTTTAAATGTTACAAACATTTAAATTCAAAACCCATTTTAGTATCAGCAGAGTTAGTACTTCTTTCTCCAAAGAGTCCCACCCCTTGAATCCCCTGTCATAACACGTGCTCCCTTTTGTCTTGCAGTTAGTCCTGGGTTATACAGTAAAACCATGACTCCAACATATGATCCTGTGAATGGAACTCCAGCATCATCCACCATGACTTGGTTCAGTGACAGCCCCTTGACTGAACAAAACTGCAGCATCCTTGCCTTCAGCCAACCCCCACAGTCACCAGAGGCACTGGCCGATATGTACCAGTCTCGGTCTCTGGTCGATAAAGCCAAGCTCAACGCCGGGTAAGGATGTGCCTCCACTTTGCTTCTCTGTGAACTGATGTGGATGTAGTAAGAGAGATGCTGCAGAGATGGGGGAGGGGTTTTTTAAGTCTCTAAGTTAGCATTCCTGGGGATTGTACACCTTTAGTAAAAGTCAGTACTGATTTTAGCAACAAAAGGGGTAAATGCAGCTTTTGGTCATCTTAGTACATTGAAAGTGTGACAACATTTATGCGTTTGGGTAACTCAATGTTTTCCGTAAGTGAATACTAATTTTTACCCCCACAGGTGTGCAAAGTGTGTATTTTATGGGATGTAGAGCAATTTATAAGTGAGTTGGTCTTCATGGGTTATTACAGAAATGTCTAGACAATAAGAGTCAGTTTTGGATCAGACCACCTGGTGTAGAGAAGAGGCGGAGCAGGCCATCAGCAAGTGCAGATTCTTCTTCTGGCTCCACCATGAGGCACATGACCTTAAATATACCACTTAATGTCACTAAGACTCAGTTTCATCATCTATAAAATTGAGAAAATAAAACCTGCCCTGGCTCCTTCACTGGGCTGCTTTATAGCAGGGGTCTGTTAGGAATGGGGCCGCACAGCAGGTGAGTGGCTGGCGAGCAAGTGAATCTTCATCGGTATTTGCAGCCGCTCCCCAGCGCTAGCATCACCGCCTCAGCTCCACCTCAGATCGTCATGCATTAGATTCTCACAGGAGAACCAGACCCTGGTGCCAAAAAGGTTGGAGACCGCTGCTTTAAAGTGTCAATGTATATATATATATAAAGCATTGGGAAAGCTGTAAGATAAAATGCAGGTATAAGCTATTATCAAGTCCTCTGCTTTACTTGTTTTTGTTCATATTACTTACACAGACTTTGTTCAAGAAGGTATGTGTATGTACGTATATAATATAAACATGTTATATATAACACATGTTATATATAAAACATATAGAATATATACATATAACATAAACATATTGTATAATATTATAACATATACGTATACAATTAATAGGCTTGTAATGCTCGTCCCATTGTTTTCTAGTTGGTTAGACTCCTCGCGTTCTCTTATGGAACAAGGCATTCAGGAAGATGAGCAGTTGCTGTTACGATTTAAATACTACACTTTCTTTGATTTGAATCCCAAAGTAAGATACTCTTTCTCTATTCTCTTTTTTTATTTTTTTTAAATTTATTTTTATTTTTAAAGTTTATTGGGGTAACATTGGTTAATACAATTATATAATTTTCAGGTATACATTATCATTTGACATCTATATATTCTATTGTGTGTTTACTACCCAAAGTCCAGTTTTCTTCAGCTACTATATTTGATCCCTTTTACCCACTTCACGCTACCTCTCCCCCACTATATTTGGCTCCCTTTACCCCATCTACCTCCCTCCTCCTCCCCCACCCCACTAGTAACCACTACTCTATAGTCCTCTGGTAACCACTAGTCTGTAGTCCATGTCCATGAGTCTCTTTGTTTGTCCTGCTCCTTTGTTGCTTTTAGGTTTATATCTCACATATAAGTGATATCACTTGATTTTCAGCTTTTTCTGTCTGGCTTATTTCACTTAGCATGATTATCTTGAGGTCCATCCATGTTTTCGCGAATGGCAATATTTCATCTCTTCTTATGGCTGAGTAATATTCCGTTGTATATATGTACCACAGCTTCTTTATCTAGTCATCTATCATAGGACATTTCGGTTGCTTTCATGTCCTGGCCACTGTCTATTCTCTTTTTTTAAAATGTGAATGCATAGAAGTTTAGTATCGAATCATTTAGTCATCAAAATTAGGATTAATTACATGTAATTTTCTATTTAGTTCTGCATATGGGTCTCTGGATTTTCATCTTTTGGGTTCTAACAAGCATGGTCAGCAGCCCGAGGGAGCCGGAGTCCCTAAGAGTCTTCACGCCCAGCATGGCACGCACTCCCCCTCTTGGTTCCTGAGAACCAAGGGACAAGCAGAGGGCGGCTAATGGGACCAGAGTCTGTAGTGCTTAGGAAGGAAGGTGACATCAGGACCCAGGTTAAGAGCAGGTTCTCAGAATAAGCCAGAACCCCATGATGGCACGAACCAGACTCCACCCACCGCTCCCCACTCCACAGTGCTGAAAGTCTTTGGTGCTAAGAAAGAGGAATCCTTTATATAAATAAAGACCCAGCTGGTCACCAACTCCCATTCTAAGTGCACACCTCCCACTGGAAGTTTACTGGGACAATCGAGTGGTGAAATAAGTCCCCTGATCTTCGGCCTCTTCCTCGCCCCCATTTGCCCTTTTCTAGAGTTATGAGTCAGCAGTTAAATGGCTAAATGTAAAAAATATAAACTGGGTCACGGGTTCTCTGGTGCACTGGGCGAGTTTGTCGTATCGTTCCCCTCTAGTTTCGTGCTTGTTGTTGCCCTTCCCTTTACTGCCTGGCACTCGTTTGAAGGGCTTGCTTCAGGCCACCTCTTCTGTGCAGACCCTTTTCTCACCCACAGCAGTGTTACTGCCTCTTGTGGCACTATCTTCTCTTTGGTCCTGATTTTAAGTCTGGTCTTCAAAGGCCCATCTCAGCTTCCATTGATTTCCTAATGGGCATCTTCTTCAAAATAAGCCTTATTCCTTGCCATTCCTTGAGAGATCCTGCTCAGTCTTTGATTTAAATCCAACTTAATGCACGTGGACCTAACTTGTTTCTAATATGCATGACTTCCAGTGGATCACAGCAAAAGAGCAAATTTTGGCTTTTCTTTGGTAAAACATTCAGGAGAAATTACTGTATTGCTTCTTCTAAATAACCGTTTTTATTTTTTAAGGGAACTGTGAATTATATATCTGTCTAACAGATTTCCTTCTTTGCATTGTCTGCTAGAACCAAATTTATACATTTTTCTGGAATTTCATTTTTAAGCCTCATTCCTGACTCAGCTTTATTCTTTCTTTGCATAATTCCTAGTCAATTTAAGCTATCTTGTTGTATGCTATATATTCTAATAAGCTGCCTTTAATTTTTTTCTGATAATAGGTAAGTAAAACATACTTATGCATTTTCTGATTGATAAATGAATAATTTGGCCCAATCTTACCTATTTAAACTGGTGCTCCTGCTTATTTTATTCATTTATTTATTGAGCAACTGCTGTGTACCAAAAACTAAGCTAGCAGCCGAAAACCCAAAACTGCTGGATGTTAGAATAAGGTTTTCAAATTAATTAAATAAAATACATAGGATTACAAAATGAAACAGTTATATTGAACTATAGTAACCAAAATCTTTTTTCAAAATGAAAATGTTATGCCTGGCCAAAAAAAAAAAAAACACAAAAAACAAAAACCCCACCTATAAACAAAGTAAAAAAAAAGTTTTACAACACGTACTACAAACAAAAGACTGATTTCCACCAATATATAAAGGGCTCCTACAAATCACTAATAAAAAAAGACCAATAACCCAGAGCAAAGAATATGAACACATAGTTAATAGAAACAAAACTACAATGGCTCTTAGCCTTAGGTTGGCATACACCAAAACGTTTCAGATACTATCGAGGCAAGAGTGTGGGAAAACAGGCTCCGGCATGCACTGCTAGTAGGTCAAAGTACAAATTCATCTAGCCTCTGTGGAAGGCACTTTAGTGATATCCATCAAAATTACAACTCTACACAGCTGTGACCCAGCAAATCCACCCCTCATTATTTATACCACAGTTACACTCACATATGTGCATTGATATGTCCATGCACAAGAACAGTTATGACTACACTGTGTGTTTTAGGAAAAGGTTGGAAACCACCTAAACATCCATCAATGGGGAACAAGTTAAATCCATTATGGTACATCTGAGTTGTGGTATTGTTAAGAAGAATGAATCAGCTTTCTTTAGATGTGGAACATAGTCAGGGTATACATTATTGAATAAAAAAGAGCAAGGTACAGAACAGTTCATGGGAAACTACTATTTGTGGAAAACAAAAGGGAAAAAGACTTTTTATTGTAGGATATTAACCTTTTGTCCCTTTAGAATTCATTCGAAATAAATTCCTTCATTATATACTCTTTTGCCTCATTTAAATGCATTCAAATGTAAATTGAAAAATTTATAACTCCAATAGTTCATTGTATTTTTAAATGTTCAGTAGAGAAAAGGCATATTAGTAAGAGAAGGTGAAAACTGCTGTCCAGCTAATAGGGAGTCTTAAGTGATTAGATCTAAATAGTAGCGCCTGAAAACTGTGGGAAGTAGGTCTTATTGTTTGTTTGCATTGTTGGTTGGTGAAACGGGTGGAGGGGTTGACTGAACAGACTAGATAGAAACATGGATTCAAGAACTGGAGGTGGCAGAGCCATGTGCTTCTAGCTTGGGGTTTCTGTTTTCAATTAGCCAGAAGACAAAGCAAATCTAGGGCCACAGAGAGGGCAGGAGTATCCGGTCTTCGCCAAACACTTGCTACTAAGTCCCGGAAACCACTGAAGAGTTCTCAGAGAGAAGACCTATTAGGATGCTCATTAATGACTGACCTGTGGAAGACTTAGGACCTTGTGATGTCCCAGAGCCTCAGTGGGAATGCAGACAAGCCTCCGAAGGGGGTATCCAGAGTTCTTTAAGGATGCTGCAGAGAAATCCAGTGTCCCTCAGAATGCGCCTGGGCTTATCCTGAATGTGGTTATGACAGCTTGTTCTAGATCCGGTCCTTCTCCTAACGTCCATGTGTAAATGAAGGTCACTTTCATTTAACGAATATTATTTCAAATTATTGTTCTATTCGACTGGGGGTGGGGGAGCTAAGTATGTTCAGGCATGGAAGCTTTTATTTTTAAATTGCTAGTGACTGTGTTTGAGAAAAGAGCCTTATTTGGTGACTGAACTTACTCTTACTAAAACTCCTGTGACAAGGATTATAGTGCTGTGTCTGATTGCAGACAGAGACCGGTGGATGGATGGGTGGATGGATGGGTGGATAGGTGAACAGGTAGGTGAATGGATGGAGGGACAGGCAGACTAGACAGCGCAAATCGAATTTCAGCAGCTGCACATAAAATTTAGATTTTGTCTTTCAACTGTGAATTAAAGCAGGGCTTGGTTTTATTGGGGGAATTGCTGGGTTTTTGGCATTCATTGTGTAGTTTCTTAGTTGTCATGTCTTTTGATTTCAGTATAATTTACATGATAAATTCAGCCATTGTAGGCCTACAATATGGTTTGTAGTAAATTTATACAGTTGTGCAACCATCATTACAATCCAGTTTTAAAACACTTGCATCACCCCCAAAATTTTCTTTGTACCCATTTGTAGTCAGTCCCTGCCCCAGCCACAGCCCCACCCCACCACTGGCCTGCTTTCTGTCTCCAGTTTTGTCTTCTCTAGAAATTTCATATAAATGGAGTCATACAGTATATAATCTTTTGTCTGGATTCTTTTACTCAGCATAATGTTTTTGAGGTTCATCTGTGTTGATGCGTGTATCAGTAGTGCATTTCTTTGTACTGCCGAGTGGTGCCCCATTGTGTGGATGGACCATGTTTCATTTATCCATTTGGACTTGGGGGACATTGGCTTATTTCCAGGGTGGAGCTGTTATGAATAATGCTGCTGTGAATGTTCTCTTTGTCGTGTTTTGATTTGTTTTGGAAGGATTCTGGGGTGAACTCCTGAGGTGTTCCATGACACCTGGCAAAGTTCACAAAACAAAGACAGATCCCCTTAAGATTCATAATATTCTAGCCTCTTAAATGCTACACACTTAGGTTTGTGTTGTAGAAATGCTGAGAAGGAGCACGCCAGTGCAACAGGTCCCATTGCCCACTTAACCTGATAGTAACGCTATTTGCCGGTTTGGGCTTACTTCGTATTTTTACATTCCCTATCACCTTTTTTAATATACATAAGGTTCCCGCAAAAGGAAAAATAAACTAATGCTAACCAACCTGTGATAAGTCCATTTAGGAACTGTATCTTTCTGTTCCTCCTCCATATTTCCTTCAACATTTTTATTTTTTAAAGGATATAGTAAAATGTAAACTTGGTGTTGAAAAAAAAAAAGAAAGAAAACCAAACATAGGAGTTATTGTTTAACAGATACGGAGTTTCAGTTTTGCAAGATGAAAAGAGTTCTGTAGAATGCCACTGAACTGTGCACGTAAAAAATGGTTAACAAGGTAAATTTTATATGTATTTTACCACAATTTTTTAATAAAAGAAAAAGGAATTACATAGAGTAAAAATGGAAAATAGTTCTTTACCATGACTTTTTTCCCCAAGAAGCAGCCACATATAACAGCTTGATGATTAACAATACTTGCAGATTTTTTCAGTTATAACATTTTTGAACAAATTTTCAAGATCTTTTTTCCCTATACAAATGAGATCATGTGTTCGCTCCTTTTTCATAATATATCCTGGCCGTCTTTTCATGTCAGTGTATATATGTTTGACTTTTTTTTTTTTATGACTACAAAATAATCAAAGGAAAGGCTAAACTATAATTTATCAGGACCCTGGGATGCTTGCAATTTTCGCTCTTTCAAAAAATGTGGTGCACATTCTTATATAATTATCTTTGATAAGTGCTTGCATTTCTTTAGTATAGTAATCATAGATATGCTCATCAAAAGGCAAAAAGACATTAAAAGATGCTGCCAAATTGCCTTCCGACTAACCTCATATGTGAAAGTGCCGATTGTACCACATCCTCGCCAATACCAGTCATTATCAATCCTTAAACAATGTGGGTAAATCTAATAGGAAAATAGAAACTCTGTCATCTCTGTTTTCAGTTTGAATCCTCTGTTTATTAGTGAAGCTGAACATCCTTTCCAATGTTTACATGCCCATTTTGCTTTCTTCTATGAGTTGCCTATTTATATATTTGCCCCATTTTTTTTTTGAATTGTTTTTTTCATGCCGATTTATAGGAGCACTTTGTATATAGTGGATATTATCTTTTACATTTATTACAAATGTTATTTTCCAGTCTGTGTGTGGTCTTATAAAAGTATAATCTTCAATAGGGTATTTTTCACCATTAAAAATGCTTAATTTTCGATTATCAAGTCAGTCATATGCATCATAATTTTTAGGCTTCCTCTCTTGCTTAGAAAAGCTTTTCACTTTCAAAGACAACAAAGAGTGTTCTCTCATGTTTCTGTCTAGTAGTTTTGGTTGTTATGTTTAGATGCTTTATAACTTTTTTGAGGTATGATTCATATACCATACATTTTACTTATATAACATGTACAAGTGAGTGGTTTTTAGTGTATTCATAGAGTAGTGCAAACTATGCCCCTGTCTAATTTCAGAATATTTTTATCATCTTAACAAGAAACTCATTATCTATTAGGAGTTGCTCCCCATTTGCCTCCCACCCTCACAACCCTAGGAAACCATCAGTCTACTTCCTGTCTCTGTGGATTTGCCTATCCTAGACATTTCATATAATGGAGTTATGCAATATGTAGTACTTTGTGACTAGTTTCTTTCACTTAGCATAATACTTTCAAGGTCCATCCATATTGTAGCATGTACCAGTATTTCATTTTATTGCCAAATAATATCCCATTATATGTATATACCACATTTTATTATCCATTCATCTATTGATGGATATGTAGATTGTTCCTCCTTTTTGGCTATTACGAATAATGCTGCTATGAACATTCATGTACAATTTTGATTTTTTTTATTGTGGTAAGGTATGCACAATATAACATTTGCCATTTTTTCCATTTTTAGGTTCATAATTCAGTGGCATTAAGTACATTCACATATTCTGCAACTATCACTGCTATTTATTTCCAGAACTTTTTCATCATTCTATACAGAAACTCTGTACCCATTAAACAATAATTCCTCATTTAACCCCTCCCCCCAGACACTGGTAACCTCTATTCTACTTCCTGTCTCTGTGCATTTGCCTTTTCTAAATACCTCATGTAAGTGGAATCAGACAATATTTGTCTTTTTGTGTCTGGCTTATTTCACTTAGCATGATGTCTTCAAGGTTCATATATGTTGTAGTACACATCAGAATTTCCTTCCTTTTTATGGCTGAATAATATTCCATTGTGTGTGCGTGTGTGTGTGTGTGTGTGTGTGTGTGTGTGTACTTTTTTTTTGGTTTTCTGATTCATCTGTTGATGAGCATTTAGGTTGTTTCTACCTTTTAGCTATTGTGAATGATGCTGCTATGAACATTGGTGTACAGTATCTGTTTGAATCCCTCTTTTTAATTTTTTTCAGTATATTCTTACAATTGGAATTGCTGGATCATATTCTATGTTTAACTTTTTGAGGAACTGCCAAATTGTTTCCCACCGAGGCTGCACCATTTTACATTCCCACCAACAATGAACAAGGGTTCCAATTTTTCCACATCCTCACCAACATTTGTTATTATCTATCTTTTAAATTAGAGCCATCGTAGTGGGTATGAAGTGGTATCTCATTGTGGTTTTGGATGTTGAGATCCTTTGAGCTATCTGCAATTTATTTTCTTGAATGATGTAAAATTGTCTTTTGAGTTGGAATTTTTGTTTTCTAAATGGCTAGACATTTTTAAGACTATTTATAGTGTTAAATTCTTTCTTCCCCTACCGATAGAAAGTGCCATTTTTATTTTATATTTATATACATAAATAGGTCTTTTTCTAGAGATAGTGTTATGGATATTTTGTCTATCACTGTACCAATGCCACACCATTTTAGTTATTCCACCTTTGTGATATGTTTCTATTTTAGAGAGGACAAATTTCTCCCAACTTTGTTTTTGACGATATTTGAACATTATCTCTTGCGTAGAGACATCAGCCTGTATAGAGTTGCACTTAAGAATCTCTATCACATTCTGATCAGGATTGCACTGAGTTTGCAGATCAGCTTGGGGATCCCTTTCCTTTATATTACTTATTACATAAACCATTTTTACTACCTGTTTTTCCTACCAATAGAAAAAGTGTGATGAAAAAGAGGCAAAATAATGGAATCTAAGATGGGTCAGTGTGGACCCTTAAATTCCGAAAAATATTTTGAGGAAGTTCTAAATTCAGGAATAAAAAATGCTGGGGCAGTGGAAAAGTAGAGGGGTATTTCTTTCAGTTACCTGAACTGGAGTTTATTGCATCTGATTAACAAGGAATGGCCTTAGTCATTCTGAGATTTTTGTATTGTGGAATATAAATTACACACACACACATGCACACCTGTTTCTTTCTGTAGTACGACGCTGTCCGAATAAACCAACTCTATGAACAAGCCAGGTGGGCCATTGTCCTAGAAGAAATCGACTGCACAGAGGAGGAAATGTTGATCTTTGCAGCTCTGCAGGTATGTGAACTTCAGTACCTTTTTTCTGGAGGGAGTTCTGCTTCAAGTTTCATTTTCTTCCTAGTGTTTTGTTCTTTGAAGAAAGCGCTGGAAATGAGGGCAGTAAATTAAAATTTAAAATGCTCCTCATAACCCACACACGTGTACATCTTATGTAAAGTATTAGTCTTAACCGTTCTTATCTCTTTCCCCCTACAAGCTCAACCACTGATGGAGAGGAACCGAGTTTGAACATGACTAACCATAAATCTCAGAACGATTCAGATTAAAATGTCATTTTAATCTGAATTAATTAAAGATTTCCTTATAGATGTTTGGTATTACAAGGGGAGTTGCCTCTGAAAAAGAACTGGCTAATGGACTCGTTTACGCTTATAACATTTCTAAAACCTCTATTTCTTTGTAGTATCACATTAGCAAACTATCATCATCAGCCGAAATACATGATTTTACAAATGAGTCTGAGGTCGATGAAGTAGAAGCAGCACTTTCTAATTTGGAAGTGACCCTAGAAGGTGCAAAAGCAGACAACACGTTGGTATGAACTTTTCTAATTACTTAGAATTGTGGCTTTGTTCTGACTTATTGACAAATATAGATGAGCTTTCTTAAAATTAGAAATAAGAAACTATTTTGTCTGATTTTGAAAACAGAAAACATACCCGTCATCTGACAAGTTTAAATCTAGCAAGAACTGACTAGCTTTTCTCAGGTCAGCTCTGTAAGGGACTGTAATATATTTTCATCACTACTAATGATAATACTTTTGTATCAAGTTTCTCCCTCTGGAGGAGTTGGTATGGTATGAGGGAAAGACTGCTGAGGACTCCATTTCACTAACATGCCGTATGGAATTGGTCCCTGAAGTCTAGTTGTGAGAATAGAGAAAATACTTTACAGAAAACAAAGCCTTATTATGTATTTACCTAGATATACATTTCCACTGGGCAAGGTTGACAGAACTGAGGGCCTTTTTCTAGAACATTATAAAAAGTTCCTAAACCCTTTTGTCTTCAGGAAATAAACACACACACACACACACACACACACACACACACACACCCAGTAAAACAAAGAGTTTATCGTTTCTTGCCCTTTATCCATGAAATGTGGCTAAATGTTAGCTTTATCATTGGAATGTTCTTCCTGTTTGATTCATTTGTTGGGTGCCACTCTTTTGTTTAACCTCTTTAATCATGGGAGTAATTATTAGCTTAATCACATTGAATCAGAAGGGTGGATCCATTGTAATTGGATTTTTACAAAGTAATAGATAAAAATGAGTCACTATATCCTTATATATTTAATATGTGTTCTCTTATGATTAAATTCCTTAAAATAGGAAATTGGTATCATACAAAAGCAAATAAGTCAAACTAAATGTCATGATTCTTTAGAGATTCAGAGCCCTTTCTCACATTTATAGGAGACACAACCCCCATGAGATTAGTTTCCTTTTGTTTACTTCCATAACTAAATACATACAGTAAGACAATGTTCCTTCTTAAGACAGATAAAAATACCTTCCTCCCTCCCTCAATATTTTCATGTCAAGACTTTCTGATGTCAAACAATAGGCTTTTCAGTTTGAAAATAAGCACCAACTTATCCTGTAGAATGGACTTTGAACCCGCTTCCTTTTTAGAGTTTAATCAGTGAACTAGATATGCCTGGAGTTACTCTGATGTATAAGTTATAAAATAATTTTGTTTGTACATAAAAGTACTTGTTTTTAACTCAGGTGTTTGACTCGAATGGCAGGTACAGGAATGCTTAGTCAAATTTTTAATCTTTTTCTGATTTGTGAGCTATATGACAGATAGAGAAAAGTGAAAAAAAAATGTACAGTTTAACAAATTAGTGTTAAATTATCACCCAAGTCACCACCCAAATCAAGAAGCAAAACTTTGCAGCCACCACAGAAGCCCTGCATGTGCTTCATCCCACTCCCAGCCTTCCCCTCACCTACCCCGCCCCAGAATATGAGGCTGGTATGACTGAGGAGCTGAGTTTTTTTATTGTACGTAATAGTAATTCAAATTTAAATAGCTGCAAGTAGCAAGTGCCTACAGTATTGGACCATACAGGTTTAGATTGTCAGCATACCTGTCTAATCACTGCTTATGAAATGTTTTCTGTTTTTCCTTAGGAGGACATTACTGATATCCCTAAACTTGCAGATACTCTCAAATTATTTAGGTAAGTCACCCTTAAAGGAGAAAAAGATTAGTCATAACAAAGCCTCGTAGGTAGAGTCCAGGAGTTTAAATTAAACATTTATTGGGCAGGTTCATGGTTCAAAGGTAAAAGTACTAGCTTTGGCATCAGGTAGACAGTGACCCCATCAGGCATTGTCCTTAAACATCTGAGCCTCAGTTTCCTGATCTGTAAAGTGGCAATATACCCCCTCTTGGGTTTGTTGGGAGGATCAGATAAAATAATGCATATGGAGCATCAAGCATGGTACCTGGTTCATAATTCATGCTCCATAAATGGGTGTAAACATGTTGTAAACATGGCTGGTGTCAGCAAGAATGAACATATATACCAGACTGGAGTTTCTATTACAGTCCATCTGGGAGGCTCAGGACTCTGACACCATTTCAAGGCTCTTTCACAGTTTAAAAATCAATTGTCACTAGAACTTGGATCCTGGGCTTATAGCGAGATAACTTCAGTTATTCACCTTTTGCCTGTTAAAGTGTTTCTGATAAATTCCCTAGTCACCTCAGGTCAACCTAAAACTGGTAAAAAGGAAAGAAGTTTTCCATTTCATTTGCAAAAACTGCCACGTTTGTGATGATACCAAGGTGTGTTAGCATGAAAGGAATAAGGTCCCTCTGAAGTTCTATCAGTTACTTATACCATGCCACTTTATGGTCTGTTGACTTTTCTTAGACCAACACTTCGCTAGGTCGGTTGGCTTGAAAAGAAACACAGGTTGCTTTTGATAACACATAATACAAAGAAAGACTTGAAAAAAATGAACAGTCAGTCAGGTATAAATGAGAAACAAGAGTCCAAAGGTAACAATATTTGTCACTGGGTTTCTACAGATTTTTTTTTTTTTAATGTAATCTTAGGATGTGGTCTCAAACAATAGGGTCATTAATTTAACATTTATGGCATAAATAGTTGTAATCACATATATTGTTATAGCCAGAGTTACAGAAAAAAATATAGTTATTTGAATCCACAGATACATCTGTATAAATTATTGATAATTGTTCTACAAGGAAACTAGGTTGCCATATTCTCTGTATAGAGTAAATCCAGCTCTTCACAAACCAAATAATGACAGTTCTCTTCCTATAGATGTTTTCAATGAAGGAGATGATATTCTGGAATTAAGACCCACATCTGTCTCACTTTAGTGTCATTGATATGTTCACATTTATAAAATCATTCTCATGTTTGGCCAGTGGACACTTTACCTACTGAAGGTCTCAAGATATTGAATTTAATACATAGTATAGTTCATGAAAGAAAGGAAGGAGGAAAGGTAGGAGGGAGGAAGCAAAGAAGTAAAGAGAAGGAAAGGGAGGAGGAAGGATATTGGAGAATGGAGCTCTGTTCCTAGTGGTTGTGGGACCTTGAACATGGCCTTCATTTCTTGAGCCTCCTTTCCTTATCGATAAAATGGAATTGAACTAACCCTTTGATTTTTAATGGTTTTTTCCTTTAACGGTTTTTTTTCTGAAAAAAATCTATTGAATTTATTATATAAATAGTGGACTTCCGTTTCCAACAACACGGCATTTGATCTCACCCAAATCCAAATTTTTTCATAAATACATATGAGTCTTGGATTAAATAAAAATCAAAGAATTGTAAATACACAATTGATCTTGAAGTGAGACTGGGAAATCCCAGCTTGCAAGAAATAAAGAGGGAACCTAGCTCTCCAAGCGAAGACTCAGCTGCACAGAGGGAGTTGGGCTGTGAACATAGATTCTCATGGCTTGGGACTGGGGCTTTGATCCCCATGCAGGGATCAAAGATGGAGCTTTAAGGTGGATGTCCTTCATGTAAGGCAGTGAGCTAGCACTGAAACTCTTGTCTAAAGGTAGAAACCTAAAAGAGCTGCCTCCTCTGTTTACCAGGGAGTAGAGAAACTACCCATCAGCCAAAGGAAGCAGTAAGGAAGTTCATCCTAGCATAGGGTTCTCTGTGGGAAAATGAAAAATCTCTCAAGCAATCAAAGGCAAGGTTTCTACCACACACAGATGTAGATCTAAATTTAGAGTTTTATATAATAAACGGATCCTGAAAAAGTAAAATAGAAACTGGTCCAGGACCAAAAAAAATCTATAAAGCCCTAGCAAATGTAATTGCAAAAATCCTTGGAGGGAAATATTCATAATCTAGCACGCCTGGGCCTTCTACATAAAACAATAACTCCCTTAATAAAAAGAAAGAGTTCCCAATAAAAATTACTAACCATTTGAGTTCATGAACTACCATAAAGGAAAAACAGCAGACCCAACCAACAAGAGGATTAACAGTTTCAATAATTTTAGGTAATAGAAAAATTTGAAGAAACTATAAATGACTATATTTAGAATTATTAAGTAATAAAAAATAAAAATCATAATGAAAGAGCACAGGCAATATTGAAAAGGAACAAATTAGAAATTCTAGAAATGAAAAACATAGTCATAGAAATTTAATATTGGATAGGTTCATTAAACATCAAGTTTAAAAACAATTGAAGAGAGGACTCAGGTAGAAATGGAGTTTCAGGAAAAAAAATATGGGGGAGAAGCAAGCATTTAAAAGGGAATGCTTGAAAATTTTATGTAATTGTTAAAGACAAAAATCTGAAATTCAGTAATAACAAATCCCAACAAAAATAAATCAGTATAATTATACATGTTGGTACTAGTCAACCACTGATAAGAGAAAGTCTTTAAAATCAAAGAGAAAAATCAGACTTTCTACAAAAGAAACAATTAGGTGGGCAGCAGACTTCTCACTGACTGGGAGATATCTTGAAAGTGCTAAGAGAAGATAACATTCAATCCAGAATTTTATGCCCAACTAATTTTTCAAGATTCTACTTTTTGCAAACCTCTAAATATAAACCAGACATGATACAGTTCTACTAGTAAATTATATATTTAACAAAAACAATTTGTGCCCAAACCATAAGGTGTAACCACTGTTGGAGAGGTCCTTTGGAATAAATAAAATGGCTCCACAACAGGGTTTTAGAGAGAGGCTACACATAAAGTACATTCGTTGTATCATTAGCCAAGTTCCTGTAGGCAAGCAGGAAAGTTACTGTAGCAAAGAAGTTCCATTCATATGTACACAATGCACAATAGATTTGGAATAAAATTCATTTTATAGATACAAAACTCTTAAACTATAGTCAAATCTTTCTTATACTTTTTAAAGAGATGGAGAATAACCACAGAAATTTTTGGTCCCACATTAAGGCTCACTGATTGTCAAATAGAAAAGTACTTGAAATACAGTTATACATTTTTTCAAAAAATAAGTGTTCCAAATTTATGACCTTCTGAGATAAGTGGCCATAAGTAGTAAGCATTCAGCTACTTTGAAGATAATAAATGCACTTCATCTTAAAGAGAGCATTTTGAAAACAGTTATTTGGAAATGTTTTGTCGAAGTCTTGCCAATAATAACAATGCCTATTAAAACACTAGTATTGGCATAGCTTTCAAACTTGGAAACAGAATTTTTCGAAAACACTATCCAAATTAAGAGTTGTAGTATGTTTTAAACCCATTTATTAAAAATATAAAAATGCAGCATATTCTGATTAATATGCATGGGTGGATTGACCTAAGGAAAGATGGAAATTAGTAGCTTTGGGTCAATGAAAATCTTCACAGACAGGTAGATGGCACTAAAATAGGAATGTTGTGATTTAGTAAGCACAGCCAACAGTATACTTCCTCAACAAGGATTTATGTGACTTAGTAATATCCTCCCTTCTTTAAAAAACTGAACTTTCACATTCATTCTTTTTTAATCTACATGTTTATGTGAGTTCTATAATGTATTTAATATATGTTACAAATACGCAAATAACACAAATAAACTATTGTAAATATATTAAGGGATAGGTATTTTAAAGATAGGTTGTGCCCATTTTTAGTTTGGAAATTACTAGTCTAGATCAGTGTTTTCAAACTCTGGGGAACCTCCTTAGGAAAGCTTACTTACAAACTTACTTACGATGCAGATGCGTGGACCCTACCTGGGCCTGCTGAATCTCAATCTCTGGGATGGGGGCCATGCTTGGGTATCTCTAACAAGCTCCTTTCTAATTCTGATGAACACTAGAGTTTGAGAACCATTCTTCTAGAAAATAAAGTCCAACTCCTTAGCAGGATATTCAGTACCACCCTAACCCCTCCGTACCTTGCCATTCTTATCTGCATCATCCCCCACTCATAAAAAGGCTGTGGCCATAGAAACTACCACTTCCCCCATGTTCAAGAAATGCTCTACCCAACTCTTGTTAACAAGGTAACTGCATTTTGCATGCGCAGTTGCCACCTTCTGAAAATTTTTTCCCTGTTGCTCCAATCAAATTCTTATTCATCATTCTAGTTTAAATGCTGTGTCCTCTGTGATTCATCACTTCCCACACTCTTTTTATGTGACTTACCATATTTTATTGTATTTATTTATTTTCTGCATTTCTCTCTTTAAACTGTGAGCTCCAGGAGGTTTCAAGAAATTGTCTCATTGTTATGTACATCATTCCTGCCTAGCCATCTTCTCTACCTCTCCTTCCCCTATCCTCTCCCGCCCCAGCCTCTGGAACATGGAATAGAAGCAATAACTGTTAGCTTTGGGGATGTATAGAAACAGCCTGATTCAACCAAACTAGAAAAAGATAGTAGAAGGAATTTGAGATCTTTCGATACTTTCGAAATCCAGTTAAAACAGAGAAGCAGGATTTCATTCTTTATTCTCAATAGAAATCTTTAGATGCCAGGACTCAACTGAGACCTTACTACCTTTGGTTATAAGCTTAGTCTTTAGATTTTATTTCGAAAGGACTGTTAATTTTGGATAATCTGATTCTTAGACAAATAACCTTTTAAATATATTCCTTAGAATAATATCAACTACAAGTCTCAACGTGATGAATATTATTGTGGTAGTTTTGTGCAGTAGTTTTCTAAATCCTGGAAATGTTAACTTCATATCGGTTTATTTTATAATTTTTATGTAATATTTTCCTGTAATACATTGGTTTTTTAATGAACATCTTCTCCCTTATTCTTGTGTTAAGGATAACACATATTTAGCGAAGGGATAACTAGTACTGCTGTGTTAAAAGACTTGCCCAAAATTATATGTGAGTGATGTTAACACCAACCTCCCTCTCTTACATTTTTTAATACAGAAATCCACTCCTCTGCCATGAGTAGACTGATCCACCCCCAGGGCCAGGATTGTTCCACTGCACCTCATGCAACTCATATTTTCTCTGCCCATCTGTACCCCTTTCCTACTCCCTAGCTCTCTCTCACATTTTCTATTTTCAGTGATCCAACTGAGTCCTGCCAATGGCCCCACTGACCTTGTTTAGCCCAAAGTGCAAAGATCTCACTGTTGGAGATCTTACCCCAAAATATTTTTAATAGCAGTAGAGTCTGTATAGATTCGCTGTAGATTTGGGTGATTTCCATGGCTCGCTGGGAATTCTCTGGTGGTTTCTATTAAGAATCAAGAGGAAACCACAGAAAAGGTTGCTCACTTTTATATCTGATTTTTATGTCTGATAACTTGAAGGTCATGCTGTCCATATGGACAGCTTTTTCAGATCTAAAGAGCCTGTGGACATTTCAGATGTCACCAGATTCACGGATGTTTCTCACATACATCATAATAATTTATTGAGCACTTCCGTTGTGCCAGGTATTGTGATAAGCACTTTACAGAGATTACTTCTTTCCATCTTCACAAGAGCCCTGTGAGTTGGAGGCTGTTTCTCTCCCCATCGCTCAGAGAGAGTGCATGTGGCCTGGGCAGTTGAAGTATCTTTCCAATGGGTCACTCATTTAGGCAGTAGCAGAGCCAGAATGTGGCCCCAAGTGGTCTAACTCCTGAGCTTTTGTATTAACTTCTATATGTCATAGCAAAACTCCATTTCTAGTTCTTAGAAATGAGTCGGCAATTTGCAAGTTGTTTTTAAAAATAAAGCATGTGTTATTTGTAAAAGCATCTAGATCCATTTAAAATTTGCAATGTGTCTTAGATTTCTGAATGGCTGTTTAAATGCTTACTGTACTTTAATTTGCAGGCCCAAGAAGCTAATATTAAAAGCTTTCAAACAATACTGGTTTGTCTTTAAAGACACATCTATAGCCTACTTTAAAAATAAGGAACTTGAACAAGGAGAACCAGTAGAAAAACTAAATCTTAGAGGTAAGAGGGTTCTGTATCTTGCTGTGGCTTGTCATGAAAGCCAGGATTCTTACCCACTGAAGCAAGGTCGAATTCCAGTGTGTCACTGTGTTTGAAATGGCAGCTCCTCTTCCCCGTGGAGCATGGAACTAGAATGTGGTTCAGTAAATGTGTTCGTTTCCCTCCTGCAGTCTCTTCTTTCCCTGTGTGCCCAAGTCTAATTGGTGTCATAAGTGTAGTACATGAGGCACTGTAAGATCCTGAAAGGCTTTCTGAATTCCAGAACAATTATGTTTAATTCAGTATTGCTTTAGTGCCTGTTCTAATTTCTGTGACTGTGAGTTTACTGGTAACCGTATGAATTGAAACATTTTGTTAACCAGTATACTCAATTTCCTTATCATTGTGATGATTAGAGAATTTCCTGTGCTTTGATTTATTTTAGTTCATATTCATAATCATTCCTATGGGTTAGGATAGCCAAAACAACCTTAAAAATGAATTCAATTGATATATTTAAGAAAATCATAAAATATTTTTCTCTATGCATGTTAATTGTTCCTAAGTCTTAATTAGTTGTCCTGTAATTAATGTTATCAGCTTGCTACTGCATTTTCCAGAACAGAACCAAATCTGAGGGGCTTATGTTCAAAGTGTTTATTTTAGATGCACACCTGATATTTATGTAACAGATTTTTCATAACTCAGTTGTGTCCCTGCCTTTTATTATTTAGGCTGTGAAGTTGTGCCAGATGTGAATGTAGCAGGAAGAAAATTTGGAATCAAGTTATTAATTCCTGTCGCTGATGGCATGAACGAAATGTATTTGAGATGTGACCATGTAAGTAAAACCACAAAAACGTTCATTCACTTCACCTTTAGTAAGCCTAAGGACAAACCATCTGAGGTGTTTTCACAAATCAGAGCACCGTTGTATCAGTCAGCTCTTGCTTTGTAACGAACAGCCACAAAAATTACAATGATGTATATCAATAAGCATTTGTTTCTGAAACATCTGCAGGTAGGCAGGGAGTTGGATGATCCAGGCTGGTGTCAGCTGGGCACATCTGCTTCAATCTGATCTGCTGAGGCTTGGCTCCTTGCTGCAGGTTGAACTCACTGTATTTATTATGGGTCCCAGGTTTCCTGGGAGACTGTTCTCATAGTGATGGCAGAAGTGTAAGAGGGCGACTGGAAGTGCGTGAGACCTCTTGACTCTTAGGCTTGTAGTCAGTTGATGCACTGCTACTTCCACCTACATTCCATTGGCCAAAGCAAGTCTAGCTGGGCCCAAAGTCAGAAGTGAAAATTATACTCTGGCTTGGTGGGAGGGACTATAAAATTACACGGCAGTGGGTTTGGATACCAGGAGGGTGAAGATTGAAGTCAGTAATTGAATGTACCACGCCTACTGTTGCTCTGAAGAATTCTGTTTCTCAGTTGCCTCCCCTCAGCTTCTGGGACCACTCCTCTTTGGTAGCTGAGGTAAAAAATCAGCACGAACATTAAAGAACAATAGAAGCCACCAGTAGGTGGTTCAAGACCCATCAGTGGACTTGATTCCTACAGAGGGATTAGAATCTTGACTGAAGATAAGCCAGGGTAGAAATAATAGGGGAAATCAGTTTACGATTTTTTTCATTTTTTTCTGTCATAGAGATCAGACGTGATATAAAAATGGAAATATATATCAAGGAAGGCTCTTTGATTGTTTGGGTTTTTAACCTGTCTTTGCTCCCTGGCACACGTCCTTGGTTCATCTTTAAATTCATGGAATTTATTAAAGCTGACATTCCTGTTCTCTAGCCCTTTATCATCTAGAAACTCAGTATGAGACTCAAACGCTTTTGTTGGGTGTTAAGTTAGGTGATTAAGAGCCACTCAGAACATGTGCCACTTTCCATCTTCCCATTCTTGGAAGGCAGTGGTGTTTTATTATAGAGATGAAAGCCCAAGTCCTATTCTCAGCAGGATGGCTCTGCACTTGAACTTGCTTCTTAGCCCTCTGGTGTTTACTGCAGGAGAATCAGTATGCCCAATGGATGGCTGCCTGCATCTTGGCATCAAAGGGCAAAACCATGGCAGACAGCTCCTACCAGCCAGAGGTCCTGAACATCCTCTCATTTCTGAGGATGAAAAACCGGAACTCAACATCTTCAGTGACTTCCAGTCTTGAAAACATGGATATGAACCCAGAATGTTTTGTGTCACCTCGGTGTGCAAAAAAACACAAGTCTAAACAGGTACTACTGTTCTTGTTGGAGTGATTATTTGCAGTGAATCCTGTATTTTCTGAAATAAAATGAGGCATTAAAATGATTAAGGCAGTCATCATGAAAAATCAGTTGATGGAGAAATTTGAAAATGGACTCGGTATTAGATGACATTAAGAAGTTAATTACCTTAGAGGTGACTATACTACTGCTAACAGAACATGGCATTGTGCCCTTATATAATTTAATTAACAATAAAATGATTTAGTCCCTACAAATTAAAATTTTAAATTATGCTTCCGTAAGCATGGTTTAAAAGTTAAACAGATGAACTGATTTAAGCAGACACATTGTTCATGGACACTCCACAGACTCCTGAAAAAGGGAACCACAACTCTTCATTTACATGAACCCCAGCAGCTTTTGTGTGGGCCGATCTTGTTTTTGCTTCTCCCCAGCGATTTCCACGTCTGAGAGGAGGAGAGGGAGACAATGCAAACAAGAATGAATTGTCTTTGTAAAGCCGCAGTTGGATCCTGCATTTACTTTTCTCATCAGGAATCTGGAGCTAACGGGATGATTGCTAAGGAGAGTTTGATGTCTCCTGTTTCTGTTTAGCTAGCAGCCCGGATTCTGGAAGCCCACCAGAACGTGTCCCAGATGTCCCTGGTCGAAGCCAAGCTGCAGTTCATTCAGGCATGGCAGTCTCTACCTGAATTTGGTCTCACCTATTACCTTGTCAGGTGATTGCAGTGTTCACTTGCCTCTCTCACTTTCCATTCCATTTTAAGTAGCTTTTTTGGAGCCCAGTTAATTCTCTCCTAGACGAGAACATAGAACTGGTTTTTTTTTTTTTATTTTAGAATGCTATCCTTTCACCAATGGCCCAGAACTTTTGGCTGCTCATAAAGATCTTCCATACCTCTGTTCAAAGTGCCAACACCCTTGAATCTTAGTCGAGGTGGAAAAAGAAATATTAAAAGGAAATTCAGTTATTTTAAGATAACAGTATTTGCAAAACCAGAGAGAGAAATTACATTGATTTTCTGAAATCTGTGAGCTCCATGAAGTCAGGAATTTTTTCTCCTTTTAGGTCACTACTATATTCTCAGTGCCTGACATACACAGTTGGTGCTGATTTTGAATTAATCGACTTGACTTCCTCTTATTTTGATTTCTTCTGATGTCAAATTTCACTTAAAGAATGTCCGCAGGACAGCCTTAACCTCTCTATTCTCTGTATCACAACAGAAATGCCCTTCTGTAGAAAGTCAGTCCCTCATTGTCCATTCTTTGGAAATGATTTAGAAAGGTTGATATTATCTTTAAGAAGTTGTATGTGAATGAACATCATGTTACAGGAAGCAGTTGCTTCTATTAATAAAATTGTTTTTCAGATTTAAAGGAAGCAAGAAAGATGACATTCTTGGAGTTTCATATAATAGGTTGATTAGAATCGATGCAGCCACTGGAATTCCAATTACAACATGGAGATTCACAAATATGAAACAGTGGAATGTAAATTGGGAAATCCGGCAGGTAAAGTGAAAGTTTTGGATATATTCAGTGTCGAGCCTGTAAATGCATGTTCCCCTCAAAATTGCAGATTATTCTGATTTTAAAAGCTGTTCTTATATTTAGAACTCAGAAACCACAAGCATGTGGTAATTGTCTGCTAAAATAATCACATACAATTCTGGGCAGTTTCCTAACAAGTACAGACCAAAAGTACTTTTGAATTAACCCCACAAGTTGGCTTAGTCTCCATACAGACTTCCCATGCAGACTCTGAAACTGCTGAACGTTTTGATTAATTTCCTTTGACTCAGCATAGGATTATGTAAGACTTAGGCTGATAATTACTTAGCAGAAACTACCTGAGACGTAACTGCCACTCAAAATAAATCCAAGAAAGGCCTCATCTGACTGGCTGCCAAAAGGTCTAACTGGTGGAGGACTCAGAGGCTCCACTGCCCACCTGGAGAGCATTCCAGTCCCCGAAAGGAAAAACTGCTTGAGGAGCAATTAAAGTACACAGGGATAACTGAAAAAAGTTTGGCCTCTTGAGTAGGAATCCTCAAATTCTCAGCCACTCATCACTTGCACCCTGGGAACCAAGTTCAGACCAAGGCTACATCATGGGAAATTTAGGGGACGTTAGGGGTACCTTAGTGTCCTATTGATTTAAAACATTCTGATGTGGCTGGTGTGGAATCTCTCTTCCCTTGTTTCTTCATTTTTTCCGATAGAAAACCATCAACATAAAGGCATGATAAGAGACTCAAACTTTTTTTTAAGAACCAGGGATTCCTGTCAGTAGGGCTGTTAACTATCTCAGCACCCATTTATAGAATGAAGGTCTGAAATTAGATGATATTTAAGGGAGCGGCTTTAAAACCTTGTTGCATATGAGGATCACCTGGAGAGTTTTAAAGTACCACTGCCCAGGCCACTCCCAAGACCAATTAAAGCTGAATTTCCAGGGTGGTTGCTGGGCATTAGTAGTATTTAAAGGTCCGCAGGTGATTGCAATGGACAACCAAGGTTGAGAACTGGTAATGCCTCAGTTTCTTCTTTATGACTTTCAGCTGGGAAGGGGTAAGGGGCAGTGACCACAGGAAATTTCAGGTGGGTCTTTTATTCTCCATTAAAAAGTCCGTAAAGGTGCTGTAGGCGTAAAAAAAATAAAAATAAAAATAAGGGATTGTAAACTGATAAAGTCCTTGCAATCTGTGAGGTCAACCAAGGATTGCCTCACCTAAAAAAAAAAAAAAAGTCTGTAAAGTACTCTGCCCTTTGACACAGAGAGTGCTTAGAAAGTTCTGCATCTGAACAAGAGATAGAAAGTATCTCTGTGTGTTGGGAGTTAGGATGTTTTGCCAGGTGTGCAGCAAAGTGGCTAACACAAGAGCACAAAGAGAGCAAAAACATGTTTTCTGTAAGTGTTTAATGGAAAAGATGGTTTTTTTGTGGTCTTTGGGGGGGGGGGTGTTGGGGGAGCATCTATCAGCCACCTCAGCAGTCCTCAGCTCTGGGAAGAAAAGCCGCTTCTTTTTCATGTTTCCTGATCAGAGGTTAAGCTTACCTGTGCCTTCCCTTCCAGGTGGCGATCGAGTTTGACCAGAACGTCTCCATTGCGTTCACCTGCCTGAGTGCAGATTGCAAAGTCGTGCATGAATACATCGGTGGTTACATTTTCTTGTCCACCCGCTCCAAGGACCAGAATGAAACGCTTGATGAGGACCTGTTCCACAAGTTGACTGGTGGTCAGGAATGAAGCAAAGGTGGCCAGCTTGGACTTACTTACACACCAAGGATGAGCTAAAGGCAGTCTTCCCTGGATGGTGGGATCCGTGGCTTGCACAATGTGTGGGTTCCAGACTAACAGACAACCACAGTCACCCCGATCCTCACCTCATTTCAAACACACTGTCTTGCACACCCCTTTCCTTACTTTGCTTTGTGCTACCAGAAGTTGAAGGGGCCTCAGTTTCCTTTTCTGTAAAATGGGAGGGCGGGAGAAAGGAGAATCTGCAAGTATATGGCTAGAAGTTGTCCTTGTGCATATCTGCTTTGTTCCTAAGTCAGCATAAAAAAAAAAAAAAAACAGAATCTTTAAAAGCATGAATATAGCGAGCATGTAGCAAGCGTGAATTTTATTCCACAAAATCAGATATGAAAAGAAATACGTTGTTCCTTAACAGAACTGCTTTTAGTTCTCACCTTGTGAAAATGGCAGGAGCCTACACATAAACTTGTTCCCTGGAAGTCACGGTATGGAGGTGGCGAGGGCAGAGGTGGGGTTACCTGGCACCACTTGGTTACAAGGGGTCAAAACAGTGGCCCTCAGTGTCATCAGTCTACACTGACTTTTGCCAAAGTGATCATTGACCCATGTGGTCTTGGACATTTCCTCTAAGATTACTGCTGCCACCCACAAGTCCCATTCCATCCTGGGGATCCCTCAGCCGCCTTTAAGTCCTTCTCGATGATGTGGGTGACACAGGTACAGGGAACCCATTCCTCAACTCAGCTGCATGTTCTGCTGCTTCTACTCTGGGTCAGGGCTCAGGAAGACAGGCCCGATTCTCTCTGCTCATAAAACCACCTCCCCACATCCAGACTTCCAATGATGTCCCCGTCCCAAATGGTCAGAAAGAGTAAGGCAGGACCCAGGCCAGGCCCATTCTCGAAGACCACCAGGACAAGGGCTGACAGCTTCCCCACTGGCTTCCATCTGTGAGGCCTTCGGCTGGTCTGAGAGGCGAGGAAGCCTGCTCTTATCGCTCATCAGTGTTCTCCTGAATTTGGTGTCTGTTTATATGACTCTTGGCCTTCCCGCATAAAGGCCTTGCCTTTCGTAAATCAAAAGCCAATGGTAGACTTCTCTCCTCTCTGCCTTAAGACATGAGCGTGGGTCAATTAACAGTTGCCTCGGTTGTCATTTTCTGTTTTGGTTTGTCAGCGTTGGGAGGAGTGGATTTTGAGAAGGTAAAAAGCAATACCAAGGGTAGAGGGAATATCAGAAGGTATTTCATTATTTTTTTAGATATGTTCTGTCACACAAAAGACTTGGGTTGCCAAGGTAAGGCAGAGGTTCGATTTCCATTTTGAAGGTCCCTAGGATGCACATTTCAGGGGGCCTGGCTGGATCTCAGATGCAAGAAAACATCAGCTAGCTGCTGCTTTATTTTCCAACAAAGCTTTTTGAGAAGAAAGATCCCCAGAATTCCTGGCACTGCATTGAGACAGCCTTGGACAAGGACCCCAGGCCCTGAGCCAGAAGCTGTCACTGGAAACTCCTCTTTGAGCCTCTCCTTAGAGGTGAAAGTTGATGAAGACTCCTCAGGAACCAGCTGAACTTCTCAGGCCCTTCCTGAAAGCTCAGAGGTGGCAGAGGCACTTGGAAAATATGGCGTATGTTATAAAGAACTTAGTTTGAAATGTTTTATACAGAAACTAGTGCTGAGTCTACTATGTTAAACTTGGTCATTCGTGTAGAGTCCCGGGCTCTGTTATTTTAGAACCTAGTCAGGTCTTTAGATTAACTCAGGCCCTACATTCAAATAATGCTCCTTGATGTCACATTTCACCTGTCTGCTGCCAGGTACAGCTCTGCAGAACTTAGCAAAGCCAGACCTTCAGTACAATCCTCTTTCTTAGCTCTTCGGGGTTGTCTGACATTTCCACAAGTGCACTCAGAGAAGTTGAGTAGCTTTAACCAAATGTTCAGGGAACATTTTCCCCATGACTACACAGCCACATCCCAAGGAAATAAACAAGTGTGACAAGAAAACCTTAACTGCTGCTATTCCAAAGAGCAACTTAAAGATTTTTTTTTTTTTTACCTTGGGTACAAAAGGTCATCTGACTACTTATGCTGAAATTTTAAATTAATGTGTGCCTTTCGACCCCATTTGCTTTATCTACACTAGATTGGATAATCTGGGTTTTTTTATATATGTATATAAGTTTTTTAATTAAATGGTTTATATGGATTTGAATATGGTCTAGTGTATTCTCTCTGGTCTGCTGTCTCTAAAAAAAAAAAGTGAACGTTTTCTCCATTACGAAGAAAAAAAGTACAACTTTAACATGTGTTTTCCTCAAAATTCCAAGATTTGAGCTCCTTCTCCCCAGTGAAATTGACTTAGAAACCTGTTGGTTTCAACTCCTTTCTCATTGACTGTCACCAGATTTCTTGACGTATCGTGAGTTCTCTTGTTCCAGGTCTACCTTTTGAAAAAAGCACCAGAGTAACTTGCTCAAGGTCACGCCCCCAGTAAACAGTGGAATGGAGATTCAAAGCCAGATTTGTCTTTAAAAACCACCAAGCTTAAACCAGAAAACCCTACCCTTCCATTTCCAGGGTAGAGTAGCCTGCCCCCTCCTCAAGCCTCTGTGCAGTCATCCCCTGAGTCAATGCCCTCTATTCTCTCTGGAAGGAGAGAGTGAGAAGTGTTAGGGGATTGGCTGCCCCAAAGTTAGCTGGGGGACATACAGGTGAATCAGAAAGATCTGGAAACTAGAGACATGAGTTGCCTAGTTAGTATTTTATTTATGATACTGAATTTATTTTTTATTTATCAGTTTCATTTTCGGTCCCAAGGTCAAAAAAGTAAGCAAATGAGTCGTCTGAAAACTCTTGAGTTGTAGGCCGTAGAAGCCAAGATATCTTGTAATATTTATTTTATAAAATCACAAAATAATTATGACTCCTTTTTTGCTTCAGTATGTTTAACATCTCATTCATTTTCACCATTTTCCCACACAAACATATGATTTTTATTCCTCCTGCCCTCCCCCTCTAACACACCAGAATCTCTCCAAAGGGGTAGGGGTGGGAGGGAGCACCCTTTTTGCTATTTTGCCCTTTTTTGCTATTTTGCCCCTTTTTGCCCTTTATGCCTCCTACTTCCAAGGACTGTTGAGTTCTAGAAATCGTGGATGGAAAAACTAAAGGTTGGCACCTGGGCCTTTCTTATGTTAAAGTTTCCCCACCCGCTTTCTCAACACCATTTACCTCACTGAAATGTGGAAATACTGAGTGCTACCAAAAGAAAAAATAAAAAGACAGCCTAGCCTGCTCCCATTATCTGCACTCAAAAATGCCTGTGCTGACCTCGAACTCCCACTGTCATTGGGATAATAGGTTCTCAGACTTCTTTAAAGAGGAATGCTTCTCGCTGAACGAAAGTTAGGATTCTAATAAAAACCCAGAATTCCAAGGAAGTCACTTTGGATAACAGTAGATTAGATAAATTAGGAAAAGCCTCCTTTAGTCTCTCCACATTTCCCACACATTTCCTGATGTATCAAGACTCAATTACCTGAACCCCTATAGATTAAAACACGGCTAAGCACAATGGTAATTAGAGGTTTTCTTTAGAATCACAAATGCTCCTGACTAATAACTGAAAAAGATTCTTTAGCGTAAACAGATTTACTTCCTTCCTCTGACTTGCCACATGACTTTGAAGACCCATAATTCCCCTGTGTCCCTGTATGCCTCTGTTTCTTCAATTGTTACAGAGGAAAAATCCAGTAGCCACTTCCCTTTAGGGGACCTCCAAACATAAAATGTTGTCTGGAAACTTAGCAGGATATGATTTCAGCCAGAGAAAGTTAAGCAGGAGGCCTTCAGCTGCTCCCTGAAACCCCTAGGACACAAAACTATGCCCTGGGGAGGAGACAGAGCCATTGAGAGGAGCCCAGGGCCTGGAGGGAGGGGAGGGTTCAAAGCCTGTGTAGTCTGATTCAGAATCCTGGTGGCCCCAAACAGGAGCCATAACAGGAAGGCAAGTGAGGTTACAAAAAATGTTTAAATGTCTAGAAATTATATGCGTGTGAATATGTATGTATATACACACAGAGACATTTGAGAAAAGAGTAGGGGGTTGCAAGAGGTCCTGGGGTCAGGGCTCAATACATATGTACACGTGTTGGTGATGGGTTGGCAGGAAACCACACTTCTACCCACTATGACCAATAGGAGAGAACAAGGATATTCAGCAGGCAGCACTGTGGAAGCTCAGGGAGCCAGTGCCCTAACAGTGGGTATTCCAGGAACCGGGAGGGAGTGGAGGTCTGACAAGGTGCTTACAAAGGGGCCTTGGATCTCCGTGCTACCACTTCCTAAAATGTTTTCAAAGAGCCAGTATTGGCAGCCAGGCCAACCCATATGACCCAATGTTATCTTAAATAGTGTAGCAGAACCAGTGTTTCTTTCTAGAAGTTATGAAGCCCACACAATCAGCTTCAAAACAGAAAGTACCCCCATTGCTACTGAGAGTTGAATACTGAACATTCACAGACTGCAATGTGAGGCCTTGCTACTCAAAGTGTGGTCCTTGGACCAGCGGCATCTATAGAAATGCAGAATCTCACAGGACCTGGACCAGAGTGAGTCAAGTGAGGCACCCAGGGCACAGCATTTAAGGAGGCCCTCACCGTAAGGGCCACACAATGCCACTCCAGGCACCTCCTTGCCTCACCCTAGTTGCAGCCCCCGAGTCCTACCCAGACCTTCTGAATCAGACTGCATTTTAACAAGACCCTCAAGTGATCTGTGTACACAGTAAAGTTTGAGAAGCTCTGGCTTAAGACTTGTGGCATGGCTTTGGCAGGGAGGATGCCAGACACTGGAGGAATTGTCAAGGAAGTGTGCAAATGCCATAAACTCTGCAAGCCAATGTATTGGGTTGACTAGTGTTCCCCAAAACTTCATGTCTACCCAGAACCTGTGAACGTGAGACTTCATTTGGAAATAGGCACTTTGCAAATGTAATCAAGTCAAGATGAGGTCATACAAAATGGGATGGGCCATAAATCTAATATGACTGAGGTGGAGAGATATACAGGGAGAGGGAGAAAGAAGGCCACGTGATGGTAGAGATAGTGGAGATGGTGGAGACAGAGATTAGAGTGATGCAGCTGTAAGCCAAGGGATGCTGGCAACACCAGAAGCTGGGAAAGGCAAGGAAGGATTTTCCCAAGAGCCTTCAGAGAGAGATCATGGTCTTTTCGACACCTTGATTTTAGACTTCTAGATTCCAAAACTGTTTGAGGGAATACATTTTTGTTTTAAACCACCAGGCTTGTGGTAATTTGTCATGGCAGTTCTAGGGAAAAAATGCAGCCAGAGTTTTCATATCTTTAAAAATGGGGATGCTGCCTTCCTTACCATGTCACTGGGCTGTTGGAAAGAATATATGAGAAAATGATGTAAAGATGCTTTAAAAACTATAAAATGCAACACAAATGTGAAGTGCTATTATCTTTAGTGAGAACGTATTTTCATTTATAAAATTTAGTTGTTTTTATTTTATGTAGTTTTTTTCAAAGAAGTGTGATAGTTTGTGTGATAAATTATTGTGCAGCAAATACTCGCTCTCCTCCCACTGTGGGCTTCTTGCCCCATTGATGTGGGTTTGGCCATATGACTTCCTCTGGCCAATAGGATGTTAGAGGGTATGATGTGAGCAGAGGCCTCCAATGTGCTTGTACAATTTGACTGGCCTCTTGCACTCCTGCCACCCTCTGTGAGAACAAGTCCCCCAGGTAATCACCTGGGCACAGAATGAGACACATGCAGCGGATCTGAACCTAAACCACGGCCTGGAGCAAAGCCTAGTTAGATCAACTGACCCACGGACTGTTGGTATGGGAATAAATTCTAATTATTATAAGCCACTGAGTTTTGGGTTAGTTTGTTAAGCAGCATTATTGGGAAATAGCTGACTAACACAAGGTGGAATATTACAAAAAGTAGAAAAAACAATCTATCCACACTAATACTATCCAAAGACATATACTGTCGACATTTTGACATGTCTTTCCAGTCTATAAAATCCTGTATTCCAGGGCATTTTTGTGTATTTTTTAAATTTATGTTTAGTTGGCATACAATATTATATTATTTTCAGGCATATAATCCAGTGATTTGACATTTTATACCTTACAATG
Source organism: Rousettus aegyptiacus (assembly GCF_014176215.1). Lineage (NCBI taxonomy): Eukaryota > Metazoa > Chordata > Mammalia > Chiroptera > Pteropodidae > Rousettus > Rousettus aegyptiacus. The sequence goes on along the minus strand of NW_023416287.1, from coordinate 24,954,201 downwards.
TGATTACCACACTAAGTCTAGTAATTATCTGTCACCATGCAAACTTATCACAATATTATTGACTATATTCCCCTTCGCCTTCTCGCCCATCCTCCAATCCCCTCCCCTCAGGCAACCATCATTTTGATCTGTTTCTATTTATCTGTTTTTGTTTTATTTGTTAATTCGTGGGGTTTTTTTTTTAGATTCCATATATAAATGAAACCATATGCTGTCTTTCTCTGTCTAACTATTTTACCTGGCATAATACCCTCTAGGTTCATCCATGTTATTGAAAATGACAGAATCTTCTTTTTTATAGCTGAATAATATTATATATATATATACATACATATATGTGTGTGTGTGTATGTGTGTGTGTATCGCATTTTCTTTAACCATTCATCTGTTGATGGACTTTTAGGTTATTTCCATATTTTGGCTCTTGTGAATAATGTTACAATGAACATGGGGTACAGATATAGCTTCGAGATAGTAATTTTATTTCCTTTGGATAAATACCCAGCTGAGAAATTGCTGGGTATGATCATTCTACTTTTATTTTTTGAAGAAACACCATACTGTTTTCCATAGTGGCTGCACCAATCTGTATCCTCATTTAAGATATTTTCTTTCTTGTTTTTCTGATCCTATCCAGAAAATTCTTATACAGATTCTGAATTTGATCATATTTTCACCACAGCCAAAAGCTAAGAGAATTAGCCTGGTCCAAAAGGAAATCGGAACCACAGTAGAGGAAAATCCAAGCCTCAGTTTGAATGTGTGTCTCCTCATCTGTAAAACAAGGTTTGGATTGTGTGGTTTCTTCTAGCCCTTTGTACTCCAGCATTCTTTGATTATGGTACGTTTTCACCCATAACCAGGTTGAGATGCATCCCCCACTATGATGTAATAATCTAGGGTATTTGCATCATACATATAATTTTCTTCCAAATCTCTGGCATCGCTCTGCCAACACTGATCCATTATCTGAGTCAGACCACATAGTTCTGTAACTCAAATTTCAGGGCAGATTGACAGGTGGTTATGACAGCCAAATATACCCCAGGGGAAAAGGGGATACCAAGAAGTTAAATGGCTATGCCAACCAATGTTAGAGCAAGTGAAATCAGGCTTCTGCCTTCCCAAAGAGTAATCTTAACAGTCATAGAGCTAATGTTACATGGCCAAAAGAATCAGAAAGCTAAATCATATTAAGGGCTATTACTTGGGCTTCCCGTGAGTCCTCTCAATTCAACCTCTGGGTAAAGTAGACATCATCAGTCCCAGTGTAAAAATTAAGAAATGTTCAGTGGTGTGTTGGTTAATGTTTAATAATTCTATGAATGAGAGGGAGACCTAATTTTCCAGTTTTCCCAGTGTAAGACTCCCACCACAGCCAACATGACACTATTTGACATCAGTGAACACAGAATTAGGAAGAGATTCAAACACTCAGCTTTCTGACAGGGATGAGCCAGCTACAGCACAAACTAGAACCGAACTGTGTACACAGAAGTCAAGCAACTTGTCAAGGTCACCCAGCTAGAATGTGCTAAGTGAAGATTTGGACTCAGACCTTCTGACTTAAGCTATGCTCTTTAGCACTACTCTTGATATTTCTGTGTGAACAGCAAGGCTTCTGGAGCCAAGAACCCGAGGTTGTCTTTATTTGCGATAATACACCTGAAGTGATTTTTCCCAGAACATAGTCGGGTAAGGACTACCAAAACTCCATGGACATATTTTTCTTCCTCCAATTATATTACACCAGATTTCAAATGCCAAAAGAGTGAAAATTTCTACTAAAAAAAAAAAATTCAGACCTCAACTCTTGGTCCACTTGTCCAATAATAATGATATTTGAGTGCAAATCTGGGTCAGAGTTAGGGTTCAGGAGGGGAAGAAAGAGCTCCTCCTTCTTAACAGAACAAACACCAGACCTTGACTGGAGACAACCCCATCTATCCCTATCCCCATGACTGGTTGGCTCCGGTCTTGCCATTACTTATATGATTAATGTCAATCCCACCAGAGAGAAGTAACTTTTCCTTAGGGGCTGAGCTCAGTTTTTAGACACTGAGTAAAATGTTCTTATTCTGACCTTTTCTTCCTTTTATAAGTGGTTCTTTGAGTCAGGTAGACATCAGGAGAGCAAATGGGCAGCCAAATACTTGGCAAGAAGCTGTTAAATAATTTATTGCTTAAAACTAAGCAAAGTTCACTCTAGGATAAGGAGCTGCAAATGAAAATACATTTGAGGATAGGCGAGGTACATGGGTACAGTTTGTCAGACATGAGAGCACACAGATTTGTGAGACAGGCCCTACCTACATAATGTAAATATCTGTAATTTATATTAAATAATATTGTATAATTTATATAACTTAAATATATAATGTATAGACTTCTATCAGAATTGCTTAGCTACAAGGGACAGAAAATTGAAAATAATAGAGATTTTTCTCTCTTCCACCTAAAACTCATAAAACACGTCAAGGACCCACATCCTTTTATCTTTTCACTCTGCCATGCACAGCTTCCACTCACAAAGTCAACTCATGGTCAAACATGGCTGCTTTATCTTCAGGATTTTGTCACATGGTTTCAGTAGGCTACAAGGGAGGTTGAAATATTTGGATTTTATTCAAATTAGCCATGGGCCCAACTAAAAATCAGTGGTAAAGAAGATAGTAATAGATATTGAGAGACAAGTAACTCCTTCAGCCATAATCACGTGCTATGTACCAGGAACTATGTTAGCTGCTAAGGATGGTATATTAAACAGAGTTTGTAATGTACCAAGAGACAGATGTCTGAGCAAATAACTCTAAAATGCTGTATAATAAGTATTATTCTTGATATAAAAAAAGATACATGAGAGCAAAAAAAAATGAGGGAATAATTGATTTTGTTAGAATCAGGAGGAAATTAGGAAGGACTTTACAGAAAGGGGACATTTAAGCTTGGCCTTGAAGGATGAGTATGACTTTGCCAAGTTGGGAAAAGGGCGGGTATTAGATCAAGCTTGGCAGATGGAGCCATTAGTAGAGAGAGCCAGTGAATGTTTTTATCCAAATGCCTGACAATTAATAATCACCAATAAATTAATTGTATTAATTTTATTAAGGATTAATAAATCATTATTTATGATCTATATTATTTTCAGTAATGACAGAAAGCCACCACTGTTAAAATTTGCTTTTCGAAACATATTTAATATTCTAACTCTCTGAAATCACTACGTTATACTTTCTTCTCAAGCTTCCTCAACATTTGCCCTCAGCTTCTGAGCTCACCTATATTTTATTGAGCAGAGTGAAGTCATCAGATGGGAACAGCCTCTTTTCACTCTGCATTTGCCCTCTGTGTCTGTCTTCTCTCCTGCCTCAATGAGAAAAGTGTCCAATCTCCAGCCTTCTGAGTATTATCCCCTTGTGATCCCCAAAAAACTTTAGTTCTATAGTTTCATCTTTATTTTGCATTTTTCACCTATCCCTGTCTCCTGGTGCATTCTAGCCTGCAAACCTGTTTTCTGTCTAGGAGGGTTTTAAAACATGGCTGCAAATTCTTTGACTGCTTCCCATCAAGAGGTCGGGTCTCTCCCCTTCCCTTAAATCTGGGTGGGCTTGTGGCTGGATTGACCAATAGACTACAGAAGAAGTGATACTATGTGGATTCTAAATGCAGGTCACAAAAGGCTGTGTAGTTTCTGTCCTGTTCACGGGACACTCTCTCTTGGAGCCCTGAGGCTACCATATAAGAACTTCAATTACCCTGAGGTCACCATGCCAAAGAAGTCACAATTAGGCACTGCAGTTCACAGTCCCAGGGGAGCCCTGCCTTCTAGTCATCCCCACCAAGGTGCCAGACCTAGGAGTGAAGCCATCTTGAACCCTCAAAACCAGCCCATTTAACAGCTGAATGTTACCAGTGACTCTAGTTGATGGAATGTGTAGCAAAACAACCATCCAGCCATGCTGGGACCAAACTCCTGAGCCACGAAAATCATGGACTAGAATATAAACCACTAAGCTTTGTTGCTTAAGCCACTAAGTTTTGGGGTACATGTTAGGCAGCAGTCAATAACTACAACAGTATATCTCACCTTAGATTTTGAACTTTACCTTGCCCCATTTTTCTGCTCAGTAAAACTTCTCCAAAAATTTAAGAAGACTAACACACACTTTCTAATGTCCTTAACTCACTCCTCTCTGGCTTCTGTTCCTAATCCCCCCAAAACCCTACCATTATCTAGGTCAAAAATGTCCTCCATTATGCAGCCTCTCAAAACCTGCTTGTCCATGCCTTCCTTAATAAAATACTGTTCTCTCTCAACTTCTCGACTTTCATGATTCCAAACTTTCCTGAGTTTCCTCCTACCTCCCTGGTGACTCCTTCTCAGCCTGCTAGCTCCTTCAAATGTCAGCTTAGTCCCCTTCTCTTCCCTCTCTATGCACTTTCCCGAGATGGCCTCAACCAATCTATTGGCTTTAAGCACCATCAATATGATGATGCCTCCAAATTTAACTCTCCAGCTCTGACCTCTCCCCAGAATTCCAGTTATTTCCTCAACATCACCTTCAGAGGTCTCCCAGATATCTCAAACTTAATAAAGCCAAAGTAGGGCCTATGATTTTCCTACCCTAGATCTGTAGCTTTCTTGGATTTCTCTACCCAAGTGAATGAATCTCAATCCATCCAGTCCTCAGGTCCTAGAGCCTAGGGATCATCCTTGATACCTTCTTTTCTCTCATCCTTCGTGCATTAGTTTCCTATGGCTGTCGTAACAAATTACCACAAACCTGATGGCTTAAAACAACACACAATACACAAAACAACACACAACACAACACAACAAAACAAAACACAACACAAACTCTGACTGTTCTTCTGTAGAAGATCCCAAATAAGAAAATATATTTGACCAGTAACAGAAAAAGCAGAAGGCACAGTTAGTAGACACTCATTCATTCAGCAAATATTTCTTAAGCATGTATCATGTGCAGGTAGTACCAGACACTGGGATGCAGCAGGGAACAAGCTGGACACAGCCCCCAGGCTAACAGAGCTCTAAAACCAGACCTCGGCGACATGATCGGGCGCTCACACTATTTGTGATGGTTTTTTCTTCTACCCCTCCTAAACTGGGAACTACTCAAAGGCAGGGTCCAGGTCTTGTTAATCTGTGAGTCCCCATTTTCTATACTGAGAGCCTGGGGCACATACTGGCATGTTCTTGGGATATGTGTGCTGAATTGCTAAGCCTGAACCAATTCCTTTAGTTTACAGATGAAAAATACAAGACAGACAAAAGCTTAAGAATATAGACATTGTGCCAAATAGAATAGTAGAGGTGTTCCAGATGCAAATCCAGTTTTCTGTCTCAGTTTAACGACCTTTTACACATGTGCTATCTCTGGCTGTGGTAAATTCCAGAATGTGGTTTATAAAAACAGCCCATGTACTGTTCTGTCCCATTTCCTACAGCCACGAGCAAAATAAAGTGGCAGATTAAAGTCTGACCTCTCATTTCAGATTGAAACTTTTTTGTTACAGATTTTAAAAGGATCTCAAATAATATTTTTTAAAATTCTAAGCATTCTGCAAATCCTCGTGCCGAAACCTTGCTACTATTGAGTGACGCCTCAACAGGAAAATAAACATGAGTCTCAACCCATGACTTTTATTCCCTCGAGATCATTTCCCCACAGGCAGTTCAGCCACATCAGCGGAGCCCACTCAGATATCTTGGTCCTCACCACCTGAAAAGCCTCTTTTCTGCATACCATTCCATAAGAGCTGGCTGCCCGGAGACTTGACAGCCTGGTACCATATCCTCCCACAATCACCCTCCCCTTCCTTGGGCTTATCACTGGTGTCAGAGAAGAATGCAGCTTTCAATTTGTACATTCCAACTCCTGCACTTAGAAGAAGAGCCCTCAGCAAAGCCAGTTGCCGTCAGTCTGGAGGGCAGGGTGGGGGCAGCGGGCTGAGCAAGTCACTTGTCATCTAGGCCAGCCCCCCTCACTCCACCCTAGGTTTCAGAGTTGTGAACAGACCTGGACAGGACCCCCTCGGAAAGCACCAGTTCTGAGTCTCTGGAGCAGCTGGGATTAGGGGTATTCATTTCTGGAGTTCTGGGAATGGGATGAGAATGGCAGGGATCAGAACCCCTTGAAACTCTGACTGATGACCTGACATTGGCTAGGTATGTTTCCTTGCCACACCTGTGGGAAAAAGGCCCACAATGCTAATGCCAGGGAAGGTGAGACTTGGTCTCCCGGGCAAATAAGCCAGAGCCCAGAATAGAATAGTGAGAATTAGATCACCCCTCTTACTCACTAGATAATTGGGACTCATCTCTGTAACCACAGACAAATCAATTTCCCTCTCTGGGGTTCAGTTTTCTCCCTCTAAAATGGACAGGGAGGAAACCAGATAAGTTCTAAAGTCACTTCTAAGGCCAAGGATCCATGACTCTGATTTTGATCTAAAGCCAAAAAAGAAGTGTTGCCAAGCATATAATTACTGGTTCTTTTTTTTTCCCCTGTAGGCTATGGTTCTACTAACACTCTAACCTCGTGATCTTCTTCCACAGCATCTTTCTCCCAAAGATCCATGAGAAATTTCTTTGTGATTTAATTCTCTCCTTCCACCTCCATCCCCACCCCACCCACTGTGCCCCAGTTCAACCCTCACCTGAGCCCTTCCGAGGCTGGGATGCTAGGGACCTGGGCTGCGAACCTCAGGCACTTGAATGTAATGTTTACTGTCTTGCATCCTGCCCCATCCACTCCAGGGCACCATGAAGGACATTCTGACTTACCACGTACTCTTCCCATTCATTTGTTAAACATTTGTCCCAAGTACCAGACAGCACCCTGGTCACCCGGGCTACCAAGAAGAATGGCATGGCCCAGTTCTCAGGAATTTTAGTACTAAGTTAGGGAGCCATGTCATCCACCTGATGACAGTCAGCCCAGGTCACCTAGGAGTGAGCCCCAAGGGAGAGCCTACTTGGGCAAAATCTTAAAGGGTGCTACAGCAGAGGCTGTTGGTGCCCATCCCTTTAGCCCTCCCTGGAGTTGCTCGATCCATGCTCAGAGCAAGCCAGGCAAGCTCAGGAGTGAAAGCCACAGGAAGATCCGAGGGTCCCAGAGAAGCCGAGTGACCTGCTCATTAACACGGTGCCTTCCTTTCTCTGTCTCACTTCCTTACTCATTCTCCATGCCGCTTGGAATCACCTCCCAAATAAACTACCTGCACCTCAGTCCCCATCTCAGGGTCAATTTTTGAGGGAACCCACGGGAGGTATGGAGGGTGAGCTGAAATGGTCAAGGGGGAGAGAGAGCCGCTTAGGTAAAGTGATGGCAGGCAGGAGGTGGAATGGCTTTTGGCATGGCGTGGCATTTGGAGGACATACACTTTTTGGTCCCAGGACTTTGTTGTGGGACTTTAGCATCCTTGTCTGCAGGGGACAAACACTTCATTCATCTTTTTGTGACCTCTCAGAGGTGCTGGAAGAGAAGGTGGCCGACGCCTTCCCAAGAGGTGCCCAATGGCCCTACTCAGGCATCTGCTTCAGCTCTGGGCCCTGAGGGCCCCAAGGAATGGGCCCTGTTTCTTCTGAGAATGAACTGCTCATCTGTGAAAGGAAATTTCCCAACCCGCCTGGCTTCTTGCATGATTTGGATCTATCTAAATATTTGGAAAACGTGCTCTTGTGCTTATAGGAAATATTACAGTGTCAAATGCTGAAGCCTATGGAAGACAATGTAAAAGCAGTGGTTAAGTCAGACAGACTAACTAGCTGAGTGCTTCAGAGCCTAGTCAGCCTTTGTGAGCCGAGGTTTCCTTATCTATAGCATGGGAATATCAGCCAGAACCTGGTGAGGATTCAGTATGATAATGCACAGGACCTTAGGCTCTGACTGTGACAGTGTTCAATTTAAAAAGTGTGACTGTGCTGAAAAGCAGAGAACACCCCCTGGGGCAAGGCCAACCTGCCACCTGAGTGAGACAGGTAGGCAAACTCTGCTATGCAAGGTCTGCCACCAGACTCCCCAGCTCAAAAGCTTAACTGGGCAGGCCACCCAAGGTGTGTCTGCCTGGGTTGAGTATGACCAGAGCCAGAACAACAGAGCCGTCCAGAGGGCCGAACCTGGACAATAGGTCCGCCTGTCCAGCCAGGCCCTTTGCTGCCATTGGTGAACTAGCCAACAAGCAGTGGGAACGAGAAGTTGGCTCAGAGGGCCTGGGGCTCTAGGCAAGTGCAGGGTGATGACCTCAGGGGAGTTCCAAGACCAGGGCCTCTCCAGGTTCCAACATCACCCCCTGGGGTCCTCTTTTGCAGCCTTCCATGAGGAGCCAACTTACTTCATCCTCAGGCTCTCTGTTCAAACAGGAGTTTTTCCATGGATTCGGCTTCCTCTCATCTGGGCAGCCCTGCCTGAACTTCCGAGACCTCTGCTGGCCTCAGATGGTCCATTGCCCCTAGAGTAGACCTGGCAGCTCTAACTCAGAGAGAAGTTGATGTTTTAATTGACCTGCTGGGTGTTCTCTGTACCCGGTGAACCAAGCAAAGGCAGAGGTGGGGACTCACCTGAGGCTGACCCCTGACCCACACACTGGTCCTCTCACCTCCCCACCTTTCCCTCTCACTTGGCCTCCTGTGTTGTCCATGGCGCAGCATTTCCACCTCTGGGGCCTGGGCTCCCTGGGTGGTGACTGCACTGCCCCAGACAGGGTTGCACAGAACAGGCCCCTCCCTGCCCCAACCTGGGATGGATGCAGGAATGCTTCTGAGCAGCAAGGCCCTGGCTGGCACTGAGGCTGAAAGGCTATTTTGAGGCTTTGGGTGGAGAAGGCCTCAAAGAGATCCCCAGGAATGTGCAATTATCCAATTAATCCAACATGCCAGTTCCGAGGTATCCTGGGGTTCTTCAGGGCTGCTCAGATAAGGATTGACTGGAGGAAAGACCCCTGCAGTTCTGATCTCAGGGTCAGTGTTCAGGAGGCTGGCAGTGAACAGCCCCTGGCCTGGGGGTGAGGGAAGGTGCAGATCAAAGGTCCTCAGACTAAATGAACAGTTTTATAAGTCGGAAGGGAGAAAGGCGCTGTCTGCTCTAAACAAATGTGCTCTAAACAAAGCTCATCCAGCATCACTACAGCTTCAGGGAGACCTGGGCCTCTTGGTAACCAGGATCAATAACCCTAACCATGAGTCGAGAATGCTCTTTCTGCATGTCTGCCTTTTTTATTAATTCCCACCACTTATGAGAGACAAACATCGGAATTGGCTCCTAGAAAAACCAAATCAGCTCTTCTTGTGTCCCCTGGATCTGGTTTGAGCCTGCCTCTCTCCCAGACTCCTCTGAAGCCCCCTCTCTGGCCGCTGTTTCCCATAAATCTCTGCAGGCCTTCGAATGGACTGAGGTACCTTCCTCCTTTGGGGTATGGGGCTTCCTCCTCATACTGGCTCACCATTCAGCATCCAACCATCCCGGAAAATGGGAACCACATGGCAAGAGGATCAGATTCCTGGGAGGTGACACTGCGCCTCTGCCTCACTGTACCCATTAGCGCTCAGCCCTCCCCTTGGCCAGGGAGAGCTGACTCCCTCTGTTTCTCAGCCTGGAAAGGAGGAGTAAGGTGAAGTGAAGATGGGAGAGGGCTGGGAGGAGGTGCTGGGTATGCAAAGGGGCAGGCTCAAGTCCAGAGTGAGAGGAGGAGACAAGCAAATGAAGGCGTTGGCTAAAGACCACAGTGTGAGAAAGGAGGGGCTGCAGGAACTGGGGTATCGCAGGCCCTCTCGGTGGGTGGGGCTGCAGGGCAGGGGCGTCTGGGAAACAGGCCTCCCTCTGGAATTCAGAGTTGAGCTGCTGTCTAAGTCACTGGCTCTTGGAATCTATAAGACAAGATTGAAGACTGCAAAGGGGCATCCAGAGGTCCCAGATTCTAAAAGGTCAGCTTCCGGTGAGTATGACATACTGCTGGACACATGGCTTCCTTGCCTTAGTTTCCAGGATCTTTCTCGCTGCCTTGACCCCTAACCAGCAAGAGGGAGGCTGGGGTGGTTGCCCAGAGACCTAATGGTCAGCAGAGACAGCTGGGAAATGAGTACACACCTATAGAAATGAAGGAGTATCAAGGGGCGACCTCACGGCCATGACCTGCTAGAAGTAGCTCTGCAGCCCCCAGACCAGCCCATGGCTGCCTGATCTACCCCCACCTGATCTCTCAGCTGCCCTGTACAATCCTGGATACTCCAGAAACTCCATGCCTAGTAGCCCTCAGCCGTCCCTCCTGGGCATGACTGACCTCAGGAGACATGGCTTTTGTTGGGACCAAAAAATGTCTGACTCCAGGTTCCCAAGCCTCACAGCTGTTTGAGAGCTCCTTTCTTCCCTGAAAGCAACTCTGAGTTGTGCCCTCCCAAGAAAGAAACTCAAGATCTTATTTTAAAATGTGACCTGCAAACCATACCACATGCAAACCACAACTCATCTGCAACTCATCAGTTGTAGGGGGAAAATTGGGGCAACTGAATTTCCTTGGGATTGACAAAATCTTCCTCTAGTCCCATCTTTATAGTCCAGCAGAACTTTTTCCCTGGCTGAAGTCATTCGTTGCACACCTGGGGAGAGTTTACAGGAATAAAGGACATGTTCCCCTCCCTGGGGAAGTTCATGGGATCAGGACAAGTAAATGAAGGGAGTTACCGGGAGGTTCAAGCCCAGACAGGATAGATGGGGGAGGCCTTCTGCAAAAGGTCCCCGGTGAATTAGCATCCACATAATGAGACGGAATTAGAGGGAAAGGCATCACTGGGAGAAGGAAGGGCAGGAAGTGCCACGGCCTATGTGTGGAGGGGATGGGGAAAAGCAGGTAGGGGCAAAGTCACTGCACACCCAGTAACGCTAGGAAAGTCCACTGCCTCCCAGGGAGCATCTAAGGCTTGTGGTCCCCCTCAGAGCCTGGGGGTAGGGGGAACATTTGCCTTTCCTTCGGTGGTTTCCGCTGGATTTAATGGGCTGTCGCGTTGTTCTCTCCCCAGGCACGCGCCATGTGGTGGGCCCTGCTGCTGCTGCCGCCAATGGCGCTGCGCACCAGCAGGGCAGGGCCTCTTCAGGAGAGGGTCCCTCTTTTCTGGATCACTCAGCAGGGGCCCTGGGGGAGCGAGGCCAGCAACACCACGGGCTCACCCTGCGAGGATCTCTTCGCAGCGGGGAACACGACCTTGACCCTGGCGAACCGTAGCCTAGAGCGCCTACCGAACTGCCTGCCCCGCACGCTGCGCAGCCTGGACGGGAGCCACAACCTGCTGCGCGCCCTGAGCGCGCGGGAGCTCGGCCACCTACCGCAGCTGCAGGTGCTGACGCTGCGCCACAACCGCATCGCCGCGCTGCGCTGGGGCCCAGGCGGGCCGGCGGGGCTACACACGCTGGACCTCAGCTACAACCAGCTGGCCTCCCTGCCTCTGTGCGCCGGGCCCTCTCTGGGCAGCCTCCATGTGCTGGAGCTCGCGGGGAACCCTCTGCAGACGCTGCCGCCCAAGGCCTTCACTTGCTTCCCAGCGCTGCGCCTGCTCAACCTCTCCTGCACCGCGCTGGGCCACGGCACCCAGGGGGACATCGCCGACGCCGCCTTCGCGCCCCTGGCCACGCTCGAGGTCCTGGACCTCAGCAGCACGTTCCTCACGCAGAGTGAGTCCCGAGGCCCTGGGTTCTCAGAAGCATGCTGGGGATGCTCTCAACTTCCTCCAGGGGTGTCAACTTCCTCCAGGGGTGGTGACCTAGATCCTAGCTCGCAGTGCCGCTCATAGATAATCCTAGCTACATTTCCCCAGCCAAGTGGTCCCTGTTCAAAGCGCCATACAGACGTGAACTCCTTGAGTTCCAAGAGGTGGGAACAGGAAGGTGAATGACTGGCCCGAAGTCTCACAGCTTATTAAGTGAGCTTTCTGGGTCTAGAGCGCAAACTTTTTAGCCACGTGATTCTACCGGCACACCGATAAATGCTCCTAGGATGGAGAAGGGGATGTCTTGGTCTTAGCACTGAACACGCAGTTCATGTGGAGCAGTTTGTGTTCTAAGGGTGAACTCGTTGGCTTTTCTACTTAGTTGACTAAACTTGTGTCTGTAAATGTTGACTCCTTCAAAAAAAAAGACACAAGAGGAAGGTGAGAATACCAGTTCTCTTGTACTTAGTGTGTTCTGACTCTGGTTCTCGGGTTATTATTTAAAAAAAAAAAAACAAAACACTTCATGTATCTATGATCACCTGTTCCACCATAGACAAAGAAAGAAAAGAGCGAAAACTGGAAACCAAGGGGAAGGGAAACTTCTCCATGTGTCAGGAGAGCCACAGAGTTAGATTTCTGGACCTCCTTGAGCCTTGCTCCTCTTCTCCTTCTTCCTCACCTTCCTCAAAAATTCCCCCACTCATGGCAACCACCGGAGTGAAGTGTGGGGTATATCTGTGTGAAGTTTGGGGTGTCTCTGTGTGGAGAGGGTGGGTCAGCAGCAGACTTGGAGACAGTGCCCTTGGTTCGAGTCCTGGCTCTATCCTTTCCCAGCTGTGTGACCTTGAGCCATTCATTCTCCTCTCTGGCCTCAGCTGCCTCAGGTCGAAAGGAAGAAAGGACCCGTCATCTCTGAGGGCCCTTCTGGCTAAAACAGCCCATGCTTCTGAGATTCGCAAAGCTGCCACTGTGCCCATGCTCAATGGTGACCTTCAAAACTCACCCGTCACTCTTGGTGTTTCCTTAAGGTTGCGCCAGCCTCCCGGGTTTATGCCTTCCTGAGTGGTAGGAAGTTTCCCCTGTGTTTCAGTTCAGTCAGGGTGGATCAAAGACCTGCCGAAGCTCTCATCCCTTCACCTGAGGAAGATGCCCAGGCTGAGGAGCCTGGAGGGAGACATTTTCAAGATGACCCCTGACCTGCAACAGCTGGATTGTCAAGATTCGCCAGCACTTACCTCTGTCCAGACACACATCTTTCAAGACACTCCCCGCCTACAGCTCCTTCTGCTCCAGAAGTAAGTGTTTCCAAATCACATGGCCGAATTATGCCCATTACACTATGTTGAACAGGTGTAACTATTTTATAGAACACACCAGACCTTCATTTTCCTCCTATGGCTCCTTTAAATCCTTTCTGGGTGTTTGTTCTTCCTCATCCTTTGGGTAATATCTTAGGCAGGTCCCAGCTAGTCCGTCCAGCCTACATATCATGTAACTCAGTCTTGTTTAGGGTAATATGGAAACTCCAAACTCTCATGCATGTAAGGTTTCCCTTAAGCCCCAGATGAGAAACCTTGGGAAGAGGGGATGAGGGCATTGCATTCTCTATTTCTCTATCCACCTGCTTTCCCCTGTGGGAAGAAAGCCCCTTCCAGGGTTTGAGTGGGTCTAGGGAGAAAAAGTGAGAGGGTAGGAAGGTCCTACTTGCAGTGGGGACCCAGGGTTGGTGCCCTATGTCCCAGCGATGTCCAAAGTGTCACTATATCCACCCTCCTTTCCTGACTTCTAACAGGAAGGGCAGCATCCCTTTGAAGATGACCCCAGGCTGTCTCCTTTCCTAGGCACCCACATCTGGGTCCTGGGAAGGAGGCACCTTTGCCCCACCATTACTCTCAATGTAGCCACTTTGTTTACTCTGCTGGTTCCCACCCTAATCACAGTACTTCACTTTGGGGCTTTTTATGAGGAGTAGGAAGACAGACCATGCAGAGCTTAGTGCAGTGCCTGGCACATGGTGCATGCTCTATAGCATTAATGAAGATGATGGTGGTTCGTGGTGAAGGAGATGGTAACAATGACAGTCGTAGTGGTAATGGTGATGGTGATGATGTTGATAGTGTGGTGAATTGATGATAGTGATGGTAATGGTGATGATGATGGTGGTGGCGATGACATTGATGAGAATGAAATCATCTCTGGCTCAGACTCCTCTTTTGAGCTTTACACTGATGCAGCATTGTGTATAAGGCACCAGATGTGGAGCCAAACTGCCTCGGCTTAAGGGACAAGTTATTTAATGCCTTTATGACTCAATTTCTTCATCTGTGAAATGGGGATAATGGCCGAATTCTCTCCCATTGAATTGTTGAGAGAGGAAATGCTTTGATATGCCGGGCACAGAACAAGAGTTTCAGATTATTATTATTAATGAGAATTTGCACTAGACGTTTCATAGGTCTTTTAGTATCCAGCAGGCAATTGGATATGTGAGCCTGGAGCTTATCACAAGGCCTGGGCTGGAGATACCTGAGAGTCTTCAGCCCAGAGATGGTGGAAGAAACATACAGCGATAATGCTGCTGGCGATAGTGGTGGATGGAGGTACTGGCAATAATAACGTTGTTAATCGTGATGATGGTTTTGGTGATGATGGTGGCAGTGATGATGACAGCACAGCCCCTGCTTCCAGGGACCTCATAGTTCAGTGTAGGCAGCAGACATCTGCCAGTTGTCATAATACATTATGATCAGTAACAGAGGCACACACCACATGTTGTGTTATAAGACAAGTAGGGCTAATGATCAGCTCCATCAGATCGTAGAAGAACATCTTTAAAGGTGAGTTCAAACTCACCAGATGAATGCCAGAGGAGAAAGACAACCCAGACCCCAACACAAACAGGCATGCCTGGTTCAGAAGTGGTGACCACCTTCTCTCATCCCTGCCCTTCTCAATTCACTGCAATCTGACCACCCACTTCAGCTCCGGAACCAGTGGCATTTCAGCTGCTAAATACAGTGGATACTGCTCTGTCCATTGAGCCTCTTGTTGATTCTTTCCTCCCTATCAACACTCTCTGTCTTCTTCACCTCGGAATGCTGCCCTGGTGCTTCTCCAGCCTTCCTGTATAGGCCTCTTAAAGTCCTTGGCTATTTCCATTTCCAACTTTTTTGCATGTCGTTTCTCACCATACATGCTGACCCAGCACTGTCTCCATCACCATATCTGTTGCCTCCTTTGCCATCTCTGTGCTGTAGACACTCAGTTAAGTATCTCCAGCTCAAGCGTTTTGATAAGCACCACGCCCATACATCTAACTGTCTAGATGCTGAAAGACCTACGAGACATCCAGTGTGAATGCCCAGAAATCATCATCATCATCATCATCATCATCATCATCATCATCATCATCTGAACCTTTTGTTCTGTGCCAGGAATTTTTAAGACACATATTAAAGCATTTCCTCTCCCAACAATTCAAAGTGGGGAGAATATGGTCATTATCCCCATTTCACAGATGAGGAAATTGAGCCAAAGAGGCATTAAGTAACTTGCCCCAGTTCACACAGCTAGCTAGTAAGCAGTGGAGTCAGGACTTGAGCCCAGGCAATTTGGTTCCACATCTGATAAACTTAAATACTGCATGAGTCTAAAGCTCAGAAGAGTAGTTGGAGCCAGAGATATAAATCTGGTAGTATAAAGATTAAATTTGAAGCCATAGATGTTAGTAAGATCAGAAATTTAGATAGAAGAGGGCCCAGGACTGAGTCTTAAAGAACCCAAACTTTTAAAATCAGGAAGAGGAAGAACCAGGAAAAGAAACCACGAATGTACCACCAGTGAGGGGAGAAAAACTGGGAGCGTGTGATGCCCTGGAGGCCAACAGAAAAGAGTTTCACGGAGAAGGGAGTGGTGGGCAGAACTGAATGCCCTTGAGAGGCCTAGTCATCTGAGGACAGAGGAATAACCCTAGGATTGGGTGTTGGTGACATTCATTCTCAGTGGAGCCAGAGGAGAGTATGTATGTTCAAGAGTCAGTGCTGGTGTAAACAGCTCTTAAGTTTGGCTTCCCTGTCACTGGATCCAGCTTGGTCTCAACAGCCCCTTCCCAGCTTTAGGTTAAGTTCTCATCATTTCCTACCCCACTTACCAAGGGCCTTGTAACCAGGGACTCTGCCTTCAGGGACCCACCCTTCAGTGTAGGTTGATCTTAAACGCTTCTGTGCCATGGACTTCTTTGGCAGGCTGGTACGGCCTATAGGCCTTTCTCAAGAATGTTTTTATGTGCATAAAATAAAGTACATAAGCTTACAAAGAAACCAATTATAGTTATAAAAATATTTCTAAATGGTGTTTTAGGAATATACGTGTGTGTGGTGTGCTTCTTTATTTAATACCTTAAATAACAAAATCCAGCAGCAGATCTAATATCTTCGATAATTTTGATGATTATAAATGACAAGAAACTACTGAAAAGTGATATGGAAATACCTATGATTTCTATTGGATATTCGCCCATGGCTTGTTGCCTTCATTCATTGTTAAAGCAAATGGTAAATTTTGACAGTGAAATGTAGTATCCTCCATCCATGTTCACAGACCTGTCTCTGTGGACCTCAGGTTAAGAACCCTTAAATCCAGTCACTACATGCAGCCTGGAGGTCTAAATTATAAGCCTCCTGCCAAATGAAACCCTTTTAGTACTTTTCATGGCTTGAAGAAGGTTCATTTCTTGGCTGGCTTATCCTGGGCCCCACCTCGCACCACCAGTGATCCAGCTGGGAGGAGGGAGCCTCTTCCTTTCTTGCTACTCTCAAGCCTCTGAAGCTTGTTAAATTCTACCTTCCCTGCTGGATTCCCTCTCTGCCCCCTCAGCCTGGCCTAATCTTGGCTTTCCTCAGCTCACCCACTTTCCTCCCCTGGGAGGCTATCTGATAAAGAGTGGGTGACATTTTGGTGCCCTGGTACAGCCAGCACCCTCTGAAGAGCAGATAGGAGCCTTCCTGGCGGCTCTGCCAACTCCGCATGCTCAAAGCCCTTGCAATATTTCTGCAAAGAAGATAAAAAACTATTTGGAAGAACAAACGGAAACTTCTTTCACGCTAGGGCTGTGTCAGTTCAGACGCAGAATACCCCTAAAGGGGGACATGCACTAGGACGTGAGCCAGATTCTCCTTTGCCTCCTGGGAGATGAGAAACACAGGGAGAGAGGCCCCAGCAAACCCAGTTAAGTAAGGTCCATATATGTGAGGCCATCCTAAATTTTCTGGCCCCAGCTGAGGTGGCCCAGACCACAAGAACCACTAAACCAACCCACAGAATCAGGAAAAAGAATAAATATTTATTGTTTTAATATACTAAGTTTGGGGGAAATTCTCTACTTAGCAACAGCTAACAGATACTTTTTAGTGAGCTATCTTCCAATGGACAGGTGTGGCGGGCCATCAGCTACAGTCCAACTGCAAAGGTACATGTCCAAGATTCTCATTAATTAAGAATTCCTGCCATTCCTTGAGACTAGTCTATAATAACAATATTTTACTTTTGTGTAGAGATTTACATTTATAAACAATTTCTTCATCACAGACTCTTTTTAATATAACCAGTGGGCAGGGGAGTTGTCTCCATATCATCTATATCATTCATATAATGGATGATATTGACTGGGTTGGTGTCTCCACTTTACAGATGACAAAAAAAGGAAGTCCAAGGTCATTAAGATTTTTGCCCAAAGTAATATCTAACTCCTAACAGAATAATTCCCCCATGGCACCACCATGACTCTGGGAATAGTTCTGACCTGATCGTAAAAGGCTGACTTAACTGGTTTTCTGTGTATTTCAGCTGCAACTTGAGTTCCTTCCCTCCTTGGACCCTGCACTCCTCCCAGGTCCTATCCATCAATTTGTTTGGCAACCCCCTCACTTGCAGCTGTGAGTTGTCCTGGCTCCTCCTGGATGCAAAGAGAATTGTCCTGAGCAGGTAACATATTTACAAAAGAGGTGACTGAGGGGTGAGGGTCAGCCCCCCAGAGCTGAAGTTCTTGCAGCTTATGTCTTGCTCACATATCCATGCTGGGAAGGTTGGCAGTATCGGGCAGGGCAGCTGTCCCCCATGTTGTCACACTCAGGAACCCAGGTGATGGAGGCTTTGCCTCCCTTCCAGTCAGCCAGAGGGGCGGGCAGCAGGGAGGAGTAGACATAGGACATTTTAATGAGCCAGGTTAGGAGGTGGTGCTCATCACTTCCACTCACATATCCTGATGGAACATTAGTCAGCAAATCACGCTTAACTGCAAGGGACACTGGGAAATGTAGTCCAGCTCTGTGCCCAGTAGGAAAAAGAAATGCACTCTGTGAACAGTTGGCTTGTCAATGTCGAAGCAATGTTAGCAGTGCCCCATTTTACAGACGGATTGGGACCCAAAAAGGGGGAGATACTTGCTTAGATTCATGCAGCTGCTGGGCGGAGAAGGTGGAATTCATCTTCCTCCAAAACTGTGCTCTTAACCACTGGACCCTCCTAGGTCCCCAAAACAGAACCTGGCCTCCTGTGTCATTCAGTTCAAGGCCAGTGAGCTTACAAAGCTCCCATGGGACAGGAGTCCTATGAAGACTTCTCATTGGCTCTTGGCTGAAAGAGCTAGTTTTGCAGTGGGGAGACATGCCCAGGCTAGCCACCAGGAAAGGATGGGGCTGGGGACATCTCTGGTCTTGAGCACCGTCAAACCAGTTCCAACAGCTAACCTGTCCTCTTTGCAGCTCACTCTCATTCAATGGGGGTTCTTTTCTTACCTCCCACCCAAGCCTGGATATCAAGCAAGGCTCAGTCTGCCCCCCTTGCCCCTTCACATTATCTCTGAAGTCAAACACCCAGGCCTTTTGCAGTGAAGGGTCTCGCTTTGTATTAATGAAAAAGTTCAGAGTGCATGCTCTCGACACCACTTATTACTGTTCACTTTGGCTGCATTACTTAACCTCTCTGGGTCTCTACCTCCTCATCTGTAAAATGGGGATAATAGTGCCTACTTCATTAAATTAAATTAGCCGATACAGTAAAGTGCTAACAATTGTCCCTAGCAAGTGGTAAGCACTCAGAAAATGTTAGTTGGTATGTGTGTCGTTACTAGTATTCATGGCCCGGGAGCAGGTAGGTGAGAACAGAACTGCCCACTGTACTTAGAGAATCTGGGCCTGCCTTTCACAGTCCTTCCCCCATTTGCTGACCATGCTATATAGGCAGTTAGTTCTTCGTTCTGCACTTCCGTTTCCTCCTGCACAATGGGAGTGATGATAGGCACCTCCTCCACAGGTTGCCCAGAAGGGCAGAGAGAGGTAGTACGTGTCTAGTGTGTACCTGGCATGTGGTACCTGGAAGATGTGTTGACAAGGTTTTGGCAGAGCATAGTCTGCACTGAGGACTCAAAGCCCAGCACAGGAGCAACCCTGATGCCAAACACCTTCTAACTGGTTGGCCTCCCCTCTAGGGCAGCAGACACTATGTGTGCACCAGCTGCAGGATCCCAAAGTGCCTTCTCAGCCCCTCTCCTGCTCTCCCAGCTGCCCAGTGTGTGCCATTCTGACCAAAGCACTACCCTCCTTGATTCCAACCCACCCTCCTCTGTCCGCTCCACCCATGCGCCATCTACACAGGGTCCCTCCATCCTGCGGGGCACGGTCCCCTCCCCTCAAGCTGCAAGAGGCCAACGGAGTGTCACCAAGGCCCCCTCCCACGCTGTGGGGCCCCCCACACAAGCTACATGGCCGCACAGCCTTGTTGGAGAGGGGGCCACCACCCCCACTACCATCTCTACAGTAGGTTCCAGCAACTCCGCCAATCCGCCCAGGGCCGCAAACACAGCTGAGACAGAGCGCAGAGAACATGCTACCTGGCTTGTCCTTGACCCTAATGTCTCAGCTGTTTCCACCCCATGGGCCGGCAAACACCCCAGTCTCTTCCCTGCCTCCCCAAACCCAGTGAGCACGCCCGAGCCCGCCTGGAGGACACAGGCGACCCCACAGGCTCTCCACCCGAGACCTTCCGAAGGTGAAATTCCAATCTTGCTATTGGATGACTCCAGTGAGGAGGAGGAGGAGAGGAAGAAGGAGGAGGTAGGAGCCCCTCCAGAGGACGTCCCCTGTGACTACCACCCCTGTAAGCACCTCCAGACCCCCTGTGCAGAGCTGCAGAGGCACCTGCGGTGCCGGTGTCCAGGCCTCAGCAGTGAAGACACCATCCCAGACCCTCCCAAGCTGCAGGGGGTGTCTGAGACCACGGACACGTCCACACTCGTCCGCTGGTGCGCCCCCAACTCAGTGGTGCGCAGCTACCAGATCCACTACTCTCTGGAGGGCTGGCCGGGGAACCAGTCGGTGGTGAGGGACATCTACGCCACTGCCCGGCAGCACCCCCTGTACGGGCTCTCGCCAGGCACCACTTACCGCGTGTGTGTGCTAGCGGCCAACAGAGCCGGCCTGAGCCAGCCGCAGGCCACGGGCCCGTGGCGGCCGTGCGCTGCCTTCACCACCAAGCCCAGCTTCGTGCTCGTCTTCGCGGGGCTGTGCGCGGCCAGCGGCCTGCTGCTCGTCAGCACCGTGCTGCTGTCCGCGTGTCTCTGCAGACGGGGCCGGGGCCCGGCGACACGCCGGCAGCACTATGACACACACCTGGTGGCTTACAAGAACCCAGCCTTTGACTATCCGCTGAAGCTCCAGACCTTCAATTAGCCCAGTTCCCTCCACCAATTGAAGTCGAATTGCGGAACTAACTGCTGGTGTGCAGAAAAGACGACACAGAGTCAAACAATGCCCTATCCTATCAGCTCTGAACGTCTGTAATTCTTGTGAAGCCGGCACTCCTTCCACACACACACAGAATTTGCCAGGCTAGTTTCTCAGTCTAAGGAACTTGTCTTCCTTCTACTTCACTGCCTGTTTCCAAAAATGTGGCAGTCTACACCAGACGACTTCTATTGTGATGGGGCGTTCTTGTGTGTTGTTTTATTTGGTTGTTTGCTTTTGTAGAAATCAGCCTCTCAGTGTCTAGTAGACTAGTATTGTGTGTGGAAGAGATAAAACAAATTCCACAATCCAGCTTTATACTATACTGAAAGGAACATCCTCAAGTCATTTTAGGGAAGTTCACTCACGGTCAAGCCTATAGGCAAAGCACGTGATATTCAAGGAATCAACTCCAGTGGATTCTTAATCTGAGAAGTGGGGGTAAGGGAAAAGAGAACTGGTTATTTTTCCTGAGGACCTCTGGGTTTCGTAGTTGCATTCTAGGATATGGCAAAGAATGTGCTTCTCTAGCTTTTAGTTAAAACCACAGTCCTCTGGGTACATTCGTGAAACACAGGAAAAGGCTGTCCTTAAAGTGTTTACTGAATTTCACCTAAATGGATAAAGGAACTGTGAACTCTTTTTTAAGGAAGCAGAATGAGCTCTCAGGAAATTTTTCTTAGAAGAAATGGGTGAGAGAACCTCAAGGCTCTGACTAGAGACCAAAGCATTTTTCTGCTCGCAATTGCATTAAACGATGCCTTTATGATTTGTATCTGAGTGTTGGATATGCCTTACTACACTTTTTCACTTTTGTTCAAATTTAGGAGAAAAGGTGATTTTATCAAACTCTAATGGGGTCATATTGCTAGGTTTTAATTTTTTTACATTAGCATTTATATTAGTTTCCTGTGGCTACCATAACAAATTACCACAAACTGGGTGCCTTGAAACAAGAGAAAATTATTCTCTTACAGTTCGGGACAGAAATCCACAATCGAGGTATTAGCAGGGTTGGTTCCTTCTGGAGACTTGAGAATTGTTCCATGCCCCTCCCAATTTCTGGTGGCTGCTGGCAATCCTTGGTGTTCCTTGCCCTGCAGATATATCACTCCGACCTCTGCTTCTGTTGTCTCATGACATTCTGTGTGTGTCCAAATTTCCCTTTTCTATTATTTTCCCCCAGCTTTGAGATATGTGACATGTAACACACTATGTCAGTCTTGAACATATCTTTCAGGGAGACACAAACCCACAACAGCATTTATTTCTACTGTAAAAAAAAAAAAAAATCACGTTTGAGTCTCATGTATTTTTTTTGTTTTCAAAAAGTGCTACAAGCACAAAACCCTGCTGCAGAAACAGCATATTCAAGTTTGACCTGAATAACTAAACCACTATATATTTCTAGATGTTTGAAGTTTTGAAAAAGCTTCCCCAAACTCCAAGGACTAAGCTATTTAAAATATGTCTACCAGCTCCCGATTAGAAACTGTAAAGGAAAAAAAAGCACAATGAAATCCAAAAATGTGACTAATTAGCATAGTTTTCAGACATGCCTTTTAAGCTTACTAAGATTAATATCTGTTATGTAGGGGCACCAAAATGAATTTCTGCCATGCTTTCAGTTTGCATGCATAAATATACACTCAAACATGCCTAATATAATTCCGATGTTTTGTTAAACTCAGAATTTACATGTTTTACAACAACGCAGGATCCAAAAACCCAAGGAAACTTGGATTATTTTTCTAAGGGTTGAGGTGGTCAAAGTATAACCAGAACCAGATAATACCTTTTCTAAAGAGAATGAGTCCAACCCATGTCACACCAATAGCACTGATAAACAGTAGCATTGATAGCTACAGATAAACATAACAAAGTATAAAATCCTAATCTTTCCCATAACTACCCTATTTCAAGTTCTCTTTTTTGAACACCATTTTTGTGTGTTCACACTTCGCTAGTGCTGACATGTGTAAAGTGTACCTCTTGGATGGTCCAGGCTTCTACTTTCAGCCTCATCACCTCCCAGGATGACTACACAAGAGGTTCCAAAAGGAAAGACCAGCTACATGCCACCCTTCTTTACCCTCCCACTAACCTCCATTTGATTCAATGGCAGTGTCCCGGGCCTGCGGGTTTCAGTCTGTTCCAAGACAAGGGCTGCTTAGTAACTAGTCTGGAAAAAGGAAGCCAGAACCAGGAGGCAACAGGACACTAAACTGATGCCAAGAGGCATGAATTTTGCTTAACAGCGCAACAGGCTATGTTTAGATGATCCTGCCGTACGATTCCACATCTTGGGTTAAAAACTGGGACAATGGGCAGCAATAAAAGTGCTAGTGATGTATGTGGAATGACTTTATGAATCCGAAAACTTACACGACAGAGGCTTATAGTATGCTATACAAACAGCCCAAGATAAAGGTAACACTTTTTTTTCCCCAGCTTTTTTATTTCTTTAACATCTTAACAAAATAATATTCCCCAAAGTTTAAAAAACCTTTGAAAAATATACAGTTTCATATTATTTACAAGAACATATGAGTACAGGTTCCAATATCATACAAACACTTCTGTTTTAGAAATACAGTGGAAAGGCATAATTCATTGCCTCCTGGAGGATGTAGGCTCATGGATATGTTTTCATAATCCAACTACCTCTGTTGTTATCCTGATACATAAACTAGGCACCTGAGAGGTTGGAAGACTATTCGACATGAACTTCAATATCTTCTATTTTGATCTCAATATTTTCAAAACTTATAGCATTTATAATCTCTTTACAAGTTTACTTCATCCACAACTAAGCTACCTTTATTGTCATTATCCTAAATGATTAAATATTAACCATATGAACTGTTAATATGTACACCGATCAAATTAAACATAAAACTGTGTAGCTGAGTTGTGGAAGATATATGTTTAAATCCAGGAAATTCCCTAGTGCTTTGTGAGCAGTCTAAATTCTATTGAAGAAAAGTGGCAATTTTCCAGCTTCCATGCTCGGGTCTATTTTTTTTTTTTTTTAATATTAAAAAGTGACTGACAATAATTGGAATAATTGGTTCCTTAAAGTTAATCAAGAAACCTATGATAAAAAAATTCTAAATGATAGTTTTATTTGTATTTAAAAATACATTGGAAATTTCACATATGCCCATGATCAAACTTATTTTCAATGCACATTACTTAAATTGTGATGACATGGTTTGTTCTGACAAGTCCTTTTTCAAGCTGAACACCAAACTAGGGAAACTCCTATAGATTTCCATGGGCCCCGGTGCCAATGATGTGTATTGCTTCCTTGCTAAGGATGATGAGTGACCTTCATCTGCCTTTTATCACCTGAACAGTTTTCCGACCATAATGATAGTAACTGTAAGCTGATGCAGCTGTGGTGAAACCTGTGCAACACCTTTAATGAAAGGAAAGGAAATTTAGTTGTCAAGTCTAAAAATCAATAACTATGAGAATGATAGAGAATACATTTAAAAGAGTTTAAAAAGTAAAAAAGGCTATGTGGTGTAATTTTTTTAACTACAAGAATTTAAATACACTGCTTTTAAGACTTCATTTGAATCAGTAATGTCAAATCATTAATCTAGTTAATAACCCTTAAAGATATTAGCAACTGTCATTTTTACCCAGACATCACTCTAGGTGTCTTTCATTTTATTTTCACAACCACCTCACCTTCTAGAGGAGGAAACGGAGCCCCAGAGAACATGCTCAGGGCCACAGAACTACATTTGCGCCTGGCTTGGCTTCAACTCTACAGCCATGTGCTCTTTCTACTGCTCCATGCTGCTTAGAGTATCAGACTCTATTTCCTGAATATCTAAGCCATTTAAAATAAATTTCAGCTTTCTTTACTGATTTTTCTTAAGTGAATTTACCAGTGCAACCAGATTTGCTTGAAATTACATCAGTGATGCTCACAGCTTGCTGAATGTTTGCAACTAACAGGCTAACTTTTTAGTGCACCAGGTACGTCTGCTTCTACCAGGTGAGGTGTAGGACCATCAAGATTCAATTTTCATTTGATCCTAAAGCTGTTCATGCCAGTTTAATATTCTAAAACTAATATTCATAAGCCAACAAAATGTACAAGTAGGAAAAGTTGCTATTTCTGAAAACTAAGTTGGATGCTCTAGAAAAACTTGGATAACAAGGTCAGTTGCTAAAAAAATTACTATCAAAATATGCAGGGAATATATTTGTTAAAATACTGGAGAATATGGTAAGAAACCTAGAAAATTTCTATACTCAGATTGCTTTGTAAATGTCTTAAATTCTTATATCACTTTAAAGAAGCAGAAAATGAAAATCAGAGAGGTTGTATTACGTAGTTCATTCAAGAAAAAATCTGAATTTGACATGTTTTCAAGGCTACAATTAAGCACAATAAGATGAAATTCAAACTCCTTTCTCCAAGCGTCTCCCTCACTCTGCCCCTTTGACTAGACTGGATGCACTTTCCCTTAGACTCTGCCACCCTCTGACTTTGCTCAGGGTGTCCTTCCCCTGAATGGCCTTTCCTGTAAAAAGTTCACCTAGACATCATGGCTCAAAATGCCACTTCCTTCCTAAAGTTTTCCCTCTTCTTCCAAACTACAACTCTTTCCTTCCTCTGAACCCCAACACATTATCTGTACTTCTCATCTCTTTTAACTTGCATGAAAGCTTCTATAACTTCTACATCCTATATTTAATAATAAGCTTAAGAATGATATTGATCCTAAAATATACCCCAGAGCTTTACCCAGTTGGTGCTCAATAAACACTATAAAAACAAAGTAATTCTAGGACTGCCAACATTAGCCATTTTGTTGACATTCTCACAAAGTAATTCTATATTTAGCTTACCACAGTATCTGAAGGTAAATGCTGTCAGCATAATTGAAAACTGGAGCTGCCAAAGAAGCTGCCACCAAGATTAACTGGACTGCCGTGTTTACCTAAAAAAAAATGGAGTCATATATGAACAGTGCCGGCCAGATCCTGTTTCCAGCTCATGAGACAAAGGCATAGCCAGCCCATCACAGTGTAACACAACATACCCTCAGCATGCTTGATGTTATAACATCCCTGCCACAGAAGCTGGCATTCCCATGAAAGGGTGAACTTCACTAACTGGCCCATCTGTCTGCACAGCTGCTTTTTACAGTGACGAGGAGAACAACTATCAGAAAATAACCACTATCTTGAATTTCCATAGCAATTTGATAATGTTGCAAAGTTCTCTGCAACATTAAATTTTAATGTTGCTCATTAAAACAGCCCTGTGGATATGCAAATAATTAAGCCACTTTTTCACTTGCCTGCAATCAGAGCAGGTTAAAGATCCCAATCTAGAACCCAGATTTCCAGGCACTTTATTCCATGCTCCCTTCATTTGCTTACCTGTCAAACCTATGAGGTCAGAAAAATCAAATACATTCATCTCCATGAGAGAAGTTCTCTGGAGGAAATGAGTAGGTTTCTCTACCCTAAAAGGCAGCAGTGAGGATAAAAGAAAACAACCAAACACTGGAGACTCTCACTGCTCAATGAGAGAAGTGTTGGGGGGAGCACGTGAAGTATGAATCAGTGGGTGATATGCTGGAGAAACACCTATGTTCTATCACTCATTCTGCAGCAAAATTACAAGGATTCCAATTAGTTTAAAAAGTAATTAAAAACTGTCTGGAGAACTCCTTGCAAATTCAAGGATCTGAGGCATCTGCCCCTGTACCTCTTTGAGCTACTTTCTATGTAGCAGTACACTCAAATTGCTGTGCTTGATACAAGCATGTCATGTGAATCAAAAAAAAAAAAAAAAAAATCCCAGGTATGTAGGTTAAAGTCCATACCAAGAAGTCTGCGGTATAAGTAATCTCACCACTCTGTGCCAGAGATGACTGGCATCCCTAACCGTGAAACCTCTGCCACAGGGGATGGTACAGAAGAATGATTAGGGCAAACTTAACAGGCCACTTGAAAAACAAATGTGCCTAGAGAGGCATTAATAATGTCCTCTCTGTGTACCAAGATTGGATATAGTTATTGTTCTACGGAGGGCTCAGAAAACTGGATGGACAACTAAGAATAGCAATTATTTACTGGTGAATTAAACTTTCTCCTACCCCTCTGCATGTAACAACAGATCGTGGAAAGTCAAAGACCTTGTTAATTATATGATGTTTTCACCACAGGGAGGGGTTTAGTGAAACCAGAAAGACACTTTCATAATCTGTGTTGTATCTCAATCAAAATGCAATTACTTTTCTTCTCCTTCCACCTTCCCTAAACAGTGGCCCTATTACTTCATTCAAAGACTTAAATTCTCAGACCAACAATACAAAACACATGCATATACTAAAGAGCCGAAAAGCTTGGAGGACAAAAAAATTGGGTAATGACCCCACTCTCTATCCTCTATAGTCAATGCACTTAAACCTGTCTCATTTTTGGCTGCTCTAGAATAAGATTTATATTCATTGTAATAAAAATTTACAAGGGAATAACTTAAAAGGACATTGGGTGTCTCTTACCTTGCTGATGAAAGTTGGTTTTAACCTAGCAGTGGCATAGCAAGGATTGAAATACTTAGAAAGTGTTCGCTGGAGAGGACAAAAGAGAGAAGGTTTATTTATCATTCAAGTTTAAAACAAACATTTTATTACATGTAGGTAACCGTAACTGAGTGCTTACAACATGCCTGAATCTATGTTAGACAAACCCTTTATCTGCACTTTCTTTTATTATCCTGAGCACTATTTACATTCTTTATAAATTATACATGGGTTACTGAAAATGGATTTTTAAAACTTACAGATTTCTCAGTTCCTATAAAATTCTAACACTGTAGCCATCATAAAGTCTGCCTGACTATATCTTTTTATAAATCAAACTCAATAAATCCTTATCATTATTTTCTTTTATAAACTAAAAAACAAAAAGGAATACATTACTGCTATTTTTAGCGGCCTGAGAACCGAAAGATGAGGTTATTATGCTTTGTTTACGTGCTCAGACATTAGTAGAACCAATGAACATATATGCGAACAACCCATTCTATGATCATACAACTGTGATTTGGCAGTTCTAAATAATCCATAATAGAGGCTAAATGAGACAGCACGGGAGGCCTGGTTATACAAAAACTCCTAACAGTTTGTTGCTAGGGATGGGGCTCGCTGGTCTGGGTTTTATGTGCTCTCAACTGAAAAAATTTTGACTAAAAACAAAAACATGCTTTTTAAAAACTGATTATTTATGTGTTCATTGAACAACCACCACAGTGAGATGACAGTTAATCTGTTTTTTAAAATTCTTTGTAAATGGATCAAAAAATAATTGCCATAATTTATTCCCATAAAGTGAAACTCAGTATACAAAGGAGTGCTTTTTGTTTTTTACCTTAAGTTATAACGAAGAATAAAAGAATATTTTTTTTGTAACAAACTCACCGGTGTTGGAAGAGTTCGATATCTGACATAAAAAACAGCAGCAATCAACATTATATCTCTTGAAATTATCATATAAGTAAGTGGAACTGAAAATCAAATATAAAATAATTCTGATTGGGATTTTAAAAATTACTGAGACATTACACATACAATGAAACTCCTCATTCAGCCTTACCATAAACTGGAATTTCTCATAAGTAAAAATTTTAACAATAAACACCTATTGATGGTTTATGGCCCTTACAGTGAACCACTGATTTTTATATTCTTTAACCATCCCTCAAAATAAAGTGAAGAACAGACTAAGGCTTTTAAAATCTATATACGCCATTCAGAATGTTGATCTTCAAGGCCTCTTTTTTTTTCTTCTTGCATATGTTTTTAAGCTGCAGTTATCAGTATCAGCTCTACTCAGTCCCACTATCTCCTTTCTTTCTCAGCTTTGTGAGTTTGGAAGGAAGATCACTATGCTCACTGGAATTACATGGGATGCGATGGTAAAGAGGGTGCAAAGGATGTCAGGACTCAACCAATCTGGCGTCTCAGGACCTTTGATTGCTTCTGCATTCTAGACTATTTTATGAACAGTAAAATTTGTTGGGGAGAAACAAAATATTTTCATTCTTGTCTGGCCAGTTCCTACCCAAGTAATTGCTAATTTTTCTCCTACACCATTCGTTCAATGAATTCTTAACTAAACATGAATTAAACTTGTCAATAGTTTTCTCATTATTCCTTAGACTCTACAACATGACCTCTGAGCCAGCAGAGGATATTTCAGATGGAGACCTAAGGAACCTTACTTACTTATTCTTTTGTTGAATGAGAATGGAAAGGCAGAGGACTTGTTTCACTTTTATATCCTTCTCCACTGCAGAAGTTTTAACCATGAAACGTATCATTTTTATAAGAAAAAAAATTTTTTTTTAAAATAAAGGGGAAACAATCCTAGGACTAAAACTCAGTTCAAAATGTTTCAATTACTAAAATAAAAGGATCGTGCACATCCCTTCCATACTACTTTCAAACAACTCTTTTGTGAATTACTTTTGAGGCTATACTATGGTCCTCTCCAGTTTTGACATTCTGATTGTGTGACTTGAGAAAAATCTCACTAATTACGCATTTAAAATTCTGATCTGATCATAGCCATGATGTAAGTGTTGATCCTTGGCCTAGTCCTGGGTGACAAGACTATTCCAAGAGAAAATGCTTATCCACTCAAGTAAGTCATGGTATTTGGAACACACAGAAGATGCAACTATATGAGCTAAATAACAAAACAAGCCAGCTAGCCATGATTTTTAGAAGCATTTCTGTGCATATAAAAAAAAAACTTTTCTATAGCAATCACTAGCTGGCAAAATCTAACAATCAGATTTTGAAATGCAGCAAACTCATGCAAATTACATACAGTAAATCTCCTAACCATAACTTTGGAAGAAAACAAACACCTGCTAATGTATTTCATCACCACCAGGGCAAAAGAATATGACTTAATTCTAAACGAGAGATTTCTGCATAAGAGGAAATAAGACAATTCAAAGACTTGGATTCTAGTTCTATTAACTGCCAAAATTACCATGGGTTACTGAGCATCTGGCATTGTTTTAAGCATTTCATACATACACTGTTATTTAACCTACATATCAACTCCAAAAAGTAGGCCCCATCATTACCTCCATTTTACAAATATGGAAAACAAGTCTCAGGCAGATGATATAACTTGGCCAAGGTCATCAGTTAGTAAGTAGTACAGCTAGGAATACAACCTGGGTCTATGGAATTTATAGCCCATGCTCAGGGCACTGCATTAGGCTCCAACACAGCAATGTGACTAGGAATTAGCATTTCTGGACTCAGTTTACCATCTGTAACAGTATGGTGGTAGAAAGGTTGTTAATAAGATCAGGGGTTCCCCAAACTGATGTCCTTCAGAGAATCACCTTGAGAGAGCTTCATAAAAGCACAGATGAAAGCACCCTAGGGGATTCGATGCACAGTCAGGCTGGGATCTCGCAGAACCAGGTGATCTCTAAGGCCTCTGCCAACCGACAATATATATTCGGGCTCTTACTTTGCTTCTTCGGGCAATTTTATCCAGTTTCCAGGCTTTTGAATGTTCTAAGCTCCCGCTATCTCTCCCAGCCTTCCCTTCCCTTTGCTTTGCTTCCAAGACTAAAGTAGCTTTCATTTTGCCTATCAGAGTATGATAGCATGTTAGTGCAGGCAGTGGGGTATAAAATCTGTAAGAGATTACTCCAAGGTTTTCCTTCCTACTTACTAACTCGGTCTGAAATATAGTTCATGTCTACCACAAGGAGGTGCATCATGGTCAAACTTTAGTAGTGTTAAAGGGAAATAATAAAATCAAGTCACCTTTACAAATTAAATGTGGTCATTATCAGTATCATGGGCTATTATACTGAAAATAATAAAGTTAACAGATCATTCCAGAAATTGATTTAAACCAACAATAAGAATTGCTGTATAGTAAACTGTAAACAACATAATGACATGGAAAGGAACCACTACCTGGTAAAGGTGGCAAGACAAAAATGCACATAAGTAGAAATTAACTTGGACTCACATCTGATACTATTATAAACGTAACAAAACAAAGGGTTTGTTTCCATCCTCCTTTCCCCTTCCAGAGAAAAAGCAAGAAAAACAGAATTATTTACTATCTAGCTGAGGAAAAAAGTAAAATGTCTTACTCTTGAAGCAAGGCTATTCAAATCAAAGTAGACAGAACTTTAACCAAAAAGCAGCGTAAATATAAGATGATACAAGACTACATATACACATCTTTCTCTCCAAAACCCATATAAAATGACAGTAAAGGAATGAAAGAATATAAAGTCACAAAGACAAAGAGAATAGGTAGAGGAGACAAATTTCGAAGTTTTGACTGCGTTTTCTAGTAGTAAGTACCTTAATAGAGTGGGAAGAGCTGAAACCTAAGTCCTTCACAAAGGGATGCTCAGGAGAAGCACAGAGATGGCAAAGGAGGCAACAGATATGGCGATGGAAACAGTGCTGGTGGGTGGGATTAAGTTAAGGTCAACATACTGAACACTGAGACACCTCTCCCTCCTCCCAAGTTCCTCTCATAGCTTAGCTCCTAAAACACTGGCGGCAAAAAGAGCTCTTATTTATAGACTAGACCTAAAAGTACTGAGAATTCTGAGCCATGCCTGGTTCCCGCCTGTTCACCCTAGCAGAGAGCACATCACCCAACAAATTCCACCAATGCCCAGATGGAGCTCAATTAACATTTTATGCCTTACTAAAATTAAGCAAGCAGCCAAGGATCATCGGATATTTCAGTAAAGTCTCCACTGTAAAAGCAAGACCAAAACAAACAAAGAAAACGAATGAAACAGATACAATATAGGGGGGTCAAAAAAAAACCTCTCAAAAATATAAATACATACAGTCATGCACCACTCAATGACAGGGATACGTTCTGAAAAATGTGTCCTTAGACAATACCATTGTGCAAGCGTCAGAGTGTACTTATACAAACCTAGATGGTATAGCTGACTTCACACACAGGCTATATGGTATATGGTACTGCTCTTAGGCTACAAGCCTTTACAGCATGTTACTTACTGCACAAAACAAGCACAAGAGGAAATGATGTGATCAAGAGACACAATAAACACAAGATGTATGAGGCTGTGGCCAGTGTAACACAGCATAATATTTGACAGCAAATTTTTGTTGGATATACTCTACAACAATAATAGAAAGTATAGAATGGTAAATATATAAATCAGTAACATAGTTCTTTATTAAGTATTATGTACTATACATTAATTGTATTGCTACATTTTTATATGAATGGCAACATAATAGATATGTTTACGGCAGCATCATGCATCATTACAAACACATGAGTAATGTGTTGTTCCCTATGACATTATGATGGTTTTGACATCACTAGGCGATAAAAAATTTTCAGCTCCATTACAATCTTATGGGACCACTGTTACATACATGTGGTCCATCACTGACTAAAACATTAGTATGCTTTACATAACTGTATACTGAAACATTATTATGCTTTACATAACTGTATAAACAAGTAGGACAGATAGGTAGGTAGAAGATATCCTGAATGATAACACTCATCTATGAAATTTAAAGGAGACTCTTTTATGAAACATTGCCATTTGCGACAACATGGATAGAACTCGAAATAATTATGCTAAGTGAAATAAGCCAGACAAAGTTGAAAATCACATGATATCACTTACATGTGAGATATAAACCTAAAAGCAATAAATGAGCAGGACAATCAAACAGAGACTCATGGACATGGACTATAGACTAGTGGTTCCTAGTGGGGTGGAAGAGGAGGGGGGAGGTGGACAAGGTAAAGGAGGTCAAACATAGGGGCAAAGGGGAAGGGTGAAGTGCGTAAAGGGGATCAAATATATGGCAGATGAAGGAAACTGGATTTTGGGTGGTAAACACACAATAGAATATACAGGTGCCAAATGATAATGTACACCTGAAAATTATATAATTGTATTAACCAATGTTACCTCAATAAACTTAATTAAAAAAAAAAAATTCCAGAAAGAAGAGAACCAAGAAAACAGGGTAGAAAGCTATTAAAGACATAATATACAATTTCCAGAACTAGATCATGAGTTTTCAGACTGAAGAGGCCTACTAAGTACTCAGCAAAATGAAAGACTCACACCAAACTGGAGTAAAATTTAGAGCATATACCATTGCATAATTTCAGAAAACCACAAGAATAATAAAAATATCCTGGGATTATGCTTCCGTTAACATCAGACTTGATAATTTGGAACAATCCTTAAAAAAAATTGTTTTGAAAGCAAAAGGCTTACATGATGCTAAGAAGGTATCAGGCAAAAAACTCAGAAAAATAAGCCTAGACACTCAAAGCCATTATTCCAACACATAGAAGGAACACACAAGAGTATAATGTGTGGTGGTAGCCTCATGGAGTCTAGGAGATAGTAGTCAAAGCCCAGAGCTGTCAGCCTTGGGCTCTGATAAACCACTCCTAACTGTGAGCCAGGATCTGAAGGACTATTCCCACAGGATTGGGAGAGGAGATATTACCAAATAAATTAGGCCTCATAAGAATGCCTCATCACCTGACAGCCTAGGTGGTCCCAGCCTCTTAGCATTCCAAAGCACCTAGCAAAACTGAACAAAAAAACCTTCTCTGCTGAGTAATACCATCATCCTAGACATCAAAATATTTCTCCAAATTATTTTTTGAACATTAATTCAATGTCTCAACAGTCAAAAATAACCAAAGACACAAGCTACCATAAACTCAATAAAGTAGACAAATGAAAGAGACCCTCAAAAGATAGATTTTAGAATTATAAGAGACTATAAAACAACTAAACTTACTATGTTCAAAGGGACATAAAAACAAAATTTTCATTTGGGAACTCAAAACTATAAAAGATGATTTAGTAAGTCTGAAGAATAAAACAGAAATTCTATAGCTGAAAAACAGAAGAAAAATTGGGCACAGCTGAAGAGAATTAGTGAAGTGAATGAGCGGGTACATTGGTAAGAGGTTAGAATGGAGCCCAGAAAGATAAAATGAAGTAACATACAGAAAAGAGGCTAAGACACTTAAAAGACACTGGAGAAAGTCTAACATGGGTACACTGCAGTCTGAAAAGAGGAGGAAAAAACTGGCATAGCATGATCTGAAGATTGTGGCAAGGAATTTTCCAGAACTGATTAATAATATCAATCCACAGATTAAAAAGCCCAA
The DNA here is from genome assembly GCF_014176215.1 of Rousettus aegyptiacus. Classification (NCBI taxonomy): domain Eukaryota; kingdom Metazoa; phylum Chordata; class Mammalia; order Chiroptera; family Pteropodidae; genus Rousettus; species Rousettus aegyptiacus. Next base: position 24,920,457 of record NW_023416287.1, on the reverse strand, counting down.
CAAATTCCAAGCAGGATAAATAAAAAAAAAATCATACTCAGAAATATTATTGTGGAAAACCAAAGACAAAGGAGAAATCTTAAAAGCAGTCGAAGTAAAAAGATTTCATTCAAAAAAGACATGGACTACCAGTTTTCCTGTTACCAACAATGGATATAAAAAGATGACGCAATAATATGTTCAATGTGCTCAAAGAAAATAACTACCCGCCCAGGACTGCATACTTGGCAAAAATATCCTTCAGGAATAGAGGCAAAATCAGACAGAGAAAGGCAAATACTACATGGTGTCATAAGTGAAATCTAATTAAAAAGTTGAACTCATAGAAACAGTAAAAATGTGGCTGTCAGAGATGAGTGTGGAAGAAACAGGGAAAGGGCAGAAAAGGGTATAACCTTTCAGTTTTAAGATGAATAAGGTCTGAGGATTTAATGTACAACATGGTGATGATAATAAGAAAAACAAACGGAATAATAAACATTGCTGAGAGTCACTTAAAATAGAGTCAGGAGGCTATTAGGGAAGTGTGACGTATACACATCTTATACCTTAGTTCTCTGAGCTACTTGCTGCTAGTTAATTGCTAACCATGTTGCTAAACTCAGCTCAAGGTCAAGTCATAAACATCCTGGAATAACAACTGCTACACAGACACATATAAATTTTACTTTCTTTGTAGTTTCTGCCTCCCTCATTTACATATTGGAATCAACCAATCCTTGTTAACTTAAGCTGAATCCTTCATTTGAATAAAAGATACACTTTGTGGTTTTTGCCTTAATAAATTCTGCCTGTTTTTACTCTCTCTAGAGTGCAGTTTGGATTGCTAACTTAATCTACATTTTTAAAATCTGAATCCTTTAAGACCCCAAATAAATTTTTAATCTGTTTTAAAGCCTCAAATCTTTATTTGTTACCAGTGACTATAGTTAATAACTTTCTATTATACTGAAATTTGCTTAAGGGATAGAATGTAAATGTTCTCAAACAAAAAAAGAAAAAAAGGCAAAATAAAAATATTTACAGAGAAATATAGACAAGAATGTGCCACTTGTACTAGATCTGCATTAGAAGAATTTCTGGAGATATACTTTATGCAAAAGAAAAATGATTCCACATGGAAGGTGTAAAATACATCAAATAAAATAAACTCCAAAAAAAATAAATATAAAGATAAATCTTAATGAACACTGATTTTATAAATAATATTATGAGGGTTTAAGAAATACATAAATTAAAGTATGACAACAATAACCTAAGTTGAGAAAGAAATAAAGGGAGGTGAAGTATTCTAAGGCCCTTCCAGTACCCATAATGAGCACAAAGTTTGATAAACTTTGACAATATAAGGATGAATGTTATAATTCTGAGAATAGCTAAACGAAAACAAGAGTGTAATACTTTCAAACTGGTACAGGGAAAACAAACGTAATGATAAACTATATATAAAAGTAGGGCAGAACATATGGGCCAAATAAACACATAAAATAAAATGGAAGATTGCTACACAAATATTAGTACTCACAGTAAATGTTAATGGATTAAATATTCTGATTGAAAAGTAAAATATTTTTATACTGGAAAAGAATAAAGAAAACCTATCTAAGTATTATTTATAAGAGATATCTAATACATAAAGATATGGAAAAGTTGAAAGTAAAATATTTATCATCATGCAAACAATGATCAAAAGTAAGTTAGTGTAACTATATGTAGTAATATTTCACAAAAGAGACTTTAAAGCAAAACTCATTATTACAGATATAGATGTTACTCCAAGTAAAAACATTCAATTCACCAAGGAGGCATAACAATTTTAATTTATATACACTTAATAGTATGACTTCAAAAGACACAAAACAAAAAACAGTACAAAGAAAAATGAAAAATTAGACATACAGTAGGAAACATTAACCTACTCTTTCAGTAAATGACAGAACAGGCAGACTCAAAAAAAAACGGAAGTCAGTGAAGAAACATTTAAACATCAGAATTAAAAACTTGACCAAATGGACATATATAACATCATACCTAACTAATACAGAATAAACATTCATTTGAGGTATGCTTTAAATGTTTATAAAATCTGACTGTATACTTAGATTGAAGACCTACAATTAGAGCCTGGTTCTCTGATTACAAGGTAGTTTTGCTTGAAATCAGTAACAAAAAAGATACCTAAGAAATCCTACAAATTAAGAATCCATTTTTATTGCCACACAGTTTAAAGAAAAAGTCATAATGAAAACAGAATATTTTGAACTCAATAATGACAAAAAATGCTATTATCAACATAAGAGATGCAGTAAAAGGGGTATTTGGGGGAAAATATACAGCCTTAAATGCAAACTTTAGAAAAGATTAATTGAAAAGCAATGAGTTAAATATCCTCCTATACTATACAACAGCATTTGCCATGAAGATAAGCACTCGAAATGTGATTGGTCTGAATTTAGAGGTGCTGTTAAATGAAAACTATACACTGGCTTTTAAAGACACAGCATCAAAAAAACTCGATATTTTTTTATTGAATACAATTGAACTGACAGTATTATCTCCTTGGTTAAATAAAATGTTATTAAAATTACTTTACCTGTTTCTTTTTATTTTCAACACAGCTACTAGAAAACTTCAAATTACATATATGACTACCATTATATTTCTACAAGACAAAATCATCTAAAGAATTTAGGAAAAGAACAGCACAGGAAACCCAAAGAAAGAGGAGAAAGAAATAAAAGAGTAAGACTTAATGAAGTAGTAAACATATCAGAGAACCATGACAAAGCCCAGTTAGTTCTTTGAAAAGGTTGGTAAAACTGACAAACCATTGGCAAGACAATTCAGGAAAAAAACGTAAGGGACAAATAACTAATAATCAGGTTAAAAGTGGGGACACACTACCTCATCTATAAACATAAAAAATTAATGTGGATACTATTAATGGTTACTGGTAATTTTTTTTTTTAACGTAGCTGAAATGGACAAGTTTCTAGAAAAACATCACAACGTACAAAACAGACAGAACATGAACCAGAAAACTGGAATGAATCATCCTGTTATGATTTTTTTAAAAACTGAATCGCCTATTTTAAAATTCTTTCCCAAAGAAAATTCCAGGCTTTGATAGCTTTAACAAACAAAAAAGTTCTACCAAACACTGAAAGAAAGAATAATTGTAATCTCACACAAACGTCTCCTGACAGACAAAAAAAAAAGGTAGACTCTCTAACTCATTTTATGAGATTAGTATAAACTGGATACTAAAACCTAACAAGGGTGTTCAGAGAAATGAACTCCAGGACAATCTTGTGGATCTAAATAGGAAATCTTCAACAAAGTATTAGCAAATCAAATCCAGCAATATTTAAATATATCATGACCAAGTTAGATTTGAACCAAGAATTTCAGGCTGGCCTAACATTTGAAAATCAAGAATGTACTTCACCACATATTAAAAGCCTAAAGGGGAAAAAATATGACTACAATACATGAAGGAAAAAAGAATTTGATAAAAATCAATATCCTATTATAATAACTCTAACTCCCAAAAGAAGTGAACTTTCTTAACCTGAAAAAGGGTATCTACAAAACCCTACAGGAAATGTCATATATAATAGTGAAATATTGAAAGCATTCCCTTTGAGAATGGGAATAAGACACAGACACCACACTCCTATTCAACTCTGTACCATGTAGCATAGTAAGGCAAGTAAAAGAAAAGGTAAAAGGATTGGAAAAGAAGACATACACTGTCATTGATTATAGACAATATGTAACTTAGGATACAGAAAATCCAAGAGACTTTTACATTTACATCATCAGAATAAGAGTTCAAAAGTTTTACCAGACACAAAAATCAACATTAGAAGTGATTTTTACCTATCGATTAGCAGTTATTACTGTATGAAATATTTAAAAAGCTACCATTTATAAAAACATTAAGAACTATCAAGTACCTAGAAATAAATCTAAGAATACTACCTTTCAAAAGGAAACATTTTGACATTTTTAAAAGACCTAAATAGAGCAGATACCTCATATTTGTGGAATGGAAGATTCAATATTACAAATATATCGATTCTTCCATATAGATCTAATAAGTTCAATGCAATTCCAATTAAATCCCAACAAATTTTCTGGAGAATTTGAAAAGCTGATTCTAAAATTTGCATACAAATGGAAAAGGATAAGAATATCAAAAATGAAACGATTCAACTCTACCAGATATCATGACTTTCAGCAAAGTAATCATAATTAAGGATGGTATCGGTGCAAAGATAGACCAATCAATGGAGGAAAACAGAGACGACCCAGATATGAACCCATGTATATATGGATATTGAAGAGAGTAAGAGAGTACACACTTTTCAATAAAAAGTGCTAATATTAACCTCAGAAGCAGTTCAAAAATTAATTTTTAAGAGACAGAATTTTTTTTTAAACATCAACTAGGAAAATATAAAAAAGAATGTTAAAAGCCTTCCAATACAAAACATAATCACACATAAAGGAAAAGGTTAGAATGGCATGAGACTTCCCAACAACAACATGGAATCTTTAAGTCTACAGAACAGGGTCTTCAAAATGCTCAGTGAAAAGAATCTGCAATTGAAAATTATGCCCAGTTTGAACTTCAATCAAGTATGGAGAGTAGAGTAACAAACGTTTCAGATGTCTTTAAAATAAAGATATTTTTGAGCTCTAAAAATTTGGCCGCCATGCTGCAATCTTGCACAAGAAACAATGGTTGCACTCCACCCACCAAAAGCAGGACCTTAGCAAAGAAGCCATGGAAGCCTGGAAAAATAGACTCAACACGGAAAAGAGAGAATGGAAATCTCCAGAATGATAGTGAAGGGAAGTTTCATCTTGGAAAACAATCTACACTCATTACTTAGGTAAAGCTCACAGCAACATTATCCATAATGCCAAAACCTGGAAACGATGCTATGTTTAATAGGGAAATACCTGGCTAACCTTTGTAAAACAATACAAAAAGAAAAGAAAGTAATTCTGAAAAATGGGAGGCACAAAAGTACACAAAATCATTGGAGTTTTAAATATCAACGGAATGCTCCCATTTCTCCTACAAATTATTTATAGTAATTAGAATGAGACTACCCCTGCCCCTTCAACACCCCCAATCATATACACACAACTCTGACTTTCAAAGAAGCACATAAATATAAGTCTAATTTATTTTTAAATTTAATATGGAAATTTAAAAGCCTACAGATAGAAGAGAAACAGAATGTCTAGACTGAAGAAACTATACTTGACTGAAACACCCCTACATTTCTTTCTATCCAATGCCAATCTAACATGCTATTTAAAGACCATGTGGTAGTTTTTTGTTCTCAGATTCTATTTTTAAATATTGGAAATAAAGAGTTTAATCTGAAGGAGGGTGAAAAACTAAGAAATACAGCTAAAGTAGAAAATGAACAACCAGGAAAACACATGCGAAATACAAAGCAAGATCATAAAATTCTGTTAAAAAGAGTGTTCATATAATGTACATACTATATGTATGATTTGAAACTGCATAATAGTGTCTAAGTAATAATAATGTGAAATTTTAAAAAAATCTTAACGGTTTCAGAGCTCTCAATTATTACGATTAAATTGTACTTAGGAAAACTTTAAATTGTTTTCAAAAACCTAGGCACTAAGAAAATATAACAGTTTCAAAACATTCTAGACTAATAGGAATTGGCACTGAGAAATATTTACTCAATTTTAACTATAAACAATCTTATTAAGAAAACATCAGATTCTACTAGTATAACAAGGATATAAACTCTAAAGCTTGACGAGCCAAACAGTTCAATAGTTCAAAATTAGGGAAACAATTTAAAGTTGAAAATTATATTTTTGAAACAAAATTATTTGTCCATCAAGAGAAATCCTAAGCTTACTGTCATTCTTCCCTGTGCTATTAAAAAGTACGCATGACGGCGTTCTTACCTGGAATAAGATCTGCATAGGTCAAGCTAACATATAAGATACTGATAAGTATTTTATCAGCAAGTGGATCAAGAGCACTTCCCAAAGCTGATTTTTGATTGGCCCAGTTTCGAGCAATAAATCCATCCAACTGAAAATAGAAGTTTTTTTTTTTTAAATAAATGTCACAATAAGTACAGAGTAGATATCTTGAAGAGATACCAGAATAACAGCTATACTTTCAAAATATGTGAATAAAATCTTCAATTTCTTACCCCCAAACCTTTTCACTCTTTCACTGGTATATGGTTAGCTTTTAAATTCCCAACTGGTCTGAAAATAATTTCACTTTTCTACAGTACTTTTCTTTTTCAAAGCCTTCTTATATTTCTGGTTTTCATAATGCCCCTTTGTGGGATGAACCCAAAAACTCACCGAAAGCATGACTGATAGAGTGAACAAGGAGCCCCTCTTGAGCCTTGGGCTGAATTTTCAATGCAGCCCAAACAGCTGCTTTTACTTGCAAGAACTACCATTTACCTGTGAGACTCTTTAACTCCTACCTAGTTTTCTGTGATGTGATCCAAATCCCCAAGTTTCGACTCTTATTATTTTCTTTTTTTTTTTTTTTAAGTGCTACTGTTAATTCCATGACTGGCTATATTAGCATGACCTGTATTTGAAGAAAAAATTCAGTCCTCTATACCTGGCCTACTTTAAATTTTTGGTACAAAAGTACTTATTCACTATTCTTAGAAACAAATATTTTAAACCAGAGGTCATACCTGATTGCCAATGGGCCAAATGGGGCCTGTAGGCTAGTTTTATATATGACCTGCTCAGAGCTTTTAAAAATATAAATTAGTTGCCAAATTTAAATATTCAAAGTCTTACCATAAAAAAAAACCCCAGATCTCCAGGCCTACCCTGGGGCCACAAAATGGACTGAATCCAAGTACTGCCTACCCTCATTAAACAAGGCAGATAGTCTTTGGTTTTCCAAGTCCCTACCTGGCTTTTACTCATTTTTTTTTTAACTTTAAGCTTCAAGAAATGTTTGAATTTTCTAGTCCTATTTCCGAGGGAAAATGTCAAATTAACTTAGATGTAATTTAACATGGTACATTTCATAGGATAAATAAGTCTTCCACGTCTCCATATCTGAGTTAGAGGAAACAGCAGTATCTCAGGACAATGGTTAAGAACTTGCTCTTTGCAGCAGAACAAAACTGGTTCGCATCCTGGTTCTCCACCTTACTGTGACCTTGGGCAAGTTATTTGGCCTCTCTAAGCCTCAGTTTTCCTCATCTGTGAAACAGAAACAGTATTATCTACCTCAGAGGTGTTGGTTGTCTTCAGCATATAATGTGATTAATACTTATGCAGTACTTGACACTTGGTAAACCCTCCAAAAAAGCAGTTACTAGCTATTACTACCACAAATTAAACAACCTATTTTCTTCCTAAGCAGACTAGATGTAACGCTGTCTAACAGACAGTGTCTAGAACTTGGAATCAGGGCCTTGGAAGATGTGGCTTTCAGCTGTTTCTAATCTCAGAGAACTTAACTTCTCATTTTTTCACCATCGTCACTCTCATCCTCACTGTTCCTCTACTTACATGAGATTCCAAGTCAACATCACTGCTCTGCAAATACCTACCACACCCTATTCCACTCTTCTTTAAGCAGGCTATCCATATATTCCAGACAAGCCCGAACCCAAGCAGTTGAACATTGATCAAGGAAAACACAGAAATGGGTTGACCGATCGCAATTCAAATTCATGACCACAAATCTCCCATGGGCACTCAATACTGTCTGGCAACCCTACACCTGCTTACTGTGTTTACCTACTCTTTTCACACTGTCTGCTCTTACCTCAAACTGATTCCATCCCTCCTAAGCCTCTACTCTAACTCATTACTATGTCTATAATTTCCTTGAAAAATAAAAACAGGTTGTCAGCAATTCATCATATTCCCACTTCTAATCTACCACTTACCGGCATCCATTCATTCTCTCTGCCTTTCCTGTTCCCAGGCCCTCTCCTTATGAGATGCCACCATTCTTCCCCACTTCCCTTGCAACATCAATCTCTCCCTTTCTGCCCATTTAATTAACTAGTTAATTAACGACATAATTTTCCCTAGTATGTATATCTTTAAAACTACCTTTCCTTGACCCTCTTTCTCTATGCTCCACAAAGCAAAACTTCCTCAAAGCAATGTCTATTACCATTACCACCTCGCATTTGCTCACTAACCCACTCTGATTGTTCCCACCCTCTAAAGATGGTACTCATAAGAGTCACCAATGAATTCTACATTTTTAGCTTGACATCATCACAAATTAAAGCACTTTCTTCACTTAACTTCTGGGACACCTCACTGTCTAATTTTCTTCCTTTCTCACCAGCTATTCCTACCTCAGTGTCCTTTACCGGTTCCTTCTCTAATGCTCTACTAACTGTTCATTTCTCTGATCCCTTCTCCTCTTTCATCACAGCCTAGAACAGGGGTCTCCAACTCCCTGGCCACAGACCAGTCTGTGGCCTGTTAGAAACTGGACCACACCACAGGAGGTGAGCAGCAGGTGAGCCAGCGAAGCTTCCTCTGTATTTGTAGCTGCTCCCCAGCGCGAGTGTCACTGCCTCAGCTCCACCTCAGATCATCGGGCATTAGATTCTCATAGGAGCAAGGGTCGCTGGTCTCAAAAAGGTTGGGGACAGCTGGCCTTGATAACTTCACCAGACTTGACCATCTATATGCTGATAACTCTCAAATCTATCTCTAATCATGACTTCCTCCAACTCCAAGCTACCATATTCAACTACTCAATTGATACCTCTATAGGGACAACCATAATAGTTCTTGGTATTCTTCCACAAACTCTGCCCTACCCTAAGTGTTGCTAATCACAGAAAATATTAACCTACAAGTACCTGCTTGGTGAAAATAAAAAAACAGAAACAGCCCACCAGTTATATTTAACTCCTTTTTTTCTCATCCCGCATATCCAACCTATCAACATTATCAACTCTATCTTCAAAACATACCTCAAACCCATTCACTTCTCTCCCACTCCAAACTCCCACCACCACTCCCATAGATAACTGTAAGGCTCCCAACCAGGCTCTCTGCTTCTGCTCTTGCCTTCCTATAATCCACTTATTTCCCATATACAACATAAATCAAACCTTGTCATTCCCCTGCTTAAACCCTCCATGAGTCCAGCCATCTGCCTAACGGCCATTCTGGAGGCATCAAAACTTCCATGGAATAAGTGTGAAATATGGTACCAGCAAACTCAGGTTTCCATACACATCATCTTACATACTTAGAAAATGTAAATGAGGGTTCTCCTATTCAGTGACTATTGCAATCTTATGTGGCAGCTAAAAAAAAACTACAAACAAACAAAAAAAAGGATCAAATCCAGTACAAGAAAAAGATCCTGTCTGTTACGGAAAAAAAAAAAAAATCCATTATCGGTATAATGTCCTTGGACAGCATTGGAGAATATATTAATAATCAGCAGAGGCCTTCAGGCTTCAGAGATAAAAGCACAGAAAAAGATTATGAGAATGGGGAGAAGCTATGACAAACGGGAGGTAACTCTGGAAAAACAGAGGTGGCAGCCATTTTGAGAGTCTATATTTGATGCATATTTGGAAATGCCATATAACAAAGTAAATGCCCTCCCTTTGTTTACCTGCAAAATCTTCAGCTAATTCCATACTGCTCACCAGTCAATGGGCAGGTGGAATTTTGTTTCTATGAACTTCAAAGGGAACAGCTGATGTTACAAAGAAAGATCCTATACAACTTTTATTAATAGAAAGTGAGTTTCTCTTTTTTCTCATTAAATATTGAGCAAGGCTTTTCACACATAAATTGGTTTGAAGAGGCACCAAATCAGTACTGCTTATCTGGGTGCTCATATGGATCTAAACCAGTCTTACAAAAGAATACATTGTATCTATTTCTACATGCTAACTTTGCCTTGATTTAAAATTTTTCCTCTACCTTTTCCCTATTTCTCTCAGCTGTGTTTTTGTAGGACATGTCGTTTTATAATCCATTTCAAATCCCTTATGAAACAAGGTAGGTTATAAACACAAATAATGTTATATATCATGATGGCTGGTCAGTCTATGAACGCCTTTTTACACATAATGCAACCTTCTGTTATAAAATTATCTTCTAAGTTCTAATTTGCGACAGGCCAAATAACACCCCCAAACAGTGGTATCAAGGAGCTTTTCTCACCTTTGTTCATCTGCTGGGGGAGTAGAAGAAGGATGCCTAATGCTGAGTGGTCACGGGGTGTGAACTGGGGCGGGGAGAAATCAAGGACCTAATCTGTGCGGTGCCTATGCCCTCCCACCAGCATAAACCTAAAAAGAGCTCTGACCTCTACGACCTCCATGATCACAAAAATTGGCCCAATGTATCCCTCTCCACCAGTAAAACCAACTGTTGCTGAAGATGAGAGTATTTCTATCACAATAAATAGAAAAACAGTCTCACAGATCCTTCATTTCTAGATTTTTTTTTTTTTTTTTTTTTTTTAGGTGAGGCAACCCTTGGCTGACCTTACAGATTACAAGAACCTTCTTAGCTTCAATCCTTTATATCTTTTTTATTTTCTATGCCTACAGCACCTGGTCTTCCTAGGTGGTCTCCCATCCAAGTACTAACCAAGCTCAACCCTGCTTAGCTTCCAAGATCAGATGGGATTGGGCTTGTTCAAGGAGGCATGACCATAGACTATTTCTATCTGTAACGCAAATACTTGATTCTTTGGGAATTTCTAAGAGTTTTTCTTTTATGAAAAAGTTAAAAATCAAGAGTAAAAATCTCCCTCTCATGCCTCCCTACAATCTCTACTGCCTTCCTTAAATGACATAAAGAATAACAGAGTCCCATATAGATGCTAAAGACAAATCCTTACACAAAGTACCAGGTGAAATTCATCTTGAGGATTTCCTTACAAAGAAAAGTGGACTACGCTGTGCTATTTCAGTGTGGCAGAGGCAGAGGCCCTGGGATTTGGAAGGGGAACAAAACAGATGGAGTGCCTGCACAACTTACCAAATCAGTTAGTCCAGCTAAAGCAAAAACTCCTAGTGCAATATTAAAATCTTCTTCGATAATCAAATAGCCCAAAACTGGGGCCAAGCCAATTCTCGTCATTGACAACATATTTGGGATTGTCCATGGGTTTTCATACTGAAACACAAAGGCAACAAAATTTAAATTATATACTACAAATTGATACTTTAAATAACTATATACATTAGAAGAATACGCTCTATCAACTTAAGAGTTAGAAGCTGTATAAACTTTAAATTTAGTACTTTGTTAGTACTTTGAGTTTTTAAATCCATTCTGTTTTGTACAGATGTGCTCTAAAACTGCAAAGGATACAAATGATCTGTCATGTACCCAAACGTAAAGTGTCTACTATATATACAGTAGGTTTTCTTCCTAGAGAGAAAAAGAACAAACATATTCTCTACCACATAAGTCAAGCCTTTGATATATGACTTCACCATTAGAATTCAAAACTAAAAACACTTGATTAAGTGAAACTTCAAGATCTCCTACTTCAAGTAGACAGTCTAGAAAGTGTCAGAAACAACAACAATAAACCCTGGGCCTTTTGGTTTAAAAATACTTATTGTAAATAACCTCCGTCACTCCCCTACAGATTCCCATCAAAAGACTACTAAATACAGTGTGTATGGAAATACGAACGACAAGAAAACAAAAACATTCAATTCCATAACCTCACTACTAAATTGGAGAACTGCTGGAAGAAAATGGAACTAGAAATAAGGATTGAGATCCTTAGGAAATAAAGAGAAATTCAGTAATGTATTCAAAATAGCCATAGAAATAGTAAGATCCCCAACAAGAAACCAAGAGATTTCACACCTCCCCTGTGAGAGCTTTATGATTCCTTGAAACTTCATCTGGAGCCAAGCTATTTGAAGTTGGCACTAACAAAAGGACTTCTTGGCAGCTTCTCTGAAGAACATTCCTTCCTTGCCAAACATAATGTGTTTCATGAAAGGGTATTTCAACTTTAAAATCCTCGGCCTAAGGAAGCTAAGACACCCAGCACAATGGGGTACAGAAATAATAAGAAAATGTATTTTCCTAAGCCTGGATTTTTTTCTCCACTGACTCAAGGCTGCCAAGTCTACCCCATGAGACTATCTCTGCACAAAACTAACCCTAGATAACCTTTCTTAAATGGTAACCAATTTGCCTGAACCTTAATCTTGATTTTTTTTAAAAAAAGTGAGTTTCTACTTTAAAAGACATGTTTTAAAATTCCATGAACAAACCTGTAAAAAGAAACAGAGTTCACCAAAGATACTTAGCTTGTGTTTTTAAAGGGAACCTAGCAAGAAATGTTCACCTCGGTTTGGAGGAATAATGGGGTTACTGGGGTTAGGGGGCAGAATACTGTCATCGAAAGCCACATAAAAACTTCAAATTATCCAGGAAACAATCACCAAACAAGCAGCAACACAAACCTCTACTCAGGGACCTTTTATTAAAAATAGACCACATTACATACCGTAATTAAATAGAAACATTCTTGGAACATATTCCAAATTTAAGTTCAAAGGTGACAGTGTTTCAGAATCCAGAGAAAAAAGTCAGTCTGCAACTATACTGTGGTGAAGAGTAAGTCAAATACCGATTCAATGTCACAACTCAGAGAGGGAAAAAGATAGTTTGAGAAAAACAACAAAGCAAAGGGTCAGAAGGAAGAGGCTCAAAATTAATCTCAGAGATATCCATGGGGAAAAATTAAACACAAAGTTGCAAAAAGCCAAATCGTTTCATTTGAATTAATAAACCAGATAGAATGTTGTTCAGACAGTGAAAGGGGTTCTTTTAAACTCCACATAAACTATTTCAGTTAAATAAAGTACCTCATTAATTTTTAACCATTTCAATTTGAAAATTTCTAAATTAAAATTAAGAGAGCTAATCTCAGATTACCCAACCAGATAACCTGTGGCATACTCGACCAACTACTGCCATTCTGGGAAGGACTTCAGCCAGCATATGGCAACCTCAAAGCATCCAGCATTCCAACCTTAACATGCTTTAGCTATTAGTGGAGCTGAGACCCCTGCCAGGATGTGGCCACCTCAAGCCATGCTGTACAACAGATGAAAGCAGTACAGGGGCCCACTGAAGACCTAACAATTGAAGATGTAATAATTGCATGAGTCTTGCTAACATGACATCAAAAGCTCTCCCACATTTATGCTCTGGTGTCTTCTACTTGGATAGTATTTCAACAGGTAAGTGGACAAGTATTTCCCTCCATTATCTCAAAGAGAGAGTTTTAATCTTTTCTTGTAATTAGAGATTAAAGGATCTTTTAATTAGGACATAAATTATCCTTCACCTTATATGTAAAGTTGCCAAAGGTCAAATAATAGCGAATCGAACCTGCAAAGCAAACAAAAGGCCTGTATAACTTTCTGATGATTCCCAAACTTGCCCCAAACTTAGGGAGTCCCTTCAGAAAATTAAAAATAGGCTTTTAATAATAAAACAAGTGAAGGCTATTTTTACCAATGCAACATCCAGGAGCCAGTCCACCAACTGGTGCGGATAGAAGAGGATTTTAATCTGACTACCGAGACTGAAGGTGGACCCGGTTGATACCCCTTAAATTCATCCCAACCGAATAACCTTCCCGTAACTTCGTTTCAGGTAACGTTTTAAAAGTTCTGAGAAGGAAGCACCCAGACCGGCCAGAGCTCCTTATTCGCATCCAGGACCGAGCCCCGCAGAGCCGGCACGCGACCCTGGGTCGCCCCTCCTTTTCCGTACGTACCAGGCTGGCGGCGCTCGCCGGGCCCCACCGGCCGCCCCGGGCCTCGGCGGCCGCGCCCCCTCCGGCAGTGGGCCCGGGGGTCGCCTTCCCCGCGCCTGAGCAGTGACCCCGCGAGAATGCCCCACGCAGCTGCAGGCCGAGCGCGGCGGGGCGCAGCCACCAGCGCTCCGCCAGGCACCCCAGGCACCAAGGTGCGGGCGACAGCAGGGCCCCGAGGGCGCTCTCCTTGCCCCGCCGCGCCCTCGGCGCCCATGCGGCGCCGCGCAAGGCCTCCCACGAGGCGCGCGCCACACGCGAGGCCAGCATGGCCCTGCGGCCGCGCCGCGCAGAAACAGGCACCGAGAGCTCAGCAGCCTGGGGCACTAAACAGCCGCTTTTCTCTTGAGTACCCAAACCCTCTTTGGATCTCCCCAACCTCCATACTTGTTTTCAAACCCCAGCACGCTCTCTTATACAGGTGGCCTGGAGCCGCCAAGGGCGGACGGACGTCTTCGCGACACTTTTGCGACACCGTCGCCGCTGGGCTCCCCAGCGCCCCCGGCGGCAGCAGGAGGCGCTTGTAGTTCATCCCTTTAGGTTTGGGTAGCGACTCGTAAGCATTGCTTGCGTCTCACCGCCACAGTCCGCACCGAGGTGTTCAGAAAGTTAGGAACGACCAGGGTGGGGTGACCGTGGGGTCGACTTGGCTGGGAGAGGTCAGGTGACTTCAGGCTCCACAACGAAACTCTCCCAAACCCTTGGCCTGCAAAAGACACCCCCCCCCCCCGACCCAAGGTGTGCGCGGCGCTTTCGGGACACTGGCAAAGGAGGTTTGAATATTAGTAACGAGGTCCGCGGGAAGTAGTGCTGACTCCCAGCTCTTTTTCCTCTTCTGAGCTTTGCGTATGCCAAAAATATGGGTTTTAGAAAATGTCGATAATAGCAATTACTGTTTACTTGAAAAGGATAGCCACCCTATATATAGTGCATTACCCCATTTAATCTCAGCAACTCTAAGGTTCCATTATTACTTTTACTTTTTTACGGATAAAGATATCTAGTCTTAGAGGGGTTAAGAAACTTATTAGAGAAATACCCAAAGTAATAGTTTATTGTTAATTAACTGGTTAATATCATACATTAAATATTCATATAGTAATTATACATTACAGTTATCGCGATATCACTAATATTGTAATATTGCTGAACTTTTTCTTGGTTCTGTATCAAATTGAATTTGAAGGGTTCTTGCTGCTAAAGGAGAGCAATTTGCCACAACCAAAAGTACCTCTTTGGGATATTTTAGACTGGTTAATTTCAAGAAACAGACATGGGAGAAACTCCGAAAACCTTTTCAAATAACAATAAGAGCTTACTTGTAAGCTCTGAAAATAGTTACAAGTAACTCTTTCTTGAAAGACAATTACATTTTAGAGGGGAATCCCATTTGTAAGTGTTTTTCTCACTATACCAGACCTTTGTTCACTATCTATTTAGATGTTCAAGTGTGTATGTGTGTGTGTTGTAGATATATGATATTTTTCTGTCCCCCAATGGTATTGCTAATTTATAAAAGAGCTCCATTTAATTTGCTTAAAACCAAGCAAAAACTTATATAAATTAAGATTTGGGTATTCAGAACATCTCAGAAATACAGAAACTAACCCAAAGGCTTTTCACATTCATGTTATTTGGGAAAAATATTCAGAACTAAAAATTTAAATTTGTTGGTTTAATTAAAACAAATAGAGTTATCGAGTAAATAATACTTTTTAGGCTTAGAAATTTGTCAGCAAAAATAACAAAATGATGGCTGACTTGGTCTAACATGAAGTTTTCATGATAATCTAAACAGTTGTTAAGGATTAATAAATAGATAGCAGTAGAATAAAAGGGTTTTAGGTAAAGCTTGTTAGCAACATGTATGTGTTATAGTTTATGTATTTAAAAATGGTTTCCCAAAACCCAAAATTTTTTGGCAATTTGAAACCTTAAAAGTGTTGCTAAGTTGAGTTCAGTGATGGAAATTATTGACTATTCAGATAATTTCCAAACAAGGTAAAATACTGAAACATTAATTGCTAAGTAAGTCCAAGTTTACCTATTTGGGGCTTTGTATTACAGAGAAACTAAAAGATAAATTTGTATCTGTTATTGAATATGTCTTATGCTTCGTTGAGGAAGTATATGTTTCTAAAAATTATTAAATATATTTTCCAGTTAAAGAGCCTGCGTTTCTAGAGATTATGAAATGTATTTATAATTTGCTAGTCTAAAGAATGCTAATTACTTCATTTTCATTAGAAATTACAGCTTTAAGGGTTTAAAAATGCCGATATATGTAATTGAGACTGTTAGGAATAACGGGAAACAACTTTGAATGTAAAGAAATAACATACTTTCAGTAAAAAAAAAAAGGTATGAGGTATGGAGTTACATCTTGTTAAGGAAAATGAGAGTAATATTGTCTAAGCTAGAATTTCTGGTTATAAAGGGCAAATTAAGGGTGTGCAAAAAGTGAAAGAGAGTTTTACCTTGTATAATCAAGCTGGCTAAAATTGAACTGTTATAAGCATTTTAAAAATTAAGCTTTAACATCAATGGTGTGTTTGTGCAAAGCTAAAACTTAATCTTTCATCTGATAAAAGTACAGTGTTTTCTGAGACTGTTGATCCGCTCCTGATAAGATGTTGTGAAAAGTTTTTTTTTGTCTAGAAAGCAAAGATTCTGTGTTTTGTGTTATTTAACGAGATCCTTGATTACTTAAGAAAACTGAATCTATTCAATAGTAAGAGCTGAGTTTTGCTAACAATGATGCAGCCTTCTTTATTTGTCTTTAAAATCTTTTATTTTCACTTTAATTAAATGAATAATTAAGTATTGTTTCATAATGACCTATGATCCTATTTAGTCAAGTGTTTTAAAACCTTTTGATATATTTTTGACAAACGTCCCAAAATTTAAGTTTTAAATAAAGTCTTTTTCTTAACCTGAAAATAACTGAGATTTCCTAAAGACAGCCCTTGGAACATTTCAAAGAATTTCTCTCTCTCTCTCCACCCCCTCTCCCCGCCCCCCCCCCCCCCGCTTGTTTTCTTTCTCTCTCAAATATTAAACAAATTAGGCTTGTTTGGTGTGTTGAACTGCATGAGAAGGGGTGTCAAATAAGTAAGATAAACTTCTATGGTATATTGTATGGGCAAATATTAATATAAGGTCCAAAATTGTATGGGACTTCTAAAATTCTGATATGTCCTGGTATAATGTTATCACTTATCATCCTGGTTATTTCCTTAAATGTTGTATGCCACAGAAATAAGCAAATTTCCTTATCGATTGCATTAAAATGAACTCTCACCTGACCCTTAACTATATAGGTGGGCATTTTAGTCATTGTCATTTATAGAGAGATTCATGGAGAGGACTCTAACACTCTAAAATACAAGTTTCTGATAAAATTTGAGATTATGCCATCGAACTGGATAAAAGTTTGCAGGACTGATGGTTTCATAAATCTGCCAATAGAAGTTCGATATAAACAAAAATTGGTCATATGAGACTGAATAAACTGATGAAGATGGTTATAATTTTTATGACTTTTCTTTGAAATAGTGCTCATTTAAAAAATTCGTGTTTTCCAGATATAGGGAAATTTGTTTCTCTTAAACAATCTATGACTTAGAGCAATTTGGTAAATTACACCTTTGTAAACAGAATTGAAACCTGTGTCTTTTTCTCTCTACCTGATCCCTCCATAATTCAAAACTCCCACTGAATCAGTGAATATTCTTATTTTCATGGTAATATTGTTCTTTGCATAAATTCAGTGAGAATCTGTAATCCTTGTCACAGAACACAATTGGAAACTGGTCATATTACTAAGGCTCGGTCTAGAATGTCATATTTGAGAAAGACATATCTAGTTGTGGATATGACCAGACAACTCTAAGGAACTAGGGTTGACTTTGGGAGCCAATAGAACTCTTGGAAAAATCAGCTTTGGTACCTTGCTTACAGGGTGGTTCCAAGCAACTTTGCCAGGTGAATAAGAAAGGTTACTTCCTGGCAAGTACAGGAACTTCAGGATATTTTGGGGACTTTGAGACATGAGGAAATAACCCAAACTAAAGGAATTGCAGGCAAAGTCATGGCAAGTCTTTGGCTTGGCTTTTCTGGGTTTGAGAGACCTTGTAAATTCAATCCCAAGATTCCTTGTGAAAAATCCAGCAAAGCCTGAATGATCACTTGCTATTCTTATTGTACTTATATAATCAAGCCAAGTTTATTGAAATGACTTATTTTGCAAATAAGTTGGTCTTAATTTGGCTATCTTTGGTAAAAATGAGGGTGATTTTAGAAAGAAAAATTCATTTAATAGAACCTATAATATACACCTATGGATATTAAATTCTAGTACATAAAAGAAGTTCTGAAAACGAAGTAAAAGTTACCCTTTGTAAAGGACATTTGCATTTACAAGGGGAGATGTTACTAAGAAGATGATACTTGAGGGGATAAGCCATGTGGCTCTCTGATGGAAGGGCATCCCAGACAAAACAAGCAGCATGCGCGAAGGCCCTCAGGTAGGAATGTGCCTGGTATGTTCCAATCCCAGAGGCCTGTGTCGTGATTGCCCTTATTAAGACCTGCCTGGACCAGGCACTGCACAATAATCTGACACCTACACTTCAGCACAGCTGTATCACAAAGATATTTGTACTGTGGCCACAACCAGCCTTCCCTTTTTCTGAGCCCCACTCAAAACTAGTATCATGGGTTACATAATAAATGGATCAGAGTAGCATACCTACTGTTGTATCTTGCTTCCAAAATCCAAAGAAGCTGACAAAGTCATGTGTCTCAGAGCAGAAGGGCGTGCCAATGTACAGTAGCTTGACTTTTACTTTGCAGGGTATGTTCTGATATGCTCCAGACTACTGGACCCCATAAGCTTCCCTGAGGAGATAGGCCCCTGAAATTTCATAGGGTTTGTCTCTAAGCTTATGGTATGGATGACTTGCCAAGGCATCTAGAGTATCCTGTTCACCTGCCATCCTATCAGCAGCATGATGTCATCAATGTATGGACCAGAATGTCATCTGGTCCATACATTTCATCTGGTCCATATGGGATGGTGAGATGGTCACAGTCTTTGTATACTAAGTTGAGACAGCAAATCGGAGTTGTCATAAAACCAAGATAAGACATTGAAGGAATACTGTTCTCCTTGGCAAGTGAAGGCGGACTGCTTCCAGTGTTCTCTCATTATTGGAATAGAGAAAATAACATTGCCAAATTTATAGCCGCATACCAAATTGTAGGGGCTTATTGATCTGCTCTAATAAAGAGACTATATTTGGAACTGCAGCTGCAATCAGAGTATTTTAAAATATTCCATTGTTGTTTTTTCTAAGATATCTTATATAATGAAGTGGGTTAAATAATGTACTCCTTAATGTTCCAGAAGAGTTTGTGGCAGTAATCTCTGATTCCTTCAAGAATTTAGCATTGCCTGATCTATCATAATATTTGGTATTCCTATCATAATAGCTCTGACCCATGAATTAGGGAGCCAAGTAGAGATTCTGTCGGTTAATAAGTATGTCTATTCCAGTTATGCATTTAGAAACTCAGATAATGATAGGGTAGGTTCAGGGACCCATTGGGCCGCTGACAGACTTGGGCCCAAACTCCATTTATTGCCTGTTCACAATAGCTCCACCCACCACCCACCCAACTTTGATCTACAGTGATATTCTGAGTTTCCCAGGATTAATGTTAGTTCATAGACAAGTCATGAAATTTTTGGTCTTGATTTCTAGACTCAAATCTATTTACATATGAATTTTAAATATCTTATTGCTTTATGATGAGAATATTGTCTAATATTTTTAGTTTTTGGAATTTGTTAAGGTTTATTTTTGGTAAACATTGGCAATTTCCACAAGTATTTGAAAAGGTGTATTCTGTTTTCGGGGTGCAGACTGGTATTTATCAGTTAGATCCACTTCATTAATTATGTTATCCACATCTTCTATAATCTTAGTTTTTGTTCACTTGACTACCATGAACTGAGAGAAGTGAACCAGTTTTTCTATCAATGTGTTTCTGTTTCCTAGTATCTCCTGTAGTTTCCGCTTCCTAATGCTATTTAGTTCAAAGCCATAATTATAATGAATTGCTCCTTCTAGCAAAATAAATGTTTAATCAGCTTTGCTCTGATTTCAGTCTTTTTTATATTAAGATCACACCCTTCTTTTTTTGTTTGCATTTTCCTAGTACACCTTTATATATGCTTAAAAATTTTTTTTTAACTTTCCCTCACTTTGTTTTAGGTGTTTCTTACATATAAGAGTTTGTGATCTTATCTTAAAGTCTTTGTTTCAGTAGGTGAGCTTAGCCCATTTGCATTTATTATTTGGTGTAGGTTTACTTCTGTCACAAATATGTTAGGCTTTTATTTTTAAAAACTTTATAATTTTTCTTGCTTTGCTTCATATATTTCTGTTCTAAAATTTGTACTTGGAATTTGTTTTAATCAGGTATGGTAAGTTGAAAAAGGCAAAAAGACAAGTGCCTTTGAAAAAATTTATTAGTTACATCTCCTGAGAGAAGGGGCACACCACGCCACAGAGGGCCACAAGGGGATATACCAAGGTCTACCAGGAGGCAGGAGAGTAGTGAATCCTAGGCCTTTATTGCTATAGCAGTGGGAAGTCGTTAGGTGGGGAAGTGCCCTATTTGGCAGGAAATGAAACATTGGGGTTTGTGGTTGGAGTATTTATGTCCACAAAGCTGGATCACAGGGGAGACATAAACAATTTTGGTCATTAGTCTGGCCTGTGATTAAATGGATGCCAAATGGACAACACAGAACCATAGAAAACACAGAAGTGTTTCTTCTGATGAGTTAGGTTTATATCATCTTTTTTTCTATAACTTTATGTAATAGCCTTAACCTTGGACCTTTTAAACAATATTTTTTCCTTTGAACAATAAATTAGTAAATTTCCTCTTCTCTCTTCTCATGTCTATCACTTTATCTTGATTGCTCTTATCTCTGTTGGCTTTTGTAAAATGTTTTAAATTCCATTAATAGACTTTTTATCAGCTGTAAATAACTTTTAACCCTCACCTCAGCCTTTAAAGACGTCATATTTACACTATCTACCTCTTCTAAAAATCAGGACTTAATATTTACATTCTGTTCTATCCTCATATTTGTTTAAGTTTTGGTCCTAGAGTTTAAATACTCAATCATTCTCTAAGAACGGTTCACACTTTCGGAGTTCTTGTATGTTAGGAAGTGTTTGTTGGCTTTATATGGTACCAGTACCATTTGAACTCTCAACATGCTGGAAAGTCTGGCTTTATTGGTCCTGCCTTTCTGAAGTAGAACCCAGAAAAGTCCCTAGCATTCGATGAAAGGGGCATATAATCAAGCCTTCTTCAATCAGATGTTTCTGGAAAAGACTTCTGCGTTCAGCAATATAAGGAAGCCTTTGTTGCTCTTTTGGTGTGGGTGGGAACATTCTTTTACCTTTCTGCCTGGGCAGTGGTTTGTTTCCCAGTGTTCTTGGTACAGAAGTGGCATTGGTGGGTCATGGAGGCAGCAGTACTTCCCTCTAGTGTCCTGTGTGCTAACATGATGGTTTTAGCAAATCCTCCCTGAAGTTTATCCTCTTGGTTTACCAGCCTTCCAACAATTGTGAGCTAAACAAAATTCTTTTTTAAAAAATTACTTTTTTACCTGCTTCAAGCCAGTTTCTACTGTTTACAACCAAGAGTCTGCAAACTACGGCTCATGGACCAAATATGACCCACGACCTATATATTTTTTTTTAAATTAAGAATATTAAGAATTCTTCATATGTGAAGATTTTATGAAATTCAAAATTCAGTGTCCAGAAATAGTTTTACTGGAATACAGCCACACTCATTTATGTATTCTATGGTTGATAAACTGTTAGAGTTACGTATTTGTGAGAGGCCATATGGCCCAGAAAGCATAAAATTTTTCGTATCTGGCCCTTTACAGAAAAAGTTGGACTCCCTGTTTGCAACTAAGAAAACTGACTAACATCTGGGTATGAAATTCTTTCTTTAAAAATTTTGTAGGCATTGCTCCTTGTTTTAGTCAAGAATATTGCTTTGGAGAAATTTGAGGACAGATTTTTTTTCTCCTTCAAAGTGGCTTATCTGTGTGACTGCTCACTTAACACCTCTTTTACATCTTGTACTCCAGCAAGGTCCAGAGAAGCTGCTGCCACCGATCTGTATGCCATATTCACAATATTGCAAATATGCAATTTTACTTTTTGTTCCAAACAATGTGCAAAGTATGCTTTGAGAAATACACTTTGTTGATTCCTTCTAAAATCTTTAGTCACAGGCATCATCTCTGCTTTCTCCCTTATGAAACTGCCTAGTTCATCTTAATAGCTTTTGGCAGCTCTTCCCAGTGTATTGGGGTTTAGGGTTTTATTTCTTAGTTCACAGGAGATGGACTATATATTTGTTTGTTTCCTTATTGCTTTTGATCAGCTTTCCAAGAGAGAAGGGGGTGATGCTTCTATCTCATTACTAGAAACTCTTGTATTTTTCTCTACCACTCTGTGTCATTTTTATTAAATGAGCAGTCACACAGATAAGCCACATTACAGGAGAAAAAAAAATCTGTCCTCGAATTCCTCCAAAGCAATATTCTTGACTAAAATAAGGAGAAATGCCTACAAAATTTTTAAAGAAAGAATTTTATACCCAGATGTTAGTTACAAATCACCAATTTTATGTGTATCTACCTCATAGGGATATGAGGAAAACCCATTCTACCTGCTAGGGCAGTGAGTAAAGTCAAGTCTTTGTCTTTACATAACTGGATAAGAGATAGTGGTTTGGGCCAGAATAGTGAAACTGGAAGTAATAAAAATTGATCAGATTCCAAATATTTTGAAAAAAGTGCTTAAAGGATTTGCTTTGATGGACTGATACAGGAATAAGAGAAAGAAAGGGTAAAGATAACACCAACATTTTTGGTGTGAGAAACCAGCATGATAGAGTTATTAAATGCTAAAATTTCATAATATCGTGGGAAAAAAGGAGATCCAAATAGCTTCTTACAAGTAAAAAAAAGGTCACATATCAAGAATAAACATCAAAATAGCTTTGGATTTCTAAACGGCAACACTGAAAACTAAAAATAATAGAGCAAAATCTAAAATTCTGAATGAAAATGATTTTTAAACTAAAATTCTATGTCCAAACTATCAATCCAGGAGTGAGGGTGGAAGTTGCCTTATGAACTCTTTCTTAGGAAGCTACTTAGAAGATGGGTTCCACCAAGAGTAAACCAAGAAAGACGACATAGTAGCCAGGAAATGGGAGAGAAGATGAAAAGTCCCAAGATGACAGCTGCGTAGTTCTGACTGGAAAAGGCCAGAGAATTCTGAGAGGTTTCCAAGTTAAAACGGACTATTTGATTGGTTTGTTTGTTCTGAGAGGAGACTTAGATTTGAAGTTGGAGCCTTGGGGTCAAATTAGTGGTAAATACCTAGAAAATGAGGTAGCTGGAAAAAAAATTAATTCTAGAGAAAATAACAAGTTGTACAACAAAGGAAATGAATAATATTCAACCCATAATAATGTAAAAGCTAAATACAGATTTAACTAAAAATTGTGATATATAACTAAATTGGAAAGAAATGGGAAATGTGTAGATATGTATGTAAAAAGGTTCGAGAACAACATTCTTACCTTTAGTAAGAAGTTAATAATTTTTAAAATTGAAAAATTAAGAATTAGCAGTGCTATAGCGCATGTCCTTTAGAAAAAATGGAGGTAAACAGGAAAACTGTTGAAATTAAGCAATAAATTAGGGAATATGAAAGTGTGGAAGTATACGTCTTAATATAAGCCTTGCACAGCTATTTATCTAAAATAGGTACATGTTTACCTTTAGTAATAGAAAATAATACATCTTAAAAAAATTTCAGTAGCTACAATGTTAAGGTAAATATATCAATATAAAATATTACTAAATGTTTTTGGAATTGAAAGTTGGTTTCAATTTATTTCTGAAACATCTAAATTCATTTTTTTTTTTTTTTTTTTTGGTGTGAGAACTGTTTAAACACTAAAATGTAACTTTGTGAATGCTTCCTCAGATGGATATTTGGTATGCAAAACTATAATAAGAAGACAGGTCAAAAACAAAACTGTAAGTAATTTATGTCATTCAGATAAACAGATATAAACAGTTTATTTTTAACCTTTAGAAGTAAAAATTAACAAATGACCATCACTTTTTATATTAGTTCGATTCTCTTTTCCTGTTACATTACTTTTGGGATGTCATTTTTCAGAAAATGGTATTTTTTCTGCACAGTCTTAATTCTTGAGATGGCTTTAAACTGCTAATAAACCTAGAAAGTCCCAGCTTGGTAGTCCTTTTACACAGTTTGAAGCTGGTAAACCTTTGGGCCTTTTTTCAAAAGGTAACCTTGCTCATTTAGTGATCCAATAAAATTTTCAAAATCAGCAACCTGGAAGAAAACATCAAAAGAGTTAGCCTACTAATTAATGTAAAAACTATGATTTCTAAAAATTAATCTCTCAAACAGTAACATACAATTGTAAAGATAAAAAATGTTTTTTTAAAAAGCTCTGCATAGCTAATTTCATAGCTTAAAAAAGAAAACAAGCTTATATTTTTAAATACTCCACAAATGCCTATTTTGTTCTCTTAATCTAAATCTTTTGATATTTAAAAGTTCTATTATACATTAATAAAGACCTGCTGGCATTATTATAAAAATATTTATTAAGTATTTGGTTTATCATACCTGAATGTTTAACTCTTTGGCAATTTGTCGAAGTTGATGAAATTGAAATAAATTATTGTAAGTTCTTTCAGCAATGTTGTTGAGAGCAGAAATAAATCTTTTTGCTGTAGACCTGTTGCTCATTCCAGAACCATGTTGGGATCGCTCAAAATCTAGGTTCCCAAATTCATCAGAGTAAGTTCCCAGCATACTTAATAGGAGGGGAAGAAAAACAAAGTTACCCAATGTGGCATGCCTGTAGAAATTTTTATTCCAGGCCTCCAGATTATAAGAAAAATGTGAAAGTAGCTATGAGGCCTCACATAGCCAAGACAGTATTTATTGAAATTCACTATGGCATGAACTGGGGATAAAAATATTTTGGATACAGTTATCACTCTTAAGAAACTTCTAAATTTGAAAACAAATGCATAAAAATATAAAGTGGATAGACTGTAACATAAATACCTTACAGTGCTTACAATATTCTGGAAATGAACTAGAAGGATTCCACTGACTTGTAGTAATGACTGTTAGATATTAAAAAGATACATCTATTACCTCCATTCTCTGCTGCTTCCTCTTATTTTTACAGTATCATTAAGGAAAGAAATGCACACTTGACAATAAATTTTAGCCAGAAATCTGAAAACACTAGTTAGATACAATTAGCCATCCTCTCTAATGCAGCCCTGTTGCTGATTCCTTACCTGAATTCTCTGCCTATATTGATGAGACAGATATAATCTCATAGCCAGACTCATAGGCAAAGATGTTATTTAATCAGAAATTAATCAAATGTAAATTGGTCACCTAAGCAGTGGGCTTACAGTGGTGAACAAAACAGGTACAATTAAATTACCACTCTTAAGGAGCTCATAGGAATGAGTTTAAAGGGTTATTAAAAACAGCTTCATTTTGTTCCCTAAAGAGATGAGAGCCTATAAAAGAGAATGAACTGTACAAATAGGAATGTGTGTCATTCAACTAAGACTGTAATAAATGATAAAACAATAAGATAGATGAGTATGTTTCCCCTGAAAGATAATACAATCTTATTTAAGGCTTTTATGATGAACTTTTCTACCATATAATTTATCACATGCTTATTTCTCATACAGTTGTCAAAAATGCTTTAGGCTACCACATTAATTATAATAGCTAACATTTACTTTAACTATATTTATTTACCATATGCTATCCTATTTAGTCCTCCCAAGCAATCCTATGACTATTTTTATTCCTATTTTACAGATGAAGAAACAAAATTCTAGTAAAGTTAAGTGACTTGCCAAAGGTTGAGTGGCATATTTGGGATTTGAATCTGAGCTATACTGTTTCGGATTTAAAGAAATATAGGTAAAATATTTAAGCCGCTTTCCTGAAATGGAACTCACAATGATCTCTCACATTTGAAGGTAGCTCTGTTCTCTTCTGCATCCTAGTATATTTTCAATTTTAAGAGAAAGTTTATGTGAACTGTTGCTAATAAACATATGTTTTATAGCTATGTGCTCTGATAATTATGATGAACTATATCACAGTTTAGATTTTTCTTATTTAGGCTTCTGTTTCCCAGTTAAAATGTAATTTTACAGGTTCAAAACCACATGAAGAGCAAACATTTAAAAGCTGAAGAGATGGAAACTCTGAAATGGAAGAGTAAATGAATGAAAGATGATTACTAAGATCAACTTCATCATCAATGCAGTACATTTACTGAGGGCCTACTGTGCACTAGGCATGATTCTGGGTCCCAGGAATTCATACTGGTAAATGTGACAGACAAGTCTCCTCTGCTCACAGAGTGTAGAGTGAGGACAGAAAGCATGTTAAGAATAACAGATAATTCACAGTCTAGTCTCAATGTGTTTAACTAGGTCTTAATCTCTACCACGGCAATTATGCCACGCAATTCCAATCATTTGGAATCAAACTATTATCTTTTATCTGAAAATTTTCATAAAAGCCAGTAAAAAACATTCAGTTTAAGGAAACAAACTGGTAATCTCTTTCTCAAGACAATTCAAAGAAACAAACTAGTAATCTCACGTGGGTGACGTTTCATTTAAAAATGAGGCCTCTTTTTTTTCAGAAGCCCAGAATTAAATGGACAGTCTGAAACTAAATCACATTTACCAGCAAGGCTACTTTGAGAAGCTGTAGAAAACAAGTACAAAGCTCCATACAGAAATGCCCAAGAGTTCCTCTTGGATGGAAAAGACCATACAAACGCTGACTGACATGATTATTCAGACATGCAGAACTAATCATAAATGAACAATATGGCATTTTTATTGAAAAGGTAAAGCACAATTTACTTTGCTTAAGTGTAATGCTCAGATATGAGAAATAATCCATGGTGTCCACAGACCAGTGGATTTATTGTGGAGAAGCACCAGATGGCTGCTTCAGGCAAAGTCTGGGGTCTGAGGCCTAAGGAAACTGAGTAAGGGTAAAGCCTCGAAGAGAATGTTGCAGGTAAGAGAGAGGGTGATCGGGGTAGTTTGACCTTTCATTTGTTTGACAGCCAACATTCTACGAAGTAGAAATATATGACATTTTCAGTCAAACCAGGCACCAGAAGACCCAAAGGATAAGAGATCATTAAAAAGGAAAGGAAACCAGAAGTGGCAATCTTAGCCCCACCCCCAAAGGTGGAGTATTTAAGCACAGTATGCACAGAAAGAAACATATTCTAGATTGTAAACAAAGAGGCAGCAACTTGCCATTAAATAAGAACTTGCTGTTGCGTGGTCCTTGTTTTTTAATAGGAAAAAAAGAATCCAACTTTTCTGGAATTTTGGTTAGGTTGAGTGTGTTTTGAGTGAAAAAAGGATCACTGATCACTGTTAGGGCAGTTTCATATTTCTTATTGGTCTGGTATCCTACCAGAAGTCAGGAAGGCAACTGGTATTTGTGGCCATTCTTTTTATTTCATATACTAGCCACGAGCAGCATGTTGTATGGGAAAGTCTAGTAATTCCTAGACTATCTGGTTGCTTATAAATGGCAACTGGAGGGACTCCGACATAATGAAGTCAAGTGGAGGAGGAAAGAAGTTAGCTTGGTAAAATTTTCACCTATAAGGCTCCTCAAACCCTAGTACTGAATCACATAAAAGAGATAATTGATGGTTCAACACTGTGATACTAAACCAATAGGGTATTTAGACATAGAAAGTAATATGTTAGGAACTGTTTGAAAGGGTTGATAGTCATTAATTGTTAATGATTTTACTCATTGTAAGGCAGTTCTTTGGCATTAGCAATAAAGAAATAAGAGCTGTCAATTCTAGAGTCTTTAAATCTTTCAAAAACCTCAAACGTAACCTCACTGTTGCTGACAAATCCTGAAACATTGAATTAAAGAGAAAGGCTCCCCTTTGTTCATAGGCTGCCTGCAAAGGTAAGAAACAAATTACAGCTTAATGCTTAGATCTGCAGGGTGTAGCATGGGTGCCCTTCTCCCCATATAGCATGCTTCTAGAGGCAGCAGAGGGAAAAGAGTGGCCTCCAATGACAGGCCAGTACCAGCTGGGGATGAAGAGACAACCAGTTAAAGTCTCTCCCTGTGAGGAAGGGGATAAAGGATCTGTAGGGTTAGAGCTACTAGAAAATTTAGATGGAGAGCATTGAAGACTAGACCCAAGATTCTTTGAAAAGGGTAATAATTTTGGAAACTTCTAACCTATAATGTGAGATCTGCCAGTTTTGAAGGCTTCAGTGGGTTATATGAGCCAGAGAAAGGAGTATCTGCTCAGTCTCATTAATATCATCAAAGCTAGCACTAGAAGTCATATAGTGTCCAATAATTACTGGATGTCCACTAAGGTGCCAGAATCATATTTGTCACTTAATATAGCTTCGTTGCATGATATCTCAGAGCACAATCTTTTGTGGTGTGTTTCACACAAAAGGAGACTGAGAAGCAAGAGTATAACTTGCTGGGGCAGCTGGGTCAGACTCTCATGCCTGTGCTCTTCCAACTATGCTGTGCCATTTTTACTCAGAGCCAGAGGAACAACTATGTAAAGTCATCTGCTTCTGACTGAGTAAGCCCGGAATAGGAGCTCTTAGGAAAACAAAAAATCCATTTACTTTTAAATAGAAATTACTTAACAAAATAACAAAATTATTTCATCTTTACTATATTTTTTTGGCCTTGGAAAAGTAGATTCCTAATAGAGTTATATTTTAATTGCTGTGAAAGCATATTGAAAAGAACAAATTTCTAAATTATAATACATCCACACAATGGAATACTAGGCGGTTGTAAAAAATAAAACTCTTTTGGCACTATATTTCCAAATATATGGAATGATCTCCAAGATCTGCATTTTAAATGACCAAAACAAGGTATATAATGTATATGGCATGTCTTTATAAAAGAGGAAAAAGAATACACAGATAGAGAGTTCTGATGGGTATTTTATATCTGAAAGTCACACAAAAGATATCTGTTGCCACTGGGGAAAGAGGAAGAAGAACTAGGTGGCTAATAAACAGGATATACTTTTTGAACATTGGAATTTTGAAGCATATGAATGTGTGAACCTATTAAAAATATTTTTTAACTGAAAGAAAAACCTACCTAAAATAATCAGCTTTCACTTTCACTGGTTGAAAAAATGTCTAAGGTAGACATATATGATCAGTTAAAATATAAATTTTTTTTCTTTTCTACCAAATGATGTAAAATACAAAGGACACAGTTTAGAAATATTTGTAAAAATCCTAATGTATTTATTTACCCTTGGACCCAGAAATATCGTTTCTGAGAATTTCTCATACAGGTATACACTTATCCACATATGAAGTATCTTACAGAGAGTACTCAATTGTACCATTGTTTGTAATGGCAAAAGAATGGAAACGTTCATGTATCTAGCAATGGGGGACTGGTTAAACTATGGTGTATCTAAACAATACATTACTATGTAGCTGTAAAAAAGGAGGAAGTTACTATGTCATAATAGGGAAAGATCTCTGGATATAATGTCAAATTAAAAAAAAAAAGGTATGGAACAGTGTAAGTCATATGCTATTTACAAAAAAATAGTGTTTTGGTGGATGGTAAACAGGATGGGAGCAAGCCACTTTAAAATATTTTAAACCAAGAAAGCAGAGTTTGTTCAGAGGAAAATGTGATCCAATGAGCAAAATAAAAACAATTTTGCTTTGTTTAATTAAATCTATAATAGAGATGGAAAGATGACTGGTATTTCATGTAAAACATTAAAATTTTTATTCTTACCTATATTTCATAATTTCAACTATATCCTCAGCATCTTCTTTGGTTGCTTGTTCTCTCAATTCTAACCTTGCTCGTGCCTTTGAAATACAACCATTTTCAGATAACAAAAGATTATAAATATATTAATCTTGTTTGAGTAGATACAGTATGTCTAAGCTTCTTTCATTTATTCATTTCACACAAAAACTGACTTTTGGGGAAGGGAGTTGTAATATGAAAGTTGGAATTTAAAAAGTGATTTGAAAACCTGAATATAAAAATAATCACTCATTTAAAATATGGATTAAAAACTATTTTTTATCTACTAACATCTTTCTGAGTATTCATCTCAGAAGAGTTGATTATGAAATACACCTGATTTTTCCTTTCCTTTAACTTTCAACAAGTCATGCTTAACCAGTCTGTTAAAACAACAAAGAGGAGTTAATCAGATTTTCGAAGCAAAAAACCCAAACTCTGACCCAGCTAATTTTAACTGCCAGGGTTCTCTCGGTATTCCATAGCTGTGACTAGAACTTAGAAAACTAGGCACTATCCTTACAGACCTGTCGTGTTTCAAGTCAAATACTCAAGGTATTTGACACATTCCACGTTCCCATATACTCAACTTTGAATCTCAACATCTTTAGTTAACCTAACCACTCTTCACACTACAGGAGTTTCCTGCGTCATTTAAAAAAAAAAAAAAAAAATGGTTGTATAGTAATTAACTGGTCCTGTGCCTAGAAAGTGGCTATACTTTAACATGTTAAAAATATGAACAAATCTTTTGAAAAACAAATCAATCATGCAGAAAACTGAGAGAAATACTATTAGTCCTCTGTCCCCTTTCTTAAGCCAAAAAACCATGAACTTAAAACAAACAAACCTCCGTTAGACGAATCAGAGATTCCAGCTGTCTAGTGGTGATTGGTGAGCTATTTAACCGTTGGCTCTGTTTCCGGAGCTCAAGGTAAAAATTTTGAAGAATTTGAGCAGCTTCTGTGGATAGCCTTGGATAGACATACTGACGAGCATAACCAATGTACTTTCTCAATAGCTGATGGGGAATTGGATCTATTGTTTCTCCAGGAACCACCTAATGCATGATAAAAAGGCCCAAGATTACAAGGATAAATAACAAGTAAAATCTTTCTGCTAAAATAACTTGTTTAGATAAATATAAAATTCATAAAGACGCTCCAGATAAGACAGATACACTGTAGTTCTAGCTCTTGGCCTAGCTGAGTTAGATTACTTCAAATGGAGTTTACATAAAGCCTAGTATCAATATAAAAGATTTGGTATGAAAGTTGATATACTACTGCTCTACAATAAGCAACACTCTGAACTCTGACATTGAAACAGAAGTGAACTGAATGATTAAGAAGAAATTTATACCTTTAGTCTTTCTGATAATGGTTTATCAGATACCACTTCAAGTATAGAAGTATTTGAATCTTGACTATTCATACGAGCTACTGTAGCACTGCTAACAGTTCTCTGCTTTCCAACTCTTATTGCAATTACGTGTTCAGAGAGTAAGTGATCATGATCCTCATTTGGGGTGTCTAACAGGATAAAGACCAAATCAAATCTCGACAGCAGGGCACTCCCCATTCTAAAGAGGCATGAAAGAAAGAAGAAACACTGATTGGAATCAAAACAAACTAAAAACCTAGAAAACCGCTGACTTTGTTGTTTACTACTCAAGTTTCATGTAAACTTTAAAAAGGGTTTAAAGGAATAAGCAATACCTTTTGAATTCAACACACCCAGCAACTCCAGAGACACCATGCCATATGCCCTTCAACATGTGCACAGCCTTACCTTTGATAGGTTGGGAACATGGCCTTTTCCACCACCAAAATCGCTGAATTCTCCTGTGTTCTGTATCACTACCTATGATTTTGGATCATTGAACTTTTAAGCCAGAATGCTACACGATACATCAGTGATTATCTAGCTGAGTAGTTTAAATTTCTATATCTGTTGCCTCACCAATACTCTGAGTCTCTCAAAGCACCCATTTAGAAGCAAAAAGGCCATTTTTTTTTTCCTAAAGAGCCATCTAATTTGTCATTACAATAAAAATGTTATACTCTTACTCTTATTCTCTGAACCCACCAATCAGATAACTCCTGTATTTGAGATAAGAAAATAAATCCAGAATGACAAATTTGATCAACATCCCAAAGCAGGTTTGCGGTACCACTAAAATCCAGAACCCATGTCCCTGGGATCCTGTTCAATAGAATCCTTCTGATCTTTCTTATAGTACTTTGTCATTTTACTAAGAAAAAACTAATAGATTGACTTTTTTTTTGGTGGTAGTGGTAGAGAAATACTCAGAATCTCAAAGTACAACTGTATATTTTATTATGTACCATTTCTATATTAGAAGTACACATTATTAAACATTAGGAAATAAACTTTTTCCCACTAGAATTTAAGGTTGCAGTTTTTCAGATGAGGCATTCTTTTGTCTTTTTCTCCCTTTTGCATTGCTTGAATTTATTTTCCCCTTCACATACATTTTGTCCAACCTGTACAGAACAAATTAGAAGAGAAAGCATATGCACATACAGATATAAAACATTGTTTTCAGACAAAAAGAGGGATCATTCCACATATGTAAGTGTGTAATGTGCTCTTTTCACTTAACAGTAAAAAACAGACATGTTCCCATATCAGTACTTACAACATCTTTCATTCTTGTAATTGCCTCTTTCCAGTATAGTCTTACTGTATAGTTTAACCTCTTTCCTATCGATGAACATTTTGCTGTTTCTAGTCTTTGGCAGTGATAAACAATGTGATAATACTCAACCTATAATTATAGCTTTGTGCATTCGTGTGACTATTTTTGTGAATATAATTCCCAAAAGAATTGACAGGAACAAACAGAATGTACATTTACTACAGTGATGAACATGCCAAGTTGTCCTTCAAAATGCTAAATTGCATATGTGAGAACCCATTTCTCCATCCCTTTGCCAACGATGATTCTTACTATTTAAAATGTTTGCCAATAAGGAAGGTATCAATGGTATTTCATTGTTTTAATTTTTAGTGTTCAAATACATTTTTATACATTTACTGGAAACTTGTAATATCTGTGAACTACTCATTATATCTTCGGTTACCTTTTTCTTATTGA
This sequence comes from Rousettus aegyptiacus, assembly GCF_014176215.1. Classification (NCBI taxonomy): domain Eukaryota; kingdom Metazoa; phylum Chordata; class Mammalia; order Chiroptera; family Pteropodidae; genus Rousettus; species Rousettus aegyptiacus. The sequence goes on along the minus strand of NW_023416287.1, from coordinate 24,887,441 downwards.
TTTATAGGGATTCTATATATCAAAGGTATAAATATCTGAAGAGACTTACTTTAAATTCTCGGAAACTGTTTTGGCTTTATTGTAGTGTCCTCCAACTGGATTTGCAGCAGCAATAATGGAAGTTCTTGCAGGGAGGCTACAAACCATGCCAGCCTTAGCAAGACTAATACTTTGCTGTTCCATGGCTTCTAACAAGGCTTGATGTTGACTCCCCATCTTATCAAATTCATCAATTCCACAGATACCTATAATAATAGTAATATAATACAGACAAAAATTTGTCATTTGGTCAAGTTCCAAATCTTACAGAATGGAAATTATTCCACAATAAAAAAGTATTTCCATTTGTTTCCAGCAGTTAAAATTATAAAATGTCATAGTAGAGAATCTCTGATTGTTTTTACAGCAATAAAACACATGTCTTATTTAACTAATTTTTATGTAATATATACTTATTCGGCATTTTCCATAGGCAAGGCACTATGCTGTGAGGGTCACAAAAAGGAAGAAGATATGAGAGTGACCCTCAAAAAGCTTAAAGGTCTAATTTCAAACAGGTGAGATAAGAAATATACACATTCAAAATAGTATACTTCAACAACTCTAAGAGCATGCATAATTATATAAGATGAATTTCCTGTGGGTGGGGGGAGGTTAAAAGAGGAAAGGGAATCTGGAAGGGTTTCAAGAAAAATGTGCTTGCTATTTGAGCCAGGTCTTTTGGGAACAGAAGGGCAATATGATTTGGAAAGAAAAGCATGGCTCTAAAGTCAGAAGACTCGAATGCAGTTCTCAGCAATACCAAGTGCTGACCATACAATTGTAGAGAAATCACTTAACCTCTTTAAACATAATGTAAAGACCCACCACTGACTGAAGGCATTTTATGTGTCAGGTATATTATTACATCTAATCCACAAGTTATTGGAGACTCTCTAACATTACCTTATAATGTGTTTCCTCCCCTCCTCCTCATACCATGAGCAGTTAGGTGGTCATCTCCAGAGGACTTTGCTGTGGTTAAACTGCTGTCACCAACTCTATGACCAAGTAAGCCATGCCAGCTCCAAGGTCAGTCAGTCCATACCTCTCTGGAATTGATGGTATTACTAGAAAGTCTCGAGATTACTAATACAGTGTAGGAACAAAGTCAAGCTACTACTTTGACTAGCACTTTTCAAAGTTTTAAAGTTTTCTGTAAAGGAGCAGGTGTAAATATTTTACGTTTTGCAGGATACATAGAGTCTGTCACATATTCTTGGGAGTTTTTGTTATTGTTCTTTACAATATTAAAAATATTATTATTATTGCCAGAATTATTATTATTTCCTTTGGTCTTTTACCTTGATCACCAAGCACCAGGGCACCAGCTTCCAAAGCAAAATCTCCAGACCAACTATCTTTTGAAAGAGTTACAGTCAAACCAGAGGTGGTAGTGGTATTACCACAAACATACACGCCACGTGGAGCGACACTGCACACTGCCTGAGGAAACAAAAAGTTTAAGAGAATCAGCCAAAGCAAAAGGGAAATAATAGCTAACAGTCATTGCTCACAAATGTTAGCTCCATGCCAGGTATTCTTCTAAGAGCTTTACCATATAATCTTCACCACCACAGTAAGAGGACAGTATTCCTACTTCCCCATGTACTGATAGAGTAACTCACACAGCTATGAAGGGTGAAGTGTCAGGATTCACTCAAACCCAGGATGCCTGACTGTTATCTGTGCGCATGTGAATACAAAATTCCATTTTATGCTTCACTTTCAAGTTCAAATAGCAAATATATGAGTACCAATTTTAATTTCAAAAGGTTCAATGCTTCTTTAAACATAAGTAATAAAATGGCTCAATAATGCTCACCTTCTGAGTAAATAATCTATGGCAGATCAGGAAAGTAGTCAAACAGCACAACAGTTAAAAGCATGAACCTTCAGTGAGGCAGAACTGTTATAATCCTGGCTGTACCATGTATCAACTGTGCTGCTCTCAGACCTCTCTGAGCCTCACCTTCCTTATGTTTTATCACATATTGCCCTGAGGAATAAATGAGATTGTGTATGTAAGGCCCTTAACCTGGTACCTGGCACACAATAAGTGCCCAATGCAAGGCCACTGTATATGGTTACGCACTGCACAACTCTAGCAGACAGCATTCACACTGTTATCTATGTCAGAGTGATCTGGACTTGGCAGTGCATGACCCAAGGGACACTACGGTGCCTGGCTTATAAATAGTAGCTATAATTGTGTTTGTTACTTGTAATTTCTTGTTAGTCTGAGAATTTGATTGTTTACTAAATGGTCAGAGGAAAGGGAGATTAAAAATATAAAATAACCAACTCCTGTCAGTGTTAGCCTTGTTTTTTAAAAACCCTGGCTTAGTAGGGCTAGCAGACTTGCATGTGATACTCTCCACTATTTACAATATTTAATTTCAACTAATATTACAGCTCCTATTTTTAAATTGAGCCAAGGGTTTTAAAAGGCATTATTCCAAGTCTAAAAAATATGAAAAGCTGACATTGTCATTTTGCTTGGTATCAAAACATTTTCAGTGCCTTAAATGTATTTTAGAACGATTATCTGCCAAGACATAGTTTGTAAATAACAAAGAAAAATGAAGTTTTACATACTATAAACGAAATGTAGAAATTAAACAATTTGTACAGATAATCAAACACTATGGAGGTTAAACCAGGCTTATACCTATAATACAAAAAATTGCACACGTGCACATGCCCACACACACACAACACCACAAAAGATAGAAAAGAAAGCTGTAACAATTTAAAATCCCATGTACGTTCTGTATGCATATTCTGACGAGGTATTCTGTTTTCATTTTTGTCTACTATTTCACCTATAACTGGGTACTCTGTGTCAGACTTATAGCAAGGGCTCAGAACAGTTTTTTTTTTTTTTTTAATATAGGTCCCGTTAGTCAAAAGGAACAAAATGTGACAACATGAATGAAATGCCAGATTAGAAATTAAAATAATGGCTGGTTTGACATTCAGCCACAGGAAATAATCATTCTGACATGAAAGACAGTGGGTCTATTGTGCAACAATGAGATCAAAGCAGTTCTCAATCCTGGCTGCACATCAGAATCACCTGTGGAAGGTTATACACATACAGATACTAGGACCCTAACCCAGAGACTCTTAATTCACTTGGCCTGGGCATCAATGTAGTTTCGGAGAGCTCCAAAGGTGATTCTAATATGTAGCCAGGGTTCCCAGCCCACAGACAGATTCAATAGTCACAGGACTACCATTTACCGAAGAGAAAGGGAGACCCTGGTCTGGCCACATTTTTCCATATGTGGGGAAAGGGGTCAGAGGAAGAACATGGGCATTCTTAGAAAGGACATTATGGCTGGCTTACTAGGTGTCACTCCAAGAAAACCACAGGCATTCCAAAAAGCACCTTCTCAGGCCATCATAAGCCCTTGAAAGGAGAACTACTAGACTCTGAATGGCAGAGGCAGAAATTTCTTGGGGACCGACAAAGGACTGCTCATAGAAGCTGTCTTGCTTTGTACTCAGAAGTAGTTGAAATGTATATCGACATGCCTCTTACCTTTATCAGATTATTATGAAAGCCCAATACAGTGCTTATGGAGTTGTGTGAAGAGAGAATGAGTGACCCTGCTTTACTTTCTTGAGCTATTCTGTTCATAGGTGAGGTCACAATGAAGAGTAGCAAAGCAATGCTGGATACAAAAAAAAGGTGTTAGAGAAATGGCTAATGTTTCACAACAGTTAACATCTCAACAGATCAGCATGCCTGTGCAGCCTGTGTGACAGAAGACTGGCTCAATTTGAAAAGATGGTCAGATACAAGTTACACATTATTCACACAAACTCCAATTCACTCATACCATCAGACAACCTATATCCTCTGAAACATGAACACTCCATGCTTTGTGAGAAAATTCATTTATGAATTATTCATACATTTTTTAAAATTACAGCTGACATTTAATATTATTTTATATTAGTTTCAGGTGTACAACACAGTGGTTAGACAGTTATTTAATTTATGGCATGATCTCCCTGATTACTATAGTACCAATCAGTATAGTTATTACCATATTATTGACTATATTCCCTATGCTGTACTTTATATCCCTGTGACTATTTTGTAACTACCAATTTTTACTTAATCCCCTCACCTTTTTCACCCAATCCCCCACTCTCCCCTCCCATCTGGCAACCATCAATTTGTTCTTTGTATCTATGGATCTGTTTCTGTTTTGTTTGTTCCTTTATTTAGTTGATTCATGTATTTTATTTTATTTTTATTTTAGTTTTTCTATTGTTCAATGAATTATTTGCTTTTAATTAATTAATTAATTGATTTTTAGGTGGCATTGTGTTAACGAAATCTGATAAGTTTCGGCTATACATTTTAACAGTAAGGCATATATATATATTTACACTGTGTTCACCTCCTATTTATTCATGTATTTTATAAACAAAAGGTAAAATTCCTACCTGTAGCATCTGACTCTTTCCCAAGCCTGGATCTCCAACAACAAGGACATGTGGGTCTCCTCGAACTGGAATTCTATTTTTGTCATCCACATATTTCTGGCTTCCTCCAAAGAGTGCTAATGCCAAACCTGCTTTAACAAGCTCAAGTGTGAAAGGGAAATAAAAATACAGGAGTGAGAAAAACATAAAGATGACTAGCAAAAGGGGTGCTCCTCCTTTCAGTTTACAACATTTATTTGGGGATTTTTTTAAAAAAAGATATGATTGAACCAGCTTTTTCTTAAAAAGGGTTGTAGTTTGCCTGTCCTAGCATTCATTTATGGAGAATAACAATTCATATTAAAATAAGAATAACTGGCCAATAGAAATTAGCTATTTTTTATAAAGTCTTCATATTTTATTTTTACCATATTTTATTTTTATTTTTATTTTTAAGCAAAGATGCAGCAAAATACTTACTTCGTGGCCAAAAATGACAGGACAAAGTGAGCTGAAAAACAGAATATGACTTAAAATATAAATTTTAACTTATACTTCATTAATCTATTACATCTACTTTACAGTTTGCTTAATTTTATTTTGCACCAAAAAAAGACAAAAATAAAAAATTTACAACCCATCAAATAACTCAAGAAATTTTATTCTAACAGTAAATTTCTCAAAAATTTTGGTTAACCTATAAAGGGAAGAATGCTTAAAAATTGTATCAGTGTGTAAGGGACACAGAATACTTGTAAAGTATTTTAAAGTAACCAAATATACCGTTGATCTCTTTATGTTACCAGCCTTTAAAATGGATCATAATCATGGTTTTCTACTTTAGGATACAGAATTATATTGTATTTCATGTGCACAAACATCTTTTGATTTGCGCAGCCAAATCATTAAAAGGAGACTAAAAATGAACTGCATACATATTTTAAGAGGGGATAAAATTTCATTGTTTCAGTTTAATTCAAAGGATCAGAATAACTAAGACCATATATGAATATAAAGTATATTTACATTTATCAATGGTACAAACAAGGAACACAAAAAATAGGGTGGAAGAGATATATTAAAGAGTAAGCTGTGACTCATTATCCCTTTTAATACATATAAATATGGATGTCAGTGTCCTGCCATATTCCCGTGGCGCTCACTGTTCAGCATGTTTCTGCATAACTGCTGGTGGCTCCCTACCAAGCACCTGCACTTGTCTGTCAAAGGGCTGTCTATGGCCGCAGACAGACTGGGCAGGCTAGAAGTGCTGAGTTATCTAATATTCCCAGGAGCAGCTCCAAATCTAGGTCCTTGGATGGAAAAATACTGAGTTCTACACAGTCTAGTGTCCTAGAGGCTTCAGGAGGATTAAGCCCCCAGATGCTAATAACTAACCTGTTCACCAAGGCACCCACCATACACTGACTGTCATCCTTTCTCTGTCTCACTTCCCTATTCCTCTACCAGTATATCTGGGGATCACCTCCCAAATAAACCACACTTCTCAAATCATTGCTTCTGAAGTAACGGAAACTAAGAGGAACCGTCCTCTGTCTTTACTCTCCTTTCGTGGTCCTCCTCCATTTTGTTAATCCAGCAAGGGCCCATAAAGTTTTTCTTAAAAAGCCAAAAGTAAGTATTTTCAGTTCTATTGTCTTGGTCACAACTACCCAGTTTGTCTAAAGCAATCATCAACAATATGTTAATGAATAGGTGAGGCTGTATTCTAATAGAACTTTATTTACAAAAACAAGCACCCTGCCTAGTTTGTGAATCCTGGCAAGATTAGCAATGGAGTGCCATTTAAAAAAAAAAAATTCTAGTTCTGATGTTGAGGTCAAACTTAGAATGGTAAAAACAACTGTGGGAAGAAAACCCAAGTTTTTCAAACTAACTTATCTTCTATAAATGCTGCAGAAGACCACTACAAATGTTCATTTTTATTTATAACAAGTGAGAAGAACCAATCAGAGGTGTTCTGATCCTCAATCAGATAGCTCCTCAGCCCCTGCTGATACAGACCACTCACCACACCATCAATTCTCACCAGATGATATCCTCACCCTGGTTCAGCACCTCTCCCAGAGCGGTTCATCTGGCTAAGTATTCAGAGGAAAGCTCTGAGAATTTCTGGACAAAAACCCTTAAAGAACTCCATACTTTTCTTAGTTGGCTAATTAACATATTAAAGGCAGAAGAAAAAGTGTCAAATTCTCCTAGAGCCCATAGCCATAAAGAGGAAAGCATGACAAGATCAATTTTTCTAACACAATGCATTTCAAAACATTAGTTCTTCACCTCTCTTAGGTATATTTATTACTTAGTCTAATTTTCTCCCATTTCTTCAAAATTATCCAAAAGTTGTCAAAAAGGTATCACAGTAACAGAATTTATTAGTTAACATGTTAACAGTTAATTATGTTAATAGTTAATACTTATGTTAAGTACATACAAAATCTCATTTAATCTTCAGAACAACCTCCTGAGAGAAGTACTAGATGATTAAAATGAAGGAGAAATCAAGTAACATGCCCCAATCACACTGGAAGTAAGTGGCTTAAGCAGGATTCTAACCTAGGTTTATTTCCACAAATGAGCTCTTAACTAGTAAAGCAAAAATGCTTCTACTTTGCTTCTTCTCTACTACAGAGCAATAACACGGAAATAAAATAATATTATGAAATCCCTATCAAACTTAAGTGACTTCTATACTTCTATGTGACTATTCCTTGTCTTTTAAAAGTAAAAAAAAAAAAAAAAGGAAAGAAAGAAAGAAACCCTACATATGACTAATTGAAATAACTTTGGAGTTCACTGTCTCATCATTCTTCTTGTGAGACTAATATTTCCTTACTCTTTATAGAGATCAGCAAACTTTTCTGTAAAGGGCTGGACAGTAAGAATCTGTAAACCGCTTGTTCTCTGTCGTTAACTCTCGACAGAAAAAACCTTTTTAGCTCATGGACCAAACAAAAATGGGCAGTTAGCTGGATTTGGCCTGTGAACTGTAGTTTGCAACTGTGGACAAAAAAAGGGGACCACTTATTAAACCTGACAAGCTCAGGGAGGCCTGCATGGTGGGCCTTACAAACTCAGAGACACTGAAAGTAACCACACACGATAGTCTGAACATAAAAATTCCTAATTAAAAGCAAGTCATGATGGATAGTCAGGTCCCAGCCCTATAGCTTCCTTGACAAAAGTCAACCTTTACCTTAAGTGAACCTATTGTCTAAGATAACAACCTTTGAAATGTCAGAGTAATTTTCTTTTCCAGACCCCTCAAAGCACAACCATTAGCAGCAGAGCAAGAGACCACAGAAACCCTCATTGTTATTGTGTTCTCCGCATGCCATCTCCATGTGCTGTAAATATTAATTATTACCAATGTACAGATTTTTATTCAATCCTTGAAATTCCCTGCCCCTGCTTTGCTTTCTCCCGCCCCCTTAATCTTCCATCAATGGATGTCATGTAACCCTTCTTATGTCTCCTCTTTTTACTGTAATGTATTAAATAAGCTGCAGTACTACTATTTTCCAGAGGATTTTCTAAATCTGTTGAGATTTTGCTTCTCTATAATTGTCGTCAGTTTGGCTCAAATAAACTCATAAAAATTCTCTACAGATTTAGACAGTTCTTATGTTGACATAACCATTTTGACTAGTTTTTTGTTACTTGTAGCCAAGAGCATCCCAATATGCACGTATGTAATAAAACCTAAGATAATGTCGTACATACTTGACGATAAGTTTGAACAGGTTTTCTTCAGCTTGAATCTCTTGGATGGCATAAAGGTCTTTAAGTGAGAATTCCATTAGTGTTCCGTGCTTACACCCATCCTCGGAAGCCTTTGTTTTCTGTCCTTTGCTATTACTAACAGAATTTGCTTCAATGTACAAAAGGAACATGCATTTGTCATTCTTATTTCGAGAACCTGTAAATTTCAAAGTATGAAATATAGTAATTGATATTTTCATTTTCCCTACAAAGATTTGAGTAGAATATAAAAGAATGGCACAGTAAGCAAAAAATAAACCTTTACTTCTGAGGAAAAGTTCCACCTATGTAAGAAACAAGGAACTCCCTAAATAAAGAGATTCAAGAGTATTGTAAAAAAAAAAAAAAGACAAATGTTGACAAATTGTTGAGGGACAATCAAAATGAGGAAAGAGTTATAACATACCTTCTTCAGCATTTGAGACTTTGACAACTCCAGTGATAGTCACTGTGTCCCCTGGAACACAGCTATCCACAAGATCATGAACAAGCTCACATTCTATTGTTCGTGGAATCCGACCTGCTTCTCGCTGATCATCAGACATCAACTCCTGGATTCTAAGAGGTAAACAATTTTCAGTCAGTACACATACTGATTTGGGGTTCTTTCTTATACATATTAACTATTTAGGGTCCACAAAGTGCTGAGCTAGATAAACAACCGCTTAGCAAAGAAAAAAAAAAAAAAAAGAAGTGCGATGGTTTAAAATAACTTTAGCAGTTTCCACCTAAGGATGGCAAGATGAGTGTGTACATTTGTCTACCTGCCCTCCAAAATAGTCACCAAAACTACAGTCACTACAAGAGTGAAGAGAAGTTTTGGGGCATGTAGAAGTGTCATCAGCAAACAAGAGATACTGAAATTTTAGAAAACAGCAAGTGGGAAAGTATTGATGGATAAAACAAAATGGTGTTCAGAATATAGAAAAGAAAAAGTTACAAGGGTACGAGAAATGCAGAAGTCAAAGTTCTCTACCCCTAAGTTTGATTTCCTAATATCAGTGGACTGTTGTTCAAATCCAATTAAAATACTTAAGCCTATTTCCTTTCTGCTAAATTTACCTGACAACAAAGAGACTTTGTTCAAATAATTGCCCTGAATCTTCTATGCATATATTCTATTGTGACGCTTTTGTGACACCTCTGAGGCCCTCATCATACCCTTCAGTAGTGACAGTCCTGCACACTTGGGCTGGAATCTGTTCCACTCACTGGGAAGATTTGGCTCAGGAGTCTTAAAACATTTTCTCTTTTATAAAATAGAGTGTTTTTAACTATCTCAGCACAATGAAGTTAATTATTACATATGTTGGCCTTGGTTTTTATAGGACAGACGTGGGTAAAGCTAGGACAGGGCTTGGTAGCAATCTACCTTACTTTTACTCTAGCTTCTTAGTTTTTTAAGACCAGCTCCTGTTTCAGCCAGGTTTTCTGCAGAGTATTCTAACTTCAAAACTACCCATTATTTTCCTTTTAAGATGAGTTATGGGACTGTAGCCAGAAAAATGAAATACTGTTGGATTAAAAATACACATACATGCAGAAAATGATCTGACTTTTGGGGAAAAAAAAATCTATAGTAAAACGCTTCATAGATAGTGATAACGCGAAATGAAACACTCCCATTTCCAAGAAATACTTTATTTTAAACTTTCAAAACAATATTATTTCGCTCATAGCTCATTATAGAATGAAGTATACAGTCTACACCCAATTCAATGAGTCACATAAATAGTTTAATAAACTATTAAACTATTTCTTAGTAGCAACAGGACATACTTGCACACCAAATCCTTTTTGGAATCTGATAAGAAATAAATTTCAAATAGACCTTTATCATTTCAAAACATAAATTCCTAATCAAACCTTTTATTATACACTTTATCACTGTCTGCAAATAAGAACCACAGTATAATACAAGAAAATGATAGGTTTATTTGGCACTATGAGAGATCTAAAACCTGCCTCTTATTAACAGTCTGATTGCTTACTTGATTGATTGCCAGTCCATCGTCACCGTGAGAGGAGAGCTACGCAGAGCAGTAAAAGATTTCCCTCGACATGTAGGCACGGGACACTGCAATGAGATTAATTCCCACTCAGATGTGATAAACCACAATCACATCTCAAGGTAAAATGCTTCATTTGATATTGTCTTAAGAGTTGTTCTCAAAATGGTATTTAAGCAAAAGGCAGTAAGAGCTGCAACAATTTTCTATCCCCTTCTGCATTGATTTTGTATCACAAACTTCTGAGGCACTTTTTCAGCTGGTCCCTCTTGATTACTGCTCTTATTCTTTCTGCTGTGTGTATTCAAGACTTCTGACTTGCCTCTCACCCTAAGTAGTATTCCTTCCTGGGTACCCATACAGTCTCCTGATCCTTGAATGCCCCCTCACATCCAGTCCCACAAATCCAGCCTCAATCCTACCCTTTCCAAAATCCTTTCCTGGGTCTTCTTTAATCACCAGTTGCTCCATCTAGCCTCCTTTTACACTGTTTGTAAAGGATAATATTTATTACAACACACAGGTGGTCCTCAACGTATAAGTAAGTTGTGTTCAAATTTTCATGTCACTCGTTTGCTGATTGGACTTTACGGTACATTCAAAATTTCAGAGGTTTTGGCAGACTGTATTTTCCAAATACGCCTGCAAAAATATCTTCCCATGAACTTTCCTACAACCTTGCTACTCCCCCATCAAGAAATGGTGTCCAACGTCCCCCTCTTGAAATCTGGACAGGCTTGTGACTTTGTAACCAACAGAATATGACAGAATTAATGGCACCTGACCTCTGCGGCTAGCTCAAAAGAGGAAAAGTCATTTCTGCCTGGCAACTGAACCTGCCTCTTGAAGGTATTGACAGTCATGTGAGCATAATGAGTGTCTTGAGCTGCCCATACTGTGTGCAATAAGGCAAAACAAACCCATACAGAAAGACCACACGGAGGAGAGATGCCCTGACAGCCCCCAGCCACTCCAGCCTTTTGCTGTTCCACCATTTGACTATACATGAGAGACCCAGAGCCAGAACTACCCAGCCAAGCAGTTCTTCCAAACTCCTGACCCACAGATACCATGAGAAATAATAAAATGATTGCTGTTATTTTCAGCCGCAAAGTTTTACAGTGATTTGTCATGTAGCAATATGACTAGAACAGAGATCACCTGGAACAACCATTATTCTGGTCACTTCAATTCACTGAAATTCAGACATAACCAGGATCTCTTCATATTCTCACTCATCTTATGAATCAGCATTACTACCTACTACATTAGAGGGCAGGGAAATATCTTGAGCAAATACAGTTTACAGAAAATATCTGATTTAAATGAGGATTTAATTTCTAGCCTCTAAGCTAAGGGCACTGTCTGAACCTGAAGCCTACTCAAATAGTAGATGACACCAATTTATCAGCACTGCTGATTATTCAGAACCAATGGATGAATCTAACACCTTATTCTTCCTGTAAGAGAAAGAGGACTGAGCAATTTCAATTCAAGTAAAAATATAATAAATGTTAAATTTATTAAAGTCCAAGGATGATAAAGTCAACTCTGGAAAAGATGAATAGATAAGGCCAGTCTAACTACCATATCAAGTTTTAATAAGATCGAAGTAAATAACATTGTGCAGAGCTGGCACAGCGCCAGCGAAATAAAACAGAATCGCAAGTCTATAGGACCACAGTGTACTGAAGCAGCCTTACGCATCAGTAGGAAAAGAGGGCTTAATTAATAAATGGTGACAACTAGCTTTTCACCTAAAAGAATAAAATTAAATCCTTAGTTTTTGCCATAGACAAAATTAAATTCCAGCTGTATGTATGTGTGTCTATATATAACAAGGCTTAAAAGTATTGGGATAAATGTAAGAGACATGATTATAGTGCTTGAGTGAGGAAAGCCTCCTTCTTAAACAGGGCATAAAATATAAAGTTCATAAGGGAAAAAACGATCAATTTGATCATATCAAAATATAAAACTATAAAACGAAAGCTACACCACAAAGTTAAAAGAGAAACCAAGAATTAGGAGAAAATATCTGCAATGTACATAATCAATGATTAGTATCTACAATTCATAAAGAACTCCTAGCAATAGTATAGTAGTTCTCCCACTATCCATGGTTTCACTTTATACAGTTTGTTATCTGCGGATAACCATGGGCTAAGCATGGTCTGAAAATATTAAATAAAAAATTCCAGAAACAAACAATTCATGTGTTTTAAATTGCATGCCTTCTGTGTAGCATGATGAAATCACACGCCATCCCATTCTGTCCCACTAGGGATATGAATTATCCCTTTGTCCAGCAAATCTATGTTGTAGATGCTCCCCACCTGTAAGTCACTTAATACTGTCTAGGTTATCAGATCAACTGTCGCAGTATCACAGTGCTTGTGTTCAAGCAACTCCTATTTTACTTAATAATGACCCCAAAATGCAAGAGCAGTGATGCTGGCAATTCAATCTACCAAAGAGAAGCTGAGAGGTGCTTCCTTTACGTAAAAAAGTATACACATATAGGAAAACACATAGTATATATAGGATTAAGTACTGTCTGTAGTTTCAGGCATCCACTGGGTGTCCTGGAACATATCCCCTGCAGATAAGGGGGAACGACCATATAAAGAGAAAAATGAACAGAAGCTATAAACAGAAAATTCAACAAAGAAGGAAACTGAATAGCCAATAAAGATGTGAAAAGATGCTCAACCATAACAAAAATCATAGAAATTCATGTTAAAAATGAACTACTATTTTATACCCATCAGACTGGCAAAAATTAAAAAGCCTAACAACACCAGTGTTAATAAAAATATGGGGAAATAGTAATTGCTTAACACTACCAGTAGGGGTGTAGGTTGGGACCAACATTCTGGAAAATAATCTGGCAACATCTATAAAGTTGAAAATAAGCATATCCTGTAACTGAGAAATTCCTCTGCTAAGGGGACATGTACATGAATGTTCTCAGCAGCATCATATGTAATTGTAAAAAAAAAAAACAACTGGAAACAACACAAATATTCACCAAGAAAATAAACAATTAGTGGCTATTCACTTAAAACTACTCCACAAGAGTAAAAATGAAAGCATTAGATGTTAATAAGATATATAGAACTCCAAAATAACCACGTGAAAAAAAATTGCCAAATGTTACATTCAGTATACCATTTATGTAATACATGCAAGAAAACAAACTCGACATACGTAGTCAAATATTAAAATGCAGAGTGAAGAATACATACTATCACAAAAATGGCTCTCTCTAGGGAATGGAACAAAATGAATGGAACTGGGGAGGAAAACAGAGGGACTTCAACTTTAACTATAATACTTAACTATTTTTTTTTTAAATTAAGCTAAAAATAAAAAAAATTAATATTTGCCAACTCACAATGGTGGGTATACAGATGTTACATTAGTCTCTGCACTTTTCTATGGTTTTAAAAAGGTTAATAAAGAAAAAAAGGAACACTTTCAAACAGCTAAATAAAGAAAACCTGATGTGTGTACTTATTAAATCAAAATATAAAAATATGAATGGAAAGGATACACATTAACATCAGGATAATGATCATCTCTGAGAATGGTATAAGCAAGGAGTAAAAAAATTTTTTGACACTAATTTTATCAGTTATGTTATATATCTTTAAAAATATATTTGAGGCTGGCAAAATATAAATTCCGAGTGATGTGCAGAGGAATGTTTTATTTATTTTCTGTACCCTGAAGTATTTCACAATTTAAAAACCAGATATAAAAATAAGCTCTGTGTTCAGAAACATTGGGAAATGTTTTCTGAAAACTGATTTGCCTTCTCTATCAAGTAAATAAAGATGTAGTTAAAGTACATGCTATTACCTTTGTGGGAAGATTATATTTTCCATCTGGAAGAGAAAAACTCTGAACTTCTCCACATGCAGCACAAAGAAAAGCCATCTTGGTGCAAAGAGGCTTTATGTTACTGACGCGAACCACTGTTCCTCTCAGAGCAATGTATTTCCCGTAGTAATTGGCTCGAACATTCTTGAGTTGTGTCAAGGGCTCATAGTTGTATACCCTAAAAAGCAAAAACTGCGACATATTTATCTATGAATTTACAATGGACATAAAATTGAAGTTATCTGTATTTTCATAATTTCCTTTTAGAAGCAACTATGCAATTCTCAAACCATATCATCCCTATATATTATCAAAAATATCACAAAAATAAAATCATTCTTAAAAATAAAAAATGCTAAATCTTCCCTTTTCTTCTTGTCCCATTGGTTGTTTTCTACTGATAAAGGAAAAAAAAAAAAACAATAAAGATGAATTAAAAAACAAAATTCCATTTGTTCTGCATCTATTAGCAACCTAACAATTTTAACAAAATACAATCACATCATTTAGTGTATTACATGGATTATTAAATTTAAAAAGCAGGGTCTTGGTAAGTACACATCCAAAATCAATGTTTACAAAAATCTTCAGTTTGGGAAATCAATGTATTTGGGCAGAAAAGGCTTATTCAGTCAGGATCTCTTTAATGAATTCTCAGTGGGTTCACTTGGGTGTGATGACCAACGAGATAGCAAGAAACTCATACTCTTTCTACTGATTCCTTTGGCTTTATAAACTAAGTTTCTCATTCTTAAACAGTCTTCAATGCCCTAATTCTAAATAATACTACCAAATTCCTCACCTTGCATGAATGTGTGGCACATTGACCATTGTTTCTCCATCTCTAGACAATCCTCCTTGAGCTTGTAATTCAGCTGCATGCTTTTCAAGGTCCTTAGTTAATACCTAAATAGGACATTTACTCAAAAGTTGGAAAACAAAATATCATCTTGAAGCAGAACTTTTTTTATAGAGAATGTGAAGTCTTTGACTAATAAACAGTTTAGAACAGAATCTTAACAAAACACTAACAGCTCTTTAAAACTCTGATATTTAATTGTGACCACTTATTTTATTTATAGTAGATTATGATTTACCCGGGATTTTATTGTCCCTGGACAGGAAAACTCTAGCATCCCTGTCTGCTACCTTCTGTCCCAACTAAACCTAATATTAAAAGTGCTTATGAAGCTCCCTAAGCTATTACCTCCTGGACAAGTTCTGGTGAAAAAATATTTTCTACTTCTCCCAATTCACTGATTAAGATAGAGACAATAAAAATGACTTTTGAAATACCAAATACCACTCCCTTGGCATTTGACATTAAATAAATATTTCATATGTACTTGCATTCAAAACAGTATGTTGATAATCTAAGAGAAAATGAGATGCACATATGCAGCTCTTCTTGTTATAAGGACCATAAAGATTTAAAGATGAAATACCATGTGAGTTTTGAGAAGGGGATATGAGAAAGGTTTCACCGAGAGACAATTGAGTTAGGCCCCAAAAATCTGGAGATACAAGGCAAAGGGCATTCTATATTGAATGAACAGCACATGTGAGAGGTAAAAGTATTTAGAATATCCTGGAGAGAGCTCAGCTTAGCTGAATGGTAGTGAATGAAGAAGAGTTGCAGGGAAAGGAAGTTGAATTAGATAATGGAAGATTTTCAATGCCACGTAAAGGATTTGGATTTTATTTGACAGAAGTCCTGAGATTTACTACACTTGGCTTTTAAGCATTTATGTGTTTACTAGCCTAAAACATGATTTTACATACATTGTACTATCAGACTCTGAGAAAAACTCAGGCAGGCACAGCATGTATTGTTATTTTCAATTTTACATATGGGGAAACTCAGGGAGATTAAGTGACTTGCCTCACGTCACCAAACCTAAATCTGAGGTTGGCCTTTTTGTTCCAAGTTCATAACTGATAACACCATAAGACCTTGCCTTATCTTCCCTATGAGATTATATAGCTCCTTGAAAACAAGGCTTAATTTCCACACAATCTTTAATAAGATTAAACGAATTCAAATAAATTAAAAATGTTACATTCAAGTAAGCTATTGCATATAGAATGAATGGTATCATTCAGTACAGGATTGCAAGCTTTCAGTTCTAGCTAATACCTGTATGTAAAAACTAAGTATCTTTTAGAGAAGGTACTAT
This sequence comes from Rousettus aegyptiacus, assembly GCF_014176215.1. NCBI lineage: Eukaryota > Metazoa > Chordata > Mammalia > Chiroptera > Pteropodidae > Rousettus > Rousettus aegyptiacus. The sequence goes on along the minus strand of NW_023416287.1, from coordinate 24,871,105 downwards.
CACTGTGAAATTGTACTTTAAAATGTTGACAAAAGTCTCACAAAATGAATATTTACCTGATGTATTGCCAGACCCATGCAAGCCAAGGTTTTTTCAGGTGTATCCCTTAATTCATTTGCTACATTTGGTATCAATTTAGCTATTTCATCGTCATTTGTCAATTCTTTAAAATCCACCAAAATACTTCCCTTTCTTTCTATTTCGTCCTGTAAAATATTAAGGTATAAAAATAATTGCTTTTTCAGAGTCAATTATAACTGAGCATTCAATTTGCACACTTTACAAAAGCATATCATGTTTATATGACAATAAATACTGTCTTGTGGCCAAGCATGGTTCTAATATTTAAACTATATTTATGCCTCTTAACAACCTTTGTAGTAGATATTAATAATACTATTGTCTTCAACTTTTAGATGAGAAAACCAAGGCACAGAGAGGGTAAATAATTCAACAGAGTCCACATTGCAGTTAAATAGCAGAGCTGGACCAAGGCAGTCTGGCTCCAGTGTCTATGATCACAGTCACTAGCACCTCAAATACACTGTTCAATAAGAGGACACAAAAAGGTGGACTGGTAGCTTTTTGTTTTATGGGACTCTTACCTTATCATATAAATCAATACGCCTTGCGAAAAAATTTTCAAATGTTTGAATCTTCTCAATAAAAGGAGAGCTATCACTGTAAACTAATCAAAAGAATATGGCATTAGCACTAATAACCACATACACATAAGCATAATTTTCATAAGACAGAAGAAACACTATATACATAGTAGATGACTTTTACCAATTGCTTTGCATTCTGATACTTAAACAAGTGGTAAACAGTCTAACACTTGACTCTGGTCCCAAAACTGTACAGCTATCTTTTATACTCTTAAGTTCTATAACCTTTTTGAATTAGTCTCCCACACAGAAAGAGTACAATGAAATAGTTTGAAACATATTTGTCTATGTAATAGAAAAAAAAACAGACTCTCAATATTAAAAACTTCTATAAAGCACTTTATTCATTCAAAAAATGAATACTGAGTACCTGTTATGGGGCAGGATCCTTACTCTTAAGCACTGTACAGTCTAGTGGAAAAAACTTAGCTACCTATCTATGTATCTATGTATCTATCTCATAGGAGACTAACAAGCATATAGATGCTGTAAGAGCACAGAAAATACAATTCTCCAAACTTATATAGACAGATGTATCATGTTAGCTGGTGTCTTGTATTATAAAAGGAAGATTCCTTAACTGTGTTTATACAAAAACCTGTATCAGTAATTATCTCTCAGTTCCAATCCCACTCTAATCTGATCCTATGATCAAGATCTACACATTGCATTTCCCAGACTCAGGTTCTGCCGGAGGTACTTTATTTTTACTTAATTTTAAATAATTATTTTATGGTGACATTGGTTAACAAGATCCAATAAGTTTCAGCTGTACATTTTATTAGAGGTACTTTAGAGACTGGAAGGTGGTAGAAAAGAAAAAAGGAATTTATTCTTGTTTCCAATTCTTTTCAGCATCTCCAGCTGCAGAGGATAGCTACAGTTCCAGCGAGCACCAACTGTGCTATCCTCCCACCAGAGTTACCAGTAGCAACCCACTTAATTTGCTTCAGTAATCTAAGCATAGTTTTGCAGGGTACCTCTCACAAGTCAAAACAACAACTATGCTGTGGCCCTTCCTTTGAATTCCTAGGTTCTGGTAACCCTAGAACTCTTTTCCCCTAGGTCATAAGGATAGTTGCTGCTTCCTAAAGTTACTACTATCTGGGGGCTTACCTCACGTTCCCTTTTGGCTCTTTTAGTCTTCCATCTATATATCTAATTTCCTGTATTTAATTCCTTTTCTGAAATACTTAGTGTGGTCTCTGTTCTCCTGACTGATACAAAACCTAACCATGATGTTGTTGAAACATAAACATGTTTTGGTGAAGTAATATTAAAGGGGGTATGTATCAGTAAGCAAATGAATTACAGTAATATGAGATATAGCATCAAAAGGCAAGTCAAAAAATGATAATGTATGGTACTTCTTGCATTTTTAAGTCTACCTTCGGAGAGATAAAGCTTCCAGCCTTTATATGGTATAAATTGATCCAATGTTGATTGTAGTAACAAAGACTGAGGGGTTTGTTCTGAAAACAAAACAAAACAAGGTTAGTAGAAACAGAGTAAACTTTTTTCGCATTTGCTTTTTCCAACAATGAGAACTTGATATATTAAACTGCAAGCTTCAGTAAGAATTATGGATATTAATAAATACCACCTTAACGGTATTTTACATCAGTAAAAGAAAGACTGAAATTCAAGTTAAACTGCTTTGTATGTCAGGCATGAATAGATTCTTTCATGAAGGAAAAAAAAAATTGAACAATCACTAAACTCCCTTACCAGAAGCAGGTTTTCCCGTGGTTTTACTCAGATCAGGTCTGTGTCCTCTTCCTCTCCATTTTCCTGAGAAATTCCCACCACCTCTTCCTCTTTTCCAGTTTTGAAATCTTCCTCGTCCAAATCCTCTACCTCTATACTCTCCACTCATGTCTTCTAAAAGAGATTAGGAAAGTCTACATCAAAATTATAGGGGAAACAGTGCTCCTAAAAATGTATTAACATAAGTGAAAATTAATATATTCTAGTTTGAGATGAGCAAACAGGCTTGTAACATTATACGCCACGGTATAAGCCCATCGCTCTTCTAATCCCCATCTCTTTAAGGTATACCATAAGTGTTTAACCAAGTATACTGGATGCTCATGAAATAAAAATAAGAAAAGGTACCGTTATCTGTTTTCAAGGCGCTCCCACAATAGAAATACAAATGAAACAGGTAATTAACTCAGATAGCTCATTTGCTATCTCACAGTGTTTTGAGATTTATAAGGCAGCACTGGCTGAACATAATCCTGACCTATGAGACACTAGGAATACATTATAATAGCTCCTTCTATAATCAGTCCTGCAGTGTCTTACCCACTTTTATCAGATACAAGGATATTCTTACAGGGGCAACTAAGGTGGATCTTTCTGGAGTTGGACAGGGTAAACAGATACAAGTTTCACCTTTTCTTTCTCTGTAGGGACCAAAGTCTTCCATATTTCCTTAACTGTCTTAAAAAGACAATGGAAGCAAAATCAATTCTAGGTCAATATTGATTAGTTTATTTGCAGTTTTTAGATAAATTTATTGAAATGCAATAGTTTTTTGGAAAGCATATCTATGTTTATATATTGTTTTGCTAATTATCCCTTCACATTTTCTTTTCTATTTTGTACATAGCATGTTTTATTAAACTCAGATCCATAGTTTGTGGCTGAATATCAATAAATTGAAATATAAGTGACCTTTAAAACAAGGTTTTAAAATAATTCATATAGGTGGAGCACAGGGCATTTTTAGGGCAGTGAAACTATTCTGTATGATACTGTAATGGTGAATACATGACATCATGCACTTGTCAAAACTCATGGAACTATATAACACAAAGAGTGAACCCTAATGTAAACTGTGGACTTTAGCTAATAATGTATTGAATTTGGTCTACCAATTGCAATAAATATATCACACTCTAAGGCAGGGTGCTCATATGAGGAAGTGGGGGTGCAGGGAGGGATAAAGATCTGTATGGGAACTCTGTGAATTTTTCTGTAAACCTAAAACTGTTCTAAAAAACTCTATTTTTAAAAAGAGTTCATATCCTAAAGATAAAAACAGTATACCCGTATACTGTAGTGCAATTCATTATGAGAATGTATCTAAATCTTTGTTTAAAAATCTCTAAGTAATAAAGTTCACGATGTTAGGGCAAGCCAGGACTTCGATAATCGTCTAGACCAAATCACACATTAAGAAACTAAAACCCAGAGAAACTGGTCAAGATCAAAGTTGTCTGGGGTCAGTATTGACCTCAAAACTCCGTCTTCAGACTCCCAAACTGAAGCGCTCCTTCGATAACGCTACGTGCCATCTTTCCCGAACGAAATAGGATTAGAATTAGTAAAAATTCCAACACACATGTAAGGAGAACTGAAGAAGAAGTAAAGGAGCCACCCGTGGGGCTGCTGTGCTTCTTCAATACTCTAGTTCACTTACGGCTCCCCAGACAAAGTTCTGACCGGCAAGGGATAGAGGTCCAGACACTTTCCTAGTTCTCGCTCAGGCCGGCTCCTGGGTAGGAGTGGGTCCACCCAGCCGGCTCTCCCTTCCGCCCGGGGAAAGCACAGCGGGACCAAGAGGAAACTCTAAGGCCTTAAGTCCTTAGGTACCTCTGCCCAAGTCCCACAGTTCTGAATGGCAAAGGATAGATGTCCCAACACTATCCTAGTTCACTACTGGGCCGGCTCCCGGGTAGGAGCGGGTCCACCCAGGCGGCTGTCCCTTGCGCCCGGGGAAAGCACGGTGGGACCGAGAGGAAACTCCAAGGCCCGAAGTCTTTAGGTGACCCCTGCCCAAATCCCGCGGTTCTCTTCAGCTGTGGTTCTCTGACGTCGCCCCGCGGGGCCGAATCTCATCTGTCGGAGCGGCTGGGGGACCTCGATTTCCCATCCAGAACGCGAAGGCTCACGAATAGCTGTGGCGCCTCAAATTGAAGACCAAGTTCCTTTTTGGCGCTGCTGTGACGTAACTTCCGTCCAAGGGTCCGCGAGATGGTTGGGGCGGGCCGCAGTGCAGCCAATCAAAGAGTTCGGCCAGATAGAGGCCTTGAGGCTCCCGGAAGCTGTCCCGAGGGTCGGCCGGAAAAGCGGAAGCGGTGTTCTGCACGTGGGGGCGGTGCTGGTCCGAGGGTTCGGCACCCCCTTGATCTGCGGGAAGTGAGGCCGGTTGCAGGGACAGCGGAGGACGACGTTGCGGGGCGCAGGGGTCTAGGGAAACGCTGCACACAGCACGGAGACCCGCTGAGCGTCATGGAGGGCTCAGGGGAGCAGCCGGACCCACAGCCACCGAATCCTGGGGACCACCACATCCGCGACGGAGACTTCGTGGTGCTGAAACGGGAAGACGTGTTCAAAGCAGTGCAAGTCCAGCGGAGAAAGTAAGCCAGGTTGCTGGCCTTAAGGGTCTTCCGCCCGCATCTTCTAGATACTCCTTCCCTGCAGGTCTTCCCACAGCTCTCCCACCAGGATTCCATTCTTGGCTGTCTGGATCCCCAACCTCCTCTCTCGTTATCTCCTCTTGGATCTTCCCACAACGGCCTTTTCACCCAGGATCCCATCCTGGGCCGTTAGGGTCTCCTCTACCCCTCCTGTCTTTCTACAGAGTCCTCCTTCCATGGTCTCATACCTGGCCCTCTGCCTTCGGCATCCCTCTCAGTCTTTTCCACACAGTCCCTTTCCATTCTTGGTCTTCTAGTGGCTAAGTGCCCTCCCTCACCCCGTTACTGGGGTTCTTCCCCTAGGTTCTTGGGATCTCCTTTTTTTCTCACAGAACCCACTCTTCATCCTCCGATCTCATACTTGCCCCTCAGATTCCCCTGTCCGCACCTTTCCTATAGATCCTTCCTTCTCCCTGATCCCTCAGCCAGGATCAATCCCACAAAAATGAAACCTCTGTGACCTTGTTTGGTCTTCTGGGCGCTTCTCTTTACTCAAACACCGGACTACCTGTCTACATCGAATAAAGTTAGGAAACAACTTCCCGTGGAATGTGGTATCACTCCAGGGTTCCCTCATTTTACACTAGGGGATGTGAGGTTTGGAGAAGTTGAACTTCCCAAAAGCAGTTTGCTCAGGGTCTCTGAACTTGATTGAAATTAGGTTTGCTTTTTGAACCTGCTGGTAAGTTATCTCTCTGATTTAGTGTTAGCTTTCTGGCAGGAGTGGCGTGGTCGTTAAGTCCCAATTGTTTATTCATAGTCAAAATGTATTGGGGTGTTTTGGTTAATAATCTAAAAAGTACAACTAAGCTTTCTTTTGAGTTGGATTATTGTACTACTTTTGACGAAGAAGTAAGTTATTTGAATATGGTGTCAGGAGAACAGCTTTCTGCAGACCATAAGGTTAGCTATTGTAAGACTTGGAATTTCTGATAATTGCCTGCTTCAGATGAATTATTTTACCCTTTATGAATCAAACTGTTGACTGGTATTTAAAGTGAAACAAATGTCATTACATAACAGTTGTAACAGTCCCCAAAGCACCAAACTGGTAATAACCAAGCTTCTTTGCACAAGCACCGATCCGCTAAAAAAAAAAAAAAAAAAAAAAAAATACAAGTGGGGAGGGATTTCTTCTAGTCTAAAAATGTAATATATGCCCAGGCTTTTAAGAATTTTAAAATTCCTCATTGATAAAATATTAATTTTGGTGGTTGACATTAGAGAAGTTTTATAACTATCCCTCATCACCACTGCATTTTGTATTTTTGAAACCAGTATTTTTTACTTTTCAGAATTTCTGATTAGAAATGTATGCCTCCTTCCAAGTACATAAGTTTTGGAAAGTGCCAATGATAATTATTTAAACTTTTAAATTGAAGTATGACAGTGCACTGTAATTCATACGTTAAAAGTTCAATGAATGATCTGAAGGTTATACAACTGTATAATGACTGCAGGCGAAACTTTGGCTTTTCTTTCTTTTCTTTCTCATACTATTCTTTTAAGTTGCCCAATTTTGAAATGTGGTTGTTTGAGTATATTTAATAATGCACTCTTATAGATAAGAGCTTTTAAGTTTTTAAATTTAATTCAGAAATGCTTTTCATCACTTTTCTCAGCAGAAGCCGCAGAATTAATTTCCATTTTATTTAGGAAATGACTCTGAGCTCAGCTATATCCCAGACTACACTCTCCCTTCACCCTTCTCTCTGGACTGCACTCATCTGGTTGGGCAGAAGCAATCTGGCTCTCAAGAAGGAGGCTGCAAATTCCACTCTTTCCCAAGAGAGATATGATTTCACATCTCTCTGACTTGGTCCCACTTTCCTATCAGGGCAGTGACCTCCTGTCCTGCCAATCAGTTTTCATGACACACCCTCCTTTACACAGCAGACCAGCTGCTGGAGGGATAAACACAACCCAGCTCTGAGCCAGTGTTTTGTTAGCACTGGGTGCTCAAAGGATGAGGGTGGGGGGGGCAGGGCAATGTACATCTGGGCTGAGTTGAGTTTCAACTTCTCTATCACCATTTATGTCAGCAAATATTTTGAGTGTCTGTTATGTGTTAGTAACTGAGCACCCAGCAAAGAGAACTGGCCGTATCTAATGACACCTGTTTCTAATGACACTTAGGATCACTCAGACAGATGAAGTGAGAAGATTTAATGAAGATGTGACATATACACTTACAGAGGGGTGGCAAGGTTTAAAAAACCAATAGAGACTTGTGATGCACCCAGGGTCTAACAATGGTAGGAAGCCTTCAGCAAGGGATCCTGAGTGTTGTGATCTGTGTCTCCAGAGACAGAGTAAGGAAGAGAAGGTGTGGGTTGGGGCACGAAGAAAATTAATCGGTATGTCTTCCAGGATTCGCAGTTCTGTTGATGTGGGCCACATATTGAAGTGAGGTGGGGCTTCCTGAGATTTACTGGTCTTTGCTAGGTAACCTGTGTGGTATAGTGGAAAGAATCAGGATCAGGCAGACTTGAGTTTGAATCCCAGCTCCTTCTTTGTAACTGTTAGTTTTGGACAAGACACTTTCCTGAACTTTCCTGAACCTTGGATTGCTCTTCTGGAAAGAGATTACTAGATTACTGTGAGAATTAAATCAAAAAGCACGAAAAATCTAGCACATACTACCTAGCTGCTGGTCGACAATCAGTGGAGGTTAGTATAATTCTTTTGAAAGGAAAAGTTTGTGTTTTTATGGGATTTCCCTTTGAAATGGTAATAAAATAAAAAACTGGTTAATGGGAAAAGCTAAAATTGCCTAGTCCTCCATAGAGTGTCACCAATGTTAGACACCCTTTCCACATGTGTAGATTGTCAGTAATGTTTAATTGTAGATATAATTTGCTTTTACTAGATAATTGTCAAAGAAAATGACCAGTTAGGCCAGGGAATTTCTTCCCTGTCATCTCAATGATTGTTCAGTTTTGTGGTTTTCTTGTGTAAGTTGCAAGGGGTGTCACAGTATGTGTCCAGTGGCCTAGCAATCTTGGCGATTCTTTATTGCTATTCAGGAAGTCTGCGAAGCTTGACTTTGGACATCCTGCCAAACAGTACAAATTGGAGTCAGACCAGTGCCTCAAAAGAGGAATATCTTCTCTTCTTGTTTCTCATTCCAAAGTCAATGTTTTTGTGATTTCTTTATTAATTTATGTCTCTGCCCCAACCAGATTCTCTCTAGTTCATTTGTTAGTTCATGTTCAGAGGTAATGCTGCTGATCATCCTTTGTGGAGCCCAGTTTTGAAATAAATTGGATTGAAATATAGATCTTTCCTATACTGAATGCAAATAAGATTCAGCTCATTGATTGAATTTTCTTCCCCAGAAAAGTAACTTTTGAAAAACAGTGGTTCTATTTGGATAACGTCATTGGCCATAGTTATGGAACCACATTTGAAGTGACTGCTGGAGGAAATCTTCAGCCTAAGAAGAAGAAGGAAGAGCCTACTTCAGGTACACTACTTTGGATGTATGAGGTAGATGCTCTTAGCTGGAGAGTCAGAAATCTGTCAAACCCATTTAATTCTAAAGGGATAGCCCATCCTATTGCCAAAGAAATCTAAACTTATAATCTAAGAACTATACCTTAGTAGAATGAAGCAAGGTCTGCCTTTGGCTTTGAGATGCCTGAATTCTGGCTCCAGCCCATCATTAACTGGCTCTCTGGCCTTGAGCCAGGCATTTAATCCCATGAGCCCTTACCACTTCAGTGTGAGAGCCAGTGCAGTGCCCAGAAATTAAGTAACAGCTGAGGGGTAGTTAACGTATAGGGTACAGGCTAAGAGGTCTGGCTTTGAATTCAGCTGACTAAGGTTTAAATTTTTATCTTCATTACTTGTCTTGTAACCTTGGGCAAGATATTTGGTTTCTCTGAGTCTTATACCCTCATTTGTAAAATGGGGCCATAAACATATTTCATGCCTAAGCTATAGCAAGTGTTCAGTCATATGACACATAGGAAGTTCTCAACAGTGCCTTGCCTATAATAAAGACCCCATAATTTTAGCCATTATTATTAATTAAAATTAAATATTAAAATTAATGTACTTAAGATATTTTATTAATAAAATAAAAATACCTAAGTAATTCATTAAAATTCATTAAAATACGATTAAAGTTCTGATTCAAACTAGTTAATTAAATACTTTTAAATTAACAACCGTATTTTTATGAAGCACCAAATATGTTCCAGGCATGATTAGGCACTGTGATTTTACTAGTTCATGGGATAGACCATCTCATAAAATGTATTTAGCAGTAGGGAACACCAAAAATAATCAAATAGACAAGCAAACAGCATAATTTCAGATGGTGATGTGTGCTATAAAGATGACAAAGCAAGGAGGTGGCCAAAATGATGAGCTCAGCCCTGAGTGATGGAAAGGATCCAGCCATTCAGATCTGTAGTAAGATATTCCAGGCAGAAGGAACAGCAAGCACCAAAGCCCTGCAGTGGGCCTGTGCTTGGGGTGTTTAAGGAATAGAAAGAAGAGCAATGTGGCTGAATATAGGGATCAAGAAATGAGGCCAGACCTGCTGGAGCTACCCAGATAGTTCGAGCACCAATGACTGACCCCAGTACCCTCCAGGGACTGGAGCCTAGTCAGGTGTGTGCTTGAACAGCCAAGTGGACACTTCTGATGACTTCCTTAGGACCTGCCTTCTGTGGCAGGATGAGGAGGGCTGTGTCTTTTGCTATGATTACATGCAGGGCCCTGGTCCTCGCCCAGTGTTCTCAGCGTTTGAGCACAGAATAGGGAAGAGGGTGGTACCCTGTGCCTTCTGCTCTGCAATGGTACCTGTGGCTCCTGTAGAGACAGGAGGGACAGCTGTATCACATGGGGCTAGGCACTGACTGGTTCTGGCATTTACATGCATTTGTCCAGCAAACTTTCATTGGTTGCCCCAAGTTTTATAACTCACCATTGCAAGTTAGCTCTGATGGATCTGGAGCAAGGTTTCCTTAGCTGAATGTAGTTGGTATTCTAACATGCAAATGAATTTTCTATATATCATGCACCCCTGGGTTTTAGCAATAATTCAGTTCTATACCCAAATGCAGACATGTGTGGGCACCCCACAGTCAGTGTCTGCTGGATAACTGTGACAAGCAGGCCATGTGGACTCTATGACTGGTGCCTGCATGATGTGCATTTGATATCTCCATTGTCAAATATTCATTCACTTAAGTGCTTCCAGGAAAAGCAATTCATGTAATTCATGCTTTAAATTTTATTTAATATTTACGGAATGCATTTAACACTTGGAAACAAAAATCAGCTTGTTTTTATATAAGAACTGTTTTTTAATGCTAAGAAATCAAGCACTGCTCATGAAAAAAAGAAAGAAAGAAATGAGGCCATAAAAGATAGTCAGGGGCCAGACCATATACGACTTTGCAGGTCATCTTTGGAATGTATTCTAGTTACTACAGAAAGCCACTGTATGGCTTTGTGCATAGGAATGGATGAGCCAATTTACGTTTTAAAAAGAGAACTCGTGTTCAGGTGGATTGTGAGGGGGCAAGAGTGGGAGCAGGAAGATGAGTTACAGTCTTGGAGTAGTCGTGGCAAGAAAAGATAGTGGGCTAGGGTGGGAGCAGTGGAACCAGAAGGCCAAATTTGAGTGGCTAACGAGCTGAATGTGAGTATGAACTTAGAAGAAACTAAAATATTATCAGATCATAAATGTCATAAAGCAATTTCCTTCCTTAGAGACCAAAGAAGCGGGCACTGATAATCGAAATATAGTTGATGATGGGAAATCTCAGAAACTTACTCAAGATGACATAAAAGCTTTAAAGGACAAGGGCATTAAAGGAGAGGTAATATTTAAAGGATATTGTATTTTGCTTTTGTTTGATATTTAGGGAATTGCTTGGTTTTTAAAGCAGATTTTACTTAAGGTAAATGTAAAAATACCATATACTTCTGTTAGAAATAGCTTAAAATGTACATACAATTCAATATATCAAAAATTTCATTTCTTAAATGCAGGAATATAAGTGAATGACATTACTAATGTTATCAAAGGATGCTTTAATAACTTAGTGTATAGAAAACCTTAACTATGTTTATTTTCAGTAATGTTTTCAGGCACAGTCTTCAAGATTGACAGTTCCTTTTTACTTCTCTTTCTTAATTGTATATCTCTGGTTTAATTGGAGCTATAAGGTACTTGTATTTTAATGCAAATTATAGATAGAGTAAAAAAAAAGACAAAGTTTATCCATTTGGACTTCTATGGAAAAGGGACTGGAGAATCATGCCTTTGGATACATTCTGGGGTAAGAAACCTTTGAAATGATCTGTTTTGTGAAAGTAAAGTTTCAGGAAATCTGCTTGCTCCTTTCCTTATAGGAAATAGTTCAGCAGTTGATTGAAAATAGTACAACATTCCGAGACAAGACAGAATTTGCTCAAGATAAATATATAAAAAAGAAGAAAAAGAAGTAAGTAGTTTTTGTTTTAAGAGAATGGAATCATTAAATCTTTTTGTAGATTTATAAGTCTATTATTAAAAACAAGATATTTTTAAGCTGGTTTTTTAAAATTTATGTTCTGTTTTTTCTTCCCCCAGATATGAAGCTGTCATTACTGTTGTGAAACCATCCACCCGCATCCTTTCAATTATGTACTATGCCAGAGAACCTGGAAAAATTAAGTACGCTTTGTTTCCTTTCAAAAGTGTTATTGGGGGAAAATATAGCTTTAAGAAAGTCATAATTTTAAGTAAAATGAAAAACTTGCTCAACCTGCATAAAGTGTCCTCCTACCTCATAAATTGTAAGTCCTTTTTTTTATTGCCTCCAAAGCAGTTAATAATCTTATTAACATAATTTTTATAAAACAAAACTTGAAAAATGATTATTAAAATAACAGGCTTTGCTGAGCTAAAACTGAATGAATCATTCTTTCTTCCTTAGCCATATGAGATACGATACACTAGCCCAGATGTTGACATTGGGAAATATTCGTGCCGGCAATAAAATGATCGTAATGGAAACATGTGCAGGCCTGGTGCTGGGTGCAATGATGGAACGAATGGGAGGTAACATTTAACCTTTTCGAGTTCATGAAAACCGCACTATGATTTAAGTAGAGGGATTTAAAAAATACAAACTCATGGAAAGAGAGGTTGAGTTATTGTGAGGCTAATGAACTGACTTGGGCTGGCCACAGATTTAGTCCCTGAGACCTTCCTGCATAGTACACATCTTCTAGCCTGACTTGTATTAGCACCCCTGGATGACAGTTGTCCTTTCCAGCTTCAGCATCAGTGGGGATGGTTCTGAAGCCTGTGGCTGGCTAGGAGCCCTGGGACAGTGATTTTAGTAAACTCTTAGATAACTGGTGCTCGAGCAGGAAGAAAACTAAGGATATATTCTGTCCCAGAAGAATACAACACACCTGATTTGTCCGCCCTTTCTCTGACCCCACACAAGAACTTCTAACTGCCTTGTTTGAGGACTGGACAGAGGGGAGCTGAGAGTCAGTCATCAATTATGTGACATCCAAATTTACATGATGATAGGTTTTACTGTAGTGTCAAGTGGGGGAAAGCTTCTTTAAGACTTCCAATTTCTCTGTTTTGTAATTATATTACACCCATTGGGAACATTCAAAGGCTCCAAACAAACCCGCAGAGGAGCTGCATCCTCCTTCAGCCTCTGAACAGAGACCTTCATTTCTCGTACGGTGGAGGGCCCTGAACGTTTGTGCATAGTCTAGCGCACCTTCGTTGAAAGATGTTTGTTTCTTTTATCACTTCAGGTTTTGGCTCCATTATTCAGCTGTACCCTGGAGGTGGACCAGTTCGAGCAGCAACAGCATGCTTTGGATTTCCCAAATCTTTCCTCAGTGGTCTTTATGATTTTCCGCTCAACAAAGTGGACAGCCTCCTAAATGGAACATTTTCTGCTGAGATGTTATCTTCAGAGCCAAAAGACAGTGCTTCGATTGAAGAAAGTAACGGTACAGTGGAGGAAAAACAGACCTCGGAACAAGAGAACGAAGACAACATGGCAGAAGCCTCAGAGAGCAATTACCCCAAAGAACAAGAAACAATGGAAATTGTCTCTCAAGATCCAAAATACAAGGAGCCTAAAGAGAGAGGAAGCAAAAAGGATTATGTAAGAATGTTACAGAGTCCCCACAGCCTTCATAATATTCCCCTCAGGGCCTCAGTTAATTTCATTTAAACATTGAGATTTAATTCGGCTACGGAGCACAGCTCTCAAAATAATAAATATCAAAACAAATGGAGAAAATGTGTGTGTGGGTGTGCACACATGTGATACTATGTTTGGGATGAAATTTTAGGATACAGAAGCATTGCCTATTGGTAGCCTAATGATGGTTTTATAACATAGGGGCTTTCTTGTGTGTTTTCAACTTTCTTATAAGTGACTTCTTCTGTTGCTTTAGTTCAGGTTGATGAATTATTGAAATATTTTGACAGACCAGCATTTCCATAAGTCTGATGACCTCAGTACGTTGGTTTCTTCTTATTTTTCTTCTTGAAGATTCAGGAAAAACAAAGGAGACAAGAAGAGCAGAGGAAAAGACATTTAGAGGCTGCAGCTCTGCTGAGTGAAAGAAATGCAGATGGGTACGTTGATCAAAGAATGCCCAAGACATCTTGGTGCTTGTGGGCTCTGCTTCAAACAGATTAGCATTCTCTGTCTGCTTTGATTATGGTGGGAGCAGAGATGGTTCTTTCTTGGGTTTTCAAAGAAAGGAGGTGGGAAGTTGTGCTGGTTTCAGAGTTTTAAAAGAAATAAGAAATTTCTCTAATGATGGTGCTATATAGTCCCACTAGGTGCGGGTGGTGGGGCATTCAGATTGATGTGATACTGCCCAGTGGACAGGGCTAAGGATATCTGACAAGGAGAGAGATTCAAACCGGTATTACAATGTTGGATTTGTTTCCAGATAATTTTTTTAAAAATTAAGAATGTTAAATGCTTTTTACAGTTGCCAAGTACCACGAGAGCTTATAATCCAGTTTGTATTTCCTAGAAAATAATAGCTCATGATTTCATTGTTTGGAATTCCTGGAATGTTATATTTAAAGCTCTTATGTGAGTCGTGCAAATAGACACACGATCATTTTAAATGCACTTAAAACCTGTGTTCCCTTTTGGAGGCATAGAGAAATAACATGTCCAACATTTTTCTTGCAGTTTAATTATAGCTAGTCGTTTCCATCCCACTCCACTGCTGCTGTCTTTGCTGGACTTTGTGGCCCCCTCAAGGCCGTTCGTGGTCTACTGTCAGTATAAAGAGGTAACACTGAAACAAATGGATAGGAATTCTTGCATCCGAATGTTGATTCTCATATTTTGGCCCTAGGAGTAATCCTTAACAGAACTCTGTTTATGCCTTCAGCCTCTGTTGGAATGCTACACAAAACTGCGGGAAAGAGGAGGGGTCATCAACCTCAGGGTGTCTGAAACCTGGCTCAGAAACTACCAGGTATGTGTTCTTACAGCCAATCCCAGGAGCTGCTTTCCTGGGTCCCTGGCTCCTTGCACTAGTGCCAGGAAGTTGTTAAATACAGATGTCCCTGTTTCCGTCTATAGAGATGAAATAGTCTTATGCTATAACTCAGAGAAAGTACCTTGATCTTTCCTGACCCCTTTATCTCATGTCAGGGTCTATTACTCTGTAACTCCAGTCCAGAGACATTTAAAATGCAAACAGCTATGTTTGTGTTTACTCAAGGCCTCAAGATGACTGTGGAAGAAATAACTGATAATAGCAAAATTCCTAAGCCAAGAAAGTGACCCTTTCTTCTCTGCTGGCATGTCTTTGAAGCGAGTTATCAGGATTTACTGCTGGATTTTGTGGCAGTTCAAGTTCTCTGTAAGGCAAATGTCAAGATGGAATTAGAAGTATAAGAGAATTGTCAGGGTAAATGCCTTCGAAAGGTAAGGGGGGAAGGAGCAGGATTAGGTGAGGAGAGTCATCAGACCATACAGGTCTGCCCCCTATGAAAGGGGGAAAGAGAGGGGAAGCTGCTCTGAGGAAGTCTCAGCCAGGATGATGGGGAGCCCCAGAGCAAAGATTACCCATTAAAGGAGCCCTGTATTGGATGGAAATGGTGTAGTCCTGGTAGCCATGCTTAGTCATCGACTTGGAGCATCCCATGGCCTTCCTGGGAGTGAATGCTACAGTGTATCCCAAAGGAGAAGCTTCTGCTGCCTGAATTCCTCATCGCTACTTCTCTCTTGAAGAGAGATCTAAGGGAGCACCTCCACCATTGCCACAGGCCCTTCCCAGCCGCTGGATATCTTACTTAATCCAGGATACTCTACGGCCCTGGGCAACCCTGCCTTTCATGGCGGTTACCTTATTTAACTGCAGTAACAGGAAAAAAGAAGTCTTGTCAGAGTCAACAGGACATTAGGAAAGGGAGGCTCTGGGTGTTTGTTTAGTAGCTACATCTCCACAGACTCAAACTCTACTGTTGGCCATGAGGCATCCTGGAGCCAGGAAGAAGAAGGCTTCACACAGGCCCAGAGCACTATACAAACCATTTGCTGATTTGCTGCCAGACATTTGTTCCAGACTTAAGAGAAACGACTTCAGTTTTGTTTTTCAACACAAAATCACTTAAATGAATTTCTGTACTTTTATCTGCACTATCATGTAAATGAAAGAGTTCCTTGAGAATTGGTCTATTTAAATCTTCAAGGAAATCTGTATCATTGAAATTCTGATTTCTGGCCTATATGTTATTAGCATGTACCTTACCTGCTTAGGAAAACATGAGTATCTGTCTTTCTGTCTTAATTAGGTTTTGCCAGATCGAAGTCATCCCAAACTACTGATGAGTGGAGGTGGGGGGTACCTTCTTTCAGGATTCACTGTTGCCATGGACAACCTTAAAGCAGACGCCAGCCTCAAATCCAACTCGAGCACTTTAGAATTACACAAGACTGAAGAGCCAGCAGCTAAAAAACGGAAATGCCCAGAGTCTGACTTTTAACCTTTCAAAAATTGCTTTGACTTTTGTTCTCAGGCATTATACAGTTAGTAATTAAACTTTAAATGTCATTACTAATTGTTTTTCATATTCTAAAATAAGATTGTGTATGTATACCTGTTCCGGGGAAAGACAAGTAAGCCTTTTGTT
The DNA here is from genome assembly GCF_014176215.1 of Rousettus aegyptiacus. Classification (NCBI taxonomy): domain Eukaryota; kingdom Metazoa; phylum Chordata; class Mammalia; order Chiroptera; family Pteropodidae; genus Rousettus; species Rousettus aegyptiacus. Next base: position 24,854,858 of record NW_023416287.1, on the reverse strand, counting down.
CACCTCTGACACAGATGAGTTTGGTCTGTCAAAACCTCAAGCCAAAATAGCCAAGCCTGAGGTATGCAGTGAACTGACATATGGCCAATTCTGTTTATTTCACAGAAATCTTCTAAGTACTTTTAGTACTCTGTCCAGACATCCTAGAAATATATTTATACAAGACTTTGTTTATATGTTAAACTAAGCAAAATGACACAACATAGCTAAAACTTGGATACTGAAAGGACGGAATTTATGGAAGAAACTTCCTCTGTTCATTCCACTCTCTTCAACTTAAGCAATACAGGTGTGTGAGTGTGTGAGTTATAGTACCAAAAATGTTTACCCTGTTCCCCCAGTGGAATAAACTTTTTTAAAATACTAGATTTTATTATTTTAATAGTCGACAGCCTAGGAAAGTTTTGAGTATTTATTTTACTGCTTTTGTTATAGAAAGGTATAGTAGGATACTTCTGCATTAATTTGCCAATCCCCTCCTTTGTTCCAAATAAAGTGACTAGAAATTTTATGTACTATCAATTAAAGGAAACAAATGTTTTCTTTTTTTTTTCCTCCCCAGAGACTTAAGGAGATATATATACATGTATATGTACAATAAGTCCTCAATTAATGTTGTCAGTAGATTCTGACTTTAAGCAAAAACAATGTATAACAGCCAATTTTGCCATTGGCTAGTTCATGTAAATAAGAGTTAAGTTCCTATGGCATCTCATCAACGTGACGAAACAACATTGAATGAAATGATGTTATTGGAGGACCCTCTGTATATGGATGTTAGTATATACACATATATTTATACACACACAGAGACAGAATGTGCAGTCTTTATGAACTATGACAAAGTTTAGTGCAGGGCTTTAACCATTTCTCACTGCATTAGTGTCACTCTTTGTCAAATGTATTTTAAAGTGCCTTTTTTGGTAATTAATGCTGGTTTGTTGAGCTCTGGCATGATTAGGTGGTTAGCCTTTCTAAATGCTGAAAAAATATAATCAAATTATTTGGTCAATTGCGGCAGCCAAGAAAAGCATTTCGAGTAAGCCAAGGCTCTCGTCCATTTAAGAGTCTCAGTCTTGCTCACTGTTAAACACGCTCATTGTGTGTGTTGTTCACATTATAGAGTAGATGCATCCAGCAAGAAGTGTCTCAGAAAAAAAATTGCTTTTTACTAATAGCATGTACTATTCTGATAATGGCCAGTGTGATTACCAATAAATATGGTTTTGATTCCTTTTTCTTAAAGCAAATGCTTTTAAAGAATAAAAGTGGTTCCTACTATGATCCGTCTGACTGACATTGATGATGCCGTGAGGGACGCCACATTTTCTAGCTTTCAGTTGATTGTGACACATGGTCTGTGTAAGAAAACATGCCCTGGTTGCACCTCACTGAACATGTCCTTGCAAACAGTCATCACCCACATAACGACCAGTCGTGTTTGGTCAAGGGGAACACAATACATGCACAGACTGGATTTGTGGTGGATAATCTCCACTGGTCACTGTTAGAGCCATCTCCTACTTGCGACTCAACCAGTTTCCAAGTCTCATCCCATTCCATTCAGTCTGGAGGTCTGCGCTACTGAGGCCCTGTGTTACCACGTAGCTGCCTCGAGTTGAATTGCAGACCTTAAAAAAGTTATTTTTTCATTCATATAATTTACTTTGTCTTTGAGTACTGATGATTTAGTGCACACCAGGATCCTCTGGACGGCTTGTTAAACAGGTTGTCGGGCCCCCAACCCAAAGTTTCTGATTTAGTAGGTCTGGAATGGGCATTTCTAATGAGTTCCTGGTGATGCTGGTGCTGCTGGCCCAGGAAACACTCCTTGAGAAACACTCCTGTTCATATATATACATTGTGAGTGCAGCTAAATACGTGGTATTTCTGCCTTGTTCTGGAGTGCACATCCACCTTTGGAGCAGATGAATAAATAATTCTATGACTTGTAGACATCCAGCCACCAGGATAGTTACGTGAGATAGCATTTTAATGAGTGGCAATCAAAAATAAAGACAACAAGTGTAAAGTTCATGTTATTTCTCCATTGGGTAAGGGTTCTTGGAAATACACAGAAGTGCCAATTAGAGGATTTTTTTTTTTTTTTTTAGCTTAGCAGTACACTAAAAGGCACAAAGCAAGGTTTTGTTTTGTTTTTTTTTTAGTTTTATTGAGTTATAATTGACATAACATTGTGTAAGTTTAAGGTGTGCATGTGTTGTTTTGATACACATATATTACAAAATTATTACCACCATAGCATTAACTAACACCTCCGTCTCATCACATAATTCTCATTTCTTTTTGTGATGAGAACACTTAAGATTTGCTCTCAGCAACTTTCAAATATAGTGAGTCATCATGCTATACATTAGATCCCCTGAACTTACTCATCTTATAACGATGTTTATGCCCTTTGACCAACATCTGCCCCACTCCTTCCACACACACACACTCTACCCAACCCCAGGCCCTGGCAACCAACATTCTACTCTGGATTTTTTAGGTTCTACATGTGACATCGTACAGTATTTGTCTTTCTCTGGCTTATTTCACTTGGCATAATGCCTTCAGTATCCATCCTTGTCAAAAATGGCAGGATTTCTTGTGGCCGAATAATCCACTGTATATATGGAATATTATATATCTATTATATTTATTGAATATTATATATGTCTATCCATTCATCAATCAATGGACATTTTAGTTGTTTCTGTATTTTGGCTATTTTGAATAATACTGCAATGAACATGGAAGTGCAGATATCTTTGAGACACCGACTTTATTTCCTTCAGATGTATATCCGCATACAAAAGCTCTACATGTTTACACTTCTCCTTACCTTTTGTGTTTTTATTGTCACAATTTACATCTTTTTTATATTGCATATCCATTAGTAAATTATTGTAGTCACAGTTATTTTTAATACTTTTGCCTTAACCTTTATACTAGAATTATAGATGATTTACCCACCATCATTATAATAGTAGAGTATTCTGAATTTATATATTTATCATTATCAGATAGTTTTATGATTTCATGTTACTAATTAGTTGATTAGTAGTTTTCATTTCAGCTTGAAGAACAGCCTTTAACATTTGTAAGGCTGGTCTACTGGTGACGACCTTCTTCGGTTTTAGTTTGTATGGAAAACTCTTTATCTCTCCTTCAATTCTGAAGAACAACTTGCCAAATAGAGTATTATGCTTGGTTGGCAGCTTTTTTTTTTTTCAACACTTTGACTATATCATTCCACTTCTTTCTGGCCTGCAATGTTTCTGCTAACCTTCCCCCCCTCCCCGCCCCTCGCCCCGCTTGCCCCCACCCCGCTCCCTGCCCTTGGAATCTTATGGAGGTTCCCTTGTAGGGACCAAGTTGCTTTTTTTCTGGCTGCTTTTAAGAGTCTCTCGTCGTTGACTCTTGACAATTTAGTTATAATGTGTCTTGGTATAGGTTCACCTTATTCGGTACTCTCTGGATTTCTTGGATATGGATATTTGCTTTTTCTCCAGGACAGGAAAGTTTTCAACCACTTTTTCTTTGAATAAGCTTTCTGCCCCATCTTCTCCCTTCTTCTGGGACCCCTATAATGTGTATATTGGTCCATTTGATGGTGTTTCTTAAGTCCCTTCACTCTTTATTCTTTTTTCTTTTTGCCTCTCAGATTGGATGACCTCCAGTGCCCGTCTTTGAGTTTGTTGATCCTTTTTTCTGTTTAATCTAGCCTGTTGAACTTTTTCAATTCAGTTATTATATTATTTCACTCTACGATTTTCATTTGATGCTTTAGATTTTATATTTGTTAAAATTCTCACTTTGGCTGTGTTTGTTTTGTTTTGGGGTTTTTTTGTTTTTGTTTTTGTTTTGTCCTTTTGTGTCTGTTTTTGCCCTTTTGTTGTGGTTATTACAGCATTCTGTTGCAGATCTCAGCACATGTGCCTCTTTAGGGCATTATTTGTCTTTCTAAAATATACTTTTAATAAATTTTTTCTAAATCTCACTGACTTGTGATTCTTTCCTGCATCAAAGAGGAAGAACCAAGGACTTCTTTGCTTACTTTTTAACTGCCATTAGCCTGAGAAAGGAAATTTTACGTACAATCAAGCTAAAACTTAAGTGTCAACAGTAAACTAATACAAAATTAGACTTGTACTTTTTTCTCTCTGCTGAATAAGACAATGTTTCTGAAAACTTCAGATTGCTACTGATACTATGAAAAAGTTTTCTAAGTAGAAAAAAAATTCTATACTTCATCAAAATAATCTGTGTTTTAAATCAACAGCTGGATACTTTTGTCTCGAATTAAATCAATGTCTACGAGCCTCCACAAGTTCCTCCAACAATGAACCAGAAGCTATGAAGTATTCCTGTAACCAGAAAATGGATAAATCTATAAACTGAATTCCCCAAACACTTGGGGTCCCTCTCTTTCTCTTGGTCTTTCTCAGGGACTTTACACTGTCCCCATCTTTCTATTGTCTCTGTCGCTCTGAGTCTCTCTTAGACTCACTTGTACCTTTGATTCTTTCTTATACTTTACCAAGAATCCCATTCTCTCAATGCAAGGCTTTGAGTTCTCCCCCTATGCTGAGAATTTGCCCTGTCTTACCTTACTATTACTCTATAGCCACTCTGCTCCCTCCCTAATTAGTCTCACCATCTACCATTTTAATCACCTCTTCTACACCAGAGATCCACACTACAGACCTTATCAAACCAAGCATTAGAGGCCAGGCTCATGAGAAGGAAAGGATAGAAGTTAGGATTGCCTAAATACTAGCAGCCTTTCGAGGCCAATTATAGCCCAGCTGTGGGTACCCAGCTCCCAACAGCTAGAACTCATCAACCTCTCACCAAACTGGACACTGGGCCAAAAAGTGTCCCAACAAGGACAAGCCTCCCAAATCTGCTTGCTCCGAGTGTCGGCAGTTGGGTCACTGGGATTCCCTCTGCCCCAAGTTGAAAGACCCCTGGGTCAGAGCCAACCACGGGCTTCCAAATAGTTGCACTGGACTGAAGAGGCCCCCTCCAGTTGGCAGAATATCTATATTTGTCTACACACTGGACTGGAGCCAAGGGAATCAATGGTCACAGCAGGTAAGACAATTACTTTCCAAAAGCAGGGGCCACCTGCTTTTGTCCTTCCTTCTTTGGACCCTTCTCTTGAACCTGCACCTTTCTGGGAGTCCCCAGTAAGCCAATTTCTCTATTTTACTCCATCTTTATATTACCTATTGGATAAGTATCCATTTACCCATATACCACAAGTCACTAATCCATATATTCTCCTGGAAAACATACCTCCTGAGACTGTTTTACTACGTTGGACTTAAATGATGCATTCTTTTCCATCCCTCTGAGTCCACAGTCACAATTTCTATTTGCCTTCAAATGAGAATGAGTCCATTAGCAACTGACTTGGACAGTACTTCCTCAGGGATTCCTGGATAGCCCCCACCTTTTTGGTCAAGCATTAGCTCATGATTTACAAGATTTACAACTTGAGGGGGGGCCCAATTTACAATAAATACATAATCTCCTTCTTTGTTTTCCTACCACACTGACTCTATGACCCAAGACTCTTATGTCAGGTCACTCGACCACTTTATTAATCAAGGTGTACAGAGTAATTCTCCAGTCTCTCAGTTAAGGCCAATTTGGAAAGAACCTTACCCTGTACCCCAGAATTTCCAGTTAGATTTATCACTCACAAGTACCTGAGGTTTCTCTTCAAGAAGGGGAAAAAAACCAGGATGAGTTTATTTTGACTTTCTCATTTTTGTGCATTGTTACCATGGCTATTCTGATTCCACCTACTCCTTATCAATTAACCAAACGAAATGTCTCACTCAAGTTTTCTCAGCCCTGCTGGCTCTGCCTATCCACTCAGAGCTGGGAGTGGGTTACTTCAACCCCTCACTATTTGTAGGCCACCACTTCAAAACCACCGTGTTCATTTATTTCTTCCAGGGTCTAGGCAATTCATCTACGAATGGTTCTTCAAGGAAACTGTCACTCACTCCAGTCAATGGATCCTGTACCACACTGCAGTCCCCTAGACAAGCATCAACAGCTGTTGCCCTCTGTTGACAGAGAGCAAGTATAAGGGACCCAATCCTCCACCTTCGTCTCTTCTCAGCCTAAAGTAGCCAGAGTGTTCATTGCCCCCAAAGCCCAAAGATTCAGATCTCTAATACTTGAGGGGGGAATGTTAGGTAGCTAGTCAGACATGAGCGACAGGGGGAACAAAGGAGTAGGGGCTCAACCTAGAGACCACCCAAAGAACACCCCAATGGTAATAGAATTCTGGGTATGCACATGCGCACTAGGTAAAGTGTTATATAGCAGCAAAGTGTCAATCAAAATGACTCACTTGCCAATCACCTGAGAATGCCTTTGGAACCACCCATCATTGCCCAGATATAATGCAGACATTTCCACTTCTGGGCCTCTTTTTGTGGCCTTTTTGTGGCCCTTTCATGTTGGTTATTGTGGTTACAGGGCTAGGACCATGTGCCTCCTTGAAGCATGTTTGTTTTTCTCTATGTGCCTCTTTGGGGCATTCTTTGTCTTTCTAAAATATACTTTAAATAAATCTTTTCTAAATTTCAAAAAAAAATTCTCACTCTGTTCATGTGCTGCTCTCCTGACATTGCTGAGTACTTTTATGACCATTATTTTGAACTCTCTATCAGGTAGATCATTCATCTCTGTTTTAGTAAGATCTATTCCCGGAGATTTATCTTGTTCTTTTGTTTGGGACATATTCCTTTGTTTCTTCACTTTCCTTCACTCTCTATGTTGGTGCCTAAGAATTTGATATAACAGCCACCTCTCCCAGTCTGAACAGATTGGTCTCATGTAGGAGATGAACTTCGTCAATCAGCACAGTCTGAGCTCCTGGTTGTCTCTCAAACCTCTGTGATTGTCCAAGCTGCCATCTTTGTTCTTAGTGGCTCCCAGTTATTGAGGGTGTGCCAAGACCAGTAAACATCCCAAAGGCGAGAATTGATGTCAGCACCTAGAAGGAGCCTGATTATAAGTCAGATCCTCAGGCAGCAGCTGGGAAAGTATGCAGTTCAGCCTCTTCCAGGGAGAAACTGGAAAATGGGCATTTTTGCCTGCTCCCTCTACCTGAGCTTCGGGGAGAGATCTGTGGTGGTGGGTGCTTATCCACTGTTAAGAACTGCTTCTTTGTTTGCTATAGTCCTGTGAGTCTAATAGACCCAAACCTCATTGGGTTTCAGAGGTAAGTGTTTGGGAACCCATTCCTCAAGTGGGAAGTCTTAAAAGTTGGGTTGCTATATGTGTGATCCAAGCCCTTTGCTCCTCAGGGAGAAGCTGGGAGTTGGGGGTTCCCTCTCAACTGTATGGCAATGTGTTTAGGGAGTGGCGTTTATGCCAAGCTATATCTCAGCTTTTCCTACCCACTTTGATAATGGGCACTTTCCCATTCATCTGATGTGTAGGTGTCACTTAGTTTCCAAATTCCTCCCGGAAAGAGTTGTTCCGTGTGTAGCTGTTCACTTGGTGCATCCGTGGGAGGAGGGATGTTCTATGTCACCATCTTGGTTCCCTCTCTTGTATGAAGCAAATCTTAATGCGCAATCATTCATTCTTGGTTGTACATGGAAAAGCCAAGGAATAAATTCGTTTTTAATATGTACAAATTTTTGAAAAAGATTAGGGCGTTTGCATTTTGTTTTAAAGCATTGGTTGTAAATATTGCAAGAGCAACACTGAATACTGAAAAGTATTCCCTGAAAATCTGATCATTAAGATTGATGTTGCTTTCCTGATTTTGGTATGTATTTCAGTGCAGTGCTAGAAAGGACCCAAATATATTTAATGTCTTTACTTGAAATATAATGTTGCCTCTAGGTTAGTATTAATTTTTGCAAAATAGATTAATAGATTTTTTAATGGACTTACCTATGTAGCATAGATCAGATGGCAGGAACTGTAAGTTCCTGAATAGCTACTTAAAGAGCAACTGATAAGCTGCTAATTACCCCAATTAATATTTATTAGGGACCTACTGTTCTTTGACCTTTTGTGAGAAAGGAAATTTGAAGCATAGGAAGTTAATATCGTATTACTCCCTCCACCTTTTTTTGCCTTTTTACAGTTCCATTAAAATTTGGGCTTTTGGTATTTATCTGAGATATTAAAACTGGAAAGATTTGACATTTCAATTTTACATTGACTGAAAGGTAGCAGGGCAATAAACAAATTTCATTTCAAAATGTGAGTGGGCTCAATCTGTTTTAGGGTTATCATTCTAAACCAACAAACCTTAAAAAGTAGAGAAATTAATCAGAGAGTAGAGGAGAGTGGAAGTTCCCTTGCCTTTTATGCAAACAAGTAAGTGGATAAAGTGGTCTCTCATAATTCTTTTCTGTCACCTGTGAGTGACACGAAGTAGCTAAAGCCGGATGGTGACAGACTCAAGGAAGAGAGTAGGCAAAAATAAAGAATATGGTTGATTTCTATGAGGGGTCAACAAACTGCAGCCCACAGGCCCAGTCTGGCACACTTCCAGTTTTTTGTATGGTCTGTGAACTAAAAATGTTTTTGTTTTTTTTTTTAAATGGTTGGCCAGAGGTGTGTGTGGTGGGAGAGAAACAAAAGAAGAATAGTTTTGTGATGTGTAAATTACATGGCATTCAAATTACAATGCCCATAAATGAAGTCTTATTGCAACACAGCCATGCTAATTGTTTATGTATTGTCCATGACTGGCTGCTTTCAATCTATAGCAGAATTGAATAGTTGTGACAGAGACCATATGATATGACCATGAGGTGGCAGTAGCACACATGTTTTTTTGTATACGGGGGTGACACTGACAGGTTCAGAAGGGGAGAGAGGATGTCTCTCACAGCACGAATCCGTTCAGAAGCTATACCATGGGGGTTGCTACTCAGAGGTGGAGGAGGGCAAGGGAACTCCCACGGAGAGGGGAAGCAGAGAGGTGCCCTTTGTGTCTGGGTGATGTCGCTCAGCAGTGTGGCAGGGAGTTGCTGGGTCTGAGAGCTCTGAGGGGCATAACTCTTATTATTTCTAAGGCCTGAAGTCTTGTAACCTCAGGACTCTATCTTGTCAATGGCTAGCAGATGCTGGGTGTAGTTTGGAGGAGGTATGTGAAGCAGATGGGTACTAAATGTCTAAACATTTGCTATTTGGGAAAAGTTTAAAATAAATGAATTTGTAAAATTTATGTGTGGCACTGGCAGACTTTTGAGCTAACAGTTCTCATCCTACAGTGAAGAAATAACCAACTTAGGGGCCAATGCACAGAGGCTATCTTTGGATCATATATATCAGCAGTCCCCAACCTTTTGGGTACCAGGGACTGGTGCTCCTATGAGAACCTAATGCCTAATGATCTGAGGCAGAGCTGAGGCGGTGATGCTAGCGCTGGGGAGCAGCTGCAAATACAGATAAAGCTTCACTTGCTCGCCTGCCACTCACCTCCTCCTCCTGGTTCCTAACAGGCCATTGACAGGTGTCGGTCTATGACTCGGGGATTGGGGACCCCTGGTTTATATAACATGAGGTGATCTTACCTAGTTTTTAGGCTTTAAATCTCATCTCTACGATGATGACTCTCACATTAAGTCTTTAGCACAGACCTTTCCTTAAGCTCCAGGCCAATAAACACAAGTCAACACTTCTACTTGGTGTCTAGTCAAATCTTGAACTTAACTTATCCCAACCTTAGCTCCCTCTATCTCCCCTCCCAAAGCAGTCCCTCCTGCAGTCTTCTCTACCTCTGTTCTTCCTAGTTGCTCAGACATAAAACCTTGGTATCATCCTTAATACCTCTCTTTCCCTCATGCCACCCCAAATCCATCAGCATGACCTGTCACATCTCTCTAAAATAGATCCAGCACAACCTGTCACATCTCTCTAAAATAGTTTGCCAACTTCTTTCCTCTCCCAGCGCCACCATGCTGGTCCAAGTCATCACGATGACCTGCCAAGATTATTGCAGTGGCCTCCTTACTGGCTTCTGCATTTTTGCCCTCACTTCCTCACTTCCCCTACAGCCTTCTGTCATTCCTGCCGCCAGTGATATTGCCACATAACGCAAATCATGTCAGTCCTTTGCTGAGAACTGTCCAGTTGCAAGGGCAAAAGTCCTTATCCAGGACCTAAAAAGACCTTTGCAATCTGGACCCTGCCACCTCTCTCACCTCATCCTCTATGACTGTTCCCCATGCTGGCCTCCTTGTTCTTTTTCAAACGTGCCAGGCACATTCCTGCCTCGGGGCCTTCGCGCTATACGTTAAATGGTATGTCGTGTATTTTCATATTGTAGTGATAGAACAGAACCCTTTCTCCCCTTCTGTTCTATCGCTTGATAGAATATGAGAGACCGTAACAATTAAAACACTCAAATAAGAAAAAAAAATCTCTAAATAACTACAGGTGGCAACATTTGCAGAAGGTTTTGGGAAGAGAGGGGCAGAATCCCTTGTTTCTCATTGTATTAAGTACCTAGGACTGCTGCAACAAGGTGCCACAAACTAAGTAGCTTAAAACAACAAAAATTTATTCTCTCACAGTTCTAGAGACCAGAAGTCCCAAGTCAAAGTGCCAGCTGATGAATTCTCTTTCTGACAGCTCTGGGGGAGAATCTTTCTTTGCCTCTTCCAGCTTCTTGGCCAGTGGCAGCAAAACTCTGATCTCTGCCACCGTCTTCACATGGCTGTCTTTCCTCTGTGTCTATGTCTTCGCACGGCCTGCTCCTCTGTGAATCCAAATTTCTCTTTTCTTATAAGGACACCGGTCGTGTTGGATACGGGCTATCCCTAGTGACCTCATCATGACTTGGCACCTATAGAGACTCTTTCCTAACGAGGTCACTTTCACAGGTGCCAGGGGTCAGAACTTCAATATATCATTTGGGGGCACACATTTCAACCAGTTAACACTCATGATAAACTCTTCAGGACTACTTGGCGTTTTTACCATCAACACATTATTTTAATTAAAAGAGGAAAAAATGGCAGCCCCAGGTAATCCTTGAATTCTTAAAGAAATGATGGCATTCTCAGAGATCCTAACTGCACTCTGTTGGGCACCACTGTTCAATGGGATTCTCTTGGATGTCTCCTGCATCCTTGATCGGTCATCCATGCCTGCACAATCCCCCACCTAAAGTGTCTGCAAACTAAGATAAAATGATGTGCTAGAGCACATGGGCATCAACAAGGCAGTGGGCCAGGAGGAAGCCCTATGAACCATCTCCAGGCTTGGGCACCATTCAGTGCTGTGCTGTGCTCTATCTGCCAGCACCTCCTCCTCATGAACAGTGCTCACTCTTGCTTTCTCTCTCTCTCTCTCTCTCTCTCTCTCTCTCTCTCTCTCTCTCTCTCTGTGATTTGCCAGGCTGGCATTTGGTGCATCTCAGTGTCTTGCCTTCTCTCATCCAGTGAATAAACCGCTTTTCATCTTGGGCACCTTGAATTCTCTTTATTTAGGAAATGATTTTGTTTTTTACTGGACTGCAATAGAGAAAAAGGAGAGAAATATTGCATTGTGTATATGGCAGTGTGTTGAGCATTTCATAGTATTTAGTATCAAAATGTAGTAACAAAAGGGGTTACAACTGTGCTATATTACAACTGTAATTGTATTATTTGCCATAATACAAGCTTGGCTTTAATGGTTTCTCAGGATCGGATCCCCCAGAAGCAAAACCCAAGATAAGAAATTGAGGACAAGCAATTTATTTGGGAGATGATTCTAGGAAACACCAGTAAATTCACTAGTAGGAAGTGGGAAAGAGTGGTAAAGACAGCCTATAACGGGTTTATTACCAAGCTCAATCCCTTGAGGACTTCTGGGAACCATAGACTGTGACTCAGAGTTATGCCACCTGAGGGGCATGGGAGCTTGCCTGCCTTGTTACAGGTTGAATTTCACCCCCAGAAAAAGATATGTTGAAGTCCTAACCTCTAGTAAATCAAAAATGTGACTCTTATCTGGAAATAGGGTCATGTAGGCTAGTTAGTTAAGATAAGGCCATACTAGAGTAGAGTGGGTCCTTAATCCAATATAACTGGCATCCTTATAAAAGGAACATCATGTGAACAGACTCATAGGAGAAGGATGGCCATGTGAGGATGGAGGCAGAGATTGGAGTTATGCTACCACAAGCCAAGGAATGCCTGGGGTCACCAAAAGCTGGAAGAGGCAGAGAGAGATCTTCCTCTACAGGCGTTAGAGGAAACATAGCCTTGCCAATACCTTAATTTTGGACTTTTGGCTTCCAGAACTGTGAGAGAGCAAATTACTGTTGTTTTAAAACCCCCCAGTTTGTGGTACTTTGTTATGGCAGCCCCAGGAAACTAGTTCAATATTTATATACCAACTCCATCCACCATGAGGACTACCCCAGCGGCCATTATACCCCAGCACTTTTCACTTGCCTTTGCAAACATCCCAGCATGATCTTATGGGCAGGGGGAAAAAAGGCCCCAGACAGAGAGATAACAAGCAGCCTTCAGGAAGTATGTGCCTAGATTTAGAACAACTTGCTGTCAAATTCATAGCACTAATTGGCTTGCTCCCCATATGATAAAGCTGAAACTCTCCTGGAAAAGTAGGTCACATAACGTTAATCTGAAAAGAATCTGGTTAAATTAGCATAGGCAATCCTCAACTTTGTCAAGAGGAGGAGAATCAGGCCTTCCTAGATGAATAAAAGCCATATGTGATCCCCAGACTTATTTTTCCCACTTCTCAGAGCACGGCTCTGTACCTGAACTGTTAAAACAGTAGAAATCGATCAAATAGAAGCCACTATTGGTGAAGAATAAAAAGACAGGTAAAAGGAGGGAAAAGGGGAAATTATCCAACTGTCTTACTTTAAGAAGCTACAGGCATAATAATGACAAGCAGCCAACATTTCCTGCACCATTGCCACATGCCAGGCATATATTCTGAGTCTTTTAAATAAATTCATATACCCATTACAACCCGATGAGACAGATAGCCTTATTTTACTGATGAACCCAAGGTTCAGAGAAGGACAGTAGCTTGTCCAAAGTCACACAGCTACTTAATATGATAACAGAGTCAGAGCCCTGTCTTCTTACAGAGTAGAAATCAGTCGGGCCCTGAGGGTCCATCTGTCTGGACCAGGCCAGATATTGTGATTCCCAATCCAGAGTTCTTCCCATTATCCAAGCTTTCTCCTCAGCCCTGAAAATTGACCCTTGGCTAGCTATTCCTAGGGCTCTCTAGATAATAGGATTTTAAAAGTAATGTCTTATGCTCATTTTTGGAAACAGGTTATCCAAGCCTATTTAATCTCTCTCTAGCCTGAGGAAGCAGCTGTCTTTTCCTGATCTCTTTCTCTTTACATTCTTCAAGGTTTTTTTCTTTTTTCTTTTTTTCTTTTTCTATTTTGCATCCAAGACCATTAAATCCTAGTGCTGTCTATTAAAATTTAAAGAATGGATTTGAAAATCAATCTCCTCTTTATTAGCCCAAAAGACACTGAGAACATGAAGCTTTTGGCCTCAAGTGAATCTTTTATTATTTAAGTGGAGACAGACATATATTTTCAAGGATGGTAGCACAGTCATTGTCACAAGCATGATAATATGTCAATTTCACAAGAAAGAATATGCTACAAGTCATGCTATTCTCATTATCAATAGCATTCTGGCAAAAATTAAAGACATTTCCAATTGTGTCAAGCACTTAATGAATAGTAAATTCTACTTTCTGCCTTTGGGTAAATAAATGGTGTCTTTCAGTGAAGTGGTAGAAAATAGTGTGAGGACTGCTTCTTAAAATGGCCCTCTGCTCCAAGGACCATCAGCCCCTTCGGTTACCGCTGAACTTCTCAGCTATTTTCTGTAGTTCCAAATCCATCGCAGCTAGGTTTTCAAGCTCTTTTTCCTAGAAAACACGGAAAAATGGAAGCATAAGGTCCCAGATCAATTTATTTTGTTGTAGTTTAGGGCAGTATGAAAAGAAAAAAGAATTTTCGATGTGTTAGAGGCTATACAAGGCTCTCGACACTAGCGGTTCTCCCAGTGTAGTCCCCGGATCAGCAGCACCAGCAGTGTTGCTGGGGCATTTATCAGAAATGCAGATCCTCGGGCTCCACCTGGGACTAACTGAATCACGAACTCTGAAGGCAGGAATCCCTCATGGTGTTGATGCACATTCAAGTTTGAGAAGCAGTGACCTACATAATCAATATCAGGGCAAAGCATTGTTTAGACAGGTACAGTTCTGATAATGTTACCTCTCCCAGATGCAAATTTCTGATTTGTTACAGCTGTAAGCTGACAAAGATAGATCAAAGCCACGAATTTCTGTATCATCTGTTCTTTTCTACCCTGAGAAATTATGATGTAAAGTCAAATAACCCAGAGAAGACACTAGAGGAGTGGTTTGTTGTCAACCTTTGAACATTGAAACCACCTGGGAACTTTAAAACAAATTCTGGTACCCAATACTAGATAGGCAGAATCTCTTGGGGTGGGTCTCGGACACCAGGTATTTTTCTGGTGATCGCACTGTGCGGCCAAGGCTGAGAAGCACTGCAACAGGAGGAGGTGGGCAGGGATATGGACAATGGCTAGATGTCGGGTGGAAATCAAACCCAGAAGTTGTCTCCACTGTTATGAGGGGTACATTATCATGGTGATAATTCCCACCAATTTCTCCCCATTAATATCCGATAGTCTCGAACATATTAACATTAACCATCTTAAGTTTATACTAAAGCCCCACAGCATACCTCTTCCTCTGTCAGAACTCTCGGGCCAGCCCTGTCCTTTGCATTTTCTGCTGCGTGGCGTGGGCTCATCTGATCCTCAGAGTCATAGAAGTCCGGAAATTCGGCTGACTTCTTCCTGTAGTGAAGGAGCTGGTCCAGTTCGGCCACTCTATCATACTGCCTTTTCAGATCCAGTTTGGGGGCGAGGTTCCTCTTCTCATATCCCCAATTCACATCCTCCTCAAAGGGCTTTTTCTCCCACCAGTCATAGTTGTATTCCGGGAAGAAATTCTTCTCATTCAAGGTCAGGCCATTTTCCTCTTCACCCTCAAGAAAATTGTCATTCGGGTTGTCTTTTCTCTCAAAATAGCTGCTCTTCCACAGGGAAGGGTCATAGTATTGGTTGAGCAGTTCCCCTAGTCTCTTCCTCTTTTCACTGGTGTGATACAGAGCATATTGTTTGCCTTGAAGCCTAGCTTCTTCCCTGTTCTCGTCAGAGTCTTGCAGATCCTCCTGCTGCTGCCACTTCCCTTGGTCTCCTTCCTCACCCTTTTCCTCGCCATAATTGAGGTAATTTTTGTCCTGCTCTTTCCACTCGCCTTGTGGATGCCTCATTGCCTTGTCCATGTGGTTTTCTTGAAGACGGTAGTGTCCTTCACCCAAGAATTGTTTCTCTTCTTTGTCTGGAGTGGAATAGGCACCAGGCTCCCTGGCCCTGGCTCTGTGGTGGTACCCCCATGCAGGGCCCTTCTCTTCCTCGCCTCCTTCACTATATCCATGTGCCACGTTGTCAAGCTCTGAGTTGGGGCGATTTCTCTTGTCCTCCTTTTCCTGGCTCTCATCACTAGGAGGCCTTGGAGCCCTGTACTCCTCACTTCCTCTGCCCCCATATCGTTCCCCCTCCAGATTCTCTGGAGTGTGGACCCCTGGGTAACTCCTCACTTCTCCATATTCATGTTCTTCCTCTGAAGCCCTATGGTAGGTTGGATGACGGTTCCTCTTGTCACCTAAGCTGGCCATGCCCACATTTGACTCCTCAGATTCCTCATGGGGGTGTCCCTTTTCCTCAGAGGGAGGATTCCCTTCTTGAGAGGACCTATCGGGCCTACTCTGCCCATGACGATGTCTTGGCCTTGAGCGTCGCTTGTCCACATTGAGGCTGGCATCTTCCTCACTTTCCTCAGATTCTTCCTGGCTCCTGGGTTGGCTTTTAGACTCTTGGAGGAGTTTCTCCTGGTTCCTTGTCTCTTCTCCACTCTCCTGACTATTCCTCTCCCGGCTATGTGTCTTCTCCTCAGGGAGCCTGGAAGAGTGTGTGTAGTATCTGGACACTATCTCCTTATTTTTCTTAGTTGCGACCTGGTTTCCTTCATTGAGAAAGGCATTTCTTGTCTCTCCTGGCTCTTCTAGGTGTTTTTCTTCACTGCCACCTTCCCCACGCTCTCTTCCCTGATTTTTATCTCCTTCCTCTTCCTCCCTGTCCTCTTCTTCACTCTTCTCAGAATGATGGGTCTTAGCAACTTTGGAGACTTGACTGTCAGAGAGAGAGAGGCTCCGTTGGGGCTCGCCTGCTCCCTCCTGGCTGTGCCCACCTCCCTCTGTGTTGGCCACTTGGGCATCCTCTCCTGGGACTCCTGCGTCCTCCCTATCAGAGGGCCTGTGGGCTTCTGAGGCATCAGCTGAGTCTCTTAATAATCTTACTTCAAATCTTGTGTTTTCATTTTCACTTTTCTCTTCATCTTTAACCTCTTTTGCACCTATAATGAAAATTTAAAATGAATAAGTGTAATTTCAGAATTGCTTATGGTTCAAGAAGCACCAGCCTCAGTGATCACTATAAATACTAAGCACCCTGAAAATCACTTGGATAATATTATAAGTTAATAAAAGATATACTCAGATTCCTTCTGAAAGCAAATGGTATGACAGCTCTTCGGCTGTGTTTCAATCAAATAATAAACTCTCTATATTTTTATTTTTTCATAACACTCAACTAGCATCTCTCATTGGTACTCTCAATGATCAAATTGAAATTCAAGCATAGATTTATGAAATATTAGAATTTAGAACCAGTGGAAACCTTAGAACTTGTCTAGTTTGACCTCATCTTTCTACACTACACAGCAGTGTAGAAAGACCATTGCTTCCTTCACTCAAGTCCCATCTGCCCAACACGTTCTCAAATGTCAAGGATGAAGATTAGTATACTGAGTTATCTTTGTATTTCATGACTCAACAATGGATGGTATAACTGATATTTTAATTGAATGCTGTTCTTGCTCAACTTTTCCAAATGTCAACAGCTTCTTTACTAAATCCTCCTTAACTCAAGGACGTTGCATGAAAGGAGATACACAATTAACACACTCTGAGTTGTTATCTGGGAAGTTTGTATTTCAATTTATGTCACTGAGTTCAAACAGAATGCCTGAGGCCAAAGCCATTCAGGGCTTTGGGTCGATGCCTGCACTGTCCATTGTAAGAGCCACCAGCCCTTGTGGCTACTGAGCACTTGAAACGTGCTTGGTCCAAATTGAGACATGCTGTACATTATAAGATACCCACCAGATTTGATCTGAAAAAAAAAGTAAAATATCTCAATTTTTCATGTTGATTGTATGAAAAATGATTATTTTTAAATGTATTGGATAATATATATCATAAATACATCAGATATATACAAATTATATATTGAATAAAATATATTAGATAAAATTAAATAAATTATTAAAATTAATTTCACCTGAATTTTTAATCTTTTTAATGTAGCTACTAGAAAGTTTGAAACTATATTTATGGTTCATATTATATTTTTATGAAACAGTTCCAATGAGTTATTTTGCACTGACATTTGCAAAGTAGAAAAAAATTGGTCCGTTTTACAAAAAAAAGTCCAAGAAGTAGTGGAAATCTATACCTCTCTGCTTAAAGCCCAACCTAGCATGATAACATTCTCACGTTTTATGAAATAATTGAAATGACCTTGACCTTTAACACTCAGGCTCCTGAGGGCTGGCCCCTCACCAGGTGGCGCTACTTTCAGTATTGAGGCTGGTGGGACAGGCCAGGAAGGCACAGGTAAACAGGGAGGCTTTAGCCAGATACTGACATCATGCTGAGAGTCAGCTGAAATAGCACCATTCTGAGATCTCAGCTTCCCAGGGTAGAGGCTGTGCGGCCCCTTTCCTACTGCCTGCTGGTCAGGAACAGAGGTATTTTTATTCTTTCCTAGTTAAATGTGTGCTGCCTGTAGCAGCTTGTGCCTGAGGCTTAGCACTTCCTCCTAAATTTAGCTTTAAGCCCCCGCAGGTGAGATCAGAGGAGGGCTGTGATTAGCAGCACACATTGTCAATCTGTAAAACCAAGGTGTAAAGCTCATTCTTATTTTCAAGTCAAAAGGGGAAAATGCACCTTCCATCCCTATTATGTTGCAAGGATGACTAGGTCGACCTGGTGAGAGATCCTTGTACCTGTTTAGAAACTGGACTACACATTCCCTAAGGTCTCTTCAACCCCTAAACCAATGATTCTTTTCTACCCCCCCAAATATTCATTTGCTCAGTAAGTGTATGCTGGCTCCAGAGATGTGCCAGAGAGAATGGGGATGGGGATGGGATAGGTGTGTGGGGGGAGCCCGCTTGAAGGAATTCATCCATCTAGTTGGCTGGAAGCTCCACCAGTCTTTGGATCAGCTTAAGACATATTAGCAGGAGAGAGAAAACTAGAATAAGACAACAGTCAATAAGATAAGAGGTGAGTTCTGTTTAGCCTAAATAACATTTTTAGTAAATTTGAAATCAGAGGCTTTACTAAATACTAGCAGATATGCTTTTTTTTAAAAAAAAAAAAAAATCCCAATTTTAACTTCTTTTGAAAAAAATCCCAGGATCAGAGTCTATATTTCTCCAAATAATGTTGGAGCTGAGAAATATCTGCTCCCCCTTAGAAAGGGGCCTATATCCTCCAGATTGGGAGTCTTTTCTTGTCTTGCCTTACTTTTTTGTGTTATCTATTTGTCTGACCCTGGCTGGAGTTTGAGTCTGCAACCACCAAGGAGCTCTTAAATCCTCGGGATCTCAGCATTTTGTGGCTTTCTGGATGTAGTGTCTCCAGGGTCTTTGACACAGAACATTTGTTTTTCACCTGTTCCCTGGAGCTCTCTCAACAGACATCAAATGATCCCAGGGCACAATCAATGATTAGAAGAGGCTGGAATCCTGTGACCACAGCCTAAGGGCTAAGAATCTGATCTTGGCAGACAAGCAGAATTTTATATTTAACAGCTCTTGATAAGCAGTCATGGTTCTTCAGTTACCTAGTATGACAGACCCCAAACTTTTGCATACATGTGGTAAACAAAAACAAAACAAAACAAAAAGAGAAGAGAGATAGCAAGATGGATTTGGCCAAAGGAGCAGCCTTTAGTTCCTGCCTAGAGACCAACTCTGCTCTCACTCATTCCCTGTAATGGCTGGAAGAGAAAGTTGGGGAGAAATTCAGTAAGAGGTAGGTATATAGAATAGAAATAGTAGAGAAACTTCCTTCCATTTTCCATGGGGTTCCTATAGCCTCAGGCCACCATACCTACTATGGTTACCCCAAAGCCCCTGAGTCCCTCCACTCTACTCTTTTGGTCAATTTCTAATGCTTGTTTTTACCATTTTATGCATGAGAGCTCATGTGCAGCTATAGCACAAGAGAGTATTATCTTGCAATGAGAGATTTTGAAGGTGAAAAGAAAAAAAGGCCACTTCCCATCCTGACTAAAAATTTAAAAGCAGAGAAAAGTGTTAAATGAAACAGTACTTTTTGGAATTGTTTGAATCAATTTGAGTTCATGCATAAAAGAGACTGCATAGTTTTGTAAAAATTGATCTCTGAATATCATTTTCCAATGGATACCAATGGTATGACTGTTCAAGTTTTGTTTTTCTTAGAAGCTAATTTGTGTAGAGAAAACATTGCAGTCTAGATTCAGAAGGCCATTGCTCTGACTCATTGGATGCTCTGCTTCTACCCTCACCCCTTTTCCTTCTCAGGCCCGGAACTCCAGGTACCGTTTGGTGGTACCTTCCATGCCAATAAGCTCTATGTTAAAATGGCTTAACCAATCTGTCATGTTGGCCAGAAGTTTCTGAGTCACCTTTCCAAGCTTCTAACTTCTTACTGTCAGATGAGTAGAAGCCAAAGAGAAGAATAATTTTTAAATCTTTTTGTATCCTTTCATCTTTCAACACTCATTCCCAGAACACTTAATTCACCACCACCCCTATCCAATACAAACAAGCACTCCCCACATCTTCCTCCACCCAAATGAAAGCCCATTATAAAAATCCCACTGTGGAATCAAGGAATTTAAGAACTGATAGACATCTCAAAGACTATCATTGAGTTCAACTCCCTCATTTTACTTGAGGAAATAAGCCCAGAGAGAGTGTCCCCATGGTCACATAGCTATTAAGTGGCAGAGTAGGAACTAGCCATTACTTCTATCTTCCAGACACTGATCTAGTCTGTACTCCCGCCCCTGATTCATGTGGAGGTAAAGTGGAAGGTGAAGTAGAAGGAGCAGGAGAAAGGACCAATCAAGGGACAAATATCTCCTGCAGTGCAGGAAACTTACTCTTCTTCAGGACTTGTCGACACTCTGGGGTAATGGGTGGAGTGATGGACTTCGACAGGGCATTTGAGAGGACTTCGATGATGCAGCGAGTCACCTGGGGGAAAGCCAAATGTAGGTTGGCAAACGTGGGTGTCACTGGGATGACAGACTACTCAACCAAGAACTGCTGTCCAGAGAGGATTGGCTATGTGACCTGTACTGATGCAGGATTCTTGGGGCAGGAATGTAGATTTACAGGACCATAATGAAATCTCCCAGGCCTCTCCATAGAGTAATGCAAGAATGCACTGGGTCACCCTGAGAAGAGAAATAACACCTATTTCTGAACAATTGGAAGGAAAATGATGTGATGACACAATTGTTCCCAGAGGCACTAAACACCATGAATGGGGGTGAGAGCCAGGGCTGGAGGCGCATCTCTTGCCCCTGTTACCTCAGGGATGAGAACCTGGCTTTGTAAGACTATGCTGTATTTTTGTTGTTGTTGTTGTTGTTGTTGTTGTTGTTTTTGTTTGTTTGGTTGGTTGGTTTGGCATAATAAGGAGTGGGAAAATGTAGAGTCTAGTTATAAGTCTAGATTCAACTTACCATTTCTTCATTGTGCTTCCTGTTATCCACTGGCATAGAACTGACAGCTTTGAATGAGAAAAAGAATAGGAAATGAGTTAATTTTGGAAACTGTCTAAACTCAAACTCACAAAATCATCCCCTACTCTCACCACCCACATCACTTGGAAAGAGGGCCAGAGTCAGAGCTGAGCAGAGTAGAGATAGTTGGGGATGATTGCCCCAGGAGCCATGACTGCCCCAGCTCTGCAAATGCCCACCCCTCTGCACACACACAGCTGTTTTCCCTAGCACTGTCTTAAACATGATTTGGAAATGAATGCTATCTGATATCCAGTATAAATCAAGTCCAGACGGATAAAGGGAGATTTTGGGATACTAGTAATGTTCTGCTTCTTAATATGGGTGCTGATCACACAGGTATGCTCAATGTGTGAAAAATTATACTTATGATTTTTGCAAGTTTTCTATATTTTATACTTTGACGAAAAGCTTAAAATAAGCCTAGTTTAAATGAAACTTTCTCAACCCTTCTGCCCATCCAAAATGGTAAAGATCTGTGATTCCCTCTGACTATTCCTGTGCTCAAGAAAATGTCCTCCCTCACACTCACTTCCTTTACCCAAACATAGTTGTAACTATCTTACATAGTTAATTACCTTGTTTTTACCCCTAAGCCTTTTCCTGAACAAGCTTGCTTATGCATCTGTATCAGTCAATGCTGTATAATCCCCCATGTTGTCTGCAGCCATAAAAGAATATGGGAGGTATCTAATTCTGTTAGTAGGTCATCAAGTCCATAATATCATATGCAAATAGGTATTTAACAACTATTTATGGTTCAAAAACCATTTATGAGTACAGTTTAAAAGATAAATTTTAATTTATTTAAGTCAAATTTCATGAGATACCACTCATTTTAAACCAGCAATGGAAGTGCATTTGTTGTCTTAGGAAATGCTCCAGGTGATTTTAATTTTCCAGTGCCTTCTTTTATTCTTTCCAAGCTGCTTTGATCCTTTTATATTTCACTTTGACTTTGTTCTGTCTAAACCTTTTCCACTGGAGAAGCGCAAAGCATTTATGTACATATAGGTCCATCTCCACAGTTTTCCTGGCACTTTCTGGAGGAGAAACTGCTATTATGGCTGAAGAAGCTCAATGCAGAAAATTCTTCTAGGTTCTTGAAACAAGAGAAAATCTAGCTGGAGCAGGAGCAAAACTCTCGCACATTAGAGAAGGAAGTTACTCAAATGTGGTTTATTTATATCCAGCAACCTGACCTTTCCTCCCAAAATGTTTGCTCCCCAAGCCTCTTTAACTTACCCGCCTCCAATCAATTACATATCATAGGACTCAATCTAGAAATAAAATGCCTATTCCATTTACTCATGTTTCTGAATTTTCCTTTTCAAAGCATAGCCTGGGATCGGTTTCAACAGTTTCAAGAGGCCCAAAGTTACTCGGAGCATTAAAATCATTTTTAAAATGTTTAAGAAGTGTCTTACAAGGTATGAAGACCCCCATGTTCTTCCTGAAATGTAGTTCAGACAAGATCCAGATGGCTCACCTTTGGCACCCAGGGTCCAATATGCTGGGCCATTATTTTATCCCCCAAATGGCTGTTATTTGGGAACATTCCTACTTTGGTACTTATTGAAATCTATAAAATACTCTGGAAAGAAATAAATGAGAGAATTCCTCTAATAAACTAAAAGTTGCATTTCTAAAATCCAGCTTTACAAACCTTCTTTGGTATTACAGTTTCTTGCTAATCCCTTTCTCCTCCACCTCACGAGTGTGAAATATTTGTTTTTATTAACTACCAATCATGCCAAAGTATTAACAGTCATCAGATTTGGGCGGAGAGAAATATTTTTTCTTTTTTAGCTCATGTTTATTATTACAGAGCAGTCCTATTTCTCTGATTGAGGCTCTTCAGAAATCTTTTTGATGGAAAGGAGCTAGGACTCCCTTTCGAAAGTGTATTATGCATCTTGATGAGACATCTAAGTGCTATTGTATTTCTTTCAATAGAATCTGTGACAACATAATAATAACCAAGACATGTTGATTCCCCTACAGCAGCTTACCTTATTTTTGTATAAAGTAAGATTCAGGGGGCACAAAAGAAAACCCAATGATTATTAAGTAGTCAAATGATAGCAAATTTTTCAAATAATATTTTATGATAAAACTGAGAATAACATCAAAAGTATTAATATCTCATACAACTATTAAGGTTTGATCCCAGATTAAAAATATAGTAATAAAATAAGAAGTTAAGCAAGCCCCTCTGAATACAGAAATCATCTGGCCTGGTATAATATGGCTATCATGTAGCTACTTCACTCATATTAATTTTTAGAGTGCACAGAAGCTACTGTAGAAAGGTGTGGATCTCCCTCCAGAAGCTCTTAAGGGTAGAAAATGAAACATATGGTTTCCTGAGGTTCCCCCAGCAACTGTGATTTTGCTAAATAATAAACTCTGCTTGAAGGTTATCATGTCTCATTTCTGGGTGTTGGGTGAAGTAGAAATGGAAAAGGACTGCTAATGAATATGAGATTTCTTTCTGGAGTGATAAATATGTTCTAAACATTACAAATAATGAATATACTAAAAATCACCAAATTACGCATGTGAAAAGGGTGGGTTTTATGGTGTGTGAATTATAGCTCAATAACAAAAATTAAGAGTATAATGTCTAAGCTAAAAGCTCAGTATAAAATATGAACTGTTCTTAAAATATTCTCTTACATAAGAGAGCTATGAGTATTTTATCACTATAGTTAAATAACCTTCACAAATGTCACTGTTTTGTGGTCCATAGCACAGTTTAGCCTCTCAAGCAATTCCTTTATGAAGATATTTTTGACCAGAAAGACTCTAAATTACTCATTTGGGTTTCTTTAATTAGTAGGCAATATGTAAGTATGACAAGCATTTAAGAAAATTCTGAATGTATGTAGCTTGCTATAAAGTAAATTACCACTGGCTTTTCTTTTCTTTTGTCTCTCTACATTTTGGACCCAATTGCTGTCAATGAAAGCTTTATTTTATGGATGGCAATCCGCAATTCTAGTTGGGAATTTCAATTTCAGATTTAAAAAATGTTTCTATGAAGTCATTAAAACAGCCAGAGAAAATCTCCAGTTTAATCTTGTGGTAGCACATTTACTTCTCAGTGTTCTCAAACTCATAGTGACTGTACTTCAACACACACACACACACACACACACACACACACACACACACACACAGTTTTTCAAATCTCCAGAGATCATTTCTTTGAGATTCAGAGTAGTTTAAAAGATTAATCCCACATTCTTCCACACATAAAGAGACATTGTCAAATATCTACTACTTAAAATTCTGTCCTATCATTTGTCAATTGTACCTCAATAAAAAAGGCAAAAAAAATTCATTCCTCCTAAAGTGACTAAAACATTTTTTTTTTTTACTAATCCAAGGATATTTTTGTAGTTATTTTATACTCTATTATTTTTCTGGAATACAAAACTCAAAATTTCTACTACGATTTTCATTCATAACTTAAAAATGCATTAATCTGAGTGTGAAATTACCTCTCTCTAGAGACGGAAATACAAAATACAGAAAAATATTACATTAATCCTGTACACACATATACATGAACACATATATACATATGTTATATATGAACATATTAAGAAAAAATATATGATATCATATACATATAAGACTTACTTTTAACTCATCGTGTTTATATAATAATAATAATAATAATAACAAAGAGAAATATGCAGGTGGCAATTAACATATTCTATGCACTCCTATCTCTCCTTCCTTGTCTGGCTTTAAAAAGCCAAGAAAAATACTTAAATGTAGATACAGAATAAGACTGTAACAGCGTTTCTCTAGATGAATAAAGAGAGAATGACAATTTAGAAGTGAGCACAAAATGTGGGGTTTCCTTGAAGGCACGGGCACATTTTTTCCCTATCCACAGGAAAACTCAGATATTAAAAGACAGACTCTTCTGGTTGGGCTAAGAAGCCCTCTGGTTTTTTCTAAGTCAGACGGTGGGGCGGGGAGTTGACGGGAAACACTCAGGGAAGAGAAGACATTAAGAATCTCATGCAAAAGGGAGAAACCTTCTACCTAACCCGCCCTCTCTCCCAGTATCCACCAGCCAAGATGCCTGGACGTGGGGAAGACTGAGGCTGGCTCTGTCCGCGGTGCTGAACGGCCCACCGCACCCACTCACCGGCCACCATCGTGGCTCCTAGGAGGCCGATAAGCACGGCCGGCTGCATGGCCCCGCTCTCCCGAATCTGCTCGGAGAAGAGAACGGTGGCTGAACCAGTGCAGCGAGATGCGGACGAAAGGCGAGATGAAGATGCTCCGGAAAAGCAGCCGTGCGTCTTGATGCCCGCGGTGTGGCGCGGTTGGCGCAGGCCCCCGCTCTTTTAAAGGGCAAGTCCGGGACGCAGGGCCGGGAGGGGCGGGCACCCTACAGGCGGCGCCCCCTCGCTCAGCCTTGACGTCACGAGGCGGCCCCGGGGGTGGCGGCGCAAGTAGGCAGCAGTTTGCGCCAGTCCAGTCGCCTGGGTGCTCCGGGTCTGGAGCCGAGGGTGGGGATTGAGGCGGTCGAAAGATTGGAAGGGTGAGGGGAGGCAGTGCCATTCTGTGAACTGGGGAGAGGCGGGAGGTCTGCTTAGATTACCCAAGTTTGCTCTTCATCTCCCCGACACATATCTCCAAGTCTAAAAACGTGTATTGGAGGCTCTGTATGGTGTGCAGTTCTGTCGAGAATGTGTACATCCATGACTAAGTCTGTTTTGTGTATCCACTACCCGGCGGAAGATAAGACTCCTGCTAAATAGAGAAGACTAGATAGTGGGGAGAATGGAAAAGGTAGTGATGGCTTTAAAAACAAAAGGTGCAGCTGGAGAATATGGAATCTGCTGTTTTTGAAACTTTTGGTCTTAAATCTACCTACCCATGATTCATCTATTTCTAATATCTATCTGTCTATATGCCTGCCTACCTACCTACCTACCTTCTATTTATAACTCCCTCCCAACAATAACATTTACACATGGTAAATATTTAAAAATTAGATGCTAAAAATCAGAACATCCCAAGTTCCCCAATTCCCCTCTGCAGAGTCAACAAGATTCAACTACTTTCCATCGTAGGCTTAATTTATTTTGCAACACATATAGCCGGATCTTATTTTGAATGGCTGCACAGTATTACATTGATTGTATACACTAGAATTTGTTTAACCAGTCCCCTTTTGTCAGGCATTTATTTAGATTGTTATCCTGTGGCATCTTACTACTCTTTTACTACAGAGCCATAGTCTCAGAGGTGGGGAGTGGAATAACCTGCTTGTAGAAACTACTACATCCCACAAGCCCTGAGCATCCCCCTTATGGACATGGGCTATAGGCTAGTGGTTACCAGAGGACTAGAGATTAGTGGTTACTAGGGGTAGAGGTGAAGCAGGGAGGTAGATGAGGTAAAGGGAGTCAAATATAGGGTTTAGGGGAAGGGTAAAGTGAGTAAAGGGGTCAAACACATGGTAACTGAAGGAAACTGGACTTTGGGTGGTAAACACACAATAGAATATACAGATGTCAAATGATAATGAACACCTGAAAATTATATAATTGTATTAATCAATATGACCCTAATAAACTTAACTAATTTTTTTAAAAAATTTTTTAAAAATTGAAATAGGAAAGTATTCGTTATTATGTGTGAGAGGAAGGTGAAAATATCTTCCAAGATATTTTCGACATAGGTTCTCTCAGTCTAATGAGAAATCAGGAAAGCGGCAGGCAAATGCCCCAAACCAAAGAGAAATAATTTAAAATCTTCTTTGAGGCTTTGAGGAATAGAGTGAGTTTTTATTTAGATTTGGATTTGTGATTGCTGATAATATTCTGAATATAATCTTCTCTCAAGTAGTACAAAATAATGTTATCATCGGAAAAGACAAAAAGCCATAGGAAAGATCATGTCTCAGGAGTGCTCTCAAAGAATAAAGGAAGAAAGCATTCTTCCTTTTGGAATGAGGGTTTTGATTAAACCATAGTTTTGTACATGGCTCCCGAAATAGGTTATTCATCACGGTCCAGCCAGGAAAATGAAACCACTAGAAGGAATTTAACACAGGAAATAATACACAGGGGTTAGTGAAGCTGAAAGAGCAAATAGAGGAAGATGAGGAAACCCAGAGATTAGTAACTGCAGGCAGCTGCTATGGCCCTGGGAAATGGGAGGATAAAGCAGGTATGTGTCCTTACTGGAGCCCAGGAACATGGGCCACTTAGTAGGAGTGGGAACCTCTGCAGGCTGGAAAGTGGGGTTTGGGGTCATACAAAAAGGGCTGTCTGGTGGGAGCTGAAATCACAGAAGAGAAACAGCCACCGCTAGAGACATATCCCCTCCTCCCAAGAAGAGAAAGAGAGGAAATGATACCCTGGCTTTTCCTTTCTTTCAGTGCTAGTGCCTCTTAGTGGCTGAACATACCTGGGAATGACTTCTAGGGAAGCCTGGGGAACACAGTTTGTGAAGGTCAGTCCCTCCAGTGATACAGAAAAGGGGAAGGAATCAGAAAGCAAACAGACAAACAAATAGCATATAGGTACTGGTAGTGAATTCAGATTTTCTCTCAAAATTCGTTAATTCATTTCACTTGCATATATAAATTCTTACTATGTGTCAAGCACTTTGGTAGATGCATAGTCTTTTAGCTATAGCAAATTACAGAGTCAATCCCAACATTAATGACAAAAAGAAACACACTCTACCTACTTTGGCAGAGTTCACTAGCCAGTCAGGAAGTAAAAGTGGGAGAGATGTAGGGAAGACTCGTCTACAGAGTAGAGTGAGAGAGCATAGCATGCCAGAAAAATGGCACTACCATAGAAACTACTGCCCTGAAAATGTACATCTACAGAATTGTCTGTGTTTGTGGCCAACAGGGCAGACACTTGCCTTTTGTGACTTCAAGGTCTTTTCCTAATAAAGAGCACCACATCAACAAGTAGTTTTCCTTAAGTAGTTTGGACCTGGAATACGTCTAGTACCTGGTTTCTGATGTCAGGTCAGATTTCTACTACACTTTGACATAATTAAGAAATCACAAACCAAATCTTCATCTTTAGAGAAAATAGAAACTACTTTTTCTAATCCACTAAGTTGTAAGTAATATAACTCCACATAACTTGCATGTAGATACATATTAATAAAAATTAACGTTTTCTCAAAAGAAGTTGAGAGATAGAGCTACAACCATTTAGGTGTGACAAAGCAGGCAATATTCCTCTTCAATTCAGAGTTTGTGTAAAATTGATGTATTAGATAAACAGATTCACTTATTTGTTTATGTACTGAAAAGAAAGCAAGAAACAATTATTGAAAACTAGGTAGGTAACTTTGGTTAGGTCTGATGAGTTGATAAGACCACCAGGCTCCTGACAAAGCATATTCTAGTTAGCAACATACCACATAGTAAGGATCCAGAATGGATACATAGTGCTATCCTATCTGCTGGTTTTCTGCCTAACTTTCCCATATCCCTCATCCTTACCACTTCAGAGCACACTGGATTGATTTCCAAACACCAAGACCTACATTTACTTGCCAGATGGCTTTCTCTGGTTACCAGAGTCAAGAGTGCTATGCAAATGGCAAGCTGGAAGTGCTGAGGAAGTAAGGCCCCCAGGAGCAGCTCTTGCCCAAAAACTGACAAAAGTTGATGTGTAAACACCCCAGATTCCCAGATCCCTCTGAGGTGGGTGCTCTAGGCTCTGAGAGTTTCCCAGTGGCTCTCACTCACAACATCTGTGTAAGGTAAAGTAGAAATGCAAACGGGACTGATTAGGGAGTTCATAGGGAGCTCTGTACTGTTTCATAATGCTTCTTCCTAACTTTGCCAAGTGAGGGGCCCTAGAGAACAGCTCATAAAAAAGTAGAGTCATCTGCAGGAAGGAAGACTGATATCTCATTTCCTGGCTAGGTGCTTACTGAGCTGCTGAAACCCAAAGACTCCTTAAAATGCTACTAGAGGAGAGTGGGAAAGAGACCATAAGGCAATTTAATTTGTATCCTCAAGAGTTTGAGAATTAAGTAAAGAAAGTGGAGGTCGGAAAGAGGTCAGCTGGAGCAGCCTACAATGGCAAGTTGGGCAGAGAGGACAGTGGCTGGTATGTTTGCATGTTCTGAGTCTTTCCCTGGGCCAAGTGGACTCTATGGAATGTTACTGGTCTCAAGTCAGCCCAAAAGGTCCCTGCTTGATGGAGCAAGGAGACCCCTTGGCTGTATAGGTGATGTTAGCTGAGAGTCATCGAGAGAAGTGAGACAGAGACTAACAACTTTGTCAGAGATCAATGGAATGAGAAGTTTGCCATAGAAGACTCTGAAGAATTGACAAAGGTCACCTGCGAAAGGGTAAACTAGCATCTAGAGGGATTTCACAACAGAAGACATAAAGTATCAAAGAGAGAACTAGAGAGGACACTAAATATGGTGATTTCTGATTCATCTTTTATCTTCTCTGATCCTTAACCTTATTTCAAACTAGAAGGAACTGGGGGTGGGAGTAAGGGATGGTGGGGAGGGGAAGGTAGGTGGGAATGAATGAAACAAGGAAATAAAAGAACGAGCCACTCTTTCTGTCTTCTCCACAGCTGGTTCAAGGTCATGCAGCAGCTGGAAGCTGGAGGAGCTTTGAATTGAGTGAAAAAAAAGTTTGAACTGTTGTAATGGTCCAGAGTTAATGAAAAGCTGTTGTTTCTGCCTGAGATACTGTTTAAAGATCAGGGAAATGTGAAAGCACATGCTTGAAGGCAGTTGTGAGAGAAGATTGAAGCTGTTTCCTGAGTGTAACTTCCAAGTTTAGCATGTTTGAAATGATACGTGTAACATGGGATTGAAAAATGCATATGCACTGTTCACACGTGAGTGCTGTAACATAAGAGGGAATGCTCCAATGGAAACAGAAATCATGAGGAAGCCTCAAAAGGTAAAAGCAGGTGGGTTCAGAGTGAAGGAGAAGAACCATATCTCCTAAGATAGGACTAATGAAAAATATTGGGGGAGCTTTGGGCTTCCTCCAAGCCCAGAAGCAGGAGGGAACCTGGGGGTAACCTGAGGAGTTTGAGTGGCTATCTGGTGGAGGCACATGAGTGGCATGACCCTTACCTCCTCCGGCACTTGTGCCAAGCAGTGGGTGGCAGAGATGTCAGGAACCGCATCTTCTTCTGTTAGGTTCTTTCTGCCTCTTAGAAACTCCTCTCCATCTCTGATGCCTTGATGCCCATGGCCTTTTTCTCCTCTTCCCCTGAAAACAAAAACAAAAACAAAAACATCCTCTCGGTGCCACTCATCATAGAAATTTTTGAAATTTGGTCTCATTCTAAAATATGTATTTCTGTTGAATCGTACACTTGAAACTTATTGGATTTTGTTCATCTATGTCACCACAATACATTTAAAAATTTACAACTTTAATAAATAAATAAAATACATATTTCAATTTGTGGAATTTCCAGCACCAAGCCGGAAATGATGGTCATGACCTTGAAATCACAGCCCACTCAGGCCAACATGGCTGAAACTGGAAACCAGAAACAATTTTGAAGCCTCCTGTGTTCTGCCTGCTGAATTCCCCTGGCTTTTCTGTGCTCATCCCCAAGAGTCATAAAATTTAAGTTGGGTCTGCCTCTGTGATTCTGAGAGATCTGGCAGACTTAATAAACACTCTTTGCTCTGAGAGGAGGCATTCTTCTGATGCCAAATTTTTAATTATTTATATGAACATTAGAGCATATCAACTTCTAGGCAAGCCTCTTCTCAACAAAAATGTGTTCTGTAGATGAAAACTCCAGGAAAACTCCATGTAGGCTAATTTCAGTTTCACATTTATTAATATTTTATTTCCCAATAATTCATAATGGTCCACAAGGAGCCATTATTGTTAAGTAAATATGCAGAATGTGAAACCTCCCAAGATGTAATTGCTGCCCATATTTTTGATGTGGGTAACAAAGATAGGTATGAATAGCAGGAAAGGGGTCCATAGAGGGGTATGTAAGACTCAGAGCAACTCAGAAGCTAAGCAGGGTCAAGCCTGGTTAGTACTTGGATGGGAGACCACCTGGGAAGACCAGGTGCTGTAGGCATAAAAAATAAAATAAAAATTAATAGATTGTAAGCTGACAAGTTCTTTGTAATCTGTGAGGTCAACCAAGTGTTGCCTCACCTAAAAAATAGATTAAAAAAAAAAAAAGACTCAGAGCAAGCATTGCAATGCCAAGTCAGTTGAGGCCCCTAGTCCTCTCCTTTTAAAAATCACTTTTCCATTTTTCTTGGTCCCTTCAGATGAAAGGGAGACACAAAGAAAACTGAGAAGTAAAGAGAAAGTCCCTTGGGGACCATGCTCTGTCTCCTCGTCATTCTGCTCTAGAGCAAGCATCCAAATGACCCACTTCCATTAATCTGATTAATGCCCACCATACCAGATCCAAAAGTGAAGAGGTAATTTGCACAAAATGTGCTATTACAAAATGCTAATGAATGCTGGGAAACTCCAAGCCAGTATTACCCCTGGAGTCATTTTAAAACAACTCGTTTCTAAAGACATCCAAGAGGATGGAGTTCCTGAATGAAATTTCAGACACAGCACAGAGATTCCCCCAGGGACCCACTGCAGTTAAGAACCTTCTTAGGATACCACAGCTCATAAACTGTGGGTCCTGGACCACTCAGTGGACCAAATCTACTCTTGCTCCACATGGAAACAATAGCTCCCATAATAACATCCTTGGTCGGGGTGGGGGGCTGCTGAAGTTGACATTTCTATGAGTACTGCAAAGTGGATGGTGGTCAGAGACCTTCCAGAACTCCTAGGAGGAGGATGCAGGTCTTATTATTATTATTTTTTAAATTTCTGTACCCTAACAGTACTTGACCCAAACTGGGTAGGTTAAGGAAGTGTTGATCTGGAGCTGTCACTTAACTGTCTCTGTTGTTCTCATCTGTCCACAACTCACACACTTTACCCTATGCCTATAGGCTCACACTTGCTTGAGTCTTAGGACCTCCCTGAGCCTCTGTTAGGAAAGATGCACAGAGTTCATCATCGGACCACATTTCTAGGTGGTCTGGCCCAATCTGGAGTCTGACTTCTTATAACAAGTCTTGTTTCTTCAACTGTGACCTGTCCTCAGCCATCTCTACTATAGCCCAAGATCATGTGATATATGATTAAAGGTTTGGGACCTCATCCCAGTAAGTGGTGTCCCCCCTCACACTTTGAGGTGCTCAGGCACAAACCTTGGAGTCATCCTTACATCTCTATCCTCTCACATCCAATAGTTAATCTTTTAGAAAATCCTAAGACTCAAACTTTACTCAGGCCATGTCACTCCTCTGTTCCAAATGTTCCAATGGCTCCCATGTTACACACAAAGCCAGAATCCTTACATTGGTCACCAGCTCTTTATGATTTGGCTGCTCTCTCACTTATGTCACTCCTCATCCACTCTGCTCCAGCCACACTGGCCACTGTGCTGTTCTTAAAACATGCCAAGCATCCTTCTGCCTCGGGTCCTTTGCACTTATTGTGTCTTCAAACAGAGCCAGAGTTCTACATACTCACTCTCCCTCCTTCAGGGCTTTGATTCAGTGCTATTGTAATTGACATACAGTATTATATCAGTTTCTGGATTACAATGTAGTGATTCAACATTTATATACCTTAGAAAGAAAATTATCATCACAATAAGTCTAGTAACTGTACATAATTATGTCACTGTACATAATTATTATGATATATTGACTCTGTTCCCTGTGCTGTACATTATGCTTTTCAATGAGGTCTTCTCAGACCTTCTCCCTTCCCATTTGCCAGAATTTTCCATCCTTTCTTTGGCTTTGTTGTTCACCAAAGCACTTATCATCACTAGTAAAACAATGTATGTGTTTTACTTATTTGTATGCTGCTTACCTCTCCCAGTAGAGTGCGAGTTCCATGAGGGCAGGAGTTTGTGCCTGTTTCATTCTGTACTCTCTTCCTGGCACATAGAATAGGGCCTTGCACTTAGAGGCTGCTCAGTGCATATCGTTGAATGAACGAATGATGCACAACCAGATATGGGAACTATTATTAGGCAGGGCGCTCCACCAGCAGGAGGGTGGGTGGCCTACTTTTGGGGACATTAAAACAATGATATTGGGTGGTTCTGGGAAGAGTATACTGTGAACATGGTGCTGTGGAAGACAAAACAAGATATGGGCCCTGACTCTTTCCCTCAATTCAATTTGACAACTGAGGACTTGATGGGTCTGAATTGTGTGAGGTTTCATGATTGAAGGACAGTTAGGAAACGCACCATAACTGCTCTCAAAGAGCATATTGGTAATTGAGAGGCACAAATAAATAATTATAACACAGGATTCTGAGTGCTTTCTTAGAGGAAGTAGGGCTTACATAGAATTCCAAAGGTTTGCAGGAGGGCCCTCAAGGCTTCCCTGGGGCTGATTTTGAGCTCGCTCTTAAGTGAACATATATCAGAGAAGCTTATTATTTCATAGGATCATGAATAACATTAAAAACAAAATAGCAGTTACGAGGCAGCATGCCAGTAATGCTAGAGCAGGCTTGTACCAGTTCGTAAGAGCTGATCATTAAATTTTCAGGAATTTCAAGAGTTGGTTGACATCATATTGATAGCCTGAACTCTGTTCTGGTGGGAGTACTTACAGCACAGAAACCAGCTACAGGTATCCCCCGCTTTTTGAAAGTTTATGTTAGGCCACTTTACTTTTATGAAAGACCTCCTTTAGTACCTGTTTTCGATAACCAAAAGAAATGTGAAGAGGATTTTCGCTTTTATGAAAAAAGACACAAAGCAGGGCTTGGCGTTTTGCAGAGAGCTGTAACAGAAGCAGGGTATCCTGAGCAGTGAGAGTGGCCCCAGGAAGCTCCTTCCCCAGGAACCACACTCAGCATCTCAGCATCAAACTCCATATCTTTGACCTGTATCTGTGAGCATCTGTGCTTTATCTCCATTTATTCTGTGCATCTGTTAGCAAGATGTGTCCTAAGGTATCAGAGAAGCCCAACAGAGCATGTAAGGGTATTATGCTTAGCATAAAACTGATCGTAATTGAATGTATTTGGTATGATTTAGTAGCTTATTTTTTGAATCTGGGAACACTCAAAATTCTTTCCATATAAATTAATAGAGATGGCTTCTTTGCCTTAGGCCATTTAGATATACAAAAGGGTTCATAGGAACGCTCTACTTTAGGATAGTAGTGGAAACGTGTGTGTGTGTGTGTGTGTGTGTGTGTGTGTGTGTGTGTGTGTGTGTTTACACAGACTAACCCCACTAAAACATCAATACAGAGATCCCAAACTGGCCAAACCTGGCCCTCAGGTGGGTTATCTTTGCCTTGTACTGCTTGGTTGTTTTAAACATTTGAATTTAAATGCCTTTAGCTGAGGCTTGCCAGCTCCTGTTTGGCCACACTCAGTCTCCACCAGCTTTATCATCTTAACATCTAGCCCAATTCCCATCGTTTATCCCTATGTGGTCCTTGGAAGCTTTTGCTGCAGTGATCTTTGGAATGAATACCTTGGACTGTTTTCCTCATACTTTCAGGAATGCATCAATTGCCTTGAATATGCTTCTAATCCCCATGGGAGACATGTTGGTTCTTTACAACTCTCCAGCCTAAAGTCAACTCTGAGAGGACTGGAGTTTTGCCAGTGGGGCCTGTGCTTCATGGAAGCTCAAATGAAGTAGGGAAAAGGGCAGGTTTAGTGGGACCAGGTAGAAAAGACTTCGGGCAGTCAGAGGGCAGGGCCTGGGGGAGGCAGTATGGGTTGAGCTGCTGCTAAGCAGTATTCCATGAGGAAATTCCTCTAGTGTTTCTTGGGCAATTTGTATACTTCCAAAATCTTGCATTTCGAGAAAAATCAATGGAGAAATTGGGGAGACAGGGAAAAGTGTTATTCCCCAGTGAGACACTACTGCTTTAAAGGGAATCATTGAGGGATCCACTGAAAATAGGATCAAGAAATCCTAATACTGGAGTTGGGTTAGATTTAGATAGGTTATTCAAAAACTACTGAATAATGTTCCTGGGCATTTTACAATGTTTGGGTATTTGCTATAGGCTTCAGTTCTTTTTTTTTTTTTTAATTTTTTAATTTAGTTTCAAGTATACAGTACATTTGTTAGACATCTATATAGTTCATAGAACGATCCCCCCAAAAGCACCCTCCCTCCCCTGACCCTCCACCTAGCCAACATATTAATGCTAACTGCATTCCCTATGCCATGCCCCCCATCCCTGTGACCATCCATCAGCTACTAATTTGTACTTGTTTAGCTCTTCACCCAATTCTCCCAGCCCCCAAAATCCCCTCCTCTCTGTCTGACACCAAATCGTCCACTATATTTGTGAGTCTGTTTTTGATTAGTTTTGTTCTTTTTATTCCTTAGATTCCTCATATAAGTGAAATCATATAGTGTTTATATTTCTCTGTCTGACTTAAATACCTTCGAGGTCCATCAAAGCAATATCTTTTTCTATCCCTTTCCTTTTAGTCTGTGGGTCTCTTTTAATCTGAAGTGAGCCTCTTGTAGGCAGCATTTGTAGGGGTCTTGTTTTCTTATCCTTTCAGCTATATTCTATCTTTTGGTTGGAGCACTTAATTCTTTTCCATTTAAGGTACTTATTGATGGGAATGTGGTTGTTACTATTCTTTATTCCTGTTTTTGATACATATTTTTTCTTCTTAAAGAAGTCCCTCCAACATTTCCTGTAATACTGGCTTGGTGGTAAAAAATTCCTTTAGCTTATTTTTATTTGGGAAGCTCTTTCTCTGTCCTTCAACTCTAAATGATAGCTTTGCTGGATAAAGTATTCTTGGTTGTAAATCCTGGGTCTTCAACCTGTTGAATCTTTTTTGCTAAGCCCCTCTGTCCTGCATAGTTTCTTTTGAGAAATCAGCTGTCAATTTTATGGGTTTTCTCTTATGTGTAATTATCTGTTTTTCTCTTGCTGCTTTTAATATTCTTTCTTTGTATTTAACCTTTGGCATTTTAATTATGATGTGTCTTGGTGTGGGCTTCTTTGGATCCCTGATTTTTGGAATTGTCTAAGCTTCTTGGGGTTTTATGTCCATTTCTTTCATCAGGTTAGGGAAGTTTTCCATCATCATTTCTTTAAACAGCTCTTCGACATCTTGATTTTCTTCAGTTACGCCAATCAGATGAATATTCAGAGCCTTAATAGCGTCCCATATCCTCCTTAAATTATTTTTATAGTTTTGGCATCCTTTTTCTTGCCATTCTGATTGAGTGTCCTGATTGGCTTTCCTGTGCTCTGGATAGGGCATTTGATCCTCTTCTTATTCACTTTGTTTATTCCTTTGTTTATTCCATTTAAGATTCTTCTCATTTCAGATAACATGTTCTCCGTTTCAGACTGATTTCCTTTTATAATCTCCATCTCCGTTTTTATCTCTTTGTTGGAGTTCTCTACATTTTTCAAAAGTTCATCGAGCTTCTTTATAACCAGTGTTTTGAACTCTGCATCTGTTAGATTACTTGACTCCATTGTATCTGGATCTCTGTTCTGTTCACTCATATGGTTTCTGCTTCTTTGTCTTCCCCTTTTGGCTGCCGTACTGTGTCTGTTTCTATGTACTAAGCTAAGCTCCTAAGTCTCCTGGTCATATTAGTGTGGATTTATGAAGTAGGTGTCCAGTGGCACAGCCCTGAGAGAGGTTCAGCTGCAGGCCAAACTTAGCACAAGCCTCTACCCCTCTGAGACCACCTGTTAAGATTCAACAAGCAACAGCCATACTACCCTGAACAAGCCCAATCCCATCTGATCTCGGAAGCTAAGCAGGGTCGGGCCTGGTTAGTACTTGGGTAGGAGACAACCTAGGAAGACCAGGTGCTATAGGCATAAAAAATAAAAAAAATAAGGGATTGTAAACTGACAAGGTCTTTGCAATCTGTGAGGTCAACCAAGTGTTGCCTTGCCTAAAAATAAATATATAATAAGATTCAGCAAGCAATCCACAGATGCTGTGCTTTTACTTGCTTCAAAAGGCCACACAGAAACCGAGGCCTGCTGCCTTCAGTGTGAGTCTAGGCTCTGCTCAGCAAGGAGCACCTGACTCCCTGAGGATATACCAGAATGTGGCTTGAGGCGGGGCGGTGAGTTGGGGGAGGCAGGGTTTCAGGGAATCCTCTGGGCAGAGTGACCTCTGTTATCTAGTTTGATGATGTCACGTCCTGGCTATGGCAGTGTTGTGTCCATGCACTGGGATGGGGGAGGGCTCAACAGAGAACAATGTATACCGCCGGCACTTCTGTACAGAGCGAATCTCACCTCAGCCCTCACTCTGACAATGCCGCCCTGTAAGTCCCTGGTGCCTCCTACATGCAGCCGAATGGGCACTGGTGCTCAGAATGAGCATGTCTATAACCATGAAAATCCACTCTCGGATGCAGCCCCTTTAAGAGGCTTCTGCCGCTACTGCAGCCTCCATCTCACTGAGCCTTTTTGAGACTGGGGAGCTCCGCGTCCTCGCCCCATCCTACCTTCTGCCATTGCAGGGTATTTTCTTGGACTTCTCCCTAGCTGTATGGCTTGTTCCTCTAGATCATGGGAGATTGTTCTTTGTTGCTACTCCTTGTTTTCATCACAATTTTGATTTGGTCACCAGAGAGATGAACAGAGCCTCTATGATTTATGCCATTTTTTTCCTCTCTGCTAGGCTTCGCTTCTTTATAAATACTACTAAGCTGTGTATTTTTTATTTATTAAAATGTTTTAATAAATCCAGACTAATGAGTAAATAACTTCTGATGTTTTACTTCCAAGTCCTAAAGATTCATCTTTTTTTTTTTTTTTTTTTTTTTTTTTTGAGAATTTAGAGACATTACAATGAGTCAGAATATAAAAAGGTGAGTGAGAGTCTGTTTTGAAACTTTGCCTATGGCTCATCTTGTTCCTGGAGGAAAAATAATGGTCTCCAAAAGGCGCAGGTTTCTACAGGGAAACAAAAGTTATTTAGTAACTGTCATAGGCTAAAGAAATGACAGAGATTTGCTCTTGTTTTTTCTTATCTCCCATGTTCTCAATTTTATCTAGAAACATCACTGTCCTTTGTCTTGGCTGACAAGCCAGCTAGTAAGCCTAAGGAAGCTTAAACAAATGTGGCAACCTGAGCTGCAATTTTTTTGCGTGTGGATTCAGAGGTCTTTTAACTATTGTGGGTCCCAAAGAAACTAGGCCAAAATAGCAGCATCTGTGGTTACCCATGTTCCGACTACATGTTTTCCAGCCCAGACCAGTTCCAAAGGAACAAGATGTGATCAAACCATATCAAGTTCTCAAAGTGCAGTGATTGCTCTTTTGAGAAATTGTTCTTTATCACCATATTAGAAATAATTATGTCTGCACTAGATGCCCTCTGGTTCTGGGAGGCTGGCAAGCAAAGGTAGGGCGTGAACGAAATTCATCAGGCATGTGTTTAACTTCTCACTTCAATCCATGTCCTTTGAAGTCAGGACAAAGCCAGTAAAGAACTCACACTTCTTAAACTTTAATGAGTGGTATCAATGGTCAACCAATGTTCTATTCATATTCATATTTCTGTATGTGGCCAGAAGAAGGGAGAATTAAAATTAAATTTTAGTTTTAGATTAAATGGACCACTCATTCGGATGTAACAAACTTGTTACAGCTCTGTGACACTGTGATTTATAATAAATACATTTTTGGTCTTTGCCCCTGTTTTTTGGCACAGAGCTCCTAAAACCCTTGGAATTCCTAGGTAAGAGTGATACAGGTGTCTTGATATTCACAACAAACCCCTTTCAATCACACCTGAGTTTATGTTAGGGAAGTGACTATTAGAAAGCAGATAAGGGTGGGGGCTGGTTGTCAAGGGAACCAGTCCATGTGATTGGAAAGTTGGAACTTTCAGTTCCACTCCACTGACATCCCAGGAGGTGAGAGGGGCTGGAAGTTGAATTGATCACCAACCACCAATGATTTAATCAATCATGCTGAAGCCTCCATAAAAAAAATAAATAAATAAAAGGAAGGGGTTTGGAGAGCTTCTTTTTTGGTGAATAAGAATGTTTCCACATGTCACTATGCTGGGTCCCAAGCTCTATGAAGACAGAAGCTCCTTTGTTTGGGACCTCGCCTATATATCTCTTCATCTGGCTGTTGAGTCATATCCTTTAATATCCTTTGTAATAAGCCAGTAATCTAGTGAGTAAACTAGTTTCCTGAGTTCTGTGAGCTGCTCTAGCAAATTAATCAAACCCACGATGGGGGTTGTGGAAACATTTGATTTATAGCCAGTCGGTCTGAAGCACAGGTTAACAACCTGGACTTGTGATTGGCTTCTGAAGTAGAGGGCAGTCTTGTGGGACTGAGCTCTCAGTCTGTGGAATCTGATGCTATCTCCAGGTGAATAGTGTCAGAATTGAGTTGAATTATAGGATATACCCTGATGTCCAAGAATTGCTTGGACACACACACACTGAAGTTGGGTGATCAGAGTTGTGATGGCCGGAGGAGAGAGAACTAAAATTAAACTTTTAGTTTAGGTTAAATGGACCATTCATTCTGATGTTACAAACATGCTCTATGATGCCATTAGATATAAAGTCGGATGTAAATGTCAAGGATGTGGATCACGTAGATGTAGATAATGATGTAGATGATGGAGATGTTGAAGTAGATGATGTGGTTGATGTAGATGTTGCTGCCAGTACATAGATGTACACTCACAAGTATATGATGTAAATCTAAATATAGTTGTAGGTAGAGTATATGTCAATATAGATGCAGATGTGCATGGTATAGCTGTAAACATGGATATAGATGATGTAGATTAGGATTTCTCAATCTTACAGTATTGATATTTGGGGTTGGATAATTCTTTGTTGTTAGGGGCTGTCCCGTACATTGTCCTAGATACCAGGGGCACTCTCTCCTCTACCCCCAAGTTGTGACAATCAAAAATGTTTCTGGATATTGCTAATGTTCCTAGGGTGGAAAGTTGGCCTGGTTGAGAACCACTGATGTAGATGATGTAGATACTGATGTAGGCAGAAGTGTAGGCATAAGTGATACAGATAATGAACAGGAAAAGGTAGCTGCGTTAGCAATCCCCAACCTTTTTGGCATCAGAGACCAGTGCTCCAATGAGAATCTAATGCCTGATGATCTGAGGTGGAGCTGAGGCAGTGACACTAGCGCTGGGGAGTGGCCACAACTACAGATGAAGCTTCGCTTACTTGCCCACCACTCACCTCTTGCTGTGCAGCCTGGTTCCTAACATGCCATGGAAAAGGTGCCGGTCCAAGGCCTAGGGCTTAGGAATCCCTTCTGTAGATGATATGAGTGTAAACACAGGTGTAGGTAAAACAAATCTGAATATAAATGTAGATGATAATGTAAGAGTAGATATAAATGATAGAGCTTTAAACATAGATGTAGATGACATATTTGATATAGATAATGTAGATGATATGGATAATGTACATGAATTTATAATCTGGGCAGGAAATGTAGGTGTTAATGATACAGATGATAGAGATTAGGTAAAGGTGATGAAATAGATATCTAGATAGATCAATATGGAAATAATTTTCCCAACTTTAATTTCTTTGAAGGTACGGACCAAGCCTATATATTCATATCTCCTAGAGCAATTTGGAAGTATTCATTATGATCTGTTGATTGTTTAATTAGTTATACCACTTAAGAGTCACTAAAGTTACTTTTCATACTTCGAGTATGTTTCAATAAAAAAAAAAAGACTGTCTTCAGGAAATCTGAAACTCCAAATTATAAATAAATGCATATGGGTAGATATTTAATACACTTTAAACATATCCCACACATATTTTCCCAATGTTTTATTATAAAAAACTTCAAACATGCAGAAAACATGATAAAAATGTGTAAATAAGACCTGTAAACCTACCACTTAGATTTTACCATTAGCATTTACTGTACTTGCTTATTTCTTGTCTATCCATCTATCCACCATCTAGCTATTCATCACTCAATCTTTTGTTGATGTATTTCAAGCAAATCCTACACATATTTTTTATTCATTTCCTGGGTGTCATTGTACTTGCATGGTGACTTGCATGTGGCATGGCACGAGCTGTGTGCTGGCATTGGTCTAGAACAGGTTAGAAATCAAAAAAGTTTCCTTCATCACTGATAGCTTAAGAAGCAATGATTTAGCACACAAAAAGGAAGGAGGAGGATGATAAAGAAGAATGGCAGAAAGTCAATGGCTATTGCAGTTGGATGATGGGAACATAGCACAATTCTCTCTACTTTTGTAAAGTTTGAAAATCTGCATCTTTTGGTGTATTAAAAAAGTTTTTTTTAAACTCAGCCTGTAAATGAAGATATTTTAAACATATACATTTTCAATTCATATATTTATATCTAAACATACAGTATACATATATATAAATACACACATATATATATATAATATATATGCATTTCAAATAAAATAACATAGAAATGACACACGGGATAACTAGTCCACATAGGGAGCATATTTAATGGTTCAAGTAAACTTTACACAAGTTTTAGGTAAACAAAGTAATTTGCTGGAGCTTGGCGAGTTTTTATTATATAATAAATTCTGATTATGTAATAAACTCCTTGAGGCCAAGGATCCTGTGAGATACCACTTTGTGTCTCCACAGCACTTAATCGAGGGTACTGCAGAGTAAATGGTGCTTAATAAACATTGGCTGATAGGCTAAACTCAGGAAATGAATTGTGATGAAGAGTAGTTTAATTCTCTATGCAATAATGCCACACAGCTCAATCAATCTGAAAATCACTTTCCTGAATCCACCCTCACAGAGATTTGCACAGAATGTTTGCGCCTGAGGGGGAACTTGGAGCTTTGTTAATGTCCTCATTTAGCAGACGGAAATGAGGCCCGGAGGAGTTATATGAGCCTCACTGAACATCCCAACTGTTAATAGCAGTGTCGTTGCCTCTGACGCCTACAACTGGACTCTTCCTTTTGCCATGATGTTTCTCAGAAGGTACAAACCCACCTCCCACCCCGACCCTGGCTCCTGGTTTAAAATTATATGGTTTCAGTTGTAGGAAAGAGAAAGAAGTTGTCAAGCTGGATCCACCAGGAGGCCAAATAGGAAATGTGAATGCAGAACAAGTTTGTGTCATAATCAGTATTTACTTAGCGCTGTTCTGTGCCTAGCTTGGGTAAAATAAACTCTCC
The DNA here is from genome assembly GCF_014176215.1 of Rousettus aegyptiacus. Lineage (NCBI taxonomy): Eukaryota > Metazoa > Chordata > Mammalia > Chiroptera > Pteropodidae > Rousettus > Rousettus aegyptiacus. The sequence continues at coordinate 24,812,582 of NW_023416287.1, read as the reverse complement.
GGCCTTTGGGAGCTTTCTGTCTGCTGAGGGAAGGAAGATGTAGACATGTTAGCAGTTAGAGAATGGTACTGTAGTGTAGGATTAAAGCATAAATGAGTAGTTGGGTAGAGCCGTAGGAGCTGGAGAAGGGATAGGATGTTGTGGAGGCCATGGAGGTAGGCCAAGGTTCAAGGACTGAGAAAAAGGCAAAACACCCAGGTTGAAATAACATGGACCTAAGTTTGTGCTTCACCCTATCGATATTAAGAAGCTTGGGAGGTTTCTGTGGGGGACAGCATGGGATCCAGTACTGACTGGATTTAGGAAGACCAATATGGTAGCGATGGTATCTGGAAGAGGCTGGCAGCAGGGAGAATCTTGAGGGCCTTCAGGAGATGAAAGCTTGGAGCAGGTGATGGCAGTGGGAGTTTGTTGAGGAGTCTAGCTTTTTCACTATTCTCCTCCAGTCTGGGGAGCAAATTACTCTAAGAGCATTTGCTAAAACTCCACCTTTTTTCCCTGCATTTGAAATGCTACCTTCATCATATACTTAATTTCCACATGCATTCATATCTATTTATGGTCTGAATTCTTTTTCTTTGATTTGTCTACTTCCGTTTTATTGCTGCTTTAATTACTGTGGAATTAAAATGTTTTCATATTTGATAAGGCTAGACCCTGCCCTTAAATTTGCTGGCTATTCATGTATGTTTTGCTTTTTAAAAGAATGTGCCCTATGGCTACGAGGTAAAGAGAGGCAAAGGTAGATGTGGGTTAACCTGATGCAAGTTTCTCTCAGTATTCCAGGGGAGAGAGGGTGGGAAACTACAAGGTAGAACCGATGACCTATCCCATTGTATTCCAAATTTCAGTCCTTTCCCAGTATACCACTTTCATAATTTTTGACATATCTATGTGACCCACCTGTGCTACTAGTAATTTAATGATTTCGCTTATTCAATTTGCTTTTAATTTTTAACATTTATATTAGGCTTATCCTATGTAATATCTGTAAAAACACAGATTAGACATAGTATTTACATTTTTCTAACACGTTAAACTAAATTGAAAACAATGAGAATAAATATTATTTGTCCTTGCAGCACCTAAAATTACTTTGTGTACTACCAGCAGTTTGAGAAACAATGGTCTGAGCAAACCCTTCTTTTCAGTTCTCCATATGAAAATCTCCACTCAGAAGGGGGCTGCCTTGGCTGGCTGGTCATATTTGTTGCTTGAGCTGGATGATGATTGCACAGGTGGATTCAGTTTCAGGTTGTGAAAATCATCGCAATGTTCACTTACAATCCAATAAAGCGTTTTAAAAGTAAGCTTTAAAGTTTTAAAGGTATCACTGTACCATCATATGCTAATTACTGGTAATAAGATCTATTACATGTGCCCTCACATAGGTCACGCAAAAAAAAAAAATAAACTCATGAAGTAAATAATATTTACACAAACTTAAAACACTCGGAGCAGTTTTCTTTGAAGTTTTGATGTTCCTGCAAGCAAATCCATCCTCCCAAGACCCGCAAAAGGGCAACAAGGGATATCATAAGTCAGTCAGAACATTCATAGGATGATAATTTGTCAGTGAAGAGATCTGTAGGGCAGATTAGACAATAATGCCAAAGGCTGGAACCTCAATATCCTTACCTCTTAGTCTTTATTAAAGGTAAACAGAATGCCACCCTGACCCCACGAAGATCAAATTAAGATGTGAGATTGCAGAGAATCAAATATCATGTACTGACCTGTCACAAGCACTTAGTCAGATACAAGCAAGCACACACCGCACTCTTTTTTTTACCCTCAGGTGATTCTGGCTTTTTGACTTCTAAATTCTCTGTTTTCAGAGTCTAGCCTCTGGCTTAGTGCCCACAGCACTGATATTAATCAAGGCTACAAAATCACTAATACTAAAATCTCACTTCCAAATAGAAGCTGCTGCTTTCTGGCATGGAGATTCATTTAGCTTGTATCTTTTCCTTTAAAAACAGTATAAAATAATCCAGTTTCCTTCCGTTGGTAGCCATGGAAACTAATCTCCAATATTTCGGTGATGGAATAATACTAAGAACTACGGAGTTTTTCAAGGACATTTATTAATTTGCTTCACGTTAAAAAAAAAAAAATAAAGCTACAGACCTTAAAATTCAACCTGTAGATTTTCAATTATAAGTCTATATTTCACAACTATTTGGGGGCCAATTGAATAGGAGAAGCCCATGGAGAAAGATTGCTTCTCAGATGAAAATCTGGAGGCTTGTTTTCTCGAGTACCTCTCAGAGGCCTATTCATTTACTATTTCCTACCATTTAGGTCTTGTCTCTCCTTCTAGTGGTGCCTCTGCCTTTCAATGTGGAACTCTTTCTTATGTCTGATCTTCCCAGAACTGGAAGCCTTCATATGCAATTCTTGACCTTTAAAAGGCTCAAGAATCTCCATCCGGGAGTCCCCAAAGACCTGCTTGAGAGGGCGCACTCACTCTTAAAGTACATATTTAAGCTGATCTATTTGCATAACCCAATTTCCAATTTCTGGAAAACTTAGGGTGTCTTCTGCCAACTAAATTTCACCTAAAGTTTCTTCAAATCTAACTGTACAGTGTTGCCAGCTTCTCTTGCTGTCTGTCTGCCTCCCAACAAGTGATATAACCCTTTCGATCAATGTAATTTGGAGAACTGTTGAGGTAGGGATTAGTGTGAGGTTTCCACTGACAGTTTCAGGTTGCTTGGTGCCAGTGATGTCATTCTACCAACAGAGTCACAAATAGGGGTTCAGGACACAGCTGCAGAACAGAGCATACGCTAGTGCAAGTTTGCACTGCCAATTTAAAGCCGCAGGAAATGTAGTCAATAATATTGTAATAACTATGTATGGTGTCAGATGGGTACTAGTATTATTGGGGTGATCACCTTGTGAGTTATACAGATGTCTAATCGCTATGTTGTATACTTGAAACTGATGTAATATCGCATGTTAACTATAACTGAAAAATAAATTTTTAAAAAAAGATACAGATATTTTTGGCGAAATCAGGACAGGACAGGTGTGAGAGGCCAACTGTTCAGAGGGTGACAAAAGGTGCTGGCTGCAGGCAGACAGAAGGCAAGAATAAGGAGCGTAAGGAGTCCGCTTGAGCAAAGGATTCTCTTTTCTCTTCTGACACAAACCAACGGGGCCACATGGCATCCATCTAGCTTATCACAACTGAGCTTATGCATACTTTGGCGGATGGAGCATATTTGTTTTTTCCTCACCTTTCACATTTGCTATCTGGTGGAAACAGGAGACTTTCTCTTTTTTTTAATTTGTAAATTTTAGTTATTATTTTAGATGCTCCAAATGTTCCTTCCACATTCATTCAGAGGCAAGGATATCATTAAGATGTGATGCACTTTTTGGAATCATATTTAAATTTTTGTATTATTCTGGGACATATGTTTTTCGATTACATAGCACAGTTTTACAACGTGATATATTTCTTGGTTTAGCATAGAGCTTTGTTCCCTAAAAAAACTCATCTGATGGAAGTCTGTTCTCTTAGGTTGGGTTCTCCTAGAAGTGGATTCTGGGTCAAGGATTCAGGCACAAGGGATTTATTAAGGAAAGCCTCCTAGGGGACACCGGCAAGGAAATGGGAGGAGGCCAGGGAAAGGGAGGGAGGGAGCAAGTGTGACTTCATGTGAAGTCCCAGCCTCGGTGAGATCTGGAGAGGAGCTTTGGAGTATAAACTATGCCTGAGAGCAAGTCTTTCCTTGAGGTAAGGAAGTTGGGCTTTTGGGCTCCTGAATCAGTCAGCCACTGGCCTCAGGGCAAAGGAAACGGTAGTGGGGTGGGAGGGAGTATGGCCATGGGGACTATAAAATTCCCAGACACCGATAGCTCTCTATATGGGCTGAACCCTCTCCAGTACTTGGTCACAGATGCAGAGCTCTTAGCTGGGGGCTGGACACACAGAACTGGCAAAAGAGACCTGAGGGGATCTGAGGGGGGCGGCACAAACAGCATTGGTCACAGGCCTACCCCCATACGGCCTGCTGTCACCATCAGGCACCAGTTATTGGTCTTTCATCACGTTCTGCTGCAAGAGGAAATTAATAATATCTTTGGAAAGTCCTGGAGTCGGTGTGTCATTATCCAAAAAAACACTTCTTTCTAGTGGGTAGAAGCGGGCATCCCTGGAATGCCTCTGTAAGACTGAGCAGCCATCCCGGTTGAAGATGACCCGGGCCATTTGAAAACTACGAAGGACGTACTTTTGGCTCTCCTGGCCCTTTAGTTCATCGATTTTCTGAGACAGGCACTGGCAGACAGATGCTGAGAGTAGATTTCCTGAGGCTGGCTGTGGATGGCCAAACGTTTCATAGAATTTATCCAGGGATTTCCGAAGTTCGTCATCCTCTGTCTCAGTCTCTGGTTGGCCTTTCACAGAAGGGCCAAGCCAGAAATTCTCGGAGTTCCAGGAATCATGTGCAGTATTTAGGTTACTGGTGTCTGCAAGACAAAACACATCCCGATACTCAGACACACATTAAAAAATACCAGAAAGCCAGCCAAGAGCAGAAGATGTTTCTTTTCAGTTCAACACACTTACAGCTCCTAGGTAATGGGCAATTGACAGAATCGAGTGATTTCAGAATTTGTTACTACCATCCTGGGGTTATGCCATTTGTTTGCTCTTAACAAGAACATTTTATTTGCCTGTTCCCGGGGTTCTTAACCTGGGGTCCTTGTATAGAAGTTTCAGGGTGGCTGTGAACTTGGATGGGAAAGAAAATTCATATATTTATTTTCACTAACCTCTACCTGAAATTAAGCATTTCCTTTCATGATGAATATAGGCAATAAACCCATTAGCAGCAGTACTCTTGATTTTTCACCAATAGATCACAGCTGTTTTCATATCTCATTATATTTTGTTGAAGATATTTTGAAATATTATCTATACCTATCATTATGCTATGGACTGAATTGTGTTCCTCTGAAATTCATATGTTGAAGCTCTAACCTCTAATGTGACTAAATTTGGAGATGGGACTTTTAGGGGGTTAAGGTTAAATAAGGTCATAAAGGTGGGGCCCTAACTGATAGGATTGGTGGCCTTAAAGAAGAGGAAGATCTCTCTCTCTCTGCACACACACCAAGGAAAGACCATGTGAGGACACAGAGAGAAGCCAGCTATCTGCAAGACAGGAAGAGACCTCACCAGAACCTGACCATGCTGACAGTCTGAACTTCCTGCCTCCACAACTATGAGAACATAAATTTCTGTTATTTAAGCCACCCAGTTTATGGTATTTCGTTACGGCAGCCCAAAGGGACTACGACACCCTACTTTTAAATCACCATAGTTATTAGTCCTGACACTGGACCTTATTATTTAAACATTAACTCAAAAAACACATGTTCATTACAATATCACACATTTGTTCTTAAAGTATTTTAATAGGTAGATTTCAATTTTTTCCCTTGCTATTAAAGCTTTATTCTGACAAAGGGTTAATGGGCTTCACCAGACGTCAAAGGGATCTGCTGCACAAACATGATAAAGACTCCTAATGCGGAGAGTTCTGGGCATTTATACAGTTCAGACATTTCTTTTCCTACCCTCTACAATAATCCCACAGACTCTTTATCTCTACATTGAAACCACAACATTTGTGTTTTTTAAAGAAGAAGTAACAAGTAAGCTAAGTGATTTAATTGTAGACGATAAGAAACCAGAATTGGAGCCAAATCCTAGTTTTGGATCTAACTTTCTGTACTTTCTGGGCACTGTAATTCTCAATACGGAAATCTCTAAGATCCTTTGAAATAAAGAACTTTCCTATCATGTGTTTTAGACAAGATTTTACACAAATAACTAATTCGTAACTTGCTGAATTCCTTATATAGCCACCAGTTTTATGATTTAAACATTTATACTTTAAATCAAAATAGTATATTTTCCTTTTTTCACTCTAATATCAACTTTAATAAATTACTAGTTTTAATTCCACATACCCACTCCCCACCTCCACTGACTCAATTAGTAGTTACAGTAAAAATATATGCACTTGCTAATGATGAAGAAAGTTGCTTGATGCAATGGCTGGAGTTTTAGAGAAGGAGCTGAAATTTGGCTTTTTGGCTCTAGTTTTGCTACCAGCTAGATGTCACCTCGAACAAACCATATCGCCTTTCTGAGCGTCAGCTTTCTCATCTGTAAAACAAAAGTTCTACTAAACAATCTGTCTTCTAGAATTTCTATGGCAACATAGAAAACAGCAAAGTATATAATCCAAAGCATTAGAGCATCTCAAAAGAATGCGGATACATACTCTGTGAGATACATGCAGACCCACAGAAGGACAAGCATTCATTAATCCAATACACAATTAGCCCAATAACCAAGCCTGGTGATAGGAAAGCACAAGATGTGCCTGGAACATCTAAAATGTTCCAAGAATGATAGGGGCATGTCCAGCAGGAAAGTGGGCAGGCACAGAGGCCAGTTCCCAAGGGATCCTAGTGGTCAAATCCGGAACAACTTGAGCATCAAAATAAATCATGAGAATAACAAATGACCTAGGTGAGCACCGCCAGTAATAGGACAACACCAAATCGTGTGCCACCTGACTGGATGCAATGGGAAGACCCAGCATCGCTTCTTTGGTAGTCCTGCCAAAGGTGCATCACCTGAACCCAACTATGAGGAAGTGTCAGACAAAATCAAATTGAGGGACATTTTACAAAAGGACTGGCCTGTAGTCTTCAGAAGTGCCAAGGTCATGAAAACAAAGGAAAGACTGAGCAACTGCTCTATACTGAAGGAGACTAAAGAGACATGACAACTAAAGGCAACACATGATTTTCAACAGGATCTTTTTGTTATAAAGACCATTTTGGGGACCACCTGAACAGAGGCTGAGGATTAGATGGTTATAATGTTATAACTGTTAATATCCTGATCTTGACCAGTGCATTGGTGTTGTGTAATAGAATATCCTTGTTTGTGGGAAAATCAGGGGCGGTGGGCATCAGGTTGGCACTTATTTTCAAATAATTAATGGAGAAAAAGGTGTCTATATTGTACTTGCAAGGTTTCTATGAGTTTGAGATTGTTTCAAGAAGAAAATTAAACATTTGGAGAAAGAATTGTTAAAATTTCCTTTGGTGGCCTGCTTTAATATTAAAACAAACAAACAAACCTTAGCCCAGGGTTTGGCAAATATTACCTTTCTAACAAATCATACTGTTCTTAGAGAGCTGAGAGGGGAAGATGAAGGGTCTTCCAATGGCAAGATGAGTGTCTCTTTGCACCTTCTTCACCACAGATGATCTGGAACTAGGGTCATAAGGCAGGAAGATAGGGGCTTAGAAAAGTCAATGAGAAGAGTAAAAGAGAGACGGGAGATGCTTGGCAGTAACACTGGGAAAGCTGCAGAGTTGTTGAAACTACCCACCCAAGACAGCCATTTATGCAGAACACTCCAAGTAGCATAGCATGTACTTATTATGTAACTAGTCAATAACTTCGATCTGCAGCATTTTTAATTTTCATCTGAATTTCATTTTTATACTTAATTTTAATTTTTGAAATTCAGTGTCCTAAATGCAGTGTCCAAAAGAACCTAAAAAAATAATGTCTCCACTATTTCGCATGCAAATGTCAAGCAGACTGCAACTGTCTTCAAAGTCACCCTCCTTCCTTTTTCTAGAAGCGCAGTAACAATATGGATTGAGTCATTCGCTCCGTCAGTTCTTTTGAACATTGCCTTCAGTTCATTTCAGTCTTTGAATTCCTTTTAAAATTTGCTTTTCTACTAACTACAAAGCCATCTCTCTAATCATGTGGCTGGTGTGGCCTTTTGGACATCACTATTTCTTCACCAACAAATAAAGCTAATTGCTTCTTTTTTTTTTTTTTTTTTTTTTTTTTTGCCCTGATGCACTTACATGTGGGCAGCAAAATGGATCTTTGACGACTCATTCCATTCCTGCTCAGTGGTACATTTTCACAGCTATGTTCAAACACCACCTTATTCTATCTGTTTCTATAGCCTGCACTTGTAGGGCTCAGCTGAGTACAATAATGTCTACTCTAGGAAGAGACTGGGGATGTTTTCATGTCAGTGATTGGAAAGTGTTACTTGCATTTAGTGAGCAGGGTCAAGGATGTAAATATCCTACAATGTACAGGATAGTCCCATATAACAAAGAATCATCCTGCTCCTAAATGCCAGTAGTGCCTCTTCCTCCCTCGAGAACTCCTCCGGCTGGAAGGATGGATTCTGGAAGGAGTGGGAAGTGAATGCAGAATCCCACTGCATTGTCATACATTGTCATATATTGCCTTGAGCTCCCCTTTGCTACTGATCCCTGCACAATGCCATTCTTTATGGCACCCATATGTACTCTGCATTCCTCATTTCTCAGACATTGAGATGTTTTCTGGTTTTTTGTTTTGCTTTGTTTTGTTTTCTCAGCAAGGGCCCCAGTCCCAATCACAAATCTGGCACTATAGAAATTGGGTGGAAATTCCCTTTCCATTTCAATATGCTTTGTATCATTAATAAAATTTCTTTAGGAATTAACAATAAGAAAAGAAGGACAGGCCTTCCTATGGCAATGCATTTGCATGTATTACTTCAAGGTCACCTATCTATCAGAACATCCCTTTGTTAAATTTTCTTTTGACCAGAGAGAAAACATATAGATGTCTGAGATTCTTATAAACCTAAAAATATATTTTTTTTTCTTTAGGAGGTATAGATGATAATTTGAGTTCAGTAATCTGAGATAACCAAGTAGCACTTTGCCTTTGAGATTAATGGCTGGGTTCTGTGAGAGATGCTATTAGCCTTTAGAAACCCAGGTGTTTAATAGGGGTTTCTTCCAGAGAATCTTCATGGCACTTCTGTGGTTGATAAATGCGCAGCAGGACTCTATCTCTGTGAAGTATTTTGGCTTCAACTATAACAAGTTTTCTCTAAATGGATTTGATATTTAGAATTCTGTCTCCTTCATGCATCAGCAACAATCACTGCCCACTCTGCCTTATTTGTCCTGAGTTTCTTTTACTAGCAACTAATTGGGAGGATCTGGGGTATCAGAGCTGCACAGAGCTGAAAGAAATCTAAGACTTAATAAAAATAATATAATTATCAGGATTTAAGGAAGGAAGGAATATGTGGGTTCTACAGTCGTCTTCTATGTTGCTCAGAGGGGAAGCTGCCCCTTTATCTGGGCACTGCAAGGCACACTCCTATGCGTGGCCCTGCTGTCTTGGTTTGTCTGTTGGAGGCTGCCTGGGTTACATGTGGCTCTAAAAAGTTGTAGGCATGAGAAGAACGAGGTGAATAGGGTTGGGGTCACATCCTGGTCCACGTCCTGGTCACTTATTAGCACACTTTGGATGCACTCACTCATCTCTTCAGAGACCGCACATGTTCTCTGCGTGGGCAACACTACCATGAGGGGCAACGGCCCATGGATCTGGGGGCCCTGTTCTACTTTGCATCTTTCTGCTCCAGATCTTACTTTCTTTTCCTTCTTATCCTCTGCTATTCTTCTCACTTCTGTCACCCTACTCCATACTCTGGGGAGAAAAAGGAGTGAATAGGATCATTGGATGATTAGATTAAGCCCTACGTCCAGCCCTATAGACTGTGTGAAAGTCTGACTGATGCTAATGCCTCTGCATCACTGCCTTGAAAAATCCATCTTCTTCTGATCCTTGAATGCGTCAAGAAAGCTCCTTCCTCAGAACCTTTGCATTTGCTGTTCCTCTGAGTAGAACATGATTTTCCACATATCTGCATGGTTGGTTCCCTCCCCTCCTTCAGGTCTCTGCTCAGATAATACCTTTCAGTGAGCCCTTCTGTACTTACCAATATGGGTTAGGTTATGTTACATAAGCAAGCCCCAAACCTCAGGGGGCATAAAACAACAAAGGATTATTTCCTATTACTTCTGGCTCTGCGTTACATTACAAGTAGATCTCTTCCATCCTTGTCCTTACCCTGATTCCCAGGCCAGTGAGGCAGCCACTATCTCAACATTGCTTAGCGACTGCAGCAGAGGGAAAAGAGCATGGCGAAGCAGGCAGTGACTGGGAAAGCACTGTCAATGCTGTTCACATATCATTAGTCAATGTTAAATCATAGAGCCAAGCCTACTTTCAAAAGAATGAGGATGCAAAATTCACCTGTAGGACGAGGCAGAGAGTATTGGTGAACGATAATTTAGTCTACCATACCTTCCTTGAGCACAGTGTTTTAAATTGCATTTCTCTCACTCCCCGAGGCCCTGGCTGTCCCTTGCCAGCCTTATATTTCTGTATAAACCTAAGAGCCTCTAGTAATATATATGATTTGTTTGTTTATTATCTATCTCTTCCTACTCAAGGATTTTTGTCTTTCTTGTTACCTATTGTATCCCCAGGGCCTACAACAGTGCCTAGCACATAGTAGATAAATTTTTAAAATTTTGATGTTTTGTTTTATTTGATGAGCTTCAGTTTCAAAGGCATAATAAGTCTTTAATATACAAAGACCTCCTTATTGTATGTTTAATAAATCCAGAACCCCATGCATTCAATCCATTTATGGAATGAATAATTAAGTAAGTGAAATCAAGGCTAATAAGCTTTTGAATGAGACATGTAAAAACAAAAGTAGCCAAGTACCTATCTACTCCTAACACCCAAAACTGACAACGTTTAAGGACAGATAAAAAAAACTTTAAGATAGCAATAAAAAGGAAGGAACTTCACACAATATAAAGAAAGTTGATTTGAGCAACATATACATCTAGATCTGTACTGTCCAATATGGGAGCCACATGTAGCTACTGAGCACTTGAAATGTGGTTAGTCTGAATGGATATAATAGGCATAAAATCACACCAGATTGCAAAGACCTCGTATGAAAAAATAATATATACTTCACTAATATTTTTTAAATATTGACTAGAGGTTGAAATTATAATATGTTAGATATGTTGGATATATAAGATTAAATAAAATATATTGTTAAAATTAAGTTTTTTATGTCTTTAAATGTAGCTACTAGACAATTTAAAATGACCCATGTGACTCACATTACAATTCTATTGGACAGCAACTGGTGTGCGCAGTCTTTACATTTGTGATTTAAGAAAGATTTGGCTCTACAGTTATCTTCCTGAAGGCTTATGTGGAAGCTCCTGGAGGTCAGATGGCATTCCTAAGGCAGCCAGGATGAAGCTTTGCTGTACTGTGGTGTCCTACACTGGTTAGAGAAGCAAGAGATGTCCGAATCTGGTTGGTCAGTGCTCTGTTGTCCCACTTCTGTCATATACCCCTGGGGACCAGTCCTACAAGGAAATGAGGACTAGCCTTCTACAGTGGCCCAGTCATCTCTACCTTCAGATGAAATCAATAATTATGAACTATCTACCCCAGGCACAGCGCTCAGTCTAGTGATAGATGGCCATGGTCCAGGAAGCAAAAGCCAAGTAAAGCTGGGATGATGAGTGATGCCAGAACTGGGAAGATGAGTCATTTCCAGATAGTTGAAGCAAAGGGAAAAAGCTATACCAGTAGGGGAAGGCACGGAGGCAGGAATGCCTTTGAGGGTACTGTGGGGAGGTCCAAGGGCAGAGAATTCTTTCAAGAGAAGACAGGCCAGGCTAGGCTGTGTAGGACTTGAGTTTCTCATGGAGAAGCCAGACAAACCCTTCTGATAACCTCCAGCTTCGGACATTCCTTACTGTAAATGTGCGCTGTTACTAGGGTGACCAGTACTAGCTAGGGTGACTGGAAGGTTTGCCCAGGAAACCCTAGTTTATGCCTGTCGTGTCAATTAATAGCACCCTCTTTCACAATTAAAAGAGCCCCGGATCACAGGATTCATTATGTGTATACATATATTATGATATGTTACACGTACAACCTGATGTTGGAGGAGTGGGGCAGATATACCTGGGTCAACAGTGAGGATTTCCTACCATACATCCCTCTGTCCTGGGGGCCTGAGTTTTGATGTCCAAAACAATCTTCATTCTGTAGTTTAAATAATAAGGTGTCTACAGTCTTGTTTGTTTTGTTTTGTTTGTTGAAACTTCCATAGATTTGCTCCATACTCCCAGACGATCCTCTTTTCCTGTCCCCTCTTTTACATATAAAGGTACTTCTCCTACCCCTTGCAGTCCAAGAATCTTCTGCAGTGCAAGTAAAGGGCCTTAATTCACTCTATCCTGACAGCAATTTGCTTTGATTCCACCCCCGCAGCCAGCCAGCCTGCCCGCCCCTGTGTAATCACACCAGCATTGGAGTTCTAAGGCACCTTGCTTCCTATCTTATTAATACCATAAAATTAATGAACAACAATAAAAGAATCAATAAGCTTAAGCCTCCTTTTGCCTGATAGCAGCCCAACTGGTTTATACATTTTAGAATTTGCAACTGTTCCTTTAAGGAACAAAGTCCACATATTTACAAAGGGGGTTGGGCTAGGGTGTGGATATCAAGATATTTAATCCAATTAACACTTCGAAGAAAAGATGGACGATCTGGGTCAGGTACTTTTGAAACCACAGTCTCTTCTGTACTTGTTTACATCTGAAGCTAAAACTGATGAATCACCCCAAGGGGAGGTGGCATATGCTATCACTTTCATCCTAATAACAAACAGGTGTAATGGGCAGAGGACAGGGTCCTCTAAAAGGCAACTGCTGAGAAATACAATGAATGCTGAGAAAAAACCAAAGACATGTATGATCAGTAAATAGCCCTAAAATTAGTTGCCTCGGGCAATTATATAAGGCCAATCTCTACTATCTTATCAATCTCTAAGCTATCTTACTTGGCATTTCATATTTTTCTTAAGGAATTAAAATTTTCTGAAATTTAAATATCCATGTTCATATTACTCCAAATCAATGATTAACCTATTATTATATTTGCTCCAAGTCTTTTCTTGCTAAAAAATTAAACATTTCAATTAAAGTTGACCACTTCTACATAGAAATTTATTCCTTCCAGTCTATTTTTATACCTTCTCTATTCATGTACCCATAAGCCATAGTGTTGCTTTGTGTGTGGTGGTCATGTTAATTTTAATTTCAATATTCAAACTCTTGTTTTTTTTCACTCGACTTTATGATTTTTTCCTTTAAGCCATTGCTGGTATATATGAATCTGCTTCATAGTATTCTAATATAGAAACATACTGCATTGTTTTTCATTCATTCTCTTGCAGGTAGGTCATATCTAATTTTTCACTATCACAAACAGAGCCTCTGTGAGCCCTCTGGTACATGTCTCTTTGCGCACTTGTGCAAGACTTTTCTCTGGAAATACATCCAGAAGTAAAATTGCTGAGTTGAAGGGAACGTGCATTTTCAATTTCACTAGATCCTGACAAATTCCTCTCCAAAGTGGTTGTAGCATTTATATTCCCTCCAATGTCTGGGTTTTCCTGTTTCTCCACAGCTTTGCCAAACCCTGATAATGTCAGAATAGCTTCTTATCTGGTTTCTCATTTCCCTGATTACTTGTATGGATGAGCTGTTTTCATACACTTATCAGCCATTTGGGTTTCTTGTGAACTGTGAATTGTCTATTCATGTTCTTTACCATTTTTCTACTGGGTTTCATCTCTTTTCCTTCTCCTTTTGAATGGCATACAAAATAAATTACAAAGAAAACAATATCTTTTCTAACTTTTCTTCACTTCATCTTAGTCTGAAGGGGATTTAAAAGAATGTGAGAGTGAAAAAAAGACTTCATGAGAAGCCTCAAGGTTTGTTTTGTTTTAATGGCAAATGTTCTCAAGCAAAAGAACTCTCAGTGTCAGCTTATCACTTCCAAAAGGTGATACTGTATTCCTTCTCCATTTAGTAAAAACATCATGTACCAAGCCAGGTGCAAGGGTGGGGAAAACCCCCTGGCCTCATCCAGATAAGAAAATTGAAAAAAAAAAAAAATCAAATCACCAGAATCACCTGATAAAGGGGTCAGCAGCTAAGAACCGGAAAAGGCTAATCTGCTCATTAATTTTCTTAATTAAAATGATCTTCGTCTGGCTATCATTTCCCATAATTAGAACCAGTGATAGCTTTGCATGTTGGCAATGATGAGCTAGACAGGGCCTCCCTAGACAATTCAGATAATGAAAGTTTAAGAAACACAGGCTTGAATCCTAAAAATGCATTAAGAATTGTTAAAATTCTTTTCTAATGCGAGATTGAGGCTTAGCCTGGGGCTTGATTTAAAACAGCTTGGTTTTGCATTTTGTTAAGTAGCAACCAGTTAAAGAATCAGAACCTGACCCTTTTACAGCTGGGAAAGCCACAGGGAATTACCTGCTTCCGCTCTCTCACTTTCTGGACCAGAACTTTACAGCTAGAACTGGAACGATAACTCGGATTCTCCTGAACCCATCAAGCCCTGAGAGGGGACAATAAGGTGAGGCTGTCAAACACGGGAACCCTTCAGCAGTCCCCTTCAGAGGCCATTTGGAATTGGGAGCTTTGCTGTGACACTTGAAGCAATCGTTTAAAATGTTTTTCCTCTCAAATGGTTTTTTACATTTCATTTTACATGGTAGGTCTCAGCAGATTTGTTTCATATCCTGGCCTAGATAGTAAGGAACACTTGAGAGCAGAAAGAAAAAGCACATTATTCGGGATCTAGGTTGCTATGGCAACGTTGCTATTTTTGAATACAACTGTTTACTTCAGCAGAGTTAAGTTAAATGTGAGCAGCTAATAAAGATGATGCTTGAAACTTTAACCTTAACCTTCGCTATAAGAAAAAAGTAAGCACTTAAAAATGCTGCTTGAAGTGTTGCTGGAGACATAGGTAGCAGGGAGATCATCTCCTTTGCTGGAAAAACAGAAACCTCATCCTTTTTCCTTGAAGAGAAATGGGGGCCTACTCACAATCTGGTCACATCCACAAGTCAGTATTTCTTAATTTTAAGATTTAAAGAGAAATGGAACAGAATTTCTTTCAAAACAGAGCTTGTTCCAGTGTTGACATCGGCGGTAAGACTTTCTTTTCTGAAACTGTGATAGACAAGGAAACTCTGACGTTTTTCTATACACAGTAGAATTTTTGTTAGATGCTTATTCGTATAAACAGATTTCACTCCACATCAAATCGACGTTAAACACATCTATGAAGTAACAGATTGAATTGTAAACCAATACACCAGAATGTAAACATATAGCTCAGTGCTCCCTTTTCAGAATAATCACATGGGGGCCAACCTCTTATTTTAAAAAGTTGCCATTGTTGAGAATATGTCTAAGCCCTTTAGGAAGTGTTGTCACTCCCTCTGGAAGCATCTTCTGGATGTCCTCACTGGTGGCAAATCTCCATCCTCAGAGGGAAGAATTACCTTTTTGGAAACTGTCAAGACGTATTTGGAGTAAAATCTGATAAATAATGTAGGTGATCAAGCAGGGTAACATGACATGGGATAAAAAGCAAAGTTTGGATATAACTGTCTAACCACTATGCTGTACACCTGAAACTAATATTGAATATCATCTGCGATTATAAAATTAAAAAATTATATATGTATACAATTAAAGTTTAATCCAAAAGGAAATTGCTATTCTTGTTTCACAAGCTGGTGCTGAAAGCAGTTCTCACAAGTTCTAAAGCCGGTTCTGTGCAATGGCAGGAAGCATGGTTTCGATGTGTGCATATTTTCAAATTTGTTACCTTGACGGACAGAACTAACATGGATTTAAGTTCTGGTCTTTGTTAAATAGCTCACAGCCATAGATCAGAAAGCTGAACATGTCTGTCCTAACAAATGAGCCGAATGCAAGCATGGAATTTGCCTTTTGAAGTCTTGAGTTTGAATCCTAGCTTGGCCACCTACTGGTTTTGTGACCTTAAGCAAGTTACTTAGAATCTCCATGTCCTCACCTGTAAGTGGATAATAACAGCTCTACTTCATAGGATTTATGTTAGAATTAAACAGTTTATTAGCATAAAGCCTAGCACATTGTAAGTGCTCCATAAATCAAAGCTACTTTATAATTATTATCACAAGAGTAGTATCAGCAGCAAAGTTATTTCACATAAGTATTAAAGTATTTGTCATTTAATATCTGGGATTTTAAAAAGTGAATTGTAAATGCTCCTACATGTCTACTATACAGTGATAGATGCATGTCATAAGGAAAGTTGAGATGAACAAGCATTCATTCCCGACTACAAGGAACATCACCTTTACCAATAGCTACTGCCCCCATCCTGGCATCAGAGTTGATAGGATGAATCATAGTGAGCTTTACCCACCTCACAGCAGTATGGCTGTGACTACAGAGAGGTCCCAAGTGCACGCTCTGCAAAGCAAACATGATCCCAGTGTGGGTGGAAACAGCAGGTGCCTCGGTGTGTGGGTGTGTCAAACACAGAAGCCCAGGCTGATGGAGCCCTCCAGCTGTCCCCCAACACATCTCCCCAAGGGAGACCAGCACCAGAGTGTAGGTGGGACTGAAATGACTCAGTCTCCATGGAGCCTGATAGCAGCGGTGGTTTTCGGAAGTTGATGGAAATTATAAATCAAGAAAAGAGCTTCAGAGAAAAGTTAAGGTGAACCAATACACTGACAAAGAAGAAACAGGTTGCATTAAACAAAACATTGGGAAATTAGGCGGAAAAGATCTAGGGTTCACAAAATGACTCCTGGGTAAGTCAGAATTATGGTGTTGAGTTAAATTTTAAAAAGGAAAGATGAGACCAGGAAATGAGAACAGTTATAGGAGATAATTTTCAATCTCCTTCCCTCTCCCTCTCTTCCCCCATTTACAGTTGAATCTGAAGAAAAACGAAGCTTTGCACCTTATCTTCTATAGCAAAAAAACTTGGGAGAACATGGAAAACTCAGAGAAATTGGAAAAAAAATCTACAAATGAAATTTAAAATAGCATAATATGAAGAAAAAGCCTATAACTAGCAGAGAAGTGAAAGCCGGGGCTGACTGAATGACAGAAAATATGGGACATGAGGGTTTTAGGATGCATTTGTGTTGAAAATATTTCTAAAATGGATTCTTAAGGGCAAGAAGTAGGTATAAATATGGAATTGAATTTCTACCTTTACAAAGATACCTCTAATAGGACTGCAGATATAGTTATATTGTTTTAACAAGAGAAAATGATGGAAAAGAGATTATGAAAATCTTCCTTGTTACCAAACACCTAAAAATTCTGGGTAAAATATTCTTTAAAATTCCTAGAGACTAAAAGCAAAATGAGAGTAGAAATTCCAAGAGATACATGAATTCCGAGCTGCCGTCTAGACCTAGCCCATCAGCTTCAATGGCCACACAGGGTTCAGGACACAAAGCCTAGGGTCATGGCAGGATGAAATTGAAAAGAGATCACTGCATAAAGCTGAGATCCCTAAAGTTATACCCTCAGAGTAAAGATGAACTGGAAAGAAAAATGCCTTCCAAAGAGTCACAGTGGGAAAACGTGTTTGTCTTGGCTTTGGTTCTGCATGAAGAGAGAAAAAAATCTCTGTAGAGATTTAACCATGAGCCAAACCTCGCATATGTTCGTGGCCTGAGTTCAGACTATTTTTGTGGCCTAAAAACCTCTGAGCCATGTATTTATTATAATACGGGTCCAGACTGATCTGCCTTCCTATGTTTAGAGAAACCAAATGTAAATCCTATTTAGAAAAAGTGTACCCTCGATCCAAACATAATAAAAAATAAACACTACACATAAAGTTCCATTGAGCATGAACTCACAATAAAAACAATATTCACAAAATGCACACTGAAGAAAGATACCTTTATTGAAAGGGAGTAAACAAAAAGAGCTATCACCAGAATGAGACTCACAGAAACATTAAATATTGGAGTCAAAGGACACAGAATATAAAACAAATGTGCTTAATATGTTAAAAAATAAAATAGGAAATAGAAATTTTAAGTATGAATAAGAGACTTGGAAAAATGAACAGGTAAATTAGAAAAAGAAACAAAAATTACTGGAAAAAAATTATAGTAATAGATGGATAAAACAGAAGATTAGACACCACTGGAAAGAGAATTAGAAAACAGAAATCAGATTTAAAGATGTACTCAGAATTTAGCACGGAGATACAAAGAGATGAAGAAAAACAAAACAAAAAAATTAAGAGATGTAAGTCAAAGTGAGATCATCTAATATGCATCTAACTGGACTTTCACAAAGAGCTAACAGAAAGGGAAAAGACAATGCACGATGAGTTAATGAGTAAGAATTTCCTAGAACTGAGGAAAGCATGAATTCTCAAATTTAGCAATCACAGTGTTTTAGAAGCAGGATAAATAAAAATTACTCTATAGCTATCACAAGATAAAACTGCAGACTATCAAAGCAAAAATAAAAATCCTAAAACCACCCAAAAGGAAAATACAGATTAACTATAAATAATGATTAAGTTGACTGTTGATGTCTTAATAGCAGCAATGAAAGCAAAAAGGAGGTTAAATAGTCTCTTTAAATTTCTAAGAGAAGAAAGCTACCAACATAGGGCCACTTAGCCGATGGTGAGGAAATTAAGACAGAAGTCTCTTAACTGGCCATATCAACAAAATAATAAATGTCATAGCCAAATTGCTCTCATACTTAAAACTCATTCTCTAAGAGTGCTTAAAATGAACAATATTTATATCACCTACATTGATTTATGGAGATTTTGCCTGAGGGCAGAGGAATAAGCTACATAAAATTTTTATGTTTTCTATCCCTCTGAGGACATGAGTCTGTTTGATTTATTAACATGGTCCAACTATCCTTGAAACAGTATTCCAATGCTAGACTTTGATCCTAAATCACCTGTGATCATCTTAAAAGTATAGTTCCTGTCCATCCTGCATTTTGCTTCTGAAAGTTTCATTCCATAATAAGCAATTATAGAAAATCATTCTACATCAAAGTTGTTCTAGTTGGTTTTATAAAAAATGCAGATGCTTTTAACTTTTTACAGATGCCATTTTCTTTCTCTGTCATCAACCATTTCTATATACTTTTCAAATAATTTCAAACTTTATCATCTTAATTCAGCTCATGCCTGCTGCTCCAGCAGCCTCAACATTGCGGTACTAATTGTGCAACCAATGGTCCACAGACCAAGATATCCACTCAAAACTCTCTTTTGGAAAAAAGAATATAATTATTTTTACTCTTATAATATTCAGTCTCTTTGAAGAGAGCACACAAAAGCTGTATAGCTTAGTTTTAAGAAGTTAACTACTTAGTTTTAAGCAGTTAAACTCTCTTTTAAGCAAATAAACTATGCTCATCGTAGGAAGAAAAACAGAGTGAAAGATATGACTCGCAAAGTTATTACTGGGAATATTTACTACCTTATTGACATTTTGGAACTTTTTGTTACCTAAGATCTTCCTTAAATTCATTTCATTTCACATATAAATGAAACAGCTTTCTTGCATAAACCTAGAAAAAATATAAATTTTTAGGGGACTATGAAAGAGGAGAAGGAGGAGGAGGAGGAGGAGAAGGAGGAGGAGGAGGAGGAGGAGGAGGAGGAGGCTTCCCGATCAAGAAGCTGCCTGCTGAATCAGGAAGCTATCACAAGAGTTGCTAGTTCCAGAACCATATTATCTCTGCTGTTATCCGCACCCACTAAAATTGAATGTACCATGCCCCAAATCTCTTCCCAAATAATCTAGGTCAGAATTCAAAGGTTTATGGGAGCACATTTGATTAGCAGATCTAACTTACATCCTGAACACTAGCTGCAAGGGATTCTAGAAATGGAAACTTCCACCCTCTAAAACAAGAAATCATGGTAGGAGGGAGTTAGAATAGGCATTGAGTGGGCTAAATGACAGACTAACAGATAATAAAACTGAGGAACGGAGATTAAGAAACTTGGTCAAAGACACACCGCTAGCACATGGCAGAGCCAGGATTCAAACTCAGGAAGTATGTCCTAAAGACTCTACGGCATGTTAGAGAACAATAACACAATGCACAGGCAAACTTGTGGTATGGGGTCTGCAGTCCTGACATACAAATTTTTATGCTCACAAAGGCTACCTCCAATTTACTGTACTTATTAATTCTGACATCACCTCTAGAATTTCAAGTCTCATATTTTCTTATCTTTGAAATTAAAAAAGATATCATTAATTTACTTGATCATTTAATTTTTAGTCAGAAAGTATTCTCAAGTGTTTTGGGTGGTGAAGGATCAAAAAGATTCAATCACTAGATAGTCACTGAAGACATCCATACCTAGGCTTTGATAACTACCTCCAGCTCCAGCTCCTCTCATTCTTCCCGTGGTACGAATTACAAGAATATTTAAAAGTATCCTGAGGTTATTTTAAGACTTTCTTATGAACGTCTTCCTGATCCCACTTTCATCAAAGAGTTTGGGAAACTATGTTGGATGCAATAGAATAATGGCTATTTCACTTCCGCTTGAAAAACTAAAACTTGTATGTATTCTCTGTTATATGAAATGTTATTTCCACATATTCTTAGCATAGCTTGGTTCATCAGTCAGTCTCTCTCTCTCTATCTCTTTCTCCCATCTCTCCAGTCATCCATCTTTCTATGAGAATGACCTACATAGCAGAATAAAAACATTAACTGTATCTAAAAGAATTATATCAATAAACACAGATTAAGGTTGACTTGAGTGAAAAGGGTCAGTTCCAAATCATAGGATGGAAAGATTGACATTTCCCTACAAAGAGAGTGTGTCAGCTATTTTAAAAAGACTATAATTTTAAACAAAGATCTTTCTGGGGGCAGGGAAAAGAGAAAATGCTTCATTTGACATGACAAATTATGAATTGCAAATCTGCCAGTTTGGGAGGGGTAAATATTTGCTGAAGATTAAGTACATGGCAAAGGTACATCATTAAATCTAAAGTAATTAAAAAGCTCAATTTGGTGTCACGAGTATCTGCTCCATTTTGAATGAGCACACAGTGTCAACAACCACAAGCCATAGTTCAATCTGTCTCCATGGTGTAGAAGGAAATGATAAATGTCTTCAGCATGACTTCCGACAAAGTGAGTCTGACTTAATTACTCCATGTGCAAGTGAAAATGAATTTGGTTAAACAAATGAGCCTCCCAGCCAAGGACATCAGTCACATGCTGGACTAAATTTCGTATTAATTTAATGTACATCAGACTGTATCAGTGACATGTGCAAAGAAGTGACATGTGCTTAAAACATATTTTAATTCCTAACTACTTTTCGTTTATCAAAGTAATGTATGCTCTTAGCTTTTAAAAGTCAGATGAAACCAGAAATCTTACAATGAACAATGGTCCCCTGCCTCCTCCATCGTCCTTCCCATTCCTGAGTCTACATTTCAACTTGCTGTTCCTTCTGGTTTTTAAAATCCTCGATGTCTAATTAACATAATCACATATGATAATTTATCGGTTTTGACATTATATGTTGATATCTTTAGACCTCAGGCACACACACTCAAGCTTATTTCTACCCACTCTCTAAACACAGGTTATGTCAATTTTTTATTAAATTAATATTTAGTGTTTATATTATTGTAACTATATAAGTTTGGTCACTGCTAAACATACTGACAACATGTTTCCTTTATTATGTGATATCATTGTTTTTATGGTTAATAGTTATTTCTGTTTGCTTTGCTTTGTAACTCTCTTTAACTGTACCCACACCCTCCAGGAGTATCTCAATAAAATGACAGAATAATCTCTCAATTCACAGCCCTCCTGGTCATTGCCCTCTGAGAGCCCTTCCCCCTCTGCTCCAGTCAGCCTGGCTACTCTTCATGCCTGCTCTTGACCCAGGTCTCCCCTCTGTCGCTCTCCTAAATGTCTTGTATTAATTCTATGGTGATTTCCTCTGCCTCATCTTCTGTTTTAGATTTCTTCTGCTCCATCATTGTCTCTGCTGCTTTCAAGTTCTTTAGTTTTTATTAGTCTTGGTCTCTACATTTTGTGATGTAGAATTTCCACAAATATCTGATGATTGTTGGCTGTGAGTTCATAATTTAAGGGTGAGGCATTAAAGAGCCAATTGTAAACTCTTGCCATGGGTAGGACTTATACAGTGGTTGACTTCACATAGGGTGACTGATAATCATTCAGGTTTTCCAGAGATGGCTCCTCTCATCTTTGAAATGGCCACAGCTCAATGGATGAGGATGCTATCTTAGGCAGAAAGGTCGAGAAAGTCCTCTTTGAGGAGCTGGTATTTAACTGGAGCTTTAAATGCAACGATAGAGAAAGCAATGCAAGCATCTGGGGCAGGTGGGTTCCAGACAGAGGAAAATGGCAAATGCAGAGTCCTTGAATGCCTGACAATGGAGCCAAGATCCAGTGGCCACTGAACCGTGAAGGTATCTTGAGACCAAAAAATGATGCAGGTAACTCCATAGATTAAACCAAATTTATTGTAGGATAAATTACTTACAAGGTATAAGACTTGAACAGACAGGCACTTCAGTAGTCTGAGTCTACGCAGCTAATTGCTCCCACTGGATAGGTGTTACAGTAAATGTTTTATAGCATAGCTAAAGAACTAAGTGATTGACATGACAAAGAATGTAGTAATATCCAAGAACCATACCTCCTGGTGGTCTTATGATGCGTAATTGCTTACAATTGACACTAACACCTAGTTTGATATTTATCTTGGTTGCTGTATCATTCTGGCCAGTTACTGACAGGAATCTCTATGGTTACATGGTGTAAGCTTACACATCACAGCTAATCATTAACTACAAGGCTTTGATATGCTTGCTGGGAATAGTTATGTTAGTCAGAGTTCCCAGCATGAAAACTTAAATAGAAAAGAAATCAATAAGGTACGAAATTGGAATCAGTCTCATTTACATCTACATCTATACACAGAGATGTGTACAGATTTAGTGAGAGTGAAGACCAGCCAGGAGGCCATTATGACTAGAGCGGAGTAAGCAAGGAGGAGACAGAAGGGACAATGTGTATTTATTTTTTGTGGAAACAATTTTCACATAGATCTTGTCAGAAACATTAAAAAGCCTAATAGTTAAATATTTAGACATATTTTATAAAAAGGAATCTAAATCATTTCTGTGGTATTTAATATCAGACAAAAATAAATCACTATGACTCGCCTTTGTTAATCAGGCGGGCTAACAGGTATGTGAAATTATCTCTGTTCAACCTTGTGAAGAGTCTGAAAAATAAAAAATCTACACCTCATAAACACATTAGAGACTCTCTGAGTAAGATAGAGAGCTATACGTACATCTGAGATAAATGAAAAGGAAGCAGTTCATTTTGTTGAGAAAAATCAAAAGCTTAAAGAAAAAGCCAGTTGCCAAGGCAACAAGAAAAAAAATTATACAGAAAATAGAGTTCCATCCCCAGCACTATCACAATCATAAGCTGAGCATATTCTGGCCCTGCTTTAGAAGTTGTCATTTCTGAAGATGGGGCAAGAATTGAGAATCCACAGCACAGGGTCTTTGTCAAAGCTGGGCAGTGGGGCAATTCGCTAAGAAAAAAACCCTTTAGAAGAGTGAAAGTAAACCCTTTGCTTCACAGGCTAATGCATAAGAACCATTTTCTTTACTTGATATTATTCTGCAACTTATTCTGTATGACAGTTTTACCGAGAACTTACAGTTATGAGCTGGATACCAAGTGGTTACTGAGAGATTAGCAGGTCAAATGACTTGCTGGAGGGTTTCCAAACCCTTCTCCTTGAATTTCTGTGATTTCAAAGAGTGACTCAGAACTGACTTTAAACACCATCTGTGCTCCTACACCAGCCACCTGCAAAAAGCCGGGTCATTCGTACACTGCCAAACATGTTCCGGCCTCTCTTCTTGTTGGCTTCCTCCAAGTGGAGACTCCACTGCCCCTTGGAGACCCTGTGCCCATGCCTCTCTCTGTGAATCTCCTCAGTTTGCCAGGTAGAGATGGCTGTCCCCTACCCCAGTCCTGCAGCACTCCCACTCAGACGTATATAGTATTTAGCAGCATTTCTATCCTACTTAAAGCTTGTGGCTGTTTTCTTATCCAGCTGTAACTTCCTTAAGGCAGGGACCCTGTTCTATCTATAGTGGGACACAGTGCTTGGTACAGTGCTGAGGTAACTGGTTTTACTGAATGAATTAATGTACTGCTCTAGCTTTTAATGCTGAAGGACAGTCCCAAGTAACCATCAACACAACTATGGGAAGAATCTGAAAGCTGGTGGTGGGCTGAGAGAGGCGACTGCGTCTGGTCCTAGCTCAGGCCCTAGATGGCTGTGAGATGACTAAACTCCCTCATTTTCCAGAGTGTGTCTGCAGAATACCACCCGTTTCCTGCAGATGGTAGCAGGTATTCCCTGAAAAAGGGAACCGATTTTCCAGTAAGTTCAAGATGGTGGGTTAAAAACATTAACCAAGTCTTTTTACCATTGACCTTTGCACTGTAGTATCTCACCCACAGAATTGGAGGAGGATAGGATGAAGTAATTCAGGCGAAGTGCTACTTAATGCCTGAGAAATGCTAATGGCTGTTTTCGTTATAGTTAATCTTCTCATCCATCTATACTCTGTGAGTTTTTTTCATAACGACTATAGGTTACTTTATTTTTTAAAGAAACAAAGCTATTTTACTAAAAGATTTAGTCATATTAGAATGCAACCCAATTGGATGAGTTTGCAATATTTTTTCATATATTATTATAGAAAAAAATCCCTTTTCTAGTTCTTCCTCTGCATAAGTTAAACACTATTAATTTCTCTATTAAAAAAAATTTAACTTCGGAAAATTATATTTGAAGAAAAGGACTCACAGGATAAAAGAACCAATCACCCAGAGGGCAGAAAAGCTCCACCATAAACCTTCTCTTTGGCAGGCAGCTCAGTTTCTGGCCTCTGGGAGAATGCTCAGACATCATTGGTGGTTCCCCATCTGCTTTCACCAAAATTGAGCATTGCCTTCCTGACAATGATAATGGAAACATCACATCCATAAACTCACTCTTAAGCAGATATCTGCATTCCAAGGGTTACAACGTTGAACAGAATAAAATGTAAATGCGCATTAAGTTTTGTCTCCTCAATGCCAAGGACAGCATTAGATGAATGGGGTTCCAGGAGAGAGGGTTATAGGGCCACTTTACATAACTGAACATAGGCCAAGTGTTATACAAAATGGAAATGATGAAGATGTAGATCCAAACTGTATCTCTTTTCTCTTTTCTGGATATCTATTCTCTATGTGTGTCTCTCTCCCTGTCTCTGCCTCTCTCTGTCTCTGTCTGTCTGTCTGCCTCTCTCTCTCTTTCTCTCTCTCTCTCACTCTCTGTCATTCTCTCTCTCTCTCTCTCTCTCTCTCTCTCTCTCTCTCTCTCTCTCTCTCACACACACACACACACACACACACACACACACACACACACACACACACCACAGCAGGGTACTCACTTTAGATGGGCTCTGTTCAAGACAAACAATCATTTATAGCAAAATGGTTAAACAGAGGCCTAGAGATTATGCAAATGTCACAGGGCTCCCAACCGGAGTAGAGCTGAACAGTGTACCCATTAAGGTATTTTAAAGGTCAAGAGAAAGTCTGTGTTACAAGGATGATTTTTCTTCTTACCAGTGAATAATCTCATTTAAATAAATATTTAAATACTTCAGGAGTCTAAAGAAAAACTAGGAACACAGTTCAAAGTAGTCCGGAGGGGGAAAAAAACTGAAAAACGTCAAGGAGAAAAGCAGAGGAATCTACTTTAGGACTATTTCAGGAGGAAAAGAAGAGTACAAACACCATATAGTGTGTGCATCAGGGAGCACAACAGACCAGGTCATGACGAGGAAAACAGACATAAGAGCCACACCACTCTGGTGTAGGGAAAGTGATTATCGTATGGTTCCAGAAACATAAAGAAAACCATATCCTTGGACAACTGCCCAGAAATCTCTGCCTGGAGAGGCAAATCTTCTGTTAAAATTCTCAGGCACGGAACTAGGATTAATGGGATTTTAAGGTTTAAAAGATAGTAACATCTAAGAGATCAAAAAAGATCACATCTTGCTTTCAGGATGAGGTTGAGGACAACAATATTACTAAACGGAATGGTTTTATCCTCGAAGAACTCTTGATTTTATCCTAGAAGAACTCTTAAGTCTTTTTTTAGTAATTTGGAGTATACACCAGCCAAGTTAATTTAAAACTTTTAAGCAATTTTTAAGCAGTGGACCAGAGAAACTTGAGTTAAATATCTCGCCATACTATTCTATAACAAGGCACGAAAGCCTAGCTCTTAATCTAAGTTATACCTTCGCATATGGAGAGTACAGAAAACCAAGGCAGTAATATGTTTTCTACTCTACCCAAGAATCCTTTAAAAACATGGAGAAGTTTCTCTCCTACACTCATTTCTATTATTCTTAAGACATGATACAAACAAGGGAGCAGAGAAAAGAGGACAGGAAGCATGAAAGCAATAGCGTTATAGAAAAAGCAGAAGAAAATATAGCAAAATAGTAAAAGAGTTTCTCTCTGAGAGGAAAAACTATGGGTGTTTATCTTTCACTTCTTGTGCCTTTTCTTAACCTTCTACAATAAACACGTAAACAAGAAAATTGCTAGAGTGAGGTGGTGGGGTGGGGAGAGATACCAAAGAAATTAGAGAAATCAAACAGAGACAACTCAAAAGAAATAACGCAAGTACTGCCAGTTAAAAGCAAAAGCTTGCTCTGCCTCAGGCAGAGCGTATGTTCATTTCCTGTTTCTTTAAGGGTAGGAGTCATTTGTCAAATATTTATTAAATGTCCAACAAATGCCTAATCGTGGATGGAGAAATCAAAGGTGGTGCTGTTGGCCTTGATAAACTTGCAATCAAGAAAGAATCAAAAGAAATAAAACTTCTAGAGCACTATTAACTGCTAAACCATGTTCTTGTGACAGTGGCTGAAATCAGAGCTTAGAGAGAACAGAGGTCAGAGGTGCCATGGAGGGTTCACTGAACTGGGAAACCAGAGCTGGCACTTAAGGGAAATGGGGATTTGAATGAGCTTCCTTGGTTTTTCACAAAAAGATGATAGCTAAGTTGATGGATCTCAGTGGTTTCTTTCAATAGATAATACGGTCTGCTTAAAAATGCACTACTTGTGTGCCCTTTAACCTTTGGTCAAAGTGTCACTGTAAATTTCTGCCTTTTCTAATGAATCCTGCTTGAAAATATGCCAATGTCCAGTTTTTAAATTGATATTTTAAAAACTTTTATTAAATTAGAATATACATGTATGAAAGTGCCTAAATCATAGCTCTATTAATTTTCATAAACTGAACATACTCAGTATAACCAGCATCCAGATCAAGAAACAGAACAGCACCAGAACCACGGAGACTACCATTCCAAGGGATATGATCATTTTGAATTCTAACACCTAGATTGCTTTGTCATTTTTGTGCTGAATACAAATGGAATTATACAGTAGGTACTCTTCTATATCTGACTTCTTTCACTCGACCTTATGAGACTCATCCATTTTGTTGTGTAGGGCAGCAACATGTTGTTCATCTTCAATGATGTATAGAATTCTGCAGTATGAACACACAATCATTTGTCTATTCTACTGATGATGGGCATTTAGGTTGTTTCTAGTTATGGCTGTTATAATTGGTGCTGCCATGACTATTTCATTGCATGTCTTTCCATGAAAATATGGGTGCATTTCTCTTAGGTATGGACCTGAGAGTGGAACTGCTGGGTTGCAGGGTATACAAATGTTCAGCTTTTAGAGATACTGCAAATAGTATAATAGCTTATCTGAGAAAGAAGAGCCCAACTTTGGTCTTGCACGTTCCTAGCTGTAATGATGGTGTCCTATATCACACCCGGCCCAAATCTGTTGTGTTACCCAAGTTTTAGAGCCCCAAGCCATTCTATTCTTATCTACTTTAAAATATTATCTTTATAGATATTGCCT
The DNA here is from genome assembly GCF_014176215.1 of Rousettus aegyptiacus. Lineage (NCBI taxonomy): Eukaryota > Metazoa > Chordata > Mammalia > Chiroptera > Pteropodidae > Rousettus > Rousettus aegyptiacus. The sequence goes on along the minus strand of NW_023416287.1, from coordinate 24,784,653 downwards.
ATACTTGTTTTTTTTTCTAAAGAAGAGGTCATTAACCAGAAAGACAGAAGAAATTATACTGTAGTTAAAGGCAAATTATATTATAAAGGACAAGATGTCTAGTAAAACACACTTATCATTATAATTATCTTCAAAATAAATCAAATTATCCATATAAACCCAACCACTCACTGGTAAATTAACAAAAAATATGACAGTGTTGAGCTTTGAACTGCTTCTATTGCAAAACCCCCAAACTTAAACTTCAGTTAACAGGCAGAAAAGAGGCAATTAGTTTGCAACAGATGTGTCAATAAAAACCTGTCATAACATGGGACCAGAGTTAATATTCTCTGAATCTATGAAGTCCATCTGTCCAATTTTTTCAAGTTTTTACTTTAGACAATCCTACTTAGTCTCTCCAAACTAATTGCTTTTTGTTGTTTGGGGGGTTTCGTTGTTGTTGGGTTTTATTTTTGTTTGTTTGTCTGTTTGTTTGTTTAGTCAGGATCTCTTTCTAATCTCTTCAGTATAGAAGCATCATAGGAGCCCTGTTATCACAAACCCAAGTTTAATTTCCTTTCCAGACATTTTTTTCCAGGATATTAAAACTCAGAAAAATGGCAGATGAAAAGATGACTGAGCAATGGTAGGGCTTGAATAAATTAAGGCTTCCAGGCTGTGTTGCTACTTCCTGTTTCCAAAAAGTAAAATCTCTTTTGAGGATATTAAACATCATTTGTGACCTTTAAAAAGAACTCTCTGAAGTCATTCATTCATAATAAAATCTAGTTAGACTATCACAATAGTGAATAATATAAAATGATGCCCATTTTCCTTTATAAGAACTGATACTACCTATTATACATTATCGAAATTATAGAATAGGTTTGAAATGGGCCAAATAACAATCAGATTTTGCTTGGCACCATCAGATAAAGAAACTACAAATAAACACAGGTGGCAAAAGAGAAATGAGAAATAGAAAAATTTCAGAAAAATAATTACCCAAATATTATATTCCCTATGGAAATAGAAAAGGGAATTTGTTCTTGGTACATGACCTGGTCTCCCATAAGTGGAAAGGGGTCCTGTTATGATGAGAGAGAAGGGTCATAAAGAAATGGCCTCTTTAAGCAGTAAGGAATGACTTGCGGGTCATGGCAAGGAACTTCATGGGCCCTTTTCTGGCACCGAGGATCCCCACTCTACTGGCCTCCTGAGGTTATGACATATCATGTAGTATTGTGATCAATGTATTTATTCATTCAACAAATATTTCTGAAGAATCTGTTATGTACTACACACTGTTCTAAGGTCTGGAGACTGTGATGAACATCACAGATATGGTTTCTCTTTTCACGGAGCTAAACTTTAGAAGAGAAGGTAAAACAAGGGATAAATAACTATGCAGATAAATTCTAATAAGTGACAACATAGGGTGCCCCTAGAGAATACGACAGCAAGTAAATCTGGATGGGGGACAGTGTCAGGAGTGGATTTGGTTATATACAATATGCAATATAGTGAACCAGTGTTAAATCTGCAGAATCCATTATTTGTAGCTAATACCATCTTTAGCCAGGTAAGTGATATTTATTGCATCTTTCCATTAATCATTTCAATACAACTAATTTTTTTGAGTACTCATTTTTATTTCACCCACTAGGAGGTGCCACAAAAAAATGCAGAGATGAGTATGGCATGGTCGGTCCTCAAAGAGTGGATGGTCTGGTCTTCAGAGAAGTAGTCCCACAAGTAACCCTCTAGACCACAACATGAAATGCAGCTTAATGAAGTACATATAGAGTCAGCTGTAATGGAATCTAACTGGAGGCAAGAAAGACTGCAGAGAACAAGGGTATTTGGGCTGGATCATATGAATATCAGCATTTCTCTGGGCCGAGAAGGAAGGAAGGGAACTCCTTGGTAAAGAAATAGCCATGAACAGTTGAAAAGAGGTACAAAAATCATGGGGTCTTTGATGAGCAGCTTGAAGACTGGCCAGCCAAGTGGCAGGGAGGAGACCAGAGCAGTGGGTATGGGAGCAGAGACAGAGGGGGCCTGTGTGTGGAGAGATGGGCGTGGATCCCAGTGCAAGGGGACACAACTCAAGGCTTCAGTGGGGACTGCAGACAAGTACCAAGGGGCACTGTGCAGTTATTTTCCACCTATTCTCTGGTCTAGATCCACCTGGCTTGACCCTGCTCTGCCCTGTAAGGCTGACTACATGGACTGCAAAGGTGGGCACCCTGGCCCTCTGTCTTGGAGTTGGTGACCATGGGGAAGCACGGCAGGAGATGCAAGGAGGGAGAAAGGTGGGGTTGTACGATTTACTTCCCTGGCTCCCTTCCTGGGTGGTTGCCGTGAGCTGGCTGCATCCCTCCACAAGCTGGTAGCTCCCATCAGGCAGCCCACTCGACACAGCTCCTGAGAGCAGACACTCTCAGGGTTGCTAAGCCCAGGTACTGTGCTTCCTCTTGTGGTTTCCTCACAGCTGCTCACATCTTTGTACATAATCTCTTTATTAAGCTTTCCTCAAATTACCTGGTTGGACTGTGTTATTCTTCTCCAACAGGACCTGAATTAATTCAGTCATGCGGCAAGGACATTGGGGGCCTGATGAAGGCATTAGAGGCAAATGCAGAGAGGGAGATGCCCATGGGAGAGGACTGGGGGTGGGGGGTGCGTGGAACGTCATGATGAGGGTGAAGAGCGTAGGGTGATGGGGGAGGTGGAGTGACAGACTCGCTAAAGACCACAGCACTTATGTGAAACCTACCATGTGCCAGGCATTATTCCACAGGCTTTAGCATAACTCATTTAACTCTTACACCTTCCTTATGAGGCACCCCATTTAACAGATGATGAAACTTAGGCACAGAGAGATCAAGTGACTTCTTCAAGGTCCCCAGCTAGTAAGCGATGAAGCTCAGATTCAAATCCAGGGAAGTCTAGTCCCAGAGTCATGTTCTCAGCCTCTGTGCTAGACTGACCCCTCTGGATGGGGCAAACAAGGGGACTCTAGCATTCAAGATCTTGTAGGTGCCAAGGCACTGAAGATGACAATTCTTGGGAAAGCTGTTAGTGTAGATTGCTAAAGTAAGGCTGCTTGAAGAAAATCTTGTTACTTCATACAAACTCTGCCTCATAACAATGCAGAATTTTGTGCAGGTATGGTAGAAATCCTCAAACAAAAAAAAAAAAAAAAGAAAGAAAGAAAAAGAAAAAAAGATCGTGTCCAAATAAATTATAGTCGGTTCTGCTATAAAACTGTAATTATATTCCCAAGAAACCTCATATCACCAAATATATATATATATGTATACATATGTATATTGTATATATATATGTAAATAGTTATTTAAATATGGGAAAAGGAGGATTGTGGTTACAAATAGTTGATAAACCCTGATAATGTTTCCTGTGGAAGCTTAGAGAGTAAAGAATTTAATTATAATTTGTTACCATCTAAATGTAATAAATTACTTGATCACAGACCAACAAAGGATAACCAAAAGCAAAATCTGAACAGCACAAAAATATAACCTGCAGCCAAGTCCTTATTTACCGATGGTAAAAAAAAAAAAAAAAAAAAAAAAAAGCCCTTGATGCCAGCTGGACCCATAGCAATCACTGTCTTCTGCCAGGCCCAGGGCTCCCTCCGATGGTACTTACGTTGCAACCCCCAGTGATACAGAAAATGCCAACTGTGCTTCCCATATAGTCAGATGCATAATAGCATTTGTTTAAGGTCTCTTACAGCAGATAAGATCATGAAAACAACAGTGCTCTGAAAATGAGGAGTACTAGAGATGTGGAAAAACAGCGTGGCACACCTCCTTTTAGTTATTTTAAATGGCATCTCACCATTTTAACTCAGGCTGTCTTCCTCTGACCAGCAAAGTCCAACTAACACATTCCTATTAATATCAGAAATAACTTCCACAGCAATCACTTTCTTTCCTTAAGGACAAAGAGAGGAAGGTAAAATCCTCCCTAGTCAGACTTATGTATTTTTCATTTGCACTGTGGGCTGCCGAGCGTGCCAGCCCAGCTGAGGATATAATGAGGAATCCAATAATGAGCTTTTAGACACGTCGGCCGGGGGCTTGCAGCCACGTGGTGGGTGTTCTGTAAGAGCTACTGACAGTATCGACTGGCCTCTGCCTTATTCTGTTCATGTTCTCATGCTGGGTCCCATGCACAGTTAAAGATGAGAATACAGGAAGTGGTCCATTTCTACAGTCCTTCAAAGGCAGGTTGCCATGATTATATGTACACTCTGCTTTCCTATGCAAGAGGAGGTGGCTGGCCTATGACGCGGGTTAATCAGTGATATTCTACACATTAATGTTAACAGGAGACAAAAAAAGCTGACACTATTGTGAATTCTTTCAGGTTCAAACTGCTAATTTGTTTTAAAGGAGTACACCCTCTCTCTGGGTACAGTGGAAGGAGAGGGCCCATAATGTATTTTGGAAGGGATGTGGTTAGCTAGGTATATTGTCAATCTTTAAAACTTCAGATTTTCCTGGTGCCTCGACATCTTCACAAACAGCCTGTGAGCAACTGCCAGGTGACCAGGTTTACCAGTGTCATAAAGCTAGTCCCTGCTACAATTTCTCTCCTTGCCCTCCCTTATGACCAAGTGACATTTGAACACACCAAAAGAAAAAAAATCCCCTCGCAACTTGGGCAAGTGCTTGTGGCTGCTGTCTCCTGGCTCCCACTTGCTTGGTTGAGTCTGCTCTCAGGTGTTCCTCCCATGTGACCCCTTGTATGGTCTGCCGTTCCTCCCTCCTGAAAAGTCCTTTCATTTCACATGCCTCCCCGAGTGTAATTTCTGCAGTTGTGCTGGAATCATCCTTAAATCCTCCACAAGAGGAACTTACTCTCCATTTATAACAGCCTAAGCTATCCAGTAGTTTCCAAAAGGAAACTAAGGCCTCTGATGACCACGAAGGCCAAGGTATGTATATGGATCACAATATGTTAATTGACCCACAACTTTAGATTTGAAAAATGCAATGCGAACATTAGGATTTCAAAAGGCAATCTAAATTTTAGGATCTTCAAATAAAACTGGGAAGACTCAAACTTCAATCTACATTGAAAATTAGAAAGTTTATCATAAAATTGCTCCATATGTACATTTTTCCCTTAAAAATGCAAACTCATGACATCTAATGAACCAGCCACATGAACCAGCATTTTAGTTGCAAGTTCTAAAGCAAAGTATCTGTGTATTCTGCTTGGTTAACAAATGTATATTTGTACCCCTTTCCTGCAACAGAATTCAAGTTCTTATTTATTTAAAAAAAAAAAAAATCATGTTATAGGAGAAAACTCCCTTCCTGGATAGAAATATAGAATAGCAACATTTATGGATATCACTAATAAAGAACTCAATTGTTTACATTACAAAAAAGCAACCTTCATCTTCTAAAGTCAAGGTTAGGAGCTGGCTGCCTACCTACAGGAAGCATGGTTTCTGGTCTGTTTCTCTAGGCTCTGACTATACAAAAAGCAGCACTGCCCCTGTGGGCAGGGCCTATGTTATTCAAAATCACCTTTGGTTCTTGAAATTCTTCAGTTAAGGTTGACATGGAGGAAACAGTACATTACATCATGCTCCCTTCTACTTCAGTAGTAACTCTGAAAGAGTTCCCCTTTTCTCCATGCTACCTGTCCCCCAAATCTGATTTCTCCTTCCATGAGCTCACATCTAGGTGGCATTTGCCAGCCACCTTGGTTGCCAAGTGTGGCCATATGACCAAGTCCATAACAACAGCAGTGGTCGAGTGCATGGAGTGGGTGGATGGAGGGGTGGGTGGGACGAGAGGCAAAAAGTTGCAGTCAGCTGGAGAGAAACTGGGAAGGGAAGAATGGAGAGAGTGGGCATTGACAAATTAGACTCATCTTTCAAAGTCCTTTGCTATAAAAAAAAGGAACAGAAAAATGGAGCAACAGCCGAAGAGCAAACCAGGGTCAAGGGAGGATTTCTTTTCTTTTTCTTAAGATGGGAGATTATTACAGCATGTTTTATGTTACTAAAATGTGCCAGTCAAGAGGGGAAAATCAATAATTCAGGAGAGAAGAGGTAATCGAAGGCATGATATCTGTGACTAGGAGAGAGGAGTTGGGTGTTGCATCCAAGTGACGGGATCGGCGTTAAGTAGAAGCACAGACAATTCACCCACTGTGACAGGTGAGGGCACCCAGGGGCCAGGCAGGAGTGTTCAGATGTTCTCAGTAAAATAAGAAGCAAGAAACAAGGTTATGAGCTCATAGGGTGATCCTTAGAAGAGGCAGAAACAGCAAGGCTTCCTATAGACCCAGACATCAACCAGCCTCAGGCTGGACCCGTGGAGGCACCAAAGACCCCTGGAGCCCAGCTCCCTGCCTGAGAAGAGCCAGTCAAGCCCATTTATTTTATTTCTTTCTCTCTCTCTCTCTCTCTCTCTCTTTTTTTTTTTTTGTGATTGATTGTTTGATTGTCATTTTGGGGTCATATTCATGTTGTATGCTGCATTTTATTTTCGGCAAAACAATATACTGTATAACATTAAATTATTGCTGTTAATTCATTAGTTTTGTTGTTTATGGCTTTGGTTTTATCATTGTATAAGTGCTGTAAGCCTAAGGCATTTTTTTGATCTTTAAGCATTCTTATCATACACACACACACACACACACACACACACATTAACAATGTGAGTAATGGATGTGTTATTTATTTTGATCTTGGTAATCATTTTACAGTATATATCTATATCAAATCATCATGTTATATACTCTAAGTATATACAATATTTTATATCACTTATTCCTCAATAAAGCTGAAAATAAATGCCAAGCCCATTATAAAGGAGAGGAAATGTTTGAGAGAATCTGATTTAGCATCCAGGAAGGGGCAAAGAAGGCAAATTTCTCAAAAGTCAAGAGCAGACAGAAAAACCACTAATCTTTTAACAATGCCTAAAAAACTAAAAATCCTTGATCCATTCACCCTCAGTTTTCCTGCTGTAGTCTTCCTACTCAGTGAGAAAAATACTGATGTCCCAACAGAGAAAACAGGCTAAGGATATTTTCAAAGACTTCATAAGTAAAGAAATATGAATGGCCAATACATATGAAAAAAACATATTGCATTTCATCCACAGAGGCAGAAAGTGGAATGGCGGTTGCCAGAGGCTGAGGGAATAGGGGAGTGGGGAGTTATGTGTTTAATAGGTACAGATTTTCAGTTTGGGAAGATGAAAAAGTTCTGATAATGGCTACACAACAATGTGAATGTATTTAATGCCACTGAACTATTAACTTTAAAATGGTTAAAATGATAACTTTTATGTTAAGTGTATTTTACCAAAAAAAAAAAAAAATTATTTCATTGGCAAAGAAACACAAGTGAAAACGACGAGATGGCACTTTGTGCCCATTCTGTTGCCTCATTGAGGACACACAGTGAGCATAATAATAACCCGTGAGATGAGTGGATGTTACCAGTCTCACGACTCACTCTGAGGAAAGTCAACTGCCACATCTTGAGGACAGTCAGTGGCCCTACGAAGAGGCCTATGTGGAGAAGAACTGAAGACTCCAGCCAAGAGTCAATGAGTGAATCTTCTTGATCTGTTAGCTCTAGTCAAGGCTTCAACTTGACTAGAACCTCATTAGAGATCCTGTTCCAGAAACCCCCCGCTAAGCCATTCCCAGATTCCTGACCCCCAGAAATTATAAGATAATGAATATTTGTTGTTTTAAGCTACTGAGTTTTGGGGTAATTTGTTGTTACTCCTGATAAATAATTAAACTCCCTATCCCTCGATATCCAGTATGCTATAACAAAGTTCTTGCCAAATTACATTTTAGAGGTTAAAAAAAGTCAGTCACAGACCCTTACATAATTTTAAAGCCCTTTATTTAACATATTAATAACTGATGGATCTATAATTTTTTATTTTCTCTGTTGATTAAACTCAGACAGAAAAAGGTTTTTCAAAGGACTACAAGTTGCTATCATGACATTCAACACTCAAGCAAGCTGTGTATTTCAAAGAAGAATTGGGAAACTCTTTGTTGTATGGGGCTTCAGGGAAGAAGCCTTTCCAGCAGGCTCTCCCTGTGTAGCTCTAAGTCATCTCTGGATCTAGGATAACATGTCAGGGTCTTAGTTACAGCCTGGCTGGTTTTTGTCATCCCTGGCCTCTTTCTCCAGAACAGTGTGAATCAAAGGCCCAGGTTAAAGCTTAAACATCAAACCTAGAGACGAAAAGATGAGACCAAAGGAGACATAAATAAAACCTTTGTCTAGTGAGACGATATGGCAGCAGGCTAAGCTATCATCTAATATCAGCCTGAAGTAACATTTTCCCTTCTTTATTTTGTGAACTTTACCTCATCTTTCACAACCATTTTTTTTTTTTTAAACCTCCCATGACAATCAGCCTGAGTTTGCCTGGTAAAAAGATCACTGTGGGAGACTATCTTCTAATTTGAACATTTCAGAGGCCAGTTTCTTGGTTTTTTCTATCACTAGATGGTAAATTCCAAGAAGGCAGAGATTGCACCTAGCTCACACTTCACCCTAAGAGCTAGTACACTACCTGGCACATAGTACATACTTACTGAGTAGTCTATGAATAACTGCATTGAATTTACTTTCCGTCTCTGAAGGTCTATCAATTGAAGGGCTTCTGCTGAGTGCATATGGGTATAACATGGTGCAAGGAGTTGGAAGGGCTATGAAACTTAACATGGCATATACCTGAAGCACTTAAAAAAGACTATTGAGTCCTCATGTGTTTCCACTGGAATCCAGTAGTTCTTTAGGCATAAACACAAAGGTGTGACTGTTCTAGCAAGTTATGTGATTTTAAATATTCTATATAGTTTCTATGGTACCTGAAATCAATTAGCATGCATTGAGTACTTACTATATGTGATGAAGGCAAAGCAGTTATTAAGGTGAGCATTACCATTAATAAGCAAAGTTTAGAATTGAAAAGAACAGATAAGGGTAAGGGTACAGATGATTTTTTTTCTTTCTAATGTTCTGTATTTCCAAATTCTCCAATTAGCATGTATTGGTTTTAAAGTCATAAGAAAATAAATGGTACTCCTGAAGGGGAGGAATGAGGTGGGGAAAGCATTAGGCAGGTCAACAAAAATGAGGCAGGAAGAAGTACGCCCTGATGGGAAATCATAATGAAAGAACACAAGCTTTGGAGTCTACAGATCTAGGTCAAATCTCAGCACTGCTGCACATTCGCTGTGTCTCTGGGCAGATAGCTTTGCCTCTCTCGGTTTCCTGATTTGTAAAGTAGGGATAATGGTGTCTTCTTTAGGTAGAGAATGAAGATTAAATGAGATAATACACTGAGGCTCTCAGCACAGTGGTAAGAGCAGAGGAAATGGTGGCTATTATTTTGCTACCATTATGAGTGACAGAGAATGATATCTGATGCAACTCCTGGGGTCATAACAGCTGTCCCGAATTTCTCTCCTAATATACAGCTATAGAGCTTTCCCCTCCTCCTTTCTTCTATCGCCTTTTTAATAGCCTTTTCTTCTATTCCACTGCTTTTGTCTCTGTCACTGGTAACCAGTAATATCCAGTTGTGTGCTTAGGGCTAGGAGTGGGATCTAGTTTAATAAGGCAAGGGCCAGGTCCTGTGATCCATGATTCTAGCCATCCTACCAACTCAGTATGTCATTTCAAGTCTCTTACTTACTCTTGGAAACTCCGTGTCATCTAACCTATAAAATGTGGACAAGATCCCTACCTTTACTTACTACAGAAAAATATTGGGAGGAAAAAAATATCTAAATAAATAGTCCCTGGCGATGACAAAGTAACTGGTACTAGACTTGTCCTTCTGTTGTAAACAACTAGAAAACTAGACAAAATATACGAAAAAACTGGCTTCATATATTGGACACAGGTAGCATAGGATTTTGATCTGGAATAAGGGAAATGAGATATTTATGACTGCCCCAGCTTTCTGTCTGGAGATACTTTCTGGTCCACAGTGTAAAGAGTGAGAATCCAAGTAGAGGACAGCAGTGTCCTACTGAGATGACAGAGACTGGAGTTTGAGGTGCCAGGAATTTGTGAGACAGAGTCCTGGAGAGGAGAAAGAGCTCCTGAAATTGGCATAGGGGCAAACGAGGGGCTGTTTTGTGCATCATAGGAAGCTTAGTGGCATCCTTGGCCTCCACCTCCTAGATGCCAGTAGTACATCCATGGTTGTGACAACCAAAAACATCTCCAAACATTGCCAAATATCGCTGGGGGCGGGGGGGGGGGGCAAAACCACCCCTGGTTGAGAACCACTGGTGTAGAGTAAATATTGCGTTATCTACACAAATGAGGAAGGAGAGAAGCAACTGTAATAACATATAGGGTAATAGTAGTTAGAAGAAAACTAGTCCTGGGCTGGAGCTGGAGCTGCGGAGGTCCAGCTGTACTGGCTCATTCTTGGTGGCAGAGCAGCAGTCCTCTCAGGAATAGCTGGGCTGTGGCACCTGGGACCATCTCATGTGAGACAGCAGCTTTTCCTAAATGAACTCTGCTACCTAGGCATAGAGATATACCCATTGAAGGAAATAAAGATTTAACTGTTTACTTCAAGCAAATGAATCTAGTTCTAAGGATCTATTTAAGGAGAGCTATATCTGTTAATGCTATCGAGATTTACTCTAAACAGTAACTATTAATTTCACGGAATTAAAATGGATTGTCTATTTTATGCAAACATGTTCTTTCAGATCTTTTCTATTATTCAGTCATACATCTAGTTCTTCGGTGATTTTTTTTAAAAAAATCTGTCATTTTAATTACTTATCAACACAGTTTTAGAAGAAAAAAAAATCTGCCCCCAACATTTCTCACCTCCTCTTATGAGAAATTATTATTTTAGTTCCACCTCTGGAAGTACATTCTAACGATCTATGTGCCACAACTCTGCATCTGCAACTATGACAACTCATTAAAAATGCCACCCCCTTAAATTCCTTTATGGTGTATAAATTTGATGTTCAAAAACAAATATTTTGCCATGAATTAACCTATTGAATAATATTAACCTAACTTAAATTGGCTTCTATAGCACTTCTACCATCTGTAAATATATTTATTGTACACAAAAGTGTACAAGAAAATCTTTTGTTAGCTAGTCATTAGGCTTCATTATAAATATTCTCTAATATTTAAAATATAGCAATATAGTTCTCAAGCTATGATTCAATAATGAGAATATTCACTCACCAAACACACTGGGTAAGATATGTACAAGGCGATCCACTACAAGATTGTTTGTGGGAGTAAAAAAGTCTCAACAACTTAAACATCCATCAAGAGACATCATGTTAAATAAATTATAGTTCAACCATATACTGGATCACTCTGCAGCCACTAAAAATATGAGATCTACATGTACTAACTTGGCAAGATACCTTGATATAGCATTAAGTGAAAAAAGGAAGATAAAAAATGGTATCTATGGTAAAATTCCATTTGTATTTCTAAAAAATAGATATGTGTGCTGTTTGTGTGTAATATGCATGTATCTGTATGTATGTGTGTGTTTGTAATTGCAGAGACAATATCTGGAAAGATACACAAAAGTTATTTACAATGATTACCTCTAAGAAGAACTATTAAGGAGACCCAGAGCTTCTACATTTCACTCCATATTCTGTACTATTTATTTTTATGGCTATTTTTTTTTAAAGAAATGGATAACAAATGTCTTTATCACAAGCATCGTAAATATCATACATATGCTGAAGTGAGACTTCTCCCAAGGACTAGTAGCAGTAAGTCTACAACAAGAACAAAGACATACTCTGAGCTATTCTGCAGAGCTCATTGTCTGAAATCACCAATGACTTCTAGGAGAGTGAATTCTGAGGCTGAACAAAGAAAGGCTATACCCTCAAAAAGGAAATCTAAGAAGTAACTCTTTTCCAGCAATGTTAAAATAATTCTAGGGTTTTTGCAATGTGCCAAATCAGGAACATTCTACAGAAATAGAACTCTGTTACTTATGAAATTGCTTTGAATAACTGGGATGGGTACTATTTTCAGAAGTTAGAAGTTTACACTGTATTTCTGGATTTTGATATATTTTTTAAACCAAAGTGATATCATTGTGCCAATTTTGAATCGCAATTCAAGCACAATCAAACGTGGCCAAGAGCTGCCCTATGCCCAGCATAGGAGAGAGACACAAGGCAAAGGCTGGCCGGGGAAAGGCACGGCTCTGCAGGGCTCCAGCTGAAAGCAGTGGGCACTGTCTGAGTCCATGCATATAGCAACCAGTTTCTAAGGCAGTGTGTTCATGAACAAAATGAGAATCCAAGGCAGAAAATTACAGGTAATGGTTATAAGCCCACTCACTCTTGGATTCTAAAAGCAAGTCTTGTAGTGGAAAGGTACAATATGTGGCATTCTAATGGAGAAGGTGGTGACCATTATTGCCACCACTCTGCACCTTCCCCCACCCCAGGTTACTCAGCTCACATTCTCTGGGGGCACAGAATCAAACACATGGGATTAAATAAGGAGTATTGGTATTTTAACTGATCAGCATATCACGGGCAGGCAAGATGGCTAGGAAAGCCAACTCTCCCATCATTCTGCATTGACATGGTGATGCTAAAACTGTCCATGACCAGAAGCAGATTTCGCTAACCTCACCAGCACCTGGGACAACACCACGGCCCTCTGTTCCATTTCTACCAAAATTCAATTGTTCGGTTTCTTCTAGGAAGTAGTTTGTCAAAACTCTGTGCCTGACTGGTTAGAATGAAAATGAACACAAGGCATTTATTGCAGATAATCCACTTCCCCACAGTAATACAAGGAAATGGTTAGTGCTTCTAACCCACCACAATGGATAGGGTATATGAGAGAAAAAAGATGAGTAAATGTTCTAATTTTCAATAAGGAGGAGAGAGGTACATTTCATAAACCTATACGTCATGGACAACTGAATCTGATACTTAAACAGGTGGTAAAGTGTGGGGGTGGAGACTGTCATTTGTGACACCTATTACGTATCCAATTCCGCTGGGCAAGTATTATTATCCCCATAAAACATACGAAAAAACTGAGGCTCAGAGAATTTCTTTAACTTTTCTAAGGACACCAAGTAAAAAAAGTGATAAAGCCCCTCAAGCCCGAAACCCTGTACTTTCTCCCCATTCAACAGAGAAACTGAGGCCACCAAGCTCAGCCGTCAGCCACCATGTTTGGCCCACCTCTGTCTGATCACAAATTTAGCAGAGTTCAAGCATTTACATTCCCATATTGCTGTCTGCCCCTAAATAATCAACTTTTTACCTTTTTGAAGAAATTGAAAAAATGGACCTCTTATTAAGGCCTAATTTCTTAATTTAGAGAAAGCAAAAGAGGGACTGGGGCACCGGTTATAAAGAAGAGCGAGAAATAGAAAAGCAGTCACGTTACTGCAGCTTCATAAGTTGGGCATGAAGGTACACCTTCCCTGGTTTAAGACAATACTACCTTCTGGGAGGGAAAAAGGCCATTTGCGGTTAGTGTTATAGGATTTTTGTTTTTCCCTCAGCTGATCACTGTGGCATGGTGCCAGGGTTCCTGCTGCCTGGACTCCACCAAAATTTCCTGGACAGTTGAGGCAAAGGCTTTATTTCACAACTAGCATACAACCCGCTTTCCAGTAAAACTGCCAAGGCATCTTTGAACATATCGCTTCTCTTGGGTTATTTTTCTCTACCCTTGCCTTCAAATACTTCAAGTTTTCCAAGTCAACAGGAAACATCTCGTGCAAAATCGAACAAGATCCTGCTTCTGAGTGCAAGTTCCTATTTGATGCACCAACACGTGTTTCCATGCCAGTCACAAAATGTAAAGTGGCACTGGTACACAAAAGTAGGTGACAAAAACCGCTGATGGATGCATACATCAAGTGCGACTTCTGCAACAGAATTCCTGGGGTACACCTTGTGTTAGGCCATAAATGGAACGTTCTTGTACTGTCACAGATCACCCTAAGAAAGTGAAAGGTTACAGGATGTGGCAGATGCTGAACAAACCAAGCTGGCCTGCAGGTTTAAAGTCTTGTAATAGACAGACTAAGTGGAAGCTAGATTATTTTTTTTCTTGCTCTTTACTAATGTTTCGTGTTAATTTTATTGATCCAGCTGTAGGAACAGGCAGCTTCCTGTTTTGACTGAGGAGGCAAGAGACAGGCTTCCAGCCCCACAAAAGCAAGCCCACAATTGCCTCCTCTTGTTTTTTTTACTTTGTTCCTTTAAAAGTTAAATTTGAGGTCCAGGAGTCTGTGAGGTCCCATGAAAACACATGCCACATTTGAAGCTCGTCTTTTTTTCCTGGGGAAAGCTTTCATTCTTTCTATTAGATTCTCAAAGAGATCTGCAATCCAGCAAGGTGAAGAACAAATATCTTAAAGCCTTCAAGAATGTCCTGTTGAAATTCTCATCCATAAAAAAAAAGATGAAATATTGCTGTTTGTGACAACATTGGTGGATTTTGACGGTATTATGCGAAGTGAAATAAATCAGACAGAAAAGGACAAAAACCATATGATTCATTCATGTGGAATACAAAACAAAAAAGTAACAAACAAAACAAAACAAACATATACAAACTCATACATACAAACAGCGTGATGGTTACAAAAGAGAAAGAGGATTGGGGGAGGGCAAATGGGTCAAGGGGTGATGGAAGGAAACTAGACATTGGGTGGTGAGCACACAACAGAGTATGCAGATATCAAAGTATAGTGCTGTACATCTGAAATTTATACTATGTCATTAACCATTGTAACTTCAATAAGAAAAAGTATCACCAATCCTCCCCACCCCCATCCCTCCAAAAAACCCATGTCCTATTGCAATATAGTCCCTTTTGAGTTGCAAGTGTTATAGGCTTACTGAGTATATGGCAGAGAATGAGAATAAGCCCAGGACAGGGAAGAGGGAAGGCCAGGGCTGGCAATGAAGCCAGATGTGAGCCAGAGCAAAATGTAACCCATTTCACTTTGTCCTGGCACTGGCCCTAGCCCTGAAGCGTGTGTGACAGAGAATTCTACAGTGTAACCATTAGAAGAAACCTTGAAAAGTATTGCTGCATTACAAGGGTGCGTCTTGAAGGGCCCATTTGGTTAAGGGATAGTAATGCATATGGTGACCGAGCTCTGGAGTTAGGCTGCCTTGCTCCACCACAGCCTTTGGTTAAGTAACCAAGCTGGGCCTGTTTTCTCAATGGTAAAGCGGAGATTAAAACAGTATCCTTCTCTTTGCTTATTCAAGGATACCTCAAGTAAACAGTCAGTAAAGGTCAGCCATCATGATTACTATTTGCATGTGACTTTATACTCCCTTTGTATTCATCTTTGTGTGTGACTCGTGCAGTGAGCACTTCCTGAGACTGAGAGATTTATTACAATCTCTATGCTAATTCTTCCATTTAAGAACTTGTGGCCACATGTATTAAAAGAATATTCTTAGCTTTGCTACTTAACTATTTTAGAATTTCTATATTCAAAGGACCAAAGCAAGATTATTTCCTTCACATTTTCCCTACATCTTTTTTTCTGAAGATATCACACAAAGCCTAAAATGATCTGAATACTCCTAAGCTTAACAGACATGATGACAAGATGAATTTTCCAACATTTGTCACTGATAACACTTACTGGCTAAAAATGTCTTGTATATATATGAGGCTTTGAGATTCTTTGTCCTGTTTTCATAACTATTCTATTTTATGTATGTGTTTATTTATTTATACCCCTCCCTTTCCTCACCAAGGACTGCAAGTAGCTTTAAGGACACACAAAAATTGACAAGTTAGCATAAAATAGAGCCAAGGAAGAAAAACAAAGAAGAAAGAAAACCAAAATCCCCGGGAATTGGGAAGGAAAAGGTATTATTCTTATTTCACAGAGAAGCACACCAGAGCACAGAGCTGGTAAACGACTTTTTGAAGATATGTGGGTTAAAAGCTAGAAATAACTTGAGACAAAGCCAGCTTTGTCTCGTAGGACTCTGGAGTCTGAGAAATTTACTTAAAACAAACTAACATGAAAGAGATCACCGTCCAGGTTGGCAAAGCTGGGCAGACCCGTTGAGCCTCCTGCATGAGAGTCCGGAGCTGCATGTGGGTGGAGCTTGGCGGAGAGGTAGTGCTGACCGCCATGGCGATAAGGGATATCATGGATCAGTTACTTGCAAAGTGCCAGGTTCCATTCTAAAAACGTTCTAAGCATCGCCTCATTTAATACTCTCCCCAGTACCTTGTGAAGTAGGTACTAGTATTCAAATTTTTCAAATGAGGAAAAGGAGGCCCAGGAAGATGGAATAACTTGCCCAAAGTCAGGAACTGCGTGGCAGATTTGGACCCAGGGAGTCAGACTCCGAGCCTGTTTGTAACCTTCAGCGTCTCCCAGGACCCTATGCAATCAAAGGCCGCCGACAGCCAAGCTGACAGCGTGAGAAGAGCAGGCATGGTGGGTGTGTTAAGGAAGTTGCAAGGCAAAACACGGACTCAGAAAACAAGAGAACCCAAGATGTAAACCTCCAGGCTTTTTATGGGGATGCTGGCAGCTTTCTAGGCAGGACAAGTTCCTTAAAGTGACTTTATAAGGAGTCAGGACACTGTTGTTTCCAAAACCAACCTGAACTGTGAGATAACAGGGTGATGATGATGATAATGATGGTGGTGGTGATAATTAAGGTTAGAGCCATCATTCAACTCTGTGAATACTTACCAAGCCTATACTATGTACCAGGCTCTGTACTAGGCACAATGATTTTGAACACAGGACTTTATAGAGAAGACTTTATATAACTTCCACAGCACATTAAATATTTTTAAACATTCAAAATTTTCTAAATTTTAAAATACAGCACCGCTAATTCTTCCATCTGAGAGGGGTATCAACTTCTCAGGCTATTCCTATTATGGTACTCTAAAAATTTATTATTTTTTTGTACAGGATCCCCTCCTACTCCTTAAGTCTTCAGAGGCTGCCCCCACCTTCCTCAGTTCTACCCAGTAATCACTTAGAGCTGAGCTCACTTCCTTCCATCAGATCCCCTCTACCTGGGCCTTTGATGGAGTCAGTAAAGCTATATGACAAAGACTTCCAATCCTCCCCTCTTCAGGCCACTGAGAGGATTGCACCTCCTGGCTCTTTTATGGAAATGGGTCATGTAAAGAGTCCTGGGCAAGAGTTGTGAGTAGAAGTGATGTTTGATGCTTGTCTCTTCCAGGATGAGTCATTTTACTGCCAGTGAGAGGTCCTCTGGAACTCTCTTTTTTCCTCAACATGGCCATGGCTATATTTCAGATGGTCCTTGGGTAACCAGCCATCCTGACAGCCCAAAATGAACATGAAGGACAAGTGAAAAATAAACTGTATAGTTTTAAATCACTTAGATTTGGGAGTTGTTACCCTGGTCCAACTTAGCCTCTTCTGACTAACGCAGCCTTTCACTGAGACTCAAAATTTCTGATTCTTAGTGATCGCCCCTTCTTTTTTTTCCAGGAGGTAGAACAGAGATGGAAATAGAAACAGCAGAGACAGAGACAGACAGAAATACAGATAGAGTTATAGGGATAGAGATGGAGATGGGGGATAGAGAATAGACATATGTAGATTAGATACAGATAAATTTTTCTAGTTTGAGGTGGGAGGAAGAGGGTGGGATGTGTGCTCTACCAGCCACCTTGCCAGTGTATGTATCTAAATTATTTAAATACAAAAGTAAATAGAAATTACAGCCTTAAGAACCCTTAGAGAAATCTTAAAATTTGAATCTAGAAATATAGGAATAAAAAAATTTTAATCAATAAGATAAAAGATACAAATGTCGTGCTGGAGTATAAAAAGCAATGTGCTTTGAATGAACTCACAAGACAGCACAGGAAGAATCTGTGCCAGCTCAGGGTTTCTCAACCTCAGAACTGTTGACATTTTGGGATAGAACATTTTTTGTTGTGGGAAAGGGCTGTCCTTCCATTGTAGAATGTTTAGCATCATCTCTGCCCTCTACCCACTAGATAACAGTAGCACTACCTCCAACCCAAAATGCCTCTGAGCGTTGCCAAACATCCCCTGGGGGACAAAATCACCTTCAGTTGAGAACTGCTGCACTAGCTATAATGACAACTAGATTTAAACCTTTTCCTACAGAATTGGGTAACGATTTTCTTTTATAAGCTTGGTCGGTCTCTTACTGAAAGGAATTCTATAAAGAAGAAGTGGAAGTCGAGAAGCAGCTCCGTCAGCAGCATTGTTAGCAGCAGTCGTGGGAATGACAGCTAGCCTTTACTGAGTGCACTAAGCTTTGGACGCCTCCCTCAATCCTCGTGACAACCTAGGAGCCCGCAGGATTGTCATTCTCAGTCTACAGATGAGGAAACTGAGCAAAGTGAAGTGTAGCAACTTGCCCAAGGTCAGAAAGCTGGTAGGTATAAAAAAAAAAACGTGCAAGAAAACACAAGTTTTTTTTCACTATAATTGGAGAAATATAAATTGAAACAAAAATGATTTTATTCTGCCTATATCATTAGAAAAGTTTCTAAAAATTACAAATACTAGTGTAGATAAGAACCTTGGAAAAAGTGATTTTCATCCCTTTTCTGGAGGACAAACTAGAATATGGACAAAAAATTATTTGTATATAAATGTCTAATCACTATTTTATATACCTGAAACTAATATGTTTTATGCCAACCATAACTGAAAAATAAATTTAAAAAAATTTTTAAAGGAAATACTTTTCATGAAAAAAAAAATCTGTTTTAATGTGATAAAGCAATTTCTCTTATAGGAATTTAGCTTGAAGAATAATTTAAGTTACACACAAGATTTTAACTAGAAGGGCATTGAACACAGATCTTTATAATAGCAAACATTAGAAACAATGAAAATTGATCAAAGAAAGGGCACTGTTTATTTTTATAATGAATTTTTAAAGTTGTTTCAGAGAAAAATAAAACTACTTCAGAAAAACACAAAGAACAGGAAAAAATAATCTGACAAGGATCTTAAAAGTAAAAGGGCCATTATTTCTTGATGCCCAGCAGATTTTTTAATTGAAAGTATTATTGAAATATTAAAATTCCCATACAGTGCTAAGAAATAACACAGGCAGATCACATGAACCTTCACCCACTTTCCCCCAATGTACTTCAAACTATAGTATATTGACACTGATACAATCTAACAATCTTAGATTTCTTCAGTTTTACTGTACTCATTCATTCGTGTCTATACATTTTATCACATGTATAGTTTCATGTACCCATGACCACAGTTAAGATACAGAATATTTCCATCACTATAGCCTCTCTTGTGTTGCCCTTAATAACTATACCCATCTCCCTCCTGCCCACCCCGAACACAGACCCTGGTATCCACTTATCTGTTCTCCAATTTCTAAACATTTTGTAATTTCAAAAATAATACATAAATGGAGTCATACAGTAGTTCTTTTGGAATCGGCTTTTTACCCTCATGCAGCATAATTTCCTGGAGATTCATCCAAGTGTTGCATGTATCACTAGACTAGTTCATTCCTTTTTATTACTGAGTGGTATTCCCTGGTATAAATGCACTACAATTTGTTTAATCATTTTACAGCTGGAGGATATCTTTTGGGCTCTTACGAATACATCTGCTATGACACTCATGTACAGATTTTTGCATGGACATAAGTTTTCATTTCTCTCAGATAAATGTCCAAGAATGTAATTGCTGGGTCATATGAAAGTTATATGTTTAGTTTTATATGAAACTGCCAAAATGTTTTCAAGAGCGGCTGTTTTATATTCCCACCAACAATGTATAAATGATCTGGTTTCTCTACCTCCAGTATTTGGTGTTGTCAGTATTTTTTATTTTAGCATTCTGATAGGTATCATTATAGTTTTAATTTGTATTTCTGTAATGGCTAATGATATTGAACATTTTGTGGATATCTTCTTCAGAGAAATGTCTCTTCATGTCTTTTGCCCATTTTCTAATAGGATATTTTTACTGTTGAGTTTTTTGAGTTCTTTATATACTCTAAACATTAGTTCTTTATCAGATATCAAATTTGCAAATATTTTCTCCTGGTGTGTACCTTGTCTTTGCATCTTCTTCATGTGGGCTTTCAGAGAGAAAATGTTTTTAATTTTGATGAGGTCCAATTTATCAATTTTTTTCTATTCTATCATCTCCATTTGCTTCTTTTTATAACTTAGATTTCTTCACTGAGATTTTGTTTTTTCATTTGTTTTTAAGAGAATATGTAAATGATTGTTGAAGCATTTTCATGGTTGTTGCTTTAAAATCCTTGTCAGATAATTCTAACATTTGATTCGTCTCAGTGTTAGTGTCTGTGACTGCTTTTACATTTAAGTTGTGATTTTCAGTTTTTGGTATCAAGACAGGTGATCTTTGGTTATATACTGAGCATTTTGTTTATTATATTTAGAGACTCTTGGTCCTATTTAAATTCTTTACTTTAGTATGCAGCCGCTCTGTTTAGGTTTACCACACAGACCATGGCCTACTTTTGTGAGCTGTGGTTCCAGTGACAGTTTAATTTTCAGGGGCTTTGCTGTTTGTTTTGGTCTACGTGGTTGATCTGGTACTGCTCCACAGGTCCCTGTTGGAGCTGCCTGAGGGACTGGCCTGGCCTATGGTGTCTCTTGGTGGAGGAGGGGGATCTCAGACCCCCTGGGAGGAGGCCTCCCAGGCAGGGCTACTTGTTTAGGTGGGATTTCCTTTTCCAGTGTTGCCAGCTGTTCTCCAGCTACCCCACTGAATGTGCGTAAGGGAGAAGAGTCTCAGGCCCATGGCGACAAAGGTGCCTCCTAGGCTCAGATCACTTGCTGTATTGGCAGAATCCCCTTGTTTGTGCCTCCTGACCACCTAAGTCAGGCTGAGCAGGGGAGAGAAGTCTCAGATGCAATGGAGGAGAGCGCTTCCCATGACCACATACCATTATGGGTCTCCTATCAATCCCCTTTCTGGATGCTGGGTTAGACTGATGCTGTTAGATGAACAACTGGTCAATCCTGGGGAGAAATGAGCCTATCTGGGCCCCTTCTTGTTGCTAGGTTGCAAGTCAGGATGCATGGGGTCCTGGTCACCTTATTCTGCTGTGTAGGCAGACATAAGACACCCTGCTTCTGTGTTGCTCCTTCAGTCCTGGGGCCCCAAAACAACTTACTTTCCTCTTACCACTTTCCTTTGGAAATTTCTCCAAACTTTGGTTGCCTCTTATGTTTCCAGGTTTATAGTTGTACTTAACAGGAAGAAGCAGGGAGAAATGACTCTATGCCACCTTGTCAGATTAGAAATCCCAAAAGATTTTAAAAATTTCATTACTCATTAAGGCTACTATAATTTCATCAAATAAAGAAAAATGTAAATCTTTTGGTCTTATTTCATTAAACAAAAAAAGTGCAACTTTTACTAGAGAAAAATCAAACATCATTCTCTAGCCTGCATCAATCAAGCAAGGTAATTAAAAGGGGTCCTCAAGTTTTAGGACATATGAGCAGTAACTAGACCTGACATTGCTGGCCTTAAGACAAATTAGCTTCTCCAATTTCAAATGGGTAAAATAATTTCTAATAGTTTTAAGTCTGATGTCTAGTAGGCACAAAACTCTGCAAGAATAAATGACATCTTTTATACATCTGTTACATTTAAACTCAATTCTTAGCAAGGCCCAGAAATATGTAAAAAGTAGTCACTAGGGGGCAGTAGATTCACACACAGCCCCGCAGCAAGCACGTGCAGGCACCTCTCAGACTCTAGACACAAAGCTCCAGTATAGGTATCATTGACTAAAAACAAAGCATAGTATCTTAATCCATTCTCTCCCAAACTCTGCTTCTAAAATGGCATTTGCCCATGGGTAACTTCCTCATCTTTTTATTTACACCGTGCCTAAGATTCCCTAATATTTTCCAAGAGCTCTTTGTAAAAGAAAATTCTGCACATAACTGCTGAATATATAGTAAAGAAATGGAACTAAACCTCTTTGCTTGTTTGTTTTTAAATGTTATAAAATGTGATCGGAATACAGTTTCTTAAGACCATTGCTTTAAAAATCAGTCTTTAGGGGTATCCTTATAGCCATAATCTCACACAGCATAGAGAAATATTTGCTGAACAAATAAAGAAACAACTTCACTAGAAACATGCTTTCTTCATGATGGAGAAATGTAGTGATAATTTTCTACTCCAAGTAGCATCATATCTCCTCACAGATGTTCATTTCTCTACTGTTTTTTTTATAAAGAAAAAAAGCCAGGGGCTTTAGAGAGAGGCCAGTTTAAGACTACCCTAAAGACTTTCCCAGTGAGAGTTGAGCAAATCCTCTGGGTTTATGTAAACATATATACGTATTTAACTTAGAAATTATCTTATCCTAAAGTATACATAAGATCAACCACAGCTTAAATGTGATGATAAAGTTAAAACTCATAATCAGGGTACTATGATACTTTATATCTATTTTTAATCTTATCAAATTACACTTATTGTGTTTTTCATTTATTCATTCAACCAGCCTTTACTGGGCGTGCACCTACTGTGTGCCAGGCACTGCACTCCTATTCTCTACTCACATATAAGGGTCTAGGTTTAGAAGGCAAGAGTTGCAAGCACTGCAATTAGACAAAGTAGAGAACAAAACATGAATCCTGACAGGCAAACAGAAGGGGCCCAGTAATGAATTAAAAAGGATTTACACTTAAAAGTTATGTTTCCATAACAGGGAGCTTGCTGGTCTGCAAAAGGCAGCCACTCGGCAGACGAAAATCATAATTTATGACTTCAAAGGGCAAAGAACCAAGAATTAGAAGAGTTCCCGGTCTAAATGAGAAAATATTTTTTTCTGGACAGGAAAAGTTATTAAGGATTCCATTCATTCCAGCAAACAGTTAAAATTCCTAGCTTGTTTTCTTCCCTTGGTTTTAACACAAGAAGTTGGATCCTACCTGGTGTGGGAAATTTAACTGAGAAGGCAAGGCCCTCTCTCCGAATAGAGCTTCTTCAACAACGGGGTTGAGAGGGGAACTCAATGGGCAGTGGACAGACACAATACTGGTCAAATGAACCAGAGTCCTGGTCATTCCTGAGAGGGTGCTGATATTGACGATATTCTGAGTTAGCAGAAAGAATGTAGCAGAGACTGAAAGAGGTAACTAAATATTTGACTTCAACTTACTACTTAGTACTGACTCATACCTGGATGTGTGTATTTCTTTTAAAGCTTTGCCTTTGAAGTCAGCCTGACCCAGATCTGAGTCTCAGCTTACTACCATTCTTTGGGTAACATATTAATATGTAACCTCTCCAAGGCTCTATTTCCTCTTGGGTAACACAGAAATTATAATAGTATTCATTCCTTGCAGGTGAATGTGAGAATCAGAAGGAAGGGTACATATAAAATGCATAGCACAATGGCTGGAATGTAAGTGTACAATAAATGATACACTATTAATCTGTCTTCTCTTAATTGTGTATAGCCTTCTTTGTCCTACAAATATATAACAGCAAATGATAGTAGTGATGATATATGTTTGACTATTTTAATCAAGCTGTTTTCTTATATTTTAAGAAGACACAGCTGAGTGACAAGCATGAATAAATGTTCACTTGGAGAAGCCCTGGAGGAAAGCTATAGGGTCAAACCATGTGGTCACTACTATTCACCTGGATTGAAAAGATAAATGCCTGTAGGTGTGGCTCTCAAACTGGAATACAGCCTGTTTTTCAACTGTGTCGGGATTTTTTTTTTTTTTAAACTGTAACTGCAGGCAAAGTACGCAGAAGTAAACAAGTCTTCTCCCACAGCAGGTACCCTTGAAACTCAAAAGTAAGGAGTGATGGATGAGAGATGTCACAGATGGCAAATAGCATCCTTGAGCCTTTAAAAATAAGTCTATGCTTAAACTATTATCATCACTAATGACTATTTCCAGTTATCTACAATTTAGCAGTCTAAAATAGAGACTTTTTTTTTAAGGGACAAAAATATCACGATTAGTAGTAGTCTGTACAGAGGGACAACTAGGAAACAGGAATTACCAGGCCATCCCATGCATGACCTTGGTGATTTTCTTCATAATCTTGGGGTTCAACCTGCCATTGTAGAAAATGAGACAACTAGGGGAGCTTGGTGGTTTTCAAACTCTTTTTGCCCCTGACATCCTTTTTTCTAATAAATGCTTATCTGGCAGCCCATGAGGTAAATAAGCTGATATGGGTGAGCAAAAGTAGAGAGTCCGTGGTCTCCATAAGCTCAGTACTTCTCCCAACCTTGAACCTAGAGCTCCTAAAGGGCTGCCTGGAGCACAGTTTGAAAACCACTGTTCCAGAAGCTACGACATTCACTAACTCTGTGGGCCTTAATCATATATTCTTATGGTTTATCCTTCACTGCTTGGGCCACATGATTAGGACACGCTGCTGCTTTCCAACAGTAGCAAGCAAAAGTTCAAAATCCCATTCTAGAACTGAAAATTAAGTCTAGATGGCTGACTCAAAATAAAATCGAACCTGCATAACTCCATCCAGGAAGTGGTAACAAGTACAGAGATGCACTGCTATGCAGAATACTCAAACTTTCCAAATAAAATCCATCAAGCTGATATGTGATAGGAAGTACCAGATTTTGTTGAATGATTTCTCAGAGAATTGGTTCATCGGTCTCCTCCTCTCCCTCCCTCAGAATCTTAGATCCAGTTTAGAGGGTGCTAGGTCATTAGGCACAAGGTTTAATATCACTTAAGGCACCTATAAAGAAATCAACTTTAAAATTATTTACATATCTAAAATATACCCTTACTCTTCTTTAAAACAATGACACATCCAGAATTACATAAATTCTATTTTGCAAGTTTGGATTTAACAGCTTATCATTTCTTCTGAAAATAAAATTTTCTAGATTTACAAACAGATACTGTGCTTGCTGGAAAATTACTGCTTGGCTATGTCCATGGGAACATAGGCTGTCACCCATAGGAACGTAACATTCTAAGCAAACTTTCTGCTCCTGTAAACCCACTTATGCACCTGACCTGTGAGTTGACAGGCAGTGAATAGAAAAAGATAGCCCTTTGTGTTTAGACGGAATGAAGAATGGGATTTGGGGCTTAAAACCTTGTACCTCTACATTTCAGGGCTGCTTAATTTGGGGTCTGAGTACCTCTGGCAGACCCAGCTGGCTGAAAAAAGAGTGTGTTTCCTATAACTCACTGAGTTCTGGTGGCCTGTGTGTCTTTCAGGGGCTGGTGGCTACAACATTTGGAGGCCCCAGCGAGATCTCAGGGAGTGGCCCTGAGATCTAAGACCAGTCTGGCCTCCGAAGAGGTTGCTGTCTCTGTTACGGATTCAAAGGGGTGGCCAACCTGAGACGTTCCAGGGCCTTTGAATACCGTGACAGGGTTAATGCAATCATCAAGGACACAACTTTCGGGACACACTTTGTTCCTAGTCCCACCGGGAATCTGGAATCTCCGAGGCCTCGCCATCCGGATAAAAGGTACCTTCCTGGTTCTGTTGACCAGTCATTGGGGGTCTGTGGAGAGACTGGACGCAGTCATATCTTCTGGACTGTGGCCAGGCCACGGGACGCTGCCTCCTGTGCCCTGTTGTCAGGTTCTGTTTATTGTCTCCGGTCCTGTCTAGGTTGTAGGTGGCAGACTTCTCTGTGTCCACCTGCACCTCAGTAATTGTTCTCATCTGAGTGTGTTTTGTGTTTTCTGTGCAAGCGATGGGGGGAAGCCAGAGTTCACAGAAGACACCCTTGGAGGGTCTCCTGCAACATTTCAAAGAAGGGTTTGTAGAGGGAGCTGACTATGGCATAAAGTTTTCTCCAGATAGACTAAGAACATTGTGTGAAGTTGAGTGGCTGTCTTTTGATGTAAACTGGCCTCCAGAGCGCTCTTTTGACAAGGGTTTGGTGAGAAATGTTTGGAAGGTTGTCATGGGAGACCCAGAACATCCTGATCAGTTTCCCTACATTGATCAATGGTTAAACCTTGTTCAGAACTTCCCTCCTTGGCTTCGCCAGTGTGCCCTTTCTCTAGGGGCACGAGTTTTAATTATGGGTACCCCGAAACATGCAGCAACTGAATCTCCAAGACAGCCCAGTCCCCCAGTCCTCCAATCTCCACCGGAGGATAGTGACCTTCCCCCACCCTATAATCCAGGACAACCAAGGCCCAATAGCACCACCTCACCTCCTTGGACAGCCAGCAGGTAACCCCTATGGGCCTCCTGCTCCCTCTCCGGGTGGGGCGCCAGCTCCGGGTGGGGCACCAGCCAATACCACCACCCTTGCCATTCTCCCCTTGCAAAAAGCACCACTCCATGGGCAGCATACTGACAGGGCCTTTATGGTTTACGTGCCTTTCTCGACTAGTGCCCTGTACAACTGGAAGGCACAGAATACACCTTTCTCCGAGAAACCCCAGGCATAAGTGGGACACTTAGAAAGTGTCTTTCAGACTCACTGCCCCACCTGGGATGATTGCCAACAGCTTTTAATTACCCCCTTGACTCCTCAGAAGAACTCGGGTGCATTCAGACTGAAACACAAAAGATAGCTGTGGGAAGGAGGAAAGTTGAGAACATAGGGGAACAGATTGAAGAAGAATTTCCCTCCACCCGCCCAGACTGGGGACACAATTCTCAGGCAGGGAGAATGGCATTAGATAGGTACTACCAGATTCTAATTGGGGGAATTAAGATGGCTGCTTGCCAGCCAACTAACCTTTCTAAGGTAACTGAAGTTATACAAGGAGGGACCTCAGGAATCCCCTGGAGTGTCTCTTGAACGAGGCGTACCGGGTATACACCCCCATTGATCCTGAGGCCCCTGAGAACCAGCAGGCAATTAATGTAGCCTTTGCTACTCAGGCAGCCCCTGATATCCAGTGTAAATTGGAAAAATTAGAAGGTTTTGCAGGGATGAACCTGTCCCAACTTGTTGAGATAGCCCAGAAGGTGTTCAACAACAAGGAAGCACTGAATGACCCCAAATGTATGGCTAAAATCCAAAGCTACTGTCATCAACCCAGCCAATCTGTTGCCAGACTCAGACCCCTAGACCCCTGTTCATGACTGCACAGATTTCTCTGACACTCTGTGTTCCTCACGGCCAGACCTCAAAGACTCCCCTCTGCCTGAGGCTGATGAAGTTCCATTCATGGATAGGAGCAACTTCATGCAGGAAGGAAGGAGGTATGCTGGGGCAGCGATCGTAGCTCTAACTGGCACCATCTGGTCACAAGCTCTTCCCCATAGCACTTCTGCTCAAAAGGCAGAACTCATCGCCCTCACTGAGGCACTAAGATGGGGAAAGGATAAGGCAGTCACAATATACACAGACAGCCGATATACCTTTGCCACGGCACATGTACACGAAGCCATCTACAAGGAAAGAGGGGTTCTGACTTTAGCTGAGAAGGACATTAAGAACAAATTGGAGATCTTAGCCTTACTTGAAGCCATATGGATGCCTAAGGCTCTGGCTATTATTCATTGTAAAGGCCATCAAAAAGGGAATAGTGCTGAGGCTAAGGAAAACTGAAGGAGCCAATGCAGAGGCAAGAACAGCGGCCACAAGGCCAGTAGGGCCCCCACCACATAACCAACGGGAGTGGTACACGACTCCAGATAGAAAAATTGGGCTCTCACGGGCCCTTGAAAGGACTCTCCTCCACCAGCTACACCAGACCATGCACTTAGGGTGGACTAAGATGCTCCAAGCTTTAGACCTTCACTTTCACTTGTTAGAAGGAAGAAAAACCACAAAGGAGATTGCCTCACGATGCTCAGCTTGTGCCCAAGTTAAACCAAAGAATAGGAAGATAAAAGAACCTAGGCATAGGGAAAGAGGAACTTATCTGGGAGACCACTGGGAAGTCGATTTCACTGAGGTAACCCCGACTGTGGGGGGCTACAAATATTTACTTGTTTTTATAGACACCTTTTCAGGATGGGTAGAGGCCTTCCCCACCAGGAAAGAGACTGCTTTAGTAGTTACTAAGAAACTACTACAAGAAATCCTCCCTCAATTTGGTCTCCCTGGAACTTTAGGGTCGGGTAATGGGCCAGCCTTCGTAGCAAAGGTATCACACCAATTGGCTAGCTACCTAAATTTGCAATGGAAACTCCACTGCGCCTACCGGCCCCAAAGTTCGGGCCAAGTAGAGCAAATAAATCAGACCCTAAAAGAGACATTAGTCAAGTTAGGATTAGAAACTGGGGTGACCTGGGTAGAACTTCTCCCCTTTGCTCTTCTCTGAGCCAGGTGTACTCTGTATATTAATGGATTCACCCCATTTGAAATTTCCTTTGGAAAACTTCCACCTTTAGTACCTAGAATAGAAGATGAGAAAAAGGCAGAACTGCGTAACCTTGTCTTACTTAAGTCTTTACAGGCTCTTCAAAGTGTATAGAAGGAGATTTGGTCCCAGGTTCCTGCTGCCCACATAGCCCCAGGGGACGAACTTCCCCACCAGTTTCAGACTGGGGACTCTGTGTGGATCCAGAAGTTCACTTCCAAGGGACTAGAACCCAAATGGAAAGGACCCTTCACTGTCTACCTGACGATGCCCACTGCAGTTAAAGTAGACAGCATCCCATCATGGATTCATCACTCCCACGTGAAGGCAGCACGAGAGTGGACAGCTCAGGAAGACAAGCCCTTAAGACTAAGACTCAAGTGTACATAAGTATAACCCTCTGTTTCTTCCTTTTTCCCTCTTTAGCCCAGGCATTCAACCAGCCACAACCAGAACCAGAAGGAACATTAATAACTTTGCTAATGACAATACACAAGGTCTTAAATAAGATCACGCCAGACATAGGACAAGATTGCTGGTTGTGTCTAAACCCAAAACTCCCTTATTATGTCAGGGTAGGAACTCCCCTAAACTTAACCGAGTTCAGCAGGCTGGAACTTCAAGTTGATTCACTCGCGGAAGTAGTCCTTCAGAATAGAAGAGGGTTAAATGTATTATTCATAGAACAAGATGGATTATGTATGGCTCTAGGTAAAACCTGTTGCTTCTATGCCAATAACTCTGGAGTAATTAGAGTAAGCTTACTACTAGTACAGAGAAATTTAGACACCAGGGAAAAACAGAGATTAGAATCAAATAACCGGTTTCATACGACGTTCAATTGGTCACCATGGCTAACAACACTTCTATCTGCTGTAGCTAACCTTTAATCCTCCTCCTCTTCTTGTTAACTTTTGGCTCATGTTTTCTCAATTTCTTGTTTGCATATATAAGAAAGAGTTAATTCTATTAGACTTTTAGTATTATAGAATAGAGGCTATGAGTGAATTCTGCATGAAGAATCAAAGATTTGATTTTCTGCTAAGGCCAGTGGGGAATGTGCTGGCTGGAAAATTACTGCTTGGCTATGTCCATGGGAACATAGGCTGTCACCCATAGGAACATAACATTCTAAACAAACTTTCTGCTTCTGTAACCCCGCTTACGCACCTGACCTGTGAGTTGAAAGGCAGTTAATAGAAGAAAGATAGCCCTTTGTGTTTAGACAGAATTAAGAAAGGGATTTTAGGCTGCTTAATTTGGGGTTTGCGTACCCCTGTCAGACCCAGCTGGCTAAATAAAGAGTGTGTTTCCTGTAACTCACTAAGTTCTGGTGGTCCGTGTGTCTTTCGGGGACTGGCGGCTATAACAATACCACATGCATCACTGAAAGGAAAAAAAGACATATTTATCTACTCTTAACTATCAAATTCCTTGTATGAGGTGCTTTAACATGCAGATTTTAAAATGCCTTTAAGGATGTAATGTTGACAGATTCCAAAAGAGTAAGGGGGCATTAAAGCGCTATTTACTCTATACTTATATCTGTCTATTAGCTAAGGTCTTTTATCATCAAAGACTCATTGTGTTTAACACTCAAATGGCTGCATACATTCAACCAATTTCTCTAACAACCAATCTTAGAAGTTCAAGTTTGAGGAAAAGGCTAAAATTTCCCACCTCCACATTGTAATATCTAAGCAACTTGAGAGAAACTCTGTGTCCTGTATTAGACTGTATCTTGGGTGCTGTCCAGGACAAATATCTCAGAAAGTCCTGATGAGGTATGCCACATGAGCTGCCCAGAGTTTATCAAGCTATAGTAACGCACACAGAACTGAACCTCCAAGAAGCCTTTGTGACATGGCTTCTAAGAGGTTTAATCCAGGACCATTTCCCACTTCACTTGACACTGCCGTTGTTTACTCTATGCTTTCCTTGAGGCCAGCAACAAAAGAGAAAGGAAAAACATCTCTCAGAAGCAGAAGGTTCAAGTCCATCAACAAATATGTATTCAGAACTAAAGGACGGATTCAATTCAGCAGTCTCTAGAGTGGGCTGGAGCTGACTAGGGAGAAGGGAGTACATTTTAAATTGGGAAACAGTGCAGCTCAGCTGAGGTATTAAGGTCTGACTCAGCATAAAAACAGGCCTAGCAGGAGCAGCAGGCCTGTGTTAATGAGTAGTTAGATACCGGCAGGGGCCTCTATACAGTTAGTGTGCACCTGGACAGTCTTGCCAGTTATTAAAATATTGCAATACAGCTGAATTGGTTGTTAAATATTTTGAACAAATACCCCAGACACCAGATAACAGAGTTCTGAAAATGAGGCACAGGACCTCTGACTGGAGTTGGCAGGAAAGTGGAAGCATACAATGAAATCTCAAAGGCCCTTAGGGAAATGGGATGGAAACAGTGTTTTGGGAAGACCTTTCTGGGATGAGGGTCTCTTGTCTTATGTCTTCAGGATGGGTGGAGGGAGGGAGGTTCGTAATCCCATGCCTGGCTTAGGTGACAAGTTGCTTACTCCAGCAGCACTTCGTAAGAAATGGCTAGTTGGTCATTTCAGGACAGCGGATTTGTTTATTTAGACAAACATAGCCTGGCCTCACCTACCTTTGAGTACCCAGATTGAGATGACAGGTTTCTGAGCTTTTTCAGACTAATACTCTCACATTCTTATGAACCCATTGGTTTCTTAGAAATACTGTTAAGTCTCACATCCCTTGCCACTAATGTCCTCCAGGGCACAAACAGTGATATGGCAGTGAGCATATAAGGGCAGAGGAGTACCCATTAGGTTTAGCCCTGGGGGAAGGTCACTGGCACCCGAGCAGGAGAAGGCTTAGACCAGTGGGCAGTGGGGCTGGTGGTCATGTGCCCAAGAATAAGGAACAACTGTGAGATGAAGGGGTGTGTAGGCAACCACTTGACAAAACATGGCTGGGAAGAGCAGGTCAGTGATAGGCCCATAGCCATAGGCAACTACAAGGTGAAATGGGGAATCCTTTACAGGTTAGGTTTAAGGCTAGGCTCATGGTCCCTGCCACCACAATCAAATACACAGGGTGTCCAATGGCACTGGTTCTGTGGTGAAGAATAAAGCTGGGAAAGGATACAATGAAGGAGCGTCAGCAGGAGCTGGCTCTTACACATGGGAGGTGGGTAGGCCTCCCTGAAGGGTGAGCACACAGGCCTAAGGGACATGGTTGGTGTGGCAGAGGCCCTGCCCAGTGAGGGTGGAAAGAACAGTAGGAGATGAGATCAGAGAGGTGGCAGGCCCAGGGCCTAGAGGGCATGGGTGCCAGGTAAGCATTTTTGCTTTTGCTCTGAGTCAGAGAAGAAGCCACAGGGAATTTTGTACCAATGACTAGCATGATCTGATTTATATTTTAGAAGGATCCTTGCTGTGCTGAGAAAGGATTGTAGGAGGTTGAGGACAGGTGTGGAAAAAGTTAGTTAGGAGAATGTAACAATAATCCAGAAGACAGATGATAGTGACTTGGGCCAGGGTGGTAGCAGAGAAGATGGCAAAAACTGTTTAGATTCTAGATTTATTCTGAAGGTAGAGCTGACAGAATTTGCTGATAAACCAGACGTGAGGTTCAAGAGAAAGAAAGAAGTTGAGGATGACTCCTAGTTTTTTGCCTAAGTGAACAGTGGATACAAGTGCTTTTTTGAGATGACAGAGCCTTGAATAACAGGTGTGATGGTG
This sequence comes from Rousettus aegyptiacus, assembly GCF_014176215.1. Taxonomy (NCBI): domain Eukaryota; kingdom Metazoa; phylum Chordata; class Mammalia; order Chiroptera; family Pteropodidae; genus Rousettus; species Rousettus aegyptiacus. The sequence continues at coordinate 24,752,580 of NW_023416287.1, read as the reverse complement.
TATATGACAGCAAAAGGACTGGGGGATGAGGTGAAGATATTAGGAATTTAGATTAGGATATGTCAGACTTAAGAAGTCTAAAAGGAATCTAAGTGATGATGTCAAGTATACAGATGGTCTAATTGCCAACCTAGAAATCCAAGCTAGAGAGAGAAATATGGGATTCAGCAGGGTCCTGAGGGCATTTAAGGCCTCTGGACTGCATAAGACCCTTTAGGAAGTGAGTGATAATACAGAAGAGATCTGAGGACTCAGCACTGGGGCTCTCCAATAATAAAAAGGCTGAAGAGACAAGAAGAAATCACCAGCGAAGGAGACAGAACACATTGACAGCAAAGTAAGAACAGAACCTTGAGAGGTTGCCTCCCAGAAAGCCCAGTGAGGAAAGAGTTCAAGGAGAAAAAGTCAACTGTGTAAATGTTCCTGATAGATCAAAAAGGAGAAGGCTTAAGGAGTGCCCATCGGATTTGACAATGTGGAGGTCATCAGTGGCCTTGACAGGAGCTATTTCCATGGCGTGATGGTAATAGAAGCCTGGCTGGAAGGGTTTAGGAGGAACTGGGAGGAGAGAAATTGGAGAAAGCAGGTGTAGGTGACTCTTTTAAGGGTTTTTCTATAGGAAAGAACAGAGAAACAAGACTGTAACTAGAGGAGAACTTGGGGTCTACGGTGGACATTTTTTTTTTTTTTAAGATGGGAGATATTAAAGCATGTTTTTATGATCATGGGAATGACCAGTAGATGCAGGAGATTGCCATGACCTTGAGTAGGTAAGAGAGGACAGGATCTAGTGCAGAAGTGAAGGATAAGAGAGGGATGGGAGAGAAAGAAGCTGATGGATGTGGAGTGTGAGTGGGTGATTCTCTTCTGATCGATTCTGTTTTCTTATGAAAGAGGAAGTCATCTCACGAGGTCATCAGCTAATCAGGCATCAGCTGAGAGAGAGGCTAAAGGAGGAGGTAATGGAGGTTTGCAAGAGAGGAGAAGATATGAAACAGTCATCCAGGAGGACAGGAGAGTAAACACGCTAGGAAAATGGTGAGTGATGGGTGGGCAACACGAAGGGTCCACTGAGGTGAGAGGTCATGAGTGCTAAGGGAGCCTTGTCAGTACAGTGGTGTGTTGAGTGGCTCAGGTACTGAACTCACAAAGAGTTGGATTCCTATGAGCTCACCGTGTTGCAGGCACTGTATATTACTCACATTCAACCTCATTATGCCTCTCCACAACGAGGTAGGTGTTATTATTTCTTGCAAATGACGAAACCAACACACAGAGATAAAGTGACTTGCCCAAGGTCAAACTACAAGAAGAAGCAGAACCAGAATTCAAGCCAGACAGTCTGACCCAGCACCATCATGACCGACGCTATGTAAAATTGTTGTCTTAGCATTTGAGTGTGCCTTCCCATGTTTAGACCTTTATAAGGATTTAGGAAAAAACCTTTTTCTCCTTTTTTGCATAAAATGTCTAGATTTTTAACAAATACTCCAATATAAATATTTCGATATGCTTCTTGTTTTAGAACTGCCAACCAAATTCAAAATAATAACAATTGCTTTCACCCAATGAGCAATAAAAATTAAGGCATACATTTTTTAGGACCCAAGTTAAAAATATATATTTAGGTTTCTTGACATTAATAACAATAACAACAATAATTATAATAAATAATAATAATTGAGTGCCAATAGATGGCAAACACCATGACAGGTACTGTACATTGTTCCCAGAGTCAGCGTAACTCCACTGGGCACGCACCCAATCACCATTTTACAGATGATTTGGGAGCTCAGAGGGGTTGAGAAACATGCCTCAAGTCACACAGCCAGTAAGTGGCAGAGCTTTGAATCCAAGTCTGTGGACCTCCAGGTCTGGATTGGGTAATGAATGGGGAAGAGATGGGCTTTACAACTGGATATGGTCACCAACTATGTCAAGGAATTATCACTACAGTTAAATAACAGATTCTGTGGTAATTTAGTAAGGGAAATTTGTAGACAAGTTGTTACCTAAATAAAGAATAAGAGGAATACTAAAGTCTCTATTACTATTACTATTACTATTATCTATAACACCTAACTGGCCCACATTGCTATTTTCTGAAGTTTTAAAAGAACAAAACACTATGGCCATGCCACCCTGAACAAGCCCGATCCTGTCTGATCTCGGAAGCTAAGCAGGGTTGGGCCTGGTTAGTACTTGGATGGGAGACCACCTCGGAAATCCATGTGCTGTAGGTGTAAAAAATGAAAAAATAAGGGATTGTAAACTGACAAGGTCCTTACAATCTGTGAGGTCAACCAAGGGTTGCCTCGCCTAAAAAAAAAAGAACAAAACAAAAACCAATTCTACTCTATTCCTATAGAACCAAGTGTTCCCCTGCCTCTGAATGCATTTGGATGGATATTAGAAAGGAATGCAAATCAAATAAAGGTCTCTAGGAAACAGCTTCTTGTGGTAGTTACTTGGGGAGCCCTGTCCTCTTAAGTCTCTCCCCACAGTTTTGTTTAGATGAAATGTTTTTCTACCTAAGACAATGAATCATTCCGCAGAGATCTACTATTAGAAGAGAAACAAACTATCACATACCCGTATATGCTAAGGTTTTTCTTTTCTTTCTTTTTTTTTTTTTTTTTTATGGTAGTTTGTTTTAAACTCTGCCTCTTACCTGGATCCACATCAGAAGAGGCAGGAATAGAAAGGGACTCCACAGAAAGAAAAGCCTCGCTGTGGGCCTCCTGGCTGGGTCTCTGAAGCATGTAGTTTCTTATGTCACAAGCTGATGGCAGGTCCAAAGCATTGCTCTCCTCTGACTGGGTGCCTGGAGTGACTTCCTGGGTCGCCATAGTCCTGTCACGGAAAAAATAAAACAATTCAACGCAAAAGGCATTGCATAAGAGAAGCCTCATGTACAGTAGCTGCTGGCTTGCAGGACTGAAGCCCCAGAACCTTAAAGGCCAAACCACAGTAGAACCAGGATAATTTACTTTCCTTTTATTAATAGTCTTCCTTGTCTTTACTTTAGACCCAGGTTTGTTTACCATGTTTTCTTCATCATGAGAAACAAACACTATTATTACAGAAAGAAATCATTAAGAACTTCAGCTGGAAAATAAGCTGCATTTCTTATAAAGATGAAATACTGTGCAGCACTATAATTCAAAGGCTACAGAAGTGTTTAATGAGAAGGGAAACTGTTCATGGAGGTACTCAATGGAAAAAGATTTTAAAACAATTAGTAGGGTTTGAGCCAGATAAAATAAAATATCATGTGTGGGATGTGTGTATGTATGAAATGTATAGATCTACAGCTAGAAAGACAAAATCTGGAAGAGTATATCTTAAATTAATTTCAGTGGTAATTAATTCAGTAGTTTAATTTCTGCATAGAGATTATAGGTGATTGGCATTTTCCTCTGTGGCCTACTCGAACATGAGCTCAGCCAATTATTTAACATGCCAGGCTGGTGCCAGGCCCTGAGGATACACAGTCAGACCCAGACACAAAAAGGAGTAACTTGCCCAAGGAAATCCACCTGTAAAATATCAAGCTAGGATGAGCCCAGCTCCACGGCCTCCCTGCCTCCTGTGTCTGCACAGTCTCCATGCTGTGACCTGATCAGGCAAAGATAAGAGGTGGATAAAAACAAATCAAAAGAGAGGCCTGGCAAGATTCTTCTTGTTTGAGGACACCCAGTCACATGCTGTTGTGAACATTCACTTGGACAGAGAGTGAGCCAAGACATCAGCTGATTGCTTCTGAAAGAAGTGGCATGATCTAGGTTCCCAAAGAAAGAACACCCTGTTTTTTCACATGTGCTGTATTAGCCAACCAAGCCTGAAGTTTCAGCAAACACCTCTGCTGGCTCCTCTCATGCTACCAAACACTGCTCTGGTGGCTTCTGGTAGGGAACAAACAGGTCAATGAATGACATCCAGGTTGTCCTGCAAAGGTGCCTTGAAAACAATAATCCACCATTAAGGATATGAAACAAAAAAACAAATAGCACATTGATGTGTTAGCTACTGTTTCTTTTAAAATCACTTATATTAAATGTGAAATACATTCCAAACTGGGCGTTTGAACAACAAAAAAAAAGAAAACAAATGGCTACTGAAAGACAGAATCTTTTTACTATAAGTATCTGTGCATGTTAAACACATCATTTGGGACTCAGTGAATTTATACAGGAGAAAGCAAGTAATAAGGACAGATGAGACCCTTCTTATGGTCTGAAACCACCTATGCTGACAAGTAAAATACAATGATTATCTTTTGCCCTAAAACTTTCTATATGGTTCAACTTCCTTCTCCAGAAGTGCATATTTTCCTCTCAAAGGTGCTTTGACTATATGATGTATTCTCTTCCAATACTGGAGAGTATAGGACGTCTGGGATTGCAGGCACAAGAAGTCTCTTGGTACATAAAAACCTGCTCGCTGAGAGAAGATAGCCATTCCTCCATTACTCCACAGATTCTTACAGACCTAAAATACAGGTCAATCAGGGTCCACAAAGAAATGATTTAACTTCATTTACTTTTTTTTTAATTAAGGCTCTTCCCTCCCAATATTTTACATGAAAGTTTTCCAGCATTAAGTGGAAAGAATTGTCCAATGAACATCCCTAAAGCTACGGCCTAGATTTCACAATTAACATTTTATTATGATTTTCCTTATCATATAACTACCCATCTATCCCACTCTCTATTCATCCATCAATTTGTCTTATTTTCACACATATTTCCATTTAAATGTCAATATAATAAAAGCTTTTGAGCTGGTGTACGGCACAACCAATTTGTATTTTCATTGTTAGCTGAGTGAAGCAGGGAACACAGCTGAGAAGCTCTGCAGAAATGTCCAGACATGTGCAGGGTCACTGGAGTTGGAGAGACTCAGGTTTGAACCCTGCTGTCACTTTTTAGCTGTGTCACCTTGAGTAATTCACTGAACCTGTTTCCCATCTATAAAAATGGATTGATGACTATGCTTGTTTACCTTATAGAGTTCTCCTAAGAATTATATAAAATTAATGCATGTAAACTACTTATTAAAGTATATGTGTTCTGATGGCTGGCTTCAATAAGCGAAAGAGTAATAATCAAAAAACGAATTACAGGGTCCTGTTTTCCCAGACTACCTCCGGTACATCTGCCCTTCTATTTCCCATCCAGTAGTTATCTTGCTTCTTTCACCTTTATTCAATATCTTTTATGATCTGTAATCTGGTTAATACCCTAAATTTCCTTTCTCTGCCCATTCTGTCTTTTCATCATACCCTTTTGGCAAAACTGCAGACTAGATGAATTCAACTATCTACATACTCCCCATGTGCTGGTTATAAGAGTCACTGAATAGAGTAGAACTGGCTTGCTCTTAATGAATGAGCACGAACCTGGAATAAAGTATCTGGCCAAATGAATCCTGAGATGTTGATCTCATAACTCCCTCTCCCACAATTCTTGATTCTTTCATGTTTTCTCCAGTCTTCTTCAATTCAGACTTTCCCCATCCCACACCTTCCTCCTCTTTTAATAGAATGTCTCACTTCCTAATTGACAGAGAAAACATAACCCAGCAAAGAGGAACTTCTTCAACTTCCCTATCGAGCATAACAAGGCTCCCATATCTGCACACTGTGTCACCTCTCTTCACCTCTCCTTACAACAGGAAGCTGTCCCTCTTCTGGTAAAGGCCAACCTCTCCACCTCGGCCTTAGATTCTACTCTCTGGACCTATCTACAAGCCTTCAGCATGACAATCCCCTCTTTCACTTCTGTTCCACTGGATCTTCACTTAAATTTTTCAACATGCCCAAATTGCTTCCAGTTTTACCAAAACTGGGTGCCTAAGGAAATGTCCTTATTTTTTGGCAATGCTCCTCAATTTTACATTGGTAGGGGGACATGATGTCTGCAGCATACTCTCAAATGGTTCTAAAAATGTGTGTGAGTGTGTGTATACATAAATAAAGAAGAAGAGAAAATCTTGAGCTAAGCCTCAAGGAAGTCCACCTGGAGATGGAGGATGAGCTGCAGAGCCCATATACTTATATACATTAGCAATATAAAAATTACATTGAAATTAAAAGAACACAAATTCCATTACAATAGCATCAAAAAATAAAATATTTAGAAATATATTTAATAAAAAATGTGTAAAGTATGTACACTGAAAGTACGAAATAAATGTTGAAAGAAACTGAAGATCTAAGTGACTGGAAAGATACCCTATGTTCATGGAATAGAAGACAATATATTATAATGAAAATACTGCCCAAATTGATCTATAGATCAATGTAATTCTTATCAAAATCTTTTCTTTTTCTTTTTTTTTTTTTTGCAGAAATGGTTTCAAAAAATATATATGGAAATGCAAGAGACCCAGAATAGCCAAAACAATCTTGAAAAGGAACAAAGTTAGAAGACTCATATTTCCAATTTCAAAACTTACTGAAAAGCCATAGTAATCAAAACTGTGCAGAACTGGCAAAAAGTTGGACATATGGGTCGATGGAATAGAATGGGGAGTCCAGATGGAAAATCTTATATCTATGCTCAATTGATTTTGTTTAATGGAAGTATAGTCGACATACAGTATTATATGAGTTTCAAGTATACAACACAGTGATTCACTATTTATATACCTTATGAAATAATCACCATAAGTCTAGTAACCATCTGTCACTATACAAAGTTATTACAATATTATTGACTATATTCCATATACTTTACATTACATCCCTGTGACTTATTTTATAACACAAAGTTTATATCTCTTAATCCCTTTCACCTACTTTTCCATCCCCCGCCCCCCTCTCCTTTGGTAACCATCAGTTTGTTCGTTTAAGAGTTCGTTTCTGTTTTGTCTTATTTGTTTTGTCTTTTAGATTCCACATGTAAGTGAAATCATAGTAATTGTCTTTCTCTTACTCATTTTACTTAACATAATACCCTCTAGGTCCATCCATGTTGCCACAATGGCAAGATTTCACTCTTTTTTATGGCTGAGTAGTATTTCATTCTATATATATACCACATGTTCTTTATCCATTCATCTTTCAATGGAAACTTAGGTTGCTCTCATATCTTGACAATTGTAAATAATGTTGCAATGAATATAGAGTATATCTTTTTCAAATTAGCGTCTTCGTTTTCTTCAGATAAATATCCAGAAGTGGAATTGCTGGATTGTATGGTAGTTCTATTTTTAATTTTTTGACAACACTCCATACAGTTTTCCATAGTGGCTGCACCATTTAACATTCCCACCAACAGTGCACATGAGTTCCCTTTTCTCCACATACTCACCAACACTTGCTATTTAGTGTCTTTTTGGTAATAGTCATTCTGATAGGTTTGAAGTGATATCTCATTGTGATTTTAACTTGCATTTTTCTGATGATAGTAATGTTGAGCATCTTTTTGTGTGTCTGTTGGCCATTTGAATGTCTTCTGTGGAAAATTTTCTGTTTATCAATTGATTTCCACAAGGTGCCGAGACGATTCTATGGGGAAAAGATTGTCTTTCAACACTGAAATAACTGGATATCCACATACAAAAAAGTAAAATGGTGCAGGGACTTTGGAAAACAGTTTGGCAGTGTCTCAAAGGTTAAATAAAGTTATACTTTGTCCAGGCAATTCCACTCTTAGGAATATGCCCAAGAAATAAAAACATATGCTCGCACAAACCTTACACAAAAGTTCATAACAGCTTTATTCATACAGGCAAGTGAAACAATCCAAATGCCCATCAACTAATGAATGGATGAATAATATGTGGTATATGCACACATAGAATATTTTTTAGCATTGAAGGAATGAAATTCTGATACATGATAGAAAGACAAACTTTGAAAACATCACAGTTAATGAAAGAGGCTAGTGTTAAACAAGACGACATAAGATGCTCAACATTGCTAGCTGTTAGGGAAATGCAAATCAAAACCACAATGAGATACCATCTCACACCTGTTAGAATAGCTATAATCAACAAGACAAGTAATAACAAATGTTGGAGAGGGTGTGGAGAAAAAGGAACACTCATACACTGCTGGTGAGACTGCAAACTGGTACAGCCACAATGGAAAATAGGATGGAGGTTCCTCAAAAAACTAAGAGTTGATCTACCATATGATCCAGCAAACACTCTACCGGGTATTTACCCCAAAAACTTGAAAACCCCTATCTAAAGATATTTGCACACCAATGTTCATAACAACATTATTCACAGGGACCAGGACAGGGAAGCAACTCAAGTGTACTACAATAGATGACTGGATAAAGAGTCTGTGGTACACATATACAATGAAATATTACCCAGCCATAAGAGATGAAATACTGTAATTTGTGACAACATGGACAGATCTCGAGATAATCATGCAAAGCAAATAAGCCAGACATAAAAAGTTAAAAATCACATGATATCACCTATACGTGGGATATAAACCTAAAAGCAACAGATGAACAGGACAAACAAACAGAGACTGACGCACATGGACTATAGACTAGTGGTTACCAGAGAGTAGGGAGTGGGGGAAGGGAGGAGATAGACTGGGTAAAAGGGGTCAAATATGTGGTGACAGAAAGAAATCTAACTATGGGTGAACACTGTGTAAATATACATATATATATGTATATATGTATATATATGTATATATATACACACACCTTATTATCAAAGTGTACAGCTGAAACTTATTGAATTTCATTAACCAATGTCAAATGCCACCATAAAAATAAATAAATAAACAAGACAACATGCCCCAAATGAGGCCATCTCTATCCTAAGCCCTACGTCATTAAACCTTTAAAAAGGTGAATTTTATTGTACGTGAATTACATCTCAAAAGCTATTTTTTAAAAAATAAAAGAAGCAGGAGCTAAGCTCATCCACACAAACTGCCTGCAAATTCTGGGGGTTCCCCAAAGCCGAGGCTGCAGAAGCTGCAGAGATCACATGTTGGGGTGGAGGAAGGGAAGGGGTGGGTGGGCAGGAAACTGAAAGTGTGCCAGAGGAAGCGGCCATAACTCCCCAACTGTGAGAGAACGACCTGAAGCGTTGTGAGATCCCTCTCCCAGCTCCCAATCCCAAGGCATTTCTGAGTGACAGAGACAACCTTCCCAGAAAAGTCACCACTTAATACTCACCGCCCTGAAACAGCAGCACGCCGGAATACGGAAGTCGAGGCGCCATATTTGTTATGGGAAAAGAGGTTCGAAAGGAAGTCACTGGCACCATCTTTGCTGAAGGCAAGCAAGGGCAATAGATGATAGAGTAGCCATCTTTACTGAGGGCATGCGCCCAGCCATTAAAGCTTTCTGCAGGAACACGGTTGGTTTGAACAATTTCTAGAGAGGGATTACTGTTAGCATATAACCTATCATCCCCCTAAGCTCCGACAACACTAAATAAAGTAAAAGCCATTCTCACCAGCCCTGGCACAAAGAAGTTTTCATACAGAAAACTGTTAATGCATATTTAATCTACAAACTTCATGGGACTGGGGGGCGGGGCGGAGCGGGGCAAGGAAGGTACTAGCAAATTGCAAAATCTTAGATGTCTACCACACCCACAGTCAGTCAGTTGAGAGGCAGACATGCCCTTGTACCAGCCCTTCCAAGAATCATCTCAGAAATTAATAGCATTAGGAAGCATTAGGACTTCGAGCTCTGAGCAAGGGTTTACTAGCTAGCCACGTTGCAAAAGGCAGCGAGAGTATGTGCTGAATTAAGGTGATAAGAAACTTACCACAAGCCTTCTCCTAACAGGTGTCTCTAAAATGCCTCCGCATCTTCTGAGTTTCTCTTTCTCTGTGTCTAACATTGTCCATCCGTTTTCCTTGAGAAACTTAGAGTTGGATATAATATTTTTTAATAAAAATTAAACTATTTCTTGCTGACCATTCCTTCATTTCCTCCCTCCTCTTGGACCCGTAAGAAAAAAGTTCCCACAAAGTAAAGTCAAATTAAAAGGAACTTCTCCACGCCCTCTTTCTCCAAGAAGACAATAGAGAGTCAGGCAACTCAGTTTTCAAGGACTGCCAAGGAGGCAGGCACTCACAGAGCCACAGTGGCTCTTTTGTAAATTTACCTTCACCAACTACACTTGCTCAACAGGGTCTGGTCTTCTGGTGGCATTTCTCTGGTCAGCACAGGCTCCTCAGTCACCTCTGTCATGATTGTTGCAAATTTTCCTCCTCACCCTCTTGGCTGCTAACTTGTTTCCTAATGCTGTCAAATATCCAACCCCATCCACATCCAAACCACTAGCTCTTCTTTCACTTCATTTAACACAGAAATTGCTGACAGTTCCTTTTTGTCTTTCTATGCCATGTCCTCTGTCCCAGCATGTTCACAGGACAGTCACACTATTGACTTTCCCTTTCCTTCCTTTCCTGTCTCAAGTCAATGTTCCTTCTCAACTGATTCTTTATATCTATATCCATACATGCATTCCTTTGCCTGTCATACACGTAATATATAATACAAGTTATAAATGTTTCCAAGTTTGTCATTTGTCTTTTGACTTTGTTTATAATTTTTTGTTTGCTTGTTTGTTGTGTTTTTAGCTATCCAAAAGTTTCTTCTTTTTAAATAATTACATTTATCAATCTTCAATTGCATCTAGTTTTGATTTAGAACTACCTTTCCTCGCTCTCAAGAAATGAAGCAATTTATACATTTTCCTTTAGAACTTGTATGGTTTCATTTTTATATTTAGATAGCCAATCCATTTGGCATTTAATCTTTTATATAATGTGAGGTATGGACCCAATTTAATAATTCCTACATGGCTATTAAGTATCCCAATACCATTTATTAAGAGGTCTTAGCCCCAGAGATTTTAGATGCCACCTTTATCATATTCTAAACTTCCATGTGTATTTGAGTTTATGAATTTTTTGTTTCCTCTGTCTATTCGTTTGTCTGCCATTAAAAACAAAAAACAAAACAGAACCTCTCTCAATCCTACATCCTTCTCTAGCTTTTGCCCTAACAGTCCCCTCTCCTACATAAACTTTTCAAAAGCATTTTCTACACTCTGCTTCCATTTTCTTACAATTTACTCTTTAACTTCCTGTAATCTGGCTTTCACCCTGATTGTTCCATCAAACCATGACACTAGATTCCATGGACAGTTTTCAGGCCTCATCTTATATGTTCCCTCAGCAGCTTTTGATATTGTTAAATGTTCTTTCTTTGAAAGCTCTCTGGTTTGGCTTTCAGGTCACTACCATCTCCTGGTTTTCTTACTTCTTCCTTAGCAAGTCTAGCCCACTTTTCTATGCAGACTCATGCTACTATACCTACCATTCAGCACTGGTGATTCTCAGGATTACTTCCTCTTCCTCTCTACACACTCTCTCTGGGTGATCTCATCCCTGCCTATAGCTTCAGTTCTAACCAACTCACAGATAACTCACAGACACCTATCTTCCACCCAGTTCTCACTTGTAAGTGAATCTAGCCTCATTTTTCCAACCCCTTTTTTGACATGTTCACTTGGATACTTCAAAAGCATCTCAAAGTCCGCATATTCAAAACTGGGACATAAGAAAGATCAATTCCACCTTACTCTCATCCCCAAATCTGGTTGACTTTGTGCTATCTTATTTAATAATATTATAATTTATCAGGTGAAGAAAGCCAGAAACCCAAGTGTTATCTTTGGCATCTCTTTCCTCACATCCCAGATCTGAACCATTGCCAATTCCTCCTAAAGACTTCTCCCATCAGCCTATTTCTGCCCACAACACCCCCAATCTGTGCTCTCCTTATCTTATAGCTAGATTTCTGTCTCAGCCACAAGACTGGTCTTCCTGCTTCCCACTCTTACCTCCACCCCTTATTTCCACTCTTCACTCAGCAGCCAGAGGAACCTACTTGAAATCAAACTACTTCACTTGCTTTCCATTACTCTAAAGATAAGCCAAAACTGTAACATGGTGTAGCCCCTACTTACCTCTCCTATCTCCTCTTACACCATAATCCTTTCCCTTCACTCTCTGAGCTCCATTGAACAAGCCGACTGTCAATGTCTCTAGTAGTATCCGCTGTTGAAGAACCTCTTCTGTATTACCCTCCACCTCTTATCCCCAGCGCAGCCCCTTCTGTGCTCTTTCTAACTTGGACAAATATTCCCGTTATATTCTCTCTAGTTACTGTGTACCTTTCCTTGGAATTGTTTTAATCTCAGTTAGCATTTTATTTAGCATTTACATAGGAGATTTATTTTTGATATCTGTGAGGACAGGATCATATCAGTCATTTGTTTCCATTTATCCCAACATGTACCTCTGGGCCTGATACATAGAAAACAACTGAATAAACTTAAATCATCTTCTTCTTTTCAAAGTTCTAATTTTCCACACTTTAAACTTTTAAATAAATAAGATTTTGTTTTTCAATATGTTTTTTATAAAGATCATGACCAGAATATTTAGAATCATGAAACTCTAGTTCTATTTCATTATAAATTCAGAAAAAGATTTTAGACATTGGTGAATTCAGAAAAAGATTTTAGACATTGCACAATTTTCCAAAGCCTACAAAATATGCCTGCCTCACTTCTATTTTGATTGTTAGTAGCTTTCATATACTTCTCTTCTGCTGGATTGTCAAATTCTTGACAGAATACTCCATGTTTTATTGACTTCTGTGTCTCCATGGGGTCCATCACTTCGAAGCATATAGAAGGTATTCAAACAATGTCAAACAAGTGAATTAATAAATGTAACATATTATGGCATGTTTATTAACAAAACTGTAAAAATAAAGTATTACTAAAAATGGTTTAGGAAGAATTGAGGAGATTTTCACTGCAATTTAATCAGAATTATAATACAAGCAGAAGTAACCAGCATGATATACCTTTAGGCAGAGATTTGAACAGGCAGAGTTGATGTCAAGTCAAACCATGAGGTAAGCATTCAAAAAGAAGCTAGAGGATACTTAAGCAGGCAGTTGAGAAGGGCATGGGCATCTGGAATTGACAGATTATCAGTGTAGGTGAGGCTCTGCAAGAGAGCAGTGAATATAGAAACCTTAAAATTAGCTTCAGTTATATACAACAGAAATTTTACTTAAACATGATGGAAGATTTTTCTTTATGTAAATAAATTCCAGAGGCAGCCGGTCCACTGTTGATATGTTATCTCCAAGGGAATAAGACACCTTCTATCCTGTTGCTTTGCCATTTAAACATGTAGCTTTTCCCTCATTATCCAAAATAGTTGCTTGGTTTCTAGCCATCGTATTTGCATTCCAGCCTGGGAGTGACAGGAAGAGGGAAAGATGGCCATATCCAGTCTTTTAAGGACATTTACTGGCCAAAAGACAGTCCCATCTCAGGTATTTGTTAAAAGTCTGGTCCATCAGGGACACTATACCAATTGTCCCAGAGAGGAAATTGAAAGAGGTTTTCTTTTACGAAGATAAGGTGAAGGATGATGTTGGATTCCCTATCTCGGCCACATCCACTTCACCCTCCCACTGGGAGAAGAAGAGGAGGTGGACTCAGCCCCTGCCCCTCAAACTTCCTAGGAAGAGGCAGGGCCTCTGTGGAAGAGGGCTGCAAATAGACATCTATGGACATTGAAGTGGCAGTGAGGATCTCAGTGACCAAGTCTGAGATCATTGAGCTGCTCTGTGGTCCACCCAAAATGGCAGAGCCCAATCAGTTATAACTGTTTCCAGTCTTTTTTCTGTAATTTTATAGCACATCTGTGCTTTTGCAGTGACATTCTGGAAATTATATCTTAACTGAAAGCACAACTCAATCATGAGAATTTTATGAATTGTGGCAGGCTAGTAGAAAAGATATTTTTGGTCAGGTTACTGCTGCTCCCCGGGAACAGCATTACATGAGAAACTGCCTATGAACACCCACATATTCGGATGGCCTAATTATAAAGACAGGGAAGCTGAGGACCCAGAACCCTGAAAAACAGCATGTAGGAGTTGAGGAGCTTGCAGAAGCAGTTGTCACAGTCTGTTCCTGCTCATGCATATCTGACTTCCTCCAACTCCCTCCTACTGCCACATATCTCTAAATCTGGGGCAGTTTAGTGACCTTGCACTACTCCAGCTAGAGTAATTACAGAATAAATTGTTCCATTCCCGGTTATCTTGGACCACAAACACCTTGCTCTATGTGGCAGCCAAGTCTTCAGGCCAGGTTTTGTGAATGCCGGAGGGTAGTAGAAGACTTGCTCATTCACCTGTGGGGAAATTAACCACCATTATGCTTCCAGGGCTGCAAGAAGGAAATTCTCATAGGGAGTGTAGTAGAGCAAAACTTTTCTGGCTCACTGAGAGTGTGAGTGTAATTTTATGACGCTTTTCTGGAATAATTGACTCCTTGATAGTATGCCATAGAAATTACTTGAGCTCGTCTGAGAGACTAGGGGGAATGTACACCTATATTATGTCTATATTGGCAAAATTCACAGACCAGGGGCCAGATGTAGGAAGGCTTTAGGAAGGGAGGGAGCCTGGAACAGGAAGACACCTCTCTGATCCTCTCGCCCCATCCTCGTCTCCTCTGTCACTCTCCCTGTGTGTTTCCCCTGCCCTACTCCCACCCCATCCTGCAGACTGGCCTTCTGTGCTTCTACACATGTGATATACTATGACACACTGATCAATATCCTCTCTGTTTCAATACAAAATTTCAGGGAAAGAGGATCTGATGGGTATAGTTTGAGTCCAGTCAATGAAAATTGGTAAAGCAAGGCTGTGGGAGCCCATCCTGAAGATAGGTGCAGTTCCCAGATACCACACTGTCTTATATTGGATTCCCCCAGAACAGACCCTGGGTCAAAGATTTGAGTACTAGCTTATTTAGGGAAAAGGTGGAAGAACATATACTCCCACCTCACTCTTCTTACTCCTGTTGGTCACCTGCTTGGCCTCTCTGTTTGCCAAACACTCAAGACAGAAAGCCAGGAAGCCCAGGGAGCCGATTATATCAGGCCAGCCTCCCAGGGAACAGAGGAGGGTGGAGAAGGACAGCAAGTAAATCTGAAGGGGCAAATGAAGACATGATTGAGACATTTCTCAAGAGAATCTTGTTATCTGTACACCCTAAAATAAATATGAAAAAATAAATTATTCTGTGTTTTAGTTCCAGGTATTTGTAATATTTACATGTGCCCAACTCCACAATATTACTCATGAGATTTGAATAGTCTATCAACACTTGACATTCATCAAACAACCTGGGGTCAGGTGAGTTCATAAATTCCTGGACACATTTTAAGCATGTTTTGATTGACATAAATACAATCTAGGCCCATCACAACAAACGTAACCAATTCAAGTGTCAAATGCAATATGTCTGTTATACTCCATATGAACAGTTATGTCCTAAGCAGAAAGAAATTTGAATTTAGAACAGTGACCTCAAATTTTGTTCTCCATAGTTCCATGTGTTGCTCCAGAAGTCACTGTCCAGGGCTTCCTTCAAACTCCTGTCACATCGATCCAGTCTCAATCCATAAAGATTTGTAGAAATTCTTCCCTAAATAGCTTTCACCAAAAGCCTCGTGTATCCTCTGAAACAAACAACAAAAAAATGAGTTGTTTGTATTAATTTCCAATTGCTGCTGTAACAAATTACCAGAAATTTAGTAGCTTAAAGAAACAGGAATTTATTCTTATAGTTTGTGATGTCAGAAATCTAAAATGGGTCTGCAGGACTCATCTCCTTCTGGAGGCTCTAATGAGAAATCTGTTTCCTTGACTTTTTCAGCTACGAGTGGCTGCCTATATTCCCTGACTTGTGGCCCCGTCCTCCTTCTTCAAAGCTTCCAAATCCATCAGCATAGCATTTTCGTCTTTCTTTCTCTCTCTTCCTCTCCTCTTCTTCCATCATTACATCTCCTCTGACTCTGACCCTCCTACCCTTTTATAATGACCCTTGTGATTTCATTCCTACCACTCAGATAAACCAGAATAATCTTTCTATTTCAATATCTTTCATTTAATCATTTCTGCAAAGTCTTTTTTTGCCATGTGAGGTAAGGTATTTAGAGATCCCAAGGATAAAGACATAGATATCTTTGAGGGGCCATAATTCTGCCCACCATATTGTTATTAGAGTCATTCCCTTGATATAACAATTTATAAACACCCCAAACTAATTAAGAAGGAGGATATTTATTATTCTACACATTTTCATGGTAGGAACCTTCTATAGTGTTCAAGCGAGAATCTCAAGTCTACCAGCAGAAACTTATAGAGGAAAGAGTGGGATGGAAGAGCACTCCCCACCCCACCCCCAGGAATCCACAAGAGGTACTTGCCCTTTTGGAGTTGAAACTTGGGATAGAGTTGGGTGCCAGAGAATGCAGGAGAAGGAAAAGGAGGAGAAGAAATTGGGACAGAGAAATCTCTTTGGGTTAGTGGCAAAAAGCGGTTGCACTGAGCCTTCGAAACACAAAATTTTGTTCTGGGACAAGCAAGGGAAAAAAAAAAGATTTTAGGCATTAGTGCTACATTTAAACTCAAGGATTCATTTGTTAGTTTGGAGCTGATTCTTCAAAGAGACTTTCTTCTTCACTGATACTTGGCTTTGCCAAATTTTGTTTTTCCCCAACTTTTCCAAAGGCTGCTGTTGATCTAATCGAGCATCTTCTTTCACTCACTCTAAACCCTCTTTGTTTAGATTTAATGTATTCTTGAGGTTTCAAGGAGGATTCATTATCAAAGTATGAATAGTTACCCATCTTTATTTTGGGTCAGCATTAATAAGCAATGGGTTGTTTTTCCTCCTTACCAATCTATAGAAAAAAGATATGAATTAATGTTCTAACTAAGGAGATAATTTTATCCTTTACACTACCATATGAGAAAAATAAAAATGTATTTTATACTCAATGTGGTACTTTGTATTTTTCAAAGATGGTCACAATAATATATCATTTCTCTTTCTCTCTCTCTTTCCCTCTCTCTTTCTATAAATATATATGTGCGTATATGTGTACACACATATATATGTATATATACACATATATGTATATGTATATATGTATATATATCACATACATATACATATATAATTTATTACATATTATATATATGCAACTGATACTCGATATAACTGACATGGAGACCTGTAGCCTGTGTTTCCTTCCCTTTAGTCTAGGTGGGATTGCGGCTATGGTGTAAATGACACTATATGACATCTAAGGCTAGATTATAAAAGATAGCACAGCTTCACCCAGGTTTTCTTGGGATACTCACTCTTAGAACCCAACCACCTTGCTGTGAGAAGCAAAAGCAGAAACATAAAGAGGCCACGTACTGGTGTTCCAGCCGACAGCCAGCAAGCACTGCCAGACCGTGAGTAAGCCAGCCTTCAGATGAAGTCAGCCTCAAGCTGTCAAGTCACTCCCTGCTGTTTGAGTCTTCCCAGATGAGTCCCTAGACAGTGTGGTGCAGAAACAAGATGTCCTCACTGGCATATTTTCTAAATTCCTGACCCACAGGATCCATAAACATAAAATGGTTGTTGTTTTATGTCACTAAGCTTGGCGCAGTTAGTGTTGCAACAATCGAAACCAGAATACTCAGGTAGATATAAATGTGGAAAAACACAGGCATTCTTACCAGCAAACTCAATAACCTTAAGAAGGCATCTGAATCTTACCATTTTTTTTTCTCAGATTGTTTCTTTAAAATAACAATGTCTCAGCCCCATGAATCTAATCCAGATCTGGTCTTTCTTTCCTCAGCCAATGCAATTTATCTTTTCTAAGCAATTTATGTGGCCGAAGCTCAGTGCTCTAGAGATTTCATGAAACTTCATGGAACCCAGAAATAAATCTGATTTAAAAGGATAGGCTTAGTCTTTTTCTCAAAATTTCTTTTTGTAAAATATGGTCAATGAAGAAACAAAAGGAAGAAAACTCCGTTTGGAACGTGAGGTGAGGGTGGGAAATGAGGGGCAGAACCAGATGACAAAGGTTGAGAGAGGTTGCAAATGATGATGCCCATTCAGTAGAAAAAAAATAAACCTTATATTCACTTCTCCTACGTTTTCCCATCCTTAGAATGTTGGTGATGATAGCTCCTTTGGAATGGAGCCCTTTTCTGATCTATTTTGCTAGGTTACATTCCTCTTCAACTCTGCCCATCCTTTAAAAATACCTACAGACTCTGAGCTCAGAGAGAAATTTTTTCCTTCAGTGAATGGGAGTAACAATAAGGAGAGATTATAGTTTAGATGGACATATGGGCGGCGGGGTTGGGGGGGGAGGGAATGAATGATTTAATCATTCTAAAAATAAAGCCTGTGTGATTTAATTAAGTGTCCAATGCTGACACTAAGAAATTTGCTCCTTCCTCTGTAGGTAGAGTCATTTAAAGAATGGAAAGTAGAGAATTGACTTATTTTATAATATTTCTTGAATAACTATATTAGATACTTATCCTTTTAAATGTCAGTTACTTACTCTTTTGAATGTCATTACTATTTTGATGAATGGCTCAAGAAAACTAAGGCTGGTTTGTATGTGTGGATTGATAGGTTACAGGCTATGATTTTCATAACACTTTATTAACACTTAACTTCACTTATAAATACAAGTTATAGAAAAAGGAGACTGAGAAAGCATAGATGATTGAAATCCTCTGACCTTATCTAAACCACAGTTTGCTACTGCCCACCTCTCCCCCAGCCTTATATGACAGGAAGCAGTCTGCAAATAGATTTACTACTGTTTATCTACCGTCCTCTCCCTGAGCTGGTGCTGCTGTTAAAGAGCAAGAAAAAGGTAGAGGCCTTTTCAATGATGACTCAGGACAGAAATAATCATCCTCATAACACACTGACATATCTAAGAATGCTTCAGATTGTGTCTCCTTGGATCTATCCCAAGCAGTGGTCTGGACTTCAGAATTATTAACTCATCTAGTCCTTGTAACAGTTCTTAAGGGTAGATATTGCTATTAAATCCCCATTTTAAAGATAAGAAAACTGAGGCACAGATAGGTTAAGTAACTTGTCTAATATCACAGTGAAGAAAGTCAGAATCTGAACCCTTAATTCTGGCTCCAGAGTCCATGCTCTTAGCATTAGAAAATAATGCTTTATTTCTTTTTCTTGATTATTTAAAAAAATTTTTTTAAATTTAGTTTCAAATATACAGTACATTGGTTAAACAACTATATAGTTCATAAACAATCCCTCCGAATGCACCTTGCCTCCCCTCACCCTCCACCTAGCCAACGTCTTAATGCTAACTGCATTCCCTATGCCATGCTCCCCATTCCCGTGACCATCCATCGGCTACTAATTTGTACTTCTTTAGCCCTTCATCTTATTAACCCAGCCCCACCAATCCCCCTCCCCTCTGTCCATCACCAAATTGCCTACTATATTTGTGAATCTGTTTTTGATTAGTTTGTTCTTTTCATTCACTAGATTCTGCATATAAGTGAAATCACATAGTGTTTATCTTTCTCTGTCTGACTTAAACATCTAGGCCCATCAAAGCAATATCTTTTTCCATTCATTTCCTTTTCATATGTAGGAGCCTTGTTTTCTATCTTTTTGTTGGAGCACTTAATTCTTTACCATTTAAGGTACTTATTGTTACCATTCTTTATTCCTGTTTTTGACAAGTTTTTCTTCTTAAAGAAGTCCCTCCAGCATTTCCTATAATTCTGGCTTGGTGGTGATAGATTCCTTTAGTTTATTTTTGTCTGGGAAGCACTTTTTCTGTCCTTCTACTCTAAATGGTAGCTTTGCTGGATAAATTAAGACATCCCAGGTCTTCATTCTTTCGAATATTTTTTGCCAAGCCCATCTGTCCTGCATGGTCTCTCTTGAGAAATCAGCTTCCAGTTGTATGGGTGTTCCTTTATACATAATTATTTGTTTTTCTCTTGCTGCTTTTAATATTCTTTCTTTGTATTTAACCTTTAGCATTTTAATTATGATGTATCTTAGTGTGGGCCTCTTTGGATCCCTGATCTTTGGAATCCTCTGAGCTTCCTGGAGTTCTATGTCCATTTCTTTCACCAGGTTAAGGAAGTTTTTCAGCATTATTTCTTCAAACTGTTGTTGAATATTTTGATTTTCTTCACTTATGCCGATCAGACAAATATTTGGAACCTTCATAGTGCCCCATATCCTCCTTAAATCATCTTTATAGTCTTGGCATCTTATCTTTTGCCATTCTGATTGAGTGTCCTGATTGGCTTTCCTGTCCTCTACATAGGGCATGAGATCATCTTCTTATTCACTTTGTTTATTCATTTAAGATACTTCTCATCTCAGATAATGTGTTCTTTATTTCAGACTGGTTCCCTTTTATAATTTCCATTTCCAATTTTATGTTTTTTATCTCTTTGTGGAAGTTCTCACTGAATTTATCCACACTTCCCAATAGTTCATCGAGCATCTCTATAACTAGTGTTTTGAACTCTGCATCTGTTAGATTACTTGACTCCATTATACCTGGATCTCTGTTCTATTCTCTCATATGGTTTCTGCTTCTTTGTCTTTCCATTTTGGCTGCCTTTCTGTGTCTGTTTCCATGTGCTAAGAAAAGCTCCTAAGTCTTCCAGTTTTATTAGTGTGGATTTGTGAAGTAGGTGTCCAGTGGCACAGCCCTGAGAGGGGTTCAGCTGCAGGCCAAACCTAATCCAAGCCTCTACCTCTCTGGGGCCACTTGTTAAGATTCAGCAAGGAATCCACAGATGCTGTGCTTATAGTTGCCTCAAAAGGCCACACCAGAAACCAAGGCTGCCTCCAAGTGTGAGTCTCAGCAAAGAACACCTGACTCGCTGAGGATACAAATGGATGTGTGTTGGGTGGGGCCATGAGTTGGGGGAGACAGAGTTTCAGGGAATCTTCTGGGTGGAGCAACCTCTGTTATTCAGTTTGATGACATCAAGGCTATGGTGGTGCTTGTGTCCCTGCCCTGGGAGGGGAAGGGCTCAACAGGAAACAATGGGTACTGCCAGCACTTCTGTACAGAACGAGTCTCGCCTTGGCCCTCACTCCAACACTGTCTCCCTGTAAGTCCCTGGTGTCTCCTGCCTGCAGTCATATCAGCCCCGGTGCTCTGAGCGAGCAGGTCCGTCACTGCGAAAATCCACTCATAGTTGCTGCCCCTTTGAGAGGCTTCTGCCGCTGCTAATGCCACAGCCTCTGTCTCACTCAGCTGCTCTGGACCGGGCACCTCAGCATCCTCACCCCATCCTACCTTCTGCCATTGCAGGGTGCTTTCTTGGATTTCTCTGTAGTTGTATGGCTTATTCATCTAGATCCCAGGAGATGTTTCCTTGCTGCTGCTCTTTGTTTCCGTCACAACTTTGGTTCCCAGAGGGATGAACAGAGCCTCTATCATCTATGCCATTTTTTCTCACTAATCATTTATTTCTTAAAAAAAGAAACTACCCCAAAACAGAAATTCTAAGAGGCCAACTTGCTGGTGCATTTTATACTCACCTACTCACTAATCGATAGTTAGAAACAATTCTAGTCTTTTGTAGTTAATTTTGACCCAAAAAAGCATTAGGACATATTGTTTTAGAGAGCCTATGATTAGAAGGGAAATGTTTATGACTGGCAGACCACCAGATCTGTTTCACATAACATTTTCCAGTGAAGTAGCTGGT
This sequence comes from Rousettus aegyptiacus, assembly GCF_014176215.1. Taxonomy (NCBI): domain Eukaryota; kingdom Metazoa; phylum Chordata; class Mammalia; order Chiroptera; family Pteropodidae; genus Rousettus; species Rousettus aegyptiacus. The sequence continues at coordinate 24,730,939 of NW_023416287.1, read as the reverse complement.
TTTCAAAAGCAGCGAAGGCTTCTAAAACAAAACCTGGGACAATGTTCATACCTGAAATATGCAGATGGCAGAAATGTCTACCTTCTCACAATCATCTGAGACAAACTAGGAGGGCTTAACTGGTCACTAACATGCATTCTGTCCTTCCATTATATCTCTGCTTATAACTACATATCACCATCTTTGTTGTTGTGCATTTATTGCTAAGGCCATGTGGAAGGTTTAAAATACTTGTAGGGAATTCAGTTCATTTATATTGCCAACATTGGTTGGATTGTCTGTAGCATTTCCCTTTAAAATTTCTATCACCTCACCCTACACATACACACATACACGCACAATGTGATAGATTGAGGGAAAGAACAATCTCTCTCACTATATTGCAACTTCTTCCATTAAGAAATAGAGTCTACAAACATGGTACCCTGGATAGCTCGATCCCATCTGATCTGAGAAGCTAAGCAGGGTCAGGCCTGGTTAGTACTTGGATGGGAGACCACCCAGGAAAACCAGGCCCTATAGACATAAAAAAATAAGGGATTGTAAACTGACAAGGTCTTTGCAATCTGTGAGGTCAACCAAGGGTTGCCTCACCTAAAAAATAAAAATAATAATAATAATGATAAAAATATATGGAGTCAATTTCTTGTTTGTCTGGTTTTTTTTTTTTTTTTGTAATTTAAATAAGAATGAAGCTATGTAACTTGCTTGTCCAATGGGACATTAGCAAATGAGATTCGTTTGAAAACTACATTGCTTTGGGGCTTTCCTCTGGTGCTGGGAGATCTTCTGCCATCCCATGAACAAGCCCAGGATCACCTGCTGGATGACAAATGACATGTGACCACATCATCCTGTCACCCCAACTGATGTCAAACCAAGTGCCAGACATGTGAGTGAACTGCCTCCCCCTCCTCTTCACCCCCGCCCACAAACCAATCAACCTATCAGCCACCAGACAACTGAGTGAGGCCATCCTCGACTATTCAGCCCCCAGCTTATCAAACCATTCAGACAAAATGCCAATTGACCAGCAGAATTGTGAGCAAATAAAGTGGCTGCTGTTTAAGGGTGATTTACAATATAGCAAAACTTAACCAATATCCATCCTTACCTACCTACATGGCTATTTAGGAACCTGCCTTTTTATATAATTCTCCTCTCCTCCATCCCTTCCTCATTAAGTCACAGGGATTGGCTCAGGGATAGTAATTAACCCAAGCTTGGCCAATCAGATTCTATCCCTGGGATTTTTTAAACTGTACCTAAGAAAAAGAAGTATGTAGGCTCCGCAATAGTAGAATTTGTAAGATGTGAAGGTGGGAACCTTCCACGTGGCCTTAGCAATAAATGCACAACCACAAAGATGGTGGTATTCAAAGTTAAAAATGAAGATATGATGACATGACACAATGTATGTAAGTGACCAGATAGACAAGCTAGTCTGTAGTGAACAGGAATGAAGTGAGCACAGAGAAGAAAGTAGAAATGACAGAAAGAAAATGCTCATTGTGGCATTTAAATACTTAAACCTCATCCCTGATACCTCGGCAGTTGGATGAGTTAACTCTTCCTAGGCTTTTATGGGCCAAAAATTTCCCTAAGCAGTTTGAATTGAGTTTCTATCACTAGCTCCCAAAAGAATCCCGATTGATATTTTTATAGATTTGCATATATAACTATTATTTATACAATAAACAGATCAGTGATTATTTTCATCCTTATGTTCAGTAGGATGTTAGGGACTATTTTGGTTATCTATTTCCATAAAGCAAATCACCCTGAAATTAGCAGCTGAAAACAACCATTTTATTATCTCCCATGGATTTAGTTGACTGGATCAGCTGTGTGATTCTTCTGCTTGTTTCATTTGGGGATGCTCGTGTGACCATAGTCAGATGGTGATTGGAGCAGAGTCATCTGGAGGCTGAAGGCGCAATTAGCTGGAATGCCCAAAATGGCTTTTTTCGTTACATATCTTGTCCTTTGGGGCTCTTCCACATAGTCTTTATCTCCACATGGCAGCTCATCATCCAGGGCATGTCCATGTTTTCTCTCTTTCTAGCAGGATAGCTTATCTGGAAGCCCAGGGCTCCCCGAGCTTGTTCTCAAGATTAAATCTCCTTACGACCCAGGCTTGAGAAGCCACACAAGATCACTGCCACTGCATTCTATTGGTCACGCCAAGCACAAGGTCATTCCAGTCCCCACGAGAGGGAATGAGACTCTGCTGCTTGATGATAAATGGCAAAGAAAACATAGCCATTTTAACCTACCAGAATAACTTTCCGATTTTAACAGATGTTACTTAAATTTCAGTTTCAAGGTGTGTCATGTTTGGAGATTTAAGGTATAAAAAAAGCTAAACTTTAAAAAAAATGTTAAAAGCCAATAAAAATAATTCTCCCTACAGCCTAGTGTTTCCATGTCTATGGGTTTTATTCTAGAACTGGCACCTGCTCAAAAAGGTAATTCAGAGACATTAAATACAACTTTCCAAAAAAAGCGAGTTATTTGTGTAATCATATGTTTAAAATGTTGGCCTTCCTCATTCAATTAGGAAGTTTGAGAAAGTAGATACCACAACCATCAGCACACAGTGTCTCCTCCGCCCCATGAGGCAACGCATGATATCCGCACTTGAGGAATACTCCTTAAATATTTCTTGAATGAATAAACACAGCGATTCTTAACCAAAGATGATTTTGCCCTGGGAGAACAGGTTAAAAGGCCTTGGAGACATTTTTGGTTGTCACAACCGAATGAGTTATTACGACTGGCATCTTGAGGGTGGAGGCCAGAGGATGCTGCTAAATATCCTGCAATGCACAGGACCGCCCCCCATAACAAAGAATTTTCTGGACCAAAATGTCGGTAGTACTGAATTTACGAAACTCCGAATGAATGAATGAATGAATGAATGAATATGATGTGAAACTGTGTAGTCATAAACAAATCATAAATTTCCCATTCTTGTCTATATTATCCTAGTTGATTACCCCTGGTTTTTAGGCAATAACATTGATTCGACAGTGGGAGAGGAGCCAAGACTAGAAGTCCATGCCTAGGACTTACCAGCTAGCTCACCCAAAGGTCCTCACTATGCTCCCTCTGCACCAGCCTCAGAGTATTATTCTGAATTGTTTGCACAGATGACATGATATACTGGGTATCTGCCATTTGCCCCTGTAGGTCCATTCTTGACCTTTTTTCATTCTGTTCTGTGCCCTAGAAGGTTGGCCTTTGTGGACAGCTTCAGTGGGCCCCTTCCCTCTGGCTTTCCTTTGGATTCGGCCAAGAAGGATGATGGCAGAAGGAGAATAAGACTGGAGAATGTATTCTCCTGGATTCCTCTCTGATGGTTGCTGTAGGTTGACTGCATCTTTCTGCTGAAAGCCAGAACTTCTACCAAAAGGCTTCTGCTCTCTTTAACTATAGCTGCTACTGCCTCTTTACCTTCAGGCCTACGGATATAAATGGTTTCCTACTCTTGCTAGCTTCATTTCACTGCACCATCCAATTTGGTTTCTCTTAATCTGCCTACAACTTTGTAAATAGTCTATGAAATTTTTCTCAATTACCCCATTAGCATGTGACATTAGTTTTTTTCTGGGAAACACACTAGGAATTACAATACTATCTTATGCTTTACTTCAAGGAAGATTTGCCATATGTGAAGACCTACTGCCTTGTCTTATCCATTGATTGAATCATCTTGAATACATACAACCCTAAGCAAGCTGAGTCCACCACGCTCCTTTGGATAATGATTAGTCTATGGTGTTACTTCATCTTGAGTTGAATCCTACAATCAATCCTCTTTCCTTTTCTTAATACCTACTATTGTATCTCAATACTTTAAGTCCCAGGATTAACCAAAACTAGGTCCTCCCCTCTTCCTAAGCATATCATGGGATTGGTTCTCTGCTGAGTTGTGGCATGTTGACCCTTAATGACCTATGCTTTCCTGATCCTTTGCTCAGCTCTGAACTCGGGACACCTGCCTGTTGATATCAACTCTGCTACAGCATTGCCAGCAATGACTGTCTATCTGGCCTTTACTCCCTTGCCTCTCTCTGCAGCATATATATAATATAATATTTGTTATAGTTACTTTCAAATTTGTTGTCCTAATAGGTCCCTAACATTATCAGATCCTTCTCTGGCACTTTAATGAGTTATTCAGAGTAATCAAAGAAAGGAAAGAGGAAAAGAATTAATTTCTTTAGTTATGTGTCATATCTTGCTTTAGCAATAACTATTGCTGCATTAAAAAACAGTACCCAAAATTTAGCAGTTTAAAACAACCATTTTATTCTGTTTGCAGATCCCATGGGTCAGGATTTCAGGTAGAATGGGAGTGATTTGTCTCTGCTTTGTAATGTTTGGAGTCTCAGCTGGGAAAACTTGAAAGCTGATGATGACTTAACAGCCGTCTGACTTCCAGACTGGGATTGCCAACTGGAGGGCTTACACGGGGCCCCACTACATGCTACGCATGGTGGCCTCAGCATTGCCATTTCTTACATAATAGCACAGAGCTCCAAGAGCGAATGCTCCAGTCAACAAGGCAGAAACTACATGGTCTTTAATGAATCAGCCTCAGAAGCCAAACGGCATCTTTTTGGTAATATGCCATTGGTTAAAGCTGTCATAAACCCACCCAGATTCACAGGGATTAGACTGTATCTCTTAATAAGGGAGTGATGACATCACATCTAGAGAAATAAGTGAGAAGAAGTGAAAGATAACAGAGAAAACAGGATTTAAGGAGCTGTGCCTGCATTCATTTCCCATAGAAATCTGAATTTCTGATAATGTTTAAATATATGAAAAGTCATATTTCATCACGTGGTATATCCTATTTAGATTACTTATATTTCTCTTCTTGATGTGAGAGAGATGAAAAGAACAAAATCATCAAGAGTTTGCCTTTATAATCAATTTTGTATTAATTTTAGTAGGCTATTTACAGTCAGTATACCTACGACAACGTGGATAAATCTTGCAGCATCACTTTGAGTGAAAGAAGCCAGGTACAAAATGATGACATATTGAATTATTTCATAGAATTTTAGAACAGGTACTATTAATCAATGGTGATAAAAACCATAATAGCCTTGTAATTCTCTAAAACTAACTTTCCAATAACAATTTTCCAAGGAGAACGTATTTTGAAATTTCAAACTCTGTATTGTTCCAGAGGCTTCTTACTAACTGTATTCAATTCATACATGAGAACACTCCAGATTCCATGGGAGGCTAGAGTCCTGCCTTTTGTCTCTGGTGTACTTGGTGGGTTTGGTATTTCTTCTGGGACTCTTGGTACTTGCAAATGTGTCTGTCTTCCTGTTCCCTGCCTCACCTATCCAGGGCCAGACCTATTTCCAGAGTCTCTCCAACTTCGGTCTACCCTATGCCACAGTATGAACTGACACCAACCAGGGAACAGAATGTAACAACTGCTACCACAGTACTAGGAATACGGGACCTGAATACCTGTAGGCGTAATTTTAGGCTCAAACCACTGAATATTTGACATATCGTCTCAGTTTGAGTTCTCCCAAGCAGACTCAGGGTGCAAGTCACTTACTTGAGAGATAACTCCAGGGAGCTCTGTGAGAAGGGAGGGAGAAAAGCCATGATAGGATAGATTAATAAGCAAGTTATAATTTAGGGCACCTTGGGCTCAACACCTCTGGGATCCCTCTGAAAAACGGTGGAGAACGTATCTCAGAAACATCACTCTGGGGAATGGGGAAGCTGGGAGCTTTATGCACCATTACAGACTGAATGTCTGTGCCCCTCTCCCTCAGTTCCTACAGTGAAGCTGTAACACTGAGTGTGGCTATATTTGGAAATGGGGCCTTTAAGTAGGAAATTAAGGTTAATTGAGATCATAAACTTGAGGCCCCGTTCTAACAGGATTAGTGTTCTTATAAAAAGAGACACGAAAGTGAGCTCTCTTTCTCTTCCCTCCCTCCATGCACACTTGCTGAGAAAAGTCCATGTCCAGACAGGGAGAGAAGGCAGTCATCTACGAGCCAGAAAGAGAGCCCTCACTGGAAATTGAATTGGTCAAAACCTTGGTCTTGGACTTCTAATGTCCAGAACGTCAAGAAACTAAATTTCTGCTTTTTAAGCCACACAGTCTGTGGTATTTCGTTATGATAGCCCGAGCCGACTAAATCATATGCTCTTTCACTCTCAGCAATTGAGAGTTGACCTTGAGGACACTGCAGATGGCTGGAGGTGGAAAGTTGTGTCACTGCATTTAGAACTTTCCACCTGGGCTGCAGGTAGACTCAGAGGCGAGCAAAGAGAATTTGGCAAGTCCACACAGTGTCTGCTATCGCATTGTCTCTAACCTTCATCTTACAAAAAACATTTCTGCATTGACTATTCTCATACATGTTTCATTTTGTCCATGTCAAAGAATAAACTAGGGATAAATTGGCTCAATCAAGTGGTGTGAATATTATAAATTGCAACAGATATGACCAAATTGTTCTTCTAAAGCATTATATCAATTTACATTCCACCTGCAATGTCTGATTCTCTGTGACCTCCTGACAATTTGTCAGGCATTTTGATCTTGCCAGCCTAATGGGTAGAACATAGTGTCTCATTATGATGTTTATTTGTAAATTTCTTTTGAATAAGTGTAATAGAGCATGAGACAAAGGTGGGGGTAGGAAGTTTTTCTGCTTCATTAGCAACCTCAACTCATACATCAATTCTTCACCAAAGGCATGGATATACTAGCAGTCTCAAAGGTTGTAGTGTTTTTGGCCTGGATGGGGCAGGAAGGAAATCCCCTTAGGTGTAATGCAGTCCAGGTATCATTTGATCTTAGTAGTAACCACGGTAACCATATAAGCAGCAACAAAGGCAGCGGAAGTAGTTTCAAAATACCAAAGGTTTTGAAGCAGATTTAAAGCCCAGGAAACCACAATGAGGGTGGGGTTAGGGGATAATAGTATATACTACATGGAAATTTTGTTTGTGCACTAACATAAGTTACCCCTACCCACTCCCAGAAGAGGGATCAGAGACAGAGAAAAGCCAGGTGTACTGTGACAGTGTTCCTGTGCTTTTTCTCTGCATTGGGTCCATAGTTATTTTGCTGGGCTTCATAATAGACACTATATGTTTCTAGAAGAGAGAAGGACCATAACATTCGAGCAGTTGAAAACAGTATTTGCTGTCACCTCTGCTATTTCTATAGGCAAATCACAAATGGGATGACTGCGTGGAATGCTAGAGAGAAGTCACAAGGCCATGCTGGCCCTTTGGGGAGAGCTGACACAGGAGATATCAGTAGTATTTCTGAGCCTGCTGCCTACTTATTCCTGGAAGTCTCTGCAAGGTGGCCAGTCAGAGGTATCTTTTTCTTTCTTTCCCTTTCTGATGCAGAATCTTTGTTCCATGTTGATCACATTACCAGCGTGTTCTATTTTAGCTAACCTTGAATGACTTGGGTTCTTTTGCTAATACAGAATCAAATAATTAGTTTGCTTATAGCAGGCCTTCTGATTTATCTGCTCCATTAATGGGGCAGACTATCAAAAGGACACCTACAGCATATGTTGGAAAAGCCAAAAAGATCCCTCTGTTTTCTGGGAAGACAACGACATCCCAGCCTGTGCAGTACAGATGTCCACACTCCCAAAATCTGCATGTGCCATAATTGGAAATGACTGCATATTTTCCTTTTCAATTTTATGAGTTGATTCCAGGCAAATATCACCTGACTGGGAGTAACTGCAGTAGAGAAAGAAGTGAGTTATTCCTTCAGCTCGGCCACGTAAGGAAGTAGAATTCTCCAGCTCCCAAATGTCTAGAGCTTCCCTCACAGTTTTGGGACTGTTGGCTTCACAATCTTCCCCTCCCTTTGCCTTTCCACTACTGTGCTCTAAGCAGTCTAGCATATGAAGCAATCCACCTGTCCACAGCTTTCTAATATCCCCTGCCACCCCAGTTTTCTTAGGCACAAGTTCTAACACTTAGGTTTAGGGATCCCTGTGAAACTGCACCTTGAGAAGAGGGTGGTGTGGTGATTTATTCAGCAATATTTCCTGTGTTGTCCCCTTTTTCCACTTAAGCCTTTTACAATCTTTTTGCTGTCATGAAGATGTGAAGTTCAGCATAGGGAATATAGTCAATAATATCGTAATAGCTATCTATATACAGCATCAGGTGGGTACTAGACTAATCAGCAGGATCAATTCATAAATTATATAAATGTTTAACCACTATCCTGTATACCTGAAACTAATATAAAATAATACTGAATAACAACTCTAATTGAAAAATTAAATTTTTTTTTAAAAAAAATACCTTTCTGCTGAGAAAAAGATTTAGTCCCAAACTCTTTGGTTAAGATGAAGTCAACATTTTTAGAAAAATAGTTCAAGATTTCTTACTTAATTGGGATAAAGTTAGATTTCTTCATCTTTTCTAAAAATAATTGATTGACTTAATTACAATATACAAATCACTTTAGGATTCAAAGAAGTTAAGAAGAGTTCAGTCAGGTAACACAACATTGACTTTGTGTCTCTTTGTCGTCATCGAAGAGTTGGTATTTCCCAATTGTTAAGAGCAGCAATGATAAATTGGTTCAACCATACTCTGAATAAAATCTGTATTACAATTTTCTCATAAATGCTGTGCAACCACACACGGTAATATGATACACTATAGTATAATACTATTAAGTATAATAAATACACAAATATAATATAAAGTTGCCAAGTTAGATTTAGAGCCCATAAGTTATAAACCAATAGTAGAAGAGAAAGCCGTAATCAAAAAAAGACAAGATGCCAAGGAGAGAAAGTCAATAAAGCATCAATGTCTTCAAACTTCATATTTTTTAGGCCTCTTGAAATAGTTCAGCTGCAGAGGTAGATTAACTGACCAAGAAGGTACCAGCACGAATCATTCTGCAGGCTTTCCAGCAACAACTGTAATATCATCTTTCTTTCACAGATCAGGTAACTGATAGAGAGGTTGAGCAGATGACCTGAGGTTTTACACCGTGAGTCGGTAACAAAACCAGGATTCAAACCAAGTGGCATCTGACACTGCGGGATGTGCCAGGTACATCTCCCGTGAATTGGCAGCCTTGCAATATTCTTATAATTTTTTTTAAATGCCTCAGTTTATCTTTTAACAGTTTTGACCTGCAGAACTACAAGATAATAAATTTGTGTTGTTTAAGCCGCTAAGTTTGTGGTAATTTGTCACAGCAGCCACAGGAAATGAATACATAAGGGTACACTAGGAATAAAAATAGCTAGCACATAATATTTTTTATAAGCCAGCACTAAGCTCCTTAAATATCTTAACTCCTTTAATCCTTAAACCAACTGTAAGTATATTTGCTACCTGGACCTTAATTTATTTTACCATATTGAATATTTTTAGACCAATTCTTTTCTATAGCTTAATAACAAAAAAGCTTTAATTACAGTTTCCTCATGCACACAACCAACTCTCTTCTGGAAAAACATCTGATACAAAAGCTTCCTCTCCCTGCCAACAAGAGTGAAGGCTGACACCATTGCATTTGAAGCAGGTTGAATGAAATTGGCCTCGGCTCCTTTAAGTCCCCTTGATTAAAAATGGATGCTTTTTATACTTTTCGGTTTGCTCTGTCTTAGTATAGTCATTATTCAAAGGAAGGCTCCATGGTATTTTCATTGTAGAAGTTGCAGCTTGCACTGAAATCTTACTTCTGTCATCTCCAATGATGAAGTTTCCAGACTGAAGGAGTGTCAAGGGTGTGACATTGCTGAAATCCATTCTCTTTGCTCTGCTAGGAAAGCGAAAGTTGGGCTTTGGATGTGGCAGCATGGAGTTAGTTCCTCACTCGCTAAAGCTGCATCAGCAGGAAAATCCACCAGGGACTCCAGGATGTGACTGTATTAATGTGAATATGAAATTACCATGAATGTAACAATGAAAGTTTCTATATCCCGGGAAAATTCTTGGAGCTCGAAGAAAAAATCTGTTAACTTGCAGGTCAGTAGGCTATTATATTAGTCTCTGTCTCTCTCTGTCTCTCTGTCACTCTGTGTTTCTGTCTCTGTCTCTCTGTCTCTCTGTCTCTCTCTGTTTTCCTTTGTTTCCCATTTATTTCTTAGTAGTGCAACTGGTCTGTTGCTTCATTTAAGAAAAGAATGATGGTTTATTAGCAGTCATTTAGCCAAGACTTTCAGGTACAGATTATCAACACTGTACAGAGGGAAATAAAGGTTTATTTGACTTCAAATATTCCTTGGGTCTTGTAAAAGATTCAAATTCTTGACATTTCTCATGTGGATTATTGCATCAATTTGCAATATCTGTTACTTTATCTGTCTTCTTTGGCTGTAAATTTTTTAGGGTGAGTTCCCAGTTTTATTTATCTTTGTTTCTCCAAATCCCAGACAATTCCAGATACAAAGAAGGCATTTAGTGCTCACTGAGTGGAATGACAAGCTGAATGATGTTCATAACATATTCATACCTGAGTAAAAAAAAATTAATACCTTATTATTGGTGAATTATTCCAGCTTATAGCTGAATGTCCAGCAAAGAGGCTGTGTGAGCTCAGTGATCATTTGTCGACTGTCAATGAAAGTAAAGCAGTGAAACCTGAGCTTTGCCCTACCTGGGTAAGGCCTTACCCACCCACTTCTCCAGGGCTCTCTTCACAGCCAGCCCTACTTTGGTGACTTCATTTCCCCGCATGTTAAGGAAAAGTATAGCGATATCCATACATTTATGCAGTTCACAACCTGCTCCAAATAGTTCAGCTCCAGTAACCAAATGATACTACATTCGTGTTCTGGTCCACTTCATGCTTTCTTGCCTTCACAGGTATAACACTCTCAAGACAGTAAAATACTCTCTAAAACACTCTTAGAACAAGAGATATATAACAAAAAAAAATAAAGACAGACCTGTTCAAAAGAGAACAAAATAATGGAGAAAAGACATCTGAGAGTAAAGAAATCTTACAGAAATTCTACAGTGCAAGGGATTAACCAGGAATTGAATGGGGGAAGGGAAAATGTGCTTTCTCTTTAAATCCAGAGTAAGAAAATGTTTTTAAAAAACAACTACACAAAAGATCATACACCTATGATTTGCAAAGGTCACAGTGAAAAGAGAAAAGGCTTATTGAGTTTTAAAATGCAGGGCTCTCTGATATCCTTGGGGCTAGTTCTAAGATGCTTCTAGATAAGGTTATAATTTCACAACTGGCCACAGAGGTACCTTCTGACTGGGTGACCTCGGGTGAGTTACTTTTCCTCCCTATGCTTCCACTTTTGCATCTATATACATCATGGAGTTATGCGGATAAATGAACTGCTGACTGAGCATAAATGAATCAAGAGGCTTTGCTAAAATTTAAAATGACAGTTTTATTCAAGGGTCTTAGGATTTGCACATATAAACACCCAGAGTATATAGGTTTATGAAAAACTCAAATAAACAACAACAAAAAACCCAATAACTAAAACAAACAACAACAACAACAAAAAACCCACCCTGAGTGTTCTGAAGAAAAAAGTTGAGAGTTCTTTGCTGAAAAGTATATTCTTGGACAAAGCAGTCCTACATTCTTAACCTCTGGATTGGCCAGAGATGGTAATCTTCCAGATGTCCAGTTGTCTGGATAATGAATGTCAGGTAGTCTATACATGAACATTCTTTTCTAAGTTCTTTGGAGGGTTATCTATAGAATTTGTACATGTATCTGCAAGCATTGACGCACAACTAAAAAGTTCAAAAGTGGATAATGAATGTCAGGTAGTCTATACATGAACATTCTTTTCTAAGTTCTTTGGAGGGTAATCTATAGAATTTGTACATGTATCTGCAAGCATTGACGCACAACTAAAAAGTTCAAAAGTGTAAGCCCTCAGGTTAATTAAAGTAAATATCTATTCCTTATTCTTCAGCCCATTTGGTCTGAACCAGTTTTGTCAGTTTGACTATACAGACTTCAATTTAAGTCAGCTTAGCTCTACTGACTTCCTCTTGTTTTCTTCATTCATTCCTCAGAATCAATATTTGTAAAGGGCCTAGAATAATGCCTGGTACATAGTAAGTAGACCATAATTATTATCTATTATTATAACTTTTATTGTTATTAGACCAGTTGAGCAAAATAAAATTCCAACTAATCATTGGACAGCATTGTTTCACATCAAAAAGGCCAAGTAAATAAATAAATAATCAACAACTACATTAAGAGAAAAAGGGGGGAGATCTTTTATCTTTGGCCTTTTTAACCATCTTATACAAACTAACTTCTTACAGTACAGCTAAGTACATTGTAGGGGAGGAAAACTTTTCTTCTACTCTCTCAGCTTCAGTACCTGGAGCCTGTGAATTAAATTACAAAAACCAGATTAAAGGAGAAAAGGGTTCATCTAGTATGCATATAGGAGCCAGCAAAGAAAGTAGCTGGCATGTCAAACGATTAAAATTAAAGTCTTAAATACCTAACTTGGAAGGGGAAAGGCATAGAGAAGAAGGCTTCTGCAGGAAGAATAAAACAAATTTATTTAAGAAAGACAAACGGGTTTTTAGGAGAACAGATGGTGGATATGTTTGTGATAGTGTTTATCTACACAGGTATGAGTGGTCTGTCTTCTTCAGAGCCATAAAATTTCTCTCTCGAGAGGGAAGCTTGAGGAGGCTTTTTTCTGCATCTGTTGAATCTCAAATGTCTTCAGCTTAAAATAATATTTACGCTAACTCTGGGGTTCCAAGTAAATCCACCACAACATACAGACAGACACACAAAAAAGTTAATAATTGCTCAGAATAAGATTTTGTTGTTGTTCTTGTTTTTGCTTTTCTTTTTACAAGTTATTTTGTTCATTTGGGTTTTTTTCCCCTTCTTTGAGATTGTGACAAACCCTATCACACCACATACAAGTCAGAAGTAGAATTCTCTGAAGGTTGGTTTGGTTATCTGAGATCATTAAGAAAGGCTTGCCCCTAACAAAAACATAATGTGTAAATTAAAAATGCCAAAAGAAAAATCATTTTGAAGTACCTTAAAAAACAAAAAACAAAAAAACCCAGTGTCTTGGAACTTTTGGTTCTTATTTCCTCCCTGTTGCAAATTCACATTGTGGTTTTGGTTGGATAGTGGATAGCATTTGTCCCCTGTGGGTGGCCCTGCCCACAGTGAGCAGATAGGTGGCAATCTCAAGGTGATTACATTTAGATTCTGAGATGCAAGTGGAAGGTGAAACAGTGGATAGGTCATGGTGGCGTGCCTTTCCTCTCTCTCATTCTCTATTCCTCTCTCTCATGTTAGCTTTCTCCTTTGTTGCTGTACAGTCATTTTTGCCAGTATGAACCCATCCTGTTTGCCTGTAGCTGCCTCAGCTTCCACACTTTCATCTCCATCCTCTTCCTCACCATCTTGCCTTCTTCACCTGCCTGGTGGTCAGCCTCCTGCTTCTGGTTTCCCTCTTTAGCTTGTCCATCAGCAGGAATGTCCCTCCCACTCTCCACTTCCTCTATAACTTCTTCTCCTGGGCAGTGACCTTTGAGCATGCCGGGATCCAATGCAGTGGATTAAAAACAAGTGTGAGGTTGGGGACTCTGGTGACAAAGCTGCAGAGTCTGCAGTGGCACGGGAGGTTCACAGACGTAGCTACAGGAGCGGGACCCAGGAACATTGCAAAGATGGCTTTTCAGAGCATCCAGTCTAAGATGACTATTTCTTAGGGACACATGGGCTGACATAATTGCCAGACTTCATATCAGAATCATTCAGAATATTCATATATGAACACCTTAATCAAGAATTTCTAAGTCAGCCTTTCTTGCCTTAAAGGCCCAGCCCATAAAAGCCAGGAAAGAATGTCCAGTATTTGCAAGGTAAAAGCTGGGCTTCCTATTTTCATAGAAGGCTTAAGATCATTGAAGATGGGGGTGGGATGCGAATGCTTTCAAAAGACCAGGAATGGGGAGCGGAATACAGGGTGAATGATGCTCTGTGCCTTGCTGAGATCCCCTCTTCAGGATCAAGACACTCAACCCCTCAGCTGTCAGGAGAGTTGGCCTCTGGTGGCTGCCCTGACTAAGGTTATGTGGCTTTTGTAGGGATAGCCGGTGTCTAATGACCAGTTGCTTCAATTCAGGACAACTCTGAAAGGCCACTCCAGACCTCCTGGTGGAATCAGTTAAGGCCTATATAGTAACAGCATTACAGCCCAACTTCCTCATTTGCTGACACTAGGAAGGGGGCTGCCAGAGGTGCTCAGAGTGTTGGCCCCCATTCTCAGCTCTCTGCCAGCACCTGGGGGAGAGGGTAAGATTTCATGAATGAATGCAGGCTGCATCTCGGGGGGAAAAGGGGTGCTATACCACAGAGAGATGATAAAAATCTGCTTGAAGCCTGCATCTTCACCTTCTGCCTGATCTCCCTCTACTACATAGGTTAAATGATGTCCACCCCACCCCCGCCCCCGCTTCAAAAGTAAATAGGCATTCATTGTCTACGAAGAGGCCCTGGTGTCTTCTTTGGGGTTCATGTGTGCCTTGGAGTACAAGCTTTCTGAAGTCCAATGTCCTCATATTTCCCTTGGCACCCAAATGAATTCCCAGGGTTATTGCCAGAATTCAAATAAACAACCCTGACCTCAGCCTGAACTGAAGGAAAAAAAAAAAAAGACAACCTCAGATAACCTTTTCTCCTCATTTTAGGTACACAGACTTGTTAGCACATGACCCAGTAAAATTGCGTCTTAAGATGTTTACATGTCCTACCCACATGTCTTAAGCTAGAACCTCATAACCTTCTTAGGACATGTAAGGGATGGTCATTTATGTTATGGTGCTAACAGACGTCATTAATGGCAGATGACGTGTGTGCTGTGGGCGACAATAAATGAAATAGACATCAGCCAGTCAGAATAGATGCCTGTAAACAAGCTGGTTTATACTGGTTTGTACTGGCAGGGTTCTACTCTTCAGAGAACTGCATTAGTAACGCTCCATTAAACACCAGTGACAAGTGCTGTCTTAGCTGGGTTCCCTCCAAGAGCAAAATCTGAGAGAAGAGTGTGAGTGCAGGTAGTGTCTCTGAGAAGTAACCCCAGGAAGCAGAAGTGAGTGAATGGGGAGAATGAGACAGGGAAGGAAGAAAAGCCAACAGAGGTGTGTCAGTGAGCTGTTTACCACTGTGGGCAACTGAGGCTGAATCCCTCTGGGACCATCTGAAGGACCATGGAGAAAGTACATCAGAAGCGTTCCACCAGAGCATGGAAGCTGTGACATTTTACTATTGATCTCATCCCCCATTAGATTAGCATCGCTCCTTGGGGGGTTAACTCCCTTGCACTTTCAAGTTACCCAAATTTGACTAAAATATCTTACACTGTCTTAGAGGAAGCAGAGAGCTGTTTGCGTGTTTGCTTTATGAGCGATGCCAGCAAAGTATACAAACTGACTACTAATGGTGCAATAAAGTCTGGTGCATTGAGAGGATATGACATACGACATCACGAATGTCTGCTACGAATGCTTATTAAAAATATAAATGAAGTACACCCAGATGGGTGCCCACGTCCCCTTAAATCTTAAATGATGGCAGAGGACATATGTTTTTCATCTGTCCAGCATTCCCTCCTTTGGGAAACCACCTTTCTTTTCATCTCATTATAATTGTGTTTGTTCTATGCGGTATGCAGAATAATGTAGCCCCCCAAAGGTATCACAACTCCTTGAACCAGTAAATGTTAGATTGTGTAACAAAGGGAAATTAAGGTTCTAGAAGGCTCCAGTGTACTCACAAGGGTCCTTATGAGTGAGAGAGGGAGACAGAAGAACTTGAACCAGAAAGATGACAGCAAGGTTTGGATGTTATTGGCTTTGAAAGTGGGGAGTTTTCAAAAGCTTAGCCTGGACATGAGGCAATTTACACCTACTAACTTTCTATTAATCCGAACATGTCCCATGGCTCTGCCCAACTGCAAAGGAGGCTGGGAAATGTGTTCTATAGGTCCCAGAAGGAAAAGGAAAAGGATTATCAAGAACAGCTAGGCATCGCAGCCTCATAAACTTAGCTGTGAAATTCCTCCCTTTCTAATCTAACTGGAATTTATCATCATGCCAATAGATATGCCATGAACATAATCACTTATTTAAATAAGTCTGTTCAAATTCTGCTTTTCCAGTAAGAGTTCACAATGACTACTTTCGCTTGAACTCCCAGATACAGAGTATTGCATATCAATAAGTTTGTTTCTCAAGTAGAAAGAGAGAAGGGCAGCCACTGAGGGTAAAGAGAATACTATTAGAAAACCTGAGGAATTTTTTTCCACCCACACACCCGCTCCCGAAAGATAGAGTACTTCTCCCCAAGGAAACTTGGCTCTGGCTCATGGAAGCTCAGTACCAGGGTGAGCCACGGCTGATGACAGGGACATGTGAGGTGGAAGAGGGACTGTGGCACACTGACGAACATTTATCACCCCAACATGCAGATCTGGTCAGAGCCTTTACTTGTAGGAACTTGTTATTAGATAAATGCATATAATGCTGCATGTCAGATCATGACTCCTAACTACAGGCACATTAAATAAGCAACTGTAACTGCAACTAAAGGTGTCAGATTATATTTATTATCATTGTGCATGTGTGTGTGTGTGTGTGTGTGTATGGACATGTGTGTGTACACTCATTGGCACCGGGTGAAGTGTGTGGGTATTCTTCTTAGAATAACGTTTTTTAATTCATAAAATAAAATACATAGGGATTCAAAGGAAACCAATTATACTGAAATGCACTTGTCAAAATATTTTTTAAAATAACAAATGTCTGATATATATGCTTCTTTATTAACACATTAAGTTTGATATATATGCTTCTTTATTAATATATTATATATCAAAATTTAATTTCAGGTCTAAAAACCAAGATTTTGAAGTTGCAATGAATCTGAAAGCCAGAACTATCTGTGTATTTTATTAGTGACCAGGTCATAATTCTAATAGCATGGTGGTTTGTTGCCCATGCATCATTGAAAGAAAAGTTAGTTTCAGTTAGAAGTTAATGAAAACAGAGATAATTCTTTTTCTATCCCAAAGGATCTCTTGAATTTCATCCACAGACTCCTTAGGAACCATAGACCCCCAAATTCAGAAATCCTGGATTATGTTTCCATATTCTCCCAAAATAAGCCCCAAATTTTAAACATAGACTGTAAAGGTAATTCCTATTTGCTACTGCCTTTCTGGGCTGATTCCTCCGCTGGACCCCCAGCTTGCACACAGCCAACTCGTCAGCATTCACCCAAGTGCAACTCACGACAGCTCTACCACTTACCATCTTTGAGGGCT
Source organism: Rousettus aegyptiacus (assembly GCF_014176215.1). Taxonomy (NCBI): domain Eukaryota; kingdom Metazoa; phylum Chordata; class Mammalia; order Chiroptera; family Pteropodidae; genus Rousettus; species Rousettus aegyptiacus. The sequence goes on along the minus strand of NW_023416287.1, from coordinate 24,713,576 downwards.
GACCTGGCACCATACCTTTGGAATATTTTTTATTATTTTTTTCTTTCAATTTTTTTTTATTGTGGTAAAACATATATTACAAAATTTACCATCTTAACCATTTTTAAGTGTATAGTTCAGTGGTATTAGGTACATTCATGTTATTGTGCAACCATCACCATCATCCATCCCCATAGCTTTTCCATCCTGTAAAACTGAAACTCTGTATTCGTTAAACAATAACTCTTCTCCCCCTGGCGCCCCCAGCACCTGGCAACCACCATACTACTTTCTGTTTCTATGAATTTGACTACTCCAGGTACCTCGCACATGTAGAATCAAATTGTATTTTTGTGACTGCCTTATTTCTCTTAGCGTAATATCTGTGAGGTTCATCTATATTGTAGCATGTGTCAGAATGTCCTGCCTTTTTGAAGTTGAATAATATTCTATTGTATGTGTATATTGTATGTGCTATTTATTCATTTGTCAATGGACTTTTGGGCTATCACTTTTTGGCTATTATGAATAATACTGCTATGACATTATTATTATCATAATGCTATGAGTGTACAATTATCTCTTTGAGATTTTGTTTTCAATTCTTTGAGATATATACCCAGAAATGGAATTGCTGGATAACATGGTAATACTACATTTAATTTTTTGAGGAAATATTGTACTGTTTTCCACAGGAACTATACTATTTTACATCCCTATTAATAGTGCATATGAGTTCCAATTTCTCCATATCCTCACTCATCCTTGTTATTTTCTTTTTTGGGTGGGGGGCGAGGGTATTTGTGTTTTGTTTTGTTTCATTTTATTTTTATAGAAACTATGCTAAGTGGGCATGAAGCAGTATCTCATTTTGGCTTTGATATGCATTTCTCTAGCATCTTTTCCTGTGCATATTAGTCATTTGTATTTCTTCTTTGCAAAATGTCTGTTCAAGTCCTTTTTCATTTTCGAATTAGGTTTGTTGTTGAATTTTAAGAGCTCTTTATATATTCTGGATAGCAATCCCCTATCAGATAAATAATTTGCATAGGTTTCCTTTTCACTCTGTTGATAGTGTTCTTGGTGCACAAAAGTTTTAATTTTTATGGAATTCGATTTCTTTAATTTTGCTTTTGTTACCTGTGCTTTTGATGTCATTTCCAAGAAACCATTGTCAAATCTAATGCCACAAAGTTTTTGCCCTGTGTTTTCTTTGAAGAGTTTTATAGTTTTAGCTCTTTCATTTAAATCTTTGTTCCATTTTGAATTTTGTATTAAACTTTGTGGCGTTAGGTAAGGGTCCACCATACGCTTTAAAAACATTATCTAAACTAATTCTTGTGACAATCCAGTGAAATAGGTACTAAATAATTCCCATTATATAATTAACATAAAGAGCAGTGAAGTGCTTTGCCCAAAGAGGCACAACTAGTGAGGAAGTAGAATCAGGATTCAAACTCATTTGTCTGACTCAGAACCTGACTCCACTAAACACTTCACAACATTCTTCCACATGTTTTTTTGTGCCTCTCTGTGCATACCTGTTTTCCCTTGCCTGGAACATCTTCTTTGATCTTTGCCTGGTGAACCTCACCCCTTGCACTGGATGTTATAGGTGTTTCACCCATATCCTGTTGGCCCCCATTGGTTTAGTTCATGCCACCCAGACTTCTAACTGCCAGCACCTGTAGTTTTTTTGCCTGAGAGCTTTCTGAAGTTTCTGGCACCTGCTCAGCATACACACATGGTGGGCCAGAAGTGCCAGGAAATGAATGCCCACAGGGGAAGCTCTCAACTGGTGTTGATGGGAGATGATCATCCCGCTGTACACTGGTCCCTTGATAGTATGGAGGTTCTGACCCAAGGTTCACACTGTTTCCCAACAGTCACCAGGAAGATTAAGCTCCATTTGCCTACAATTGTTAACTTGCTTAATAATTCATTTTCACTGACTGCTTTCCTTTCCTGTCTCACCTTCTCACTCTTCTACTGGTACGTCTTGGAATTATCACCTAAAACAATTACTTGCCAGCAAATCCTTATCTCAGCGTAGGTTTCTCGGAGAGCCCTGCTCAGACTCCTCTGGGAAGTTTTCTCCATTTTCCTCTGAAATGGGCTGTTTCCTCCTCTGCCCATTGCTTGGTGTCACATAGCTCACATTGCCTTAATGTAATCAGTTTACACATTGGGTGTAGGTTTTCTATTGCAGCTGTAACAAATTATCACGTAGTGGCTTAAAACAACACCTATTTGTTATCTTACCGTTCTGCAGGTCAGAAGTCCAGGTATAGCACGGCTGAGCTGAGTCTTCTGCTTAAAGTATCATAAGGCGATGGTAGAGCTTTGTTCCTTTCTGGACGGCTTGGGGATGGATTGGTATCCAAGCCCATTCAGATTGTTGGCTGAGTTCATTTTCTTGTGGTTGTAGGATGGAGTGCCACAGTTTACTTTCTGGTTGTTAGCTAACAGCCATTCTTTGCTCCTTTGAGACTTCCCACATTACTTCTCATGCTTCCCATATGGCCCTCCCTCTCCAGCAAAAGCGGGTCCAGCTAGAGAAAGTCCTGTGTTTATAAAAGTTTATGTAATTAGATTGGGCCCAGATAATCCAGGAAAATCTTCCTATTTTAAGGTCTTTAACCTTAATTCCATCTACAAAATCCCCTTTTTCATGTATTGTAACACATTTACAGGTTCCAAGAATTAGAAAGTGAACATCTTTGGAGGCCATTTTGCTTTACCGCATCAGTCTTCCACACTGTTTCAGTTATCTATTTCTTCATAAAGAAACCATCTTAAAATTCTATGATTTAAAGCAATAACCATTTCGTGTCCTCAGAATTCCACAACTGGGGCTGGGCTCAGCTCAGCACTTTTTCTGCTGGATTGCCGGGGGGAAGCAAGCCTCAACTGCCTACAGCTGAGAGCCAGGTTTGAAAGCTTTCCTCTCTTCCCTGTTTCACCTCCCCTATTTCCTCACTCGAACTTTCTTTAATCCTCTCCCAAAGAAAGGGCTTGAACCCAAGTCTTTATCAGAGAGCTGCTACCATCACAGACTTAACATTTTCTTTATTATTCTTGTTTACTTCCTGGTTTTGTCTTCTTGTGGTGTTTCTACCTGGTCTCAATCTAACTGAATGTATGTTACCTTTGCAAAATGTTTTCTGCTATTATTAGGAATATATTCATATCCCATTTCTGTCTCACTTCCTGGTCCACACTCCAGGTCTTCTAATGATCAGAAATCAATTTTTCTAACTAGATTTGTCCCGCTCTGGCTCTTTGTTTCTTCACAGTTTGAGAAAAATAGTCCAATTATCTAAATAAACTTCATGCTGAGGCTATAGATTTTCATTTCCTGATTTTCTCTACTACATTCTGTAACTTCCTATTCCCCCCACCACCCCCAAACTCCTGGTCTAAACTTGAAAGGACTGGTTGGGAACCAATTTCCATTCCTTGACAAAGAAAGCCTTGTTTACATTTAGAGTTGTCTGTTCTGTTATGTAAGAGTCCAGCAGTCATATCCCCTCCTTATGCTATAAAGCAGTTTATTTTAAGCCACGTCTACACACAGTAATAGAACAACTACAGAAATCTTAGGATCATAGTCCTTCTGCGTAGCCAGAGTCTAAATACAGAATGTTCTCACTTATCAGTTAAATCTAAAAAACAAAGCAAAACAAACAAAAAAATAAAACAGAAAAATAGATAAGATTGTGGTTACCAGAGTTGGGGGCAGGGAGTGGGGGAACTGGATGAAGGTGATTAAAACTTCCATTTACAAAATACATAAATACTAGGGAGATAATGTGCAATACAGTTACAACTGCTGTATAGCATATATGAAGGTTGTTAAGAAAGTAGACCCTATGAGTTCTCGTCACAAGGATTTTTTAAAAAGGTTTTTTTTTTTTATATTTATACAAAATGATAGATGTTAACTAAACTTATTGTGGTAATCATTTCACAGTATATATGTCAAGTTGTTATGCTATATGCCTTAAATTTATACAGTATTGCATGCCAATCATTTCTCATTAAAAATGGAAAAACAAATACAAAACGTTAGGGTTTGAGGGGCCACAATTTATTTTCTACTTTCAAAGAAAATATCTTCGAGTCATGGAATTATAGGTAATTTAAATTGTTTTTCTTTTTAGTTTTCTATAGTTTCCAGAATTTTATAATGGTAATGTTTTGTGTTTATAGTCAGAATAAAAATAATTTTTTTAAAGTTATCCAATCAGCCTCTCTAATACTTTTTTAAAAATCCTATTTTGTACTGATCAGCTGCCTCCCTTTCTAGACAGAAACTGTGGTCCAGAATGGTTACCTGAAGTCATCAGGTCATTTAGTGGCTGACTAGAGCTACCAATTCCTGGAATGACCCTATGTATAGGTCTTATCTTAATGTGGAAACCCCCAGAAGGTAACTCAGAGTAGTAGCTAATGTGGAAGGAAACACCAGTTGGAGGAGGGGTGGAAAGTGAAGACCTGAGATGGGAGAGGGAAAGCAGCCAGCCAAGGTGAATTATCAAGTAAACTACCACTCAGAGAAAGGATGCTGCATTCATAGGAGACCTCTGGGAGCCAGGTGCAGAACAAACCTCACAGTATCCCACTTATGGAGAGGGGACTGAGATATTGAATATGCCACCTCCTGCCAGACATCAAGGGCTACTTCCAGGGTGGTGACAAACCCTGAGCACTCTGGCCTGTCACATGGGTGGGCAAAGTAGGCTCTGGCAGCAAGAAGGAACCCTGGATGCTAAAAGCGGGGCCAGCCCTCTGAAGGGGTCAGAGTGAGGGGACATGGGTGAGTAGCAATAGCATCTACCACAAATGTAATAGGGAGGAAACGAAAGTGTGAACTTGGAGGGGTGTTTCGATCCCTAACTATCGAAACCATAAGCCTGCTCTGGAGGTCACAGGGCCCCAAATTCACCACTTTTAGAAACATCATTTAGGTTAATGGATTGCCTCCAGGACATTATTTGTGAGAGATAGCACTTTTTTAATTCATAGCACCCAGTAACATCCATGTCAGTAAGGATTCTTTCATTGCAAGTGACAAAACCTAACTCTAATCAGTGTAGAAACAATGGCAGGGATGGGGGATGTTACTTCCTGGTGTAAGTAGGAAGGACAGAGTGCACAAACTTTATGCAATTCTTCCATGGAGTGGGCATAAATCTTGCATTATGTCTGCCCATTGCGAAGACTTTTAAAAATTTTTGCACTAAAACACCTAATATGTTAGCAACAACCTAGCTATTCCTAGAAGAATGGAAGGATGCTAGGCACATAGATTAATAAATGTCTTCCTCAACACTGACAAAGTAGCTGCCACCCAGCAGAAAAGAAAGCTATGAAGAAATAGAGTCTCTTGTGGGTTAAATTGTGTCCCCAAAAAATATATGTTGAATTTCTAATGTCTGGTACCTGTGAATGTGAACTTATTTAGAAATAAGGTCTTTAAAAATATAATCAGTTTAAGATGAAGTCATGCTAGGCCTTATGCAACATGGCTAAGATCCTAATGAGAAAAGAAGAGACACAGACGCATGGGAGGATGCCATATAACAACAGAGACAGAAATTGGAGTGGTACGTCTGTAAAACTAGGTGTGCCAAGGATTGCTGGCAACTCCAGAAGCTAAAAGAAAGGCATGGAACAGATTCTCCCTTAGAGCTTCAGAGAGACCATGGTACAGCTGACATCTTGATCCTGATTCTAGCCTTAGACTTATGAAAGAATAAATGCAATTATTTCTCACTCTGTATCCTTCTCCAATAGATTATATTATTGGCCCAAATATTTCTTGCCTCCTTTATTCATCTCACTCTGAGTGAATCCGTAGTTCTCTCCAAATTGATGGAATCTATTTTCCTACACTTGGGGTTCAGCCACTTGCCTTACTTGGGTTAACAGAATATGGACAGATGTGACAGTGGGTGGGTTTGTGTCTAGGCCTTAAGCCACTTACATTTCTGCTTGCTCTTCTGCCATCAGAATGAAAAGAACATGTGCAGCTAGCTAATTCATGCCAGAGAAGGATGAGAGATACATGAAGCTGAGTCAAGTTACCCCAGCTGAGCCAGCCTAGATCGGCTGACACCCAGATAACTCTCAGTCTTGAGAGCAAAATAAATAATTAGTTTTGTATGCTGTGGAGAGTTTGGGCCTGTTTGTTACACAGCAATAGCTAACCAACATTCTGTTTGATACAGCTGACTCTCACAGCTCCTGCAGCGTTTTATTGCACTCGGTTATCCATATCTTATATCTCTTCTACTGTACTGTAAAATTCCACAGGGCAGGTAGTGGTTTTTTAATTTTAATTTTAATTTTTTATTTTTCTAGTCTTAGTACCTAACCCATGCCTGGCACACAATGTACACTCAACATATAGTCATGTAATAAATGACTAGATGAAATAATGAGAAAATAAATAACATTTTCTGCATGGAGTTTGTTTTTTAAGTTATCCTTGAAAATCCAAAAGATCTTGATATGCAGGAAGGAGACAAGTCTATGAAACTGCTTGTAAATTTTAAAGACAGTATAAAGTATTATATATTTATGTCTATAAGAATATTGAAACTGTGTATAAAATAATCATCATAAGTAGCATATCTACTGTTATAACAACATCCTTAATATCACCTCCAAAAAACAAACCAGCTAATGTACAACTTAACCCCCCCCCAAAAAAAACAGTATTTTCAGGTATTGATTGATCCAAAAAATACATTTTTAATACTATTCAGTACATAAGAATTCTTTATTTGAGCCCATGAGGAAAGAGATTTGATTGACCTGGATAGCTACTTTTCTCCGAGGACAACGTTGTCACACATCCAGAAAGCATGTGTCCTTTCTCCAGACACCAGAGCTCCACCAGAGCAGAGCACAAATAGCACCACAAATGGGTCATCTTGGGACAACAGCAGAAGATAAAGTAGTCACAAGTGAAGATATCCAGAGTGACAAAACACTGTCTACCTAGGTAAACATATCAGAGGTATGGAAAGAATGTACAGTGAATTTTTTCTTAAATAAAAAAATAGATAACAACATAGCACAGATACAGTTATCTGTTTAATAGATGGAAAAGTAAATTTCACAACTTTCCTGAAATGAAAACACAAAACAGGCCTAAAATTTTCTAAGCAGTTTTGCAATACTTTGATAGTTGTTCGCCCTTCTTTTCCAGGCTGTTAAACTAGGCTTCAAACTACTAACTTTCGAACTGAAAAAAAATAATGTGGATTGTTTTTAGTAAGAGGAAATCTGTCAAGTGTTGACATTTCTGTTTCATAGTTTTAGAGAGTTAATTTCCCTCTCATATAGCTCTGTATTTAATAATTTATTTAATGGCAAGTGAAAACAAAATGATTTTTTAAAAAATTTTCATTAGTTTCAAGTATACAGTACGTTGGTTACACATCTATATAGTTAGTAAAATGATCCCTCCATTGCTCCCTCCCTCCCCTGACCCTCCACCTAGCCAAGGTATTAATGCTAACTGCATTCCTTATACCATGCTTCCTATCCCCATGACCATCTGTTAGCTATTAATTTGTACATCTTTAACCCTTCGCCCCATTCTCCCAGCCCCTCAAACCACTTCCCCTCTGTCCATCACCAAATTGTTCACTATATTTGTGAGTCTGTTTTTTATTAGTTTGTTCTTTTCATTCATTAAATTTCGCATATAAGTGAAATCATATGGTGTTTATCTTTGCCTGACTTAAACACCTTCTAGGTTCATCACAGCAATACATTTTTTTCGTTCTCTTCTTTTTCATATTTAGGGGTCTTGTTTTCTTATTTTTTTAGCCACTCCACCCCTTGGTTGGAGCACTTAATTCTTTACCATTTAAGGTACTTATTGATAGGAATGTGGTTGTTACCATTTTTATTCTGTTTTTGATACATGTTTTTTCTTCTTAAAGAAGTCCCTCTGGCATTTCCTGTAATTCTGGCTTGGTGGTGATAGATTCCTTTAGTTTATTTTTGTCTGGGAAGCACTTTTTCTGTCCTTCTACTCTAAATGGTAGCTTTGCTGGATAAATTTTTCTTGGTTGTACATCCCAGGTCTTCATTCTTTCGAATATTTTTTGTCAAACCCTTCTGTCCTGCATAGTCTCTCTTGAGAAATCAGCTTCCAGTTGCATGGGTGCTCCTTTATACGTAATTATTCATTTTTCTCCTGTTGCTTTCAAGATTCTCTCTTTGCATTTAACCTTTGGCATTTTAATTATGATATATCTTAGTGTGGGCCTCTTTAGATCCCTGATCTTTGGAATCCTCTGAACTTCCTGGGGTTTTATGTCCATTTCCTTCACCAGGTTAAGGAAGTTTTCCAGCATTATTTCTTCAAACTGTTGTTCAACATTTTGATTTTCTTCACTTACGCTGATCAGACAAATATTTGGAAACTTCATAGTGCCCCATATCCTCCTTAAATCATCTTTATAGTCTTGGCATCTTATCTTTTGCCATTCTGATTGAGTGTCCTGATTGGCTTTCCTGTCCCCTACATAGGGCATGTGATCCTCTTCTTATTCACTTTGTTTATTCATTTAAGATACTTCTCATCTCAGATAATGTGTTCTTTATTTCAGACTGGTTCCCTTTTATAATTTCCATTTCCAATTTTATGTTATTTATCTACACTTCTCAATAGTTCATTGAGCATCTCTATAACCAGTGTTTTGAACTCTGCATCTGTTAGATTACTTGACTCCATTATACCTGGATCTCTGTTCTGTTATCTCACATGGTTTCTGCTTCTTTGTCTTTCCATTTTGGCTGCCTTTCCATGTCTGTTTCTATATGCTAAGCAAAGCTCCTAAGTCTTCCAGTCTTATTAGTGTGGATTTGTGAAGTAGGTGTCCAGTGGCACAGCCCTGAGAGGGGTTCAGCTGCTGGCCAAATTTATCCAAGCCTCTACCTCTCCAGGGCTACCTGTTAAGATTCAGCAAGGAATCCACAGATACTGTCCTTATAGTTGCCTCAAAAGGCCACACCGGAAACTGAGGCTGCCTCCAGTAGGAGTCTCAGCAAGGAGCACCTGACTCGCTGAGGATACAGCTGGGTGTGTCTTGGGTGGGGCTGCTAGTTGGGGTTGGGGGGAGATGGGTTTTCAAGGAATCCTCTGGGTGGAGTGACCTCTGTTATACAGTTTGATGACGTCACAGCTATGGTGGCAAAGTGTCTGTCACACCAGGAGTGGGGAGGGCTCAACAAGGAACAATAGATACCACCAGCACTTCTGTACCAAGCAAGTCTTCCCTCAACCCTCACACTGACAATATCTCCTTGTAAGTCCCTCATGCCCACTGTGTGCAGCCAAATGGGCACTGGTGCTCAGAGAGTCAGGTTGGTCACCATGAAAATCCACCTGCAGACATGGTCCCTTTAAGAGGCATCTGTCACTGCCTCTGCCACTGCCACAGCCTCCGACTCACTCAGCCACTTGGGACCAAGCAGCCCCACGACCTCACCCCATTCTACCTTCTGCCATTGCAGAGTGCTTTCTTAGATTTCTCTCTAGTTGTATGACTTGTTCATCTAGATCCCAGGCAATTTTCTTTGCTGCTGCTCCTTGTTTCTGTCACAACTTTGATTTGGTAGCCAGAGAGATGAGCAGAGCCTCTATCATCTACACCATTTTTTTCTTCTCTAAAACAAAATGATTTGGAGTGAGAAAAGTCACAAATTTGTATTTCTCACCCCAGAAATTCTCAATCTCCTTACCAGAGACAACCATTTTTTGTTTCTAGAGTGTTGTCCCTAAAATATTCCATGCATACATAGGCATTGTATATCTTTCAAATTTTTAAACAAATGCAAACTTTCTAACACCTGTTGTTTCATGTCTTGTCTTTTCCATGTTGAAGGAAATTTCGGAGCTCATTTTATAAGTTACATCTCAACAGGATCCCTCGAAATTGACAAGAAAACATGAAAAACCAAGATTATTTTGATTTGTTCTCTAAAGAAATTAATTAGCAAGCATTTCTTCACAAAAGCACCCAGCATGTGCTCTGGTATTCATAAGCTGTGTATGTGAAAAACTCAATACAAGGATGTGAGTCCAAAGTGTAGCAGTTAGCACGTCTGCTTTATATTCAGTAGGTCCTAGATTCGTGCCCCAGTAGAGCCACGGTTCATGGTCTATAGCCATACCACACTGAACAAGCCTGATGTCTGACCTCAGAAGCTAAGCAAGGTCAGGCCTGATTAGTACTTGGATGGGAGACCACCTAGGAAGACCAGGTGCTGTAGGCATAAATCATAAAAATTAATTAATTAAAAAAACTCAATATGAGAAGTGAGAAACCAACTGAAAATATATCTTGTAATGGCCATTGACTGAACATTAGCTGCATTAACAAGTGCTTTGTGATAATGTGTCATGACTTCAATATCACTGTGGGAGATTATGAGGCATAGGACAGTTAAGAGCACTCTTTAGCAGGAAAACTCAAATAACAATGAGCTATGATTTCAGAGCCATTAAATTAGCAAAGTTTTCAAGTCTGATAACATCAATTGTGGTGATAATGAAGAATCAGAAATGGAAGGCTTTCATACTTGGTCCCTGGGAGTAAACATTGGAATAATTACTTAGGGAGCAATATTGCAATACTTGAGTAAAGTTAATATGTACATAATCTTGCACATATGGACCATGTGAACATAAACCTGTTCATTGTAGTATTGCTCGTGATCATGAATGATGAAATACTATGGAACACTAAAATAAATGTATAAATTAGAACTATGTTTTCTTCAGCATGGATAAATATCGAAAAATATAGTGGTGAATGAAAAGAAGATAGCTTCAAAAGCACATGTAAATGTATAACACTATTTAAGTAAATTTGTAAAACATACAAACAATGCTTTATTTTGTTGTGGACACATATTCTCCAACTGTCAGGTTTACTGCCAGTCTTATGCATCACACTATGGCCCTGGGAGTCCTTATGGACTTCATCTGCAAGCTCTTTCCTGTGGCTTCAGCTGGGTTCATCTAATAAGGGGCACCAGTAGGAGTCTGAGAGAAGGAGAAGGAGGCTGTTCTTTCCCTCCTTGCCAGGCAGTGGGCTTGCAGAAGCTGCATTTGTTCATTGAAGGCCATAGCTGCTGTCAGATGACAGGTCTTTCTGGGTCTGTAGCAAGTACTTCTGTTTCCCTCTAAGCCTAGGCATGATAGCGATTCCCTTCGGTTGCTGTCTCCAAGGTGATTCACCATTCCTTGCTGAGCTCCCTTATCATAGCCTACACATTTGCAAATAGAAACTTTATTAGACTGTTTTCAATTATCCCCTTTGCATGTGCCTGCCAAGATCCTGAATGATGCACATATTTGTGTGAGGAGATTTAAAACTATGCCTGCTTATGTTATACACTCAGTTCAGGATACTGGTTACCTCTTGGAAAGTAGAATTGAGGATGGGAGGAGGGGGAGGAGAGGGCTTTAGCTGTATTCTTTTTCAATAAAATTTTTAAAATCACAGAAGCCATTATGCAAAAATGTTTAAATCAGTTAAATCTAGGTGGTTAATACATGGGTGTTATGTGATGTTTTGATTGAAACTTTTTCTAAAAATATTTTCTTCTAATAATAGGCTTTGAAAAGTGAAATGCTTCCTCATTCATGACACAAGAGTGCCACATGAGGCCCAAGACACAGTGCATCTGAAAGAAAGTGCTTCTTCCTCACCCTGAATCCTTTCTTCACCAGCACTTCTTCAAAAGACACAAAATAAATTCTGCACAGTTGGGTGAGACATTCTATTCCCTTCATTTGTAAATTGTGGGAAAGTGCAGAAATAGAATTAAAACTAGAACACCTAAGGAAGGCAAGGTAAGATTGGCCCCTAGTCAACTCCGGAAGACATCGTGGTAGGTGACAGCCAATGTTATAATAGAAGAGATCCATTTGAATCTTTCTATTTCTGCAAATTATTGTTAACCAAGGCCTTACCTCATGTGTTTCCATGTTGCTAAGGAAGTTGCTTTTATCGCCAAAATAGTATTGAAAATTGCATAATCATTCAACTTCCTTGAGATAAACATTAGTTACTCTAAATCTTAAAGCTTAGAGTCAAAGTCTGTATTGCTTTGCCTTAGTACAGATGTGTGTGTGTGTGTGTCTTTGTGTGTGCATGTGTGCATGCATGTGTGTGTGCACACATGAGGTTGAGATTTTCAAGTTTTAAAATATTTTTATTGCTTTCTATGCTATTTACAGAAGTTACATTTTTGTGACAGGAAACTAAACAATACGAAGTATAGAGAGTTGAGAGGACAAGGCCCCTTGGCTGTTTAAGCCCCACCCAAATGCTTCTCTTTCCCAGAAATCAATGCTGTTATCAATGAGGCATGTTTTCTCTTGGACCATTTTTTATGCATGTGTGAGCATGTGCATGCAGAAATATCATCTTTACTATTAAAGCTTTGATATTCTTCTTGCCATTCTATAACTTACTTTTCTCATCTAATAATATACAAACAACACATAGATACATTTTTATGAGACAGGTGCACTTCAAAATGGTTTACATGTATTAATGTACTTAATTTCCAAAAAACAAAAAACAACCCCTAGGAAGCACATACTATTATTCTCCCCATTTTAAAAATTGGGGAAAGGAAAACATGGAAAGCTTATCTGAGGCCCTTGAGCCCTTGAGCCTTTTGAGCTGCACTTCTCTTGTTCTGCCCGCTTTCATGTCTGGAAATGTACTGTTTCTTTACTTTCCCTTCTAATAAAGCTATTCTTTTCTGCTTAAAAAAAAAAAAGAGGAAGAAGAAAGAGAGAGAGAGAGAGAGAAAGGAAGGAAGGAGAAAGGAAGGAAGGAAGGAAGGAAGGAAGGAATAGACGGAAGAAGGAAGAACGAAAGAAAGAGAAAGCAACGAAAGAAAAAGAAAGAAAACGAGCAAACAGAACTCACGACCACGAATGAACGCAGCAAGACGTCCTTACGTGCCTGTCCTTAGTGTACTTACGGACCTTCCTTCCTGCGGAGCCCTTTTAAGACATGGAGGACGGAAGAAAAGAAAGAAGCAAGCTTATCTGATCATTAGACAAGCCAGACGTCCATCAGCACCATTATTTGAATCTAGGCAGGCTGCTGTTAGAGCCCTCATTGGTTATGCCTGTGTTACATTACCCACATATATAAAGTCTTGTCATGTCACTATGTACGGGTCTTTCTAAATCTTTTTAGGTGCTGCATAGTTTTCAATAAAATGGATGAACTATAGCTTACATAGCCATCCTCTCATCCTGGATATTTGTGTTGTTTCCAGTGTTTTGTGACTCATACTTCTTGTAAGTGACCCTTCACGCACATGGATAACTATTTCTCTGGGCTAGATACCTAAAATTGGAATGCAGAGTATGCACACTGAAAAGTGTTGACATTAACAACTAAGTTTTCTTCAGAGAGGGCTCTGTCAATTTTCAATAGTACATATCCTCATAGATGCTGGCTACTAATTAGCCTTTTAAATTAAATTTTTTAAAAAATTTTATGAGTTTATTTGAGCCAAAATGATGACATATCAAGGGAACAAGTTCTCAAATGCTCTCTAGCCTTATCAAAAAGTTTTAAGAACAATACTCTCACAAACTCTAGATATAACCAGTTTTAAAAATGTTTCCTAAAGCGATAGGCAAAAATGATATTTCGTTACCGGTTGTAACTCTAATTTCCTTGATTTTTAGTAAGGTTTGGATTTGTTTATATGTTTATTGGAAATTTTTATTTCAACTTTCATAAATTGCTATTACCTTTTGTCCAATTTTTATCAAATTGTTTTCTTTTTTTTTTAATTTTTATGATATACATACATATAATGGTTAAAATTTTTTTTCTGCTATACATATTGCAATTATTTTTTCTCAGTCTATCACCTGTCTTTAAAAAAAATGTTGGTGCCTTTTGACTCAAGAAATATTTAATATTTATAAAGACAAGTACATGAGTCTTCTTTTTGGTTTCTGAAGTTGAGTCTTTCTCACTCCTCATTTTCAGAAAAAAACATATAATACATGTGTATTGTGTAAAATATAGGAACTACAGATAAAAAGTAAAAATCATGTATAATCTTAACCTTCAGATACAAACAAAAATTATTAATGTTTTGGGTGTTTCCTACTAATATTTCAAATATAAAAATAAATGTACAATTGACCCTTCAACAACATGGGGGTAGGGGTGCTGACCTCCCACACAGCTGAAAATTTATGCATAACTTTTGACTCCCCAGAAACAACTACTGATAGCCTACTGTTGAGCAGAAGCCTTACTGATATCATAAATGCTCAATTAATATATTTTGTATTTTATGTATATTACATACTGTATTCTGACAATAAAGTGGCTAGAGAAAAGAAAATATTGTCAAGAAAATCATAAGGAATAGAAAATATATTTACAGTATTTATTGAAAAAAGTCCATGTACAAGTGGACCCAACACGATTTAAACCCGTGTTCAGGGTCAACTATTTTAAAGAAAATCAGGGTTTTTTTAACATTATCTTTGAATGTCTGGTGTACTGTTTTAAGACACTCGAGACGTTAGAGAAATTATGGTATACTGAGAAAAGCACTGGGTCTCTATAAATCTGGGCTGAAAAAATGTCCAGGGGACATTTCCAAGCAGTTGTAGAATCTACCTCTTCTATTTCAGGGTGAGAGGAGCCTACCAGAGGAGTGTAGGCAGCCCCCTTTGTTGAGAGGTGCCTCTGCCCCTACTAGGACCCAGCATCTCTGGTTACGACTTATGCTGTAAATAGGTAACCAAGGCCCCTGGACTCCAACCCTCCCTCCTTCCATCACAGCCCCAGTCTGAGCACTTAAGCCCCAAATGTTATCTGGAATTTTGCCTAATCCCCAAATTCTCATGAGTCTCATTTGCTGTCTCACTTCAGGCACTAAATTGGACACAAAACTTCCATTGTTTTCGAAGGGGACTAACACTAACTGAGCTCCTGAGGCTGTTAGAAAAATACATGATGTTGACAAACTGAATTTAAAAATGAGGGGCACTTTTTAGCAGAAATAAAATAATGTGTTTTAGGATCACTGTTTCACTCTCAAGTTCAATTAACGGCAAACATCATTATAACAAAATAGAAGAAAAGAACACATTGTTCATTACTCCGTTATGATCTGCTTTCACATTTCTTAACGTCTTCCAGCAAAAACAGTGTATTTAAAAGAACAACTCAGTTTCTTCTCACCACAAGTGAATCAAAATACAGGCAAAGTCTCTCCTAGTGAATTTCACTGGTGTGTGTGAAGCCGTTGTGTTACAACACGCATGTGTTCATTCCTGTTTACACATGTGATCTCTTTTCAAGTATTAAGCCCTTAATTCTTGTATACTGTCCATTCACTGGGAAGTCTAAGGCAGAAGGGTATTGAAATTTCCGTTTTCTCCAATTATACTTTCAGCTATGCCCTTTTGAGCATTCCCATTCCTGAATGAAATCTATAGCAGATACCATTGGTGCCAGCATTTATAATTTCTACCTGAGCTAACTTCGGGCTTGGATGGAGGCAGAAGAGGAATAACACCTTTGGGAGCAGCACTCAACCAGTAACTGATGGGAGTTGGTAGATATAAATACTGGAGCTACCTTAATCTTCAGGTAGGACTGTTCTGAGATGTGCTTTTCATAGTTTCCCAGAGGTGCAAGTGGAATTGAGGCCCAGTTGTCCTTTCTTTCCTAACATATCCATGGCTTCCTTCCTTTCTTTGTGTTGCTTCTCTACTCCCCTGTGGTACTTCCTGGGATCATCTCCCAAATAAACCTACTTGCATGCACATCCTGTCTTCTGATCTACTTCTTGGGGAAGGCTGTAGCAATGCTCATACGATGCAATCCCAGCATCCCAGCACTATCCAGCCTGGGTGGGCATCTGACTGCCAATTAGATTCTCTCTTTAAGATTCTCATATTGGAACAGAATGTTGGCCTGTGTCTTCAGGAGTCAGGGGTCCTCACATATAATCCTGGGAGTTTTGCAAGGTTATAGTGTATTACATATGTAGAAGACACAAAGAAAGTTAGCCAGGAGGGGTGCAGAGGTCAGGGGTAAGAGAGAGGAGAGAGAGAAGGGGAGAGAGAGAGAGAGAAAGAGAGAGAGAGAGAGAGAGAGAGAGAGAGAGAGAGAGAGAGAGAGAGAGAGAGAGAGAGAGAGAGAGAGAGAGAGAAAGAGGATATGCAAGAGAATCAGAGATGAGAGGTGTCTTCCTGCTGTAGACTTCCTTCCTTCCTGAAGCCCTACTGCATCTGCTTCCTGGCCTGTGAATTATGCCAATATAGGTATAATAAATTCCTCTTTTTCTCTCAGACTAGCTTAAATAATTTGTTACATGCTATCAGACAATAAGTTAACACAGAATATCACAAAAAGTTAGATTCGCCCTCTCAGAGAGCTGGAAATCTAGATTGCAGGACTCTCTCCTTCTCTATTCCCATTCTCTTCCCAGCCCAGTTCTCTGCTGGAACTCTTGAGGATAGGAGACTCTGACCTCTGACCTCTGACCTCCTTCTGTGACTGGCCTCCTGGGAGGGCTCCCCTCAGGCTGACTCTGCCCCTCATGGTTCCCAAAGAGTTGGTGGGCTCTGCTGAAATGGTACATGTGGTATTTGTGGAGTGTTGCCTGAATAACTTCCTCTCGATGTTTTTTGCTGTTGAAGACCCACCTTCAGGGAGGGGCGGTCATGTCTTCCCTTAGCCTCTGCCATCCTCTGTGCCCCAGGCTCTCTCTGGGTGAAGCATCTCCTTACTGGACAGTGCCTGAGCAGCTGTTTGGTGTCAGCCTCGACTCTACTCTGTGGTCCTTTCTAAGAAGCCTAAGGACCCCTTGCAGTTCTTTTTCATGCCCTCAGCCCAAGGGAAGCAAGGTGAGGAAAGAGCCTCTCTCCACCCTCTCTGTTTGGGGTGTGCTTCAGTATACTGTTTATCTAGCACAGCCTGCTTCATCCGGCCTCCCTGTTTCAGAATCTTCTGTTCAAAAAGCACTGCTGATCTCCAAGTTCATGATCACCCCCAAATTCCAGGGGACATATGTCAACTCTCCCAAGAATTGCAAATGCTCAAAACCAGTCCTCTGATATCTTCCCCAAACTTGTTCCTCTATAGTTTCCTCCCATCTCGGCTAATGGCAATTCTACCCTCCTAGTTGCTTGAGCCCAAATCCTTGGGCACCTCTCTTTTTTCTATACTCCATATACAATCTAAGAGAAAATCTTGTCAGTTCTATTTTCAAGATATGTCCAGAAACCCACCACTTTCCACCACCTTCACTGCTATCCTCATGTCTTGCCTGAATTACTGTGCTATCCTCCTACCACATCTCCCTGCTTCCAGGTGCTCCCTACATCAGTTATCCATTATCATCATGAGGATGCCTAAGAAACAACACAAACTCTCAGTGGCATACAACAATGATGCATCTGGGGTTAGCTGGAATCAGCTAGGTGGCTCATATCCACACCTGGGGTCGGTTTGTTGGCTGACTGAGGCAATTCAGCTATGCTGCACGTGTTTCTCAACCTCCAGTGGGCTCGCCTGGGCAAGTTTTCAGGATGATGGCAGAAGCACAGGACAGCAAGTGGAGACCTGCAAGTCTCCTCGAAGCCTTGGCTTGCAACCGTCCTGCTATTACTTTCACCTCATTCTATCAGCCGAAGCAAGTCACAGGCTCAAGCCTTGGTAAGGGAGGTCCTTACCAATCATGTGGCTGAAATCAAATCAAGTGGCAGGGAAATGTGCATGTTGCCTTTTGTGAATAAACCCAGACTTAAAAGAGTATTCACAGTACAAATCCCTTTATTAGAAATTCTAGGAAAGGCAAAACTGTATAGACAGAAAACCAATCAGTGATTGAAGCCTGAGGTTGGAGAAGGAGAGATATCAGAATGATTTGGAGTGGTGCAAATGTTCTATATCTTGATTGTGGTATGAAGAAAAAAACCATTTTGCTGAAGAATAAAGCTCCACTGTACAAAGATAAGGGATAGAGTGTTTTGTTGGTGGAGGATGTTAGTTCTGAAACTGGTAGGAGAGCTTACAGATCTGCAGAGATAAGGCCTCTGAATGGGCTGGATGCAAGTATGAAAAGAGTTTGAGACCCTAGATGCTACTCGGGAGCTGCTTGAACTTGAGAGGAGGAGACAATGAAAGGGAGTTGTGGAACTCTACTTCTTCCAAAAGATCAGATGGCAAGTATTTGAACTAAGTAAGGCCTGGATGAGTGTATGATTCTCAGGGAGTGGGGAAGAAGCTCTTCACTGAAAGTCTAGGGTTGAATTTCTCCACTACTAAAGCCAATAGAGGTTGAGCCAGATTTTGTGTCATTTGAGAGTATATAGGAAGGTGACAGTTCTTGAGTTCAAGTCTCATTGAACAAATTTATACAAATTTAAATAAATATGAGCATAAAATCATATTAATAGAAAGCCGTTATGGAAGAGGTAATACACAGAGGAAAGGATGGCTATAGGTCACTTTGGCATGAAGTAGGTGGTGGGAGAACTCTCTGGCAGAAATTGGGCACCTATCTTCCCTTGTATCTTACCAGAGAGGTTGGTGCTTCTCACCCTGATTTCTGGACTAAGAGACTTTGCAAAAAACTGTGGGAGAGGAACACACTTTTCTCTACCCTCAAGGTCTTTTTGGTTGGTCTAATAATCAAATAGACGTGAAACAGATTAGCAAGAGAAAACCAAATTTAACACACACATATGTGCAGGAATCCCACATACACAAGAGAGTAAAAGACCCCACATGCACGTGTGGTTCAGAGATAGAAAGGGGGATCTAGGTATGTAAGACATTCTGAACTAAGAATGAGGTAATGCACCTTGGGAGCTTCAAAGGGTCATTGCAGAACGATAAGAAGAGCAGATATTTAGTAAATAAAAGTTGGCCTGCCATATGAGTAGGTCAAAAAATTGCTGAGAATTTCTTATTATGAGCAATGTCCCTAATTCAAGTTCTTCTAAGGAGTTAAAAGATGAAGTTTCTTTTGAAGCCGAAGTTAAAATTGACTTTAGCTCAAAAGAATCTGCATACTACTGAGGCAGTTCTTGGGGTGGATTGTTCTGAACCCCAACAGAAACATGCTTCAGTAGTCTGTCATGTAAGAAATTGACAAAGTCAATTTAATCATCCTGTTCAAATTTGCAAAGAACATCTTTGCTAGGCAGTTTATTTTCAACAGTTGCCTTGTCTGGGAAAGACAGCCAGCAGAAGATAACATTGTATTTCATCAATATAAATGAAAGGTATTTTCTTGTAAACTTGTACTCTAAATATCATGTGCAGCAGCTCATCCAACCTTGGGAGTTAGCAAATGCTTGTTGATGCAATGACAGAGTTTTCAAGGAGAGAACCCTACAAACCTAAGATGTGTCTCTTCAGGGTAAATTGAAGAAATGGATGATTATGTTAACACCAGATTATTATACATAGTTATTGTAGCAGTAGAATTATCTTTTTACACAGAAGTTTGGCTCCATGATAGTTGAGAAAGCATTTGCATATGTAAATATGAAACTGTGATTATAATAGGAATATAAAATCGATGATCTCTGATGATTGATCAATGTCAATGGATTAAGAATTTTCAAAATGTCTAAGGTTTGTGCCAGCCCCAAATTTACCTGGGTGGATATGGACTTGGAGGACGTCTTAGTCTGCTAGGGCTGCCATAAGAAAATAACATAGACTTAAAGAACAGAAATGTATTTTCTCACATCTCATCTCCTCACTCTTGGTTTATGCATGCTAGCTCCTCTCATCCTCGAGATCTCAGTTTAGAGGACACTTCCTCCAGAAAACCTCGGACTACCTTCACTGGGACTTATGTGCATTTTATGTTCACTATAGGCCATGGTAGAGGGAACAGTATTGTGAACCCCTGTGCCCTATCGGTTAACTTTGTCAAGGATGGGATATCATCAAATATTCCATCAGCATTTAAATTTCTCTAATCATCTCATTAAAAATTTTAATAGCTTGTTTGCATCAAGATCCAGATTCACACTTTGCAAATAATACTTACATAATATTTATCCGCTGCTCATTCCTTACCACCTTGGTTGGACCACAAAGTACTGTCTGCCCCTTCATATACTCCAGATCACAAACTTCGGGATGCAAACTCACAGTCTATACTCATATTTACAAAGCTAACCTCTAACCACAAACTACTACTGACGTCCCCTCAAAGTGAACTCACCCAAATTTATTGACAAACAGCCCAGATATATCACCAATATGGTCATTTTCAGCACAATCCGACCTCATTATTGGGTTCTTCAAGACCTAGAAAACTGACAGTGTGTTTTAAAGGAAAAGAAGGGAAAGGGTATGTGATGCTCCACTTGGCAGCTCTTAGTCTCATGCAGCGCAGACTTAGAGGGCTTCTCTGGAGCTTTACAGTAAGCTGGATGAAGCGTTTGTGCACACGCATCCTGTGAGATATACTGCACCAAAAGCTGTATCTAAGTTTAGGTGGATTCCAAGATCTTCCCCCTCCTGAGATCCCTTGAAAATAGCTTCTATATTACTTAAGAAAACTGTCTTGCTCCTGAACACAAATATGCTTTGGTTTGATTCCAACAGAAAAAGGCATTACCGTCTGAAAGAAAAAAAAAAAAACAAAACAAAACAGGGCTCTTAGTGAGGGACACGGATGGATACGGAACAATCTGAAATTACTTTCCTTGTCATTGAGAATGTGTGTAATGTCTCCCTCCCTCCATTTCAGTGTTTTATGCTGAAAACACAGTGGAGAGGGAGCTCCACCATTGAAATTTGGTGAGTGGAGGAGAGAGATAGGCAACATTCCACATCCTGCTTTGTAACAAACATAGAACATGTTGGAGAGAGAAATGCTGAAACACAGAGAGAATAGGGGAGGGTTTATATTTCCATGCTGGCGTTTGATCACGGTTTTATTCAGTGAGGCTGCTTCAGTGGTTGTTGCCATGGGAACCAGACATGAGTAAGGAATTTATCAAATGCAGCTTGCTGGACTGACATTCTAAAGCTGGGTCAGGGTTTCACCTTCATTTCAGGTGTTCTAAAGCTGCCAGGACATTTTTTTTCCATAGGTGTGTTTTTAATTTCACTATCCGTAAAAACCCCAAACATGTGAGATAAAATAAATAACCACATGAACCTAACATTCGTAGGATTTTGATTATTTTGACAGGAATAAAATATTTCAGTGTATTTGCCAGAAAGAGGCTGTAATTGTAAGTTTTA
Organism: Rousettus aegyptiacus; assembly: GCF_014176215.1. NCBI lineage: Eukaryota > Metazoa > Chordata > Mammalia > Chiroptera > Pteropodidae > Rousettus > Rousettus aegyptiacus. The sequence goes on along the minus strand of NW_023416287.1, from coordinate 24,692,277 downwards.
TGTGTGTGCACATTGAATTTTGCATCACAATGTAGAAGGCATCATCTCATTTTGTGAGATCACCAAGGTTATCCCTGATTTACAATCTTTTCTCTTTCTTGACTGTACTGGTTTGGAAAACCATTTATCATTGTAGTTACCTCTTTATAAGCTTTCCAAGTTCTTCATATTCCTCATTTGTTCAAACTGGACAGCTCCCTGGTGAGAGTCTGGCCAGACGTTTTGTCTCCCCAACCATGCAGTGAAGTGTAGCATCACTGATTTCTTCCTCACGTTCAGGCCTCTTAGTCACTCACATGACACACGTGGTGGGCAGCTGACACTGAGTTACTGTGTATCTTGAATTCTTTCCAGAAGTGCTCTACAAGCGGTCAGTGTGTAGAAATCAGCACACACTTATTAGTAAGCGACAAGGTTGGGCAAATCCATTTGAAAGGACTACGTGGAGACCTGGGCTTTGCTTCTTAGAAGTAGGGTGACTTATTTCCTTTCCCACAACTGCTTCAGGATTCCTGAGATGAACTTGCCCAGATTCCTCTTCTGGCCAGAATGTCTTATTCTCCCAGCTGCTGAAAGTGTTGTCAGCCAACAGCAGAGTCCCTTTCCAGGAATTGGCTTCTCCTGAAAAGAGCCAGCTCCCTCCTTGGGGTCATGCTCCCTTCCTGGGCATCCCACAAACAATATCTGGTTTATGGGGGTGGGCGGGAGTGAAAGCCCAGCCTCATCACTCCCACGCACCTTGCTCCAACTCAAGACACCTCTGAGGTCCCTGTAGAGGGGCAAAGGGCTTGTTGAGACTTCTTTGCAGTCCAGCTTCTCCCGCTGCTCGACCCTGCTGCTTTCACTTCCTGTTTAGGAGTACTGCTCACAAGGACACTCTCTAATACATCTGTATAGTAATATCCATCTCAGAATCTCCTTCCCAGGATAAAAAACTGCGACAACCCTAAACTTGCTTTGGAAAGTTCTCTCCTGTTTTTTTGCAATATAATTTAGGGGTGATTTATTCCATATTCGGCCTCAGGCCTGTGGCATTAGAAAAATCCATCTTCTTCTCCAACCCCAGGCCATACTAATTTCTGAATTGGGGCAATGAAACAATGAGAATAGGTCTCATGAAGCACCTGAAAAAGAAGCTTTCCTAATCTTCCAAAAGATCTACCAGAGGAACTCTTTCTGTCATTGGATGCGAACAGGAAGCATGTGGCCTTCAAGTTGCTGACAGACATCTTAAAATAATTAAAGAAACTTGCTGAGATTATAGCCAACACGAGAAAGTAGAGGCGAGAAATAATCACAAATTTCAAGCCACTGGCTCAAACTACACCTGCACCAGTCACAACTGAAGCCAGCCTAGCTCTGGAATTCTCAATCTGTGAATCAATAAATTTACTTTATTTTCTAAGTCAACTTCAAGTTCCTAAACAGTAAAATGGCACTGATGATACTGGAACCTACTTCATGGGGATGTTTTGGAGAATAAATGATAAATGCGTCTAGCATATTGGAAGTGTCCTACACATGTTAGCAATTCATATATGGCTTTCAAACCCCACAGTTAATTTACATAATGAAGACAATGTATTTCTTTCATTAAGAATTAAGCATGAATTCTTCAGAGGTACAAAGATCTTTATTGGACAACATCTGGGACATTTTTTCCCACTTATAGTTGGAAGCTTGATCCAGAGCTGAGCTTTTCAATTTTAAGCAATGGTATTTTTAAAAGTTGAAATCTCATGTAGAAACCATAGATGTGTATATTCATAATAATCAAAAAATGTAAAGGGCACTTGCTATGTGCCAGATACCATGCTTAACACTTTTCTTATAGGTTATATGTACATGTTTGTGTTCTATATGAATTCACTGAAACCTCCCAACAGTCCTGAGAGGTAAGCAGTATTACAATCACTATTGTAGTTTTGGAATAACCCCTCCAATGCATTCACAAGAATACAGAGAATTCTATGTGGAACTTGATGACTTTAGCTCTGTATTTACTCTGGATAATGAATACTTTGAATGCAGCATTGGGTCACAAGATTCTTTTTTTTCAAGCAGGAAATAGAATATGTTAGCATAAATAACCTAAAGTAATCACTTACACACACACACACACACACACACACACACGTATTTATTTGAGCGTTAGCTCATCTTTGTGTAGCTGAGAGCAGTTGTTGAGAAATGCAATAGCTCAGTCACAGACCTCTTTTATATTCCAAAGAGGCCTAAGAAAACAATTTCCAAGGAGAAAAGGAAGGACAAAGCAGATTAAGAAAAGGAATGAATACTACCTTATATAGGAAGTGAAATTTTATATTTATTGGGGAGAGAGAAATGTGTAAATTATAAGGTGTGTTAGGAATATGTTTTACTTCCTCCTTTGAGTTTACACTGCACAGTCTGAGAATTAATGTCTGTCCTTGGGAGCCTGCATGTGTGTTTGTAGAACCCATATGTAGAACCAGCCTCCAGTTCCCTGATAGGCAACTAGGAAATTGAGTTATATCTGCAACCACACTGATAGAGAGATTTGGAGTTCAGGGTTAGGACTTAGGGACCATTTCCACACTAGACTCTTCAAAGGAACTTGCAATGCCAGAACCTTAGAGAACTGTCCTGACACCCATGTCCCCAAGGTGTTGATCCAGACCAAATAAATCAGCCTCAGGACTATGTACCACGTAGGGAGGAACATGATAAGAACCCAAGACCAAGTCCCATAGCAAGCCATCTTGGTAGCAAGGAAGGAGAGTGGTGGGACGGGAAGCCAAGAGTTCTAGTTTTGACCTACCACCAGCCAGCAGGGTAACCTCAGGCATATTTCTTGGCCTCTTGGAGACTTAGATTACTCTTTTTAAAAAAGATTGGCTTGCAAATTTCACAATTAGAGATTCATTCTTTGTCTTGAAGTGTTTCCTCCTGCTAAAATACACATTCATCTAAGAGTGTTACCAGAAACCATAATCAGGTACTTATGATAAGTGAATTTATTCAAGGACAGGCTTTGATGCGTGAACTGAAAGGGGCCACTGAAGTGGGGAAAGAACACAGAAAGGGAGGCTGGACAGGCCAGCATACATTTGTGATTAGAACTAATAAGCTAAGAGAAGAAAAACAAAGAGTTTTGGCAGGGTTGCCTTCTCAAAGTAAGAAGGAAATAGAATCTGTATACATGTCACCATAGTAAGAGTTGAATTTACTAAATATTTGTTCCATGTAGCTAGCAAGTCTTGGTTAAAACCCTGGAGTACAAAAGCGTGATCCTAAGTTTCCTCCTGGGCAGTGGTGTGATTGCCAGGTATACTTCTGAATGGAAAAATTCATTCCTTTCTTTCAGATTCCTCCTCTAAATTTTATATCTTATGATCATTTTCTAATTAAGTCATTTATTTATTGAGAATATAAAAAAGTTCTACTCTGTTTTATCAACTCTAAAATCAAAGATTGGTCAATGATTAAGAAAAAAGATTAGAGCGTTAGGTCTCTCTCCCAGCTTTGAAATATTTTGGCTGTATTTCATGCCTTAATTCCTGAGAGTGGAGATATCTGAAGGAGACTCATGCCAATAGATTTAATTAAAGGAGAAGGCACAATGCTCGAGGCTGGCCAATTTGGCTGATTGACTGAGAGCAGAAATGTACCCTGTCTGTATTTGGTGAGCAATAAAAGGAGAGCTCTTCGTTGTAGCTCATGGCATCTCATAATTTCTTCCAGCAGTTTAGCAAGCACTGTGGATTAGAGATGGAACTGATGTAACTCTCTGCATAGAAGTTAAGCTGGGCAACTCAATGCAGAGCTCAGCATAAATAACTCCCCTTAGAAGCAGCCGAGAAAATGGTCTTAACACAAACAGCATGCTCAAATGGTTTAGAACAACTCGTAGCCCAGTCATCTAATCCTCGCAGTTCAAAAAACAAAGCAAAAATGCTTCTCTCAATATCCTTTTAAATTTTTAATTGGGTCTTGATTAGAGACTGGATTAATGTTGCAGGAGAAAATATAAAAGGCATTTTAGCTCTGAAATAAGCTTTCTTCCTCTTAGAAACAAATATGAACAACTAACTAGACACATTTCCTCCTCAAAGTTTCCTCAGAGGCAGATGAGTCTGGGATCTTTGACCTTGTGACTCATTTTCTAAGAGCAAAAGTCATTTTACGTGTTCTAAAGAAGATTTGTCTATACAGGCCTACTCCCTGCAAAGCAGATTTCTTCCTGGAGAATTCTATTTATCCACTCACTGTTTTATGATTTATTTTGAAATACTTGAAACATTTTTGGTTCCTGGGGGTGTTATTTGAATTCACTTAACAGAATCTTGGCTGCTTTGTGAGCTAGAATTTCAAGATCTATAACTCAATAAAGGAGATTTATGGCTTTTATGAATGTTGGAAAGTGGGAACTTCAGTGGGTTAAATTCCACTGAAAACTTGCTGGTGATTTGCATTCAACATTTAGTGATTTATTGACAAAACAGAAGAGAAGGTGTTTAAGGTATTAGAATAGAATTCAAATTCTTGAGCATGTTTTCATCAAGTAAATGACAACTTCAAGTGCATAATTATTAGGAAAATTGCTCAGTGTATATGACACAGTCTTGCTATAGATATAAAAGTGAGAAGTTAGACTTTAAAAGACATATTTTTTTAACATCATTTTTCTATCAGTGTAAGAATTGTAAAGTGTCAGAATACAATCTGGAGTTTCATTCACGTATTTATATAGAAGAATTTAAGTTGAGTTCAAACTTTCTCTTATCCCAACATGACAATATCCATCTCACAAAACTTTGGTCTTAGGGGAGGATAAAAGAGAACAACAATAAATTCCAATGAGAAACACAGGAAATGAAGCTTGTGAGAAAATTTTTCCAGTCTTTGCATGTTGAGTATAGCCATGTCATTGAGGGCTGGATTGCAGCAAAACAGGAACTATTTAGCTAAACACTTTCCACTGAAGCGGGGTGGGGGTGGGGGTCTCAAAAATGTCTTTTTTGGTTTCGGATGCTGATTCACCTTAAAAATTATTAAATATGGATGCTATTGAGTGTGATTGGTCACCTCTGGCAGGATCCCCTTTTAGGAGAGAAGTAGTTCATTGTTTATGTTGTCTTTGATTTGTTTCAAATCTATCACATTGTTCTCATTTGGGGAAAATTGGGCTGGCATTATAACTATGGGAATAACTGTGATGATGGAAATTTAAAAAAGAAGACAGGAAAAAAAATAAGGGGAACAAAGAGGCTTACTTCAGATAGAAGGGTCAGGAGAGGCCTCTCCAAGTAAACAGTAATTAAGCTAAGATCCTAAGAAAAGAGAAGAACCAGCATAAGAAGAATACGAGTAGAACTTCCGTGAATTAAAAACAGCATATGCAAAGGTCTTGAGGCTGGATGGGCTGGTGTAGTGAGCCAACGAGAGAGTGGTGTGAATTGAGCTTAGGAAGGTGAGTAAGTCCTATAGCGGCTTAGAGGGCACTGCAAGTTTATACAATTCTAGGTGTAGTAGGAATCCATTAATTAGATCATGGCATAATTTGATTTTTATTTTAAGATCAACCTATTTTCTGTGTAGAGAATAAGTTGCATATGGCAAAGAGATTGAGTGGTAATGGAGGCAGACAGGTTTGAAATGGGCTTTAGAGATAATATCAACAGCACTTGAGGAATTGGAGATAGAGTGAAGGAAAGACTAAATCAAGGTATAATGAAGTTTCTCACCAGGGTGACTACTGAGAGGTGGTATCATTTACAAAACAGGTAAGGCTTAGGGTGGGCAACAGGTTTGGGAGGTGAGGAGCCAAGAGTACTAGGAGATATATTGTGATATCAAGAAGGCAGCTGGATTTAGGAGTCTTGAGTTCTAGGAAAAGATCAAAGATGGAGATATCAATGTTGACGTTGTTGGCATCTAAGTGATGTTGGAGCCATAGGGTTGGATGAGATCATGCAGAAGGAACATAGAAAGACAAGAGAAAATGATCTGGATGCCCAGCTTTTGGAGTTGGATAGCGGAGAGAGAATTTACATAAATGGCTAGGAGATGGCAAACAAGGAGAAAATGGTAATTCAGAAACCAGAAGGAGTATTTCCAGAAACAGTAGGGTGGTCAACTGGGTCAGTGCTGTTTAGAATATCAGTAAATTCAAATTCAACAAAAACAAAACAAAATGTCCATTGTATTGAGCAATAAAGAGGTTGTCATTGACCATGATGAAAGCAGGTTTAATGAAATGGTGGGGGCAAAAACAAGCCAGGTGGAAAGAACTAGTGAAGAAGTAGAAACAACATTCTTCCAAGAAATTCGGCTCTGATGAAAGTAGTTTAAAAACTGCTTTCCTACATGCTGTGAAAGAAAAAGCTCTAGGGTTCTCGTTGTGTTACAGTCTAATTTCCCTTCCTGTTTTGATTGCAAAGTTCTCTTTGCTTTAATTTTCAATTAGCACTAACTGGAAAATCACCTTCTTTCATCCCAGCACGAAACCTGGATGTTATTGTCCTGTAAAATAACTACTAATTGCAGTTGGCAAAAGTAAATTTCCTGAAAGCCCGCGTCCTTCCTGAATAAAGATAACATTTATGTGACCCTGATTTCTTGTTAGAAGATGAAAATATCTTTTCATCTTCATAAAACCAATTAATTATTCAGGAAAAATATTCAGCCAAAAATTGAAAATGACCTTTTAAGGACAGGAGAATCTTGTTTCTTAGTGTAGGAATAACTTTGAAAATGAGAAACTGTTCTGTTATTCTTCTCATTTTTGTTTCACCTCTTATCTTCACCAAGAAGTGTGATGGACTATCAGTTCTCAAGACTCTACCCCAGGGGTCCCCAATCCCTGAACTGAGGACCAATACTGGTCCATGGCCTGTTATGAATCAAGCTGCACAGTAGGGAGTGGGCGGCAGGGGAGTGAGCAAAGCTTCATCTGTATTCGTTGGTGCTCCCAGCACTAGCATCACCTCCTCAGCTCCACCTCAAATTATCAGGCATTAGATTCTCATAGGGACACCGGTCCCTGGTGCTTGAAAGGTTAGGGACCACTCCTCTACCCCATTCCCAGCTCCAGGACCCAAATTAGTGCTTGATATTTCCTTAAAATGCTTCTGGCTCCAATATTACATACCTCCTTTGTCTCTTCTCTTCTTAATATTATCTTTTCCTTGGCATAACTAAGCTCAGTTACCAAGATGGCTCCCAATGAGCCCCTCTTCCTAGTATTCATGCCTTTGTGTAGTTTCCTTCCTCACTGAATAAGGCCACCTTCTGTGACAAATAGGGTATTACAAAAATGACAGAGGATGACTTCTGTCTGAGTCTAGGTCACAAAAAACATTGTGGCCTCTACCTTGCTCTCTCTTGGATTGTTTATTCTGTGTCATGAGGAAGGTGAAGTAATTCATGGAGAGGCCTCACATGGAGGACCAGAAGATTCTTGCTCATAACCAGAAGTATGTGAGTATACCATCTTGAAAATGAATCTTCCAGCCCTGGTCAAGCTTTCAGATGACTGTACCCCCAACCAGCATCTTGCTGTAAGCTCCTGTGATACCTAGAGCCCGAACAACTTAGCTAAGTCACTTCCAAATTCCTAATCTGCAGAAATAGTAATATAAAATGCTTATTGTTTTATGCCCTAAGCTTTTCAGTTATATAGCAATAAATAACTAAAACATCACTTAGATTGAATTACTAGGAGTGGCTCCAGAATAGTTTACATATTCTAAAGGGAATTGTTTTAAACTGAAATCTATAACTGATAAATTTTAAAAATCAGAGAAAGTTATGTCAAAGATTCAAGACAGGGGAGAAGAAGAAGAGATAATTTTCCTGTACATATGTGTGTTTTTGGAAATAGAAGAGGGCAGAAAATGCTAATGTATAGTAAGTAGGTCCTGATAGCCTGCCTTCAGATCAAACCGCTCTTAAATCTGTGCTTCTTGTCAGAACTTCTTTCCTCCCTTCCCTTCAAAAAATGTTTCATTGAAGTTGATGGTGGTAGATTTAAAATAGCCTCTCTGGGGAAAGCCAGCCACCATGTAAAATGTCTGACTATCTTTAGACCACCATGCAGGGAGGAAGCCCAAGATAACAATCTGGAGAAGTATTTAAAAAGAGAGAGATGCTCAGCAAGAACTGAGTTGTCCCAGCTACCCCAACTGAGGTGCCAGACGTGCAAATAGAGAAGCTATCTTGGACATCTGACCCAGTCTCCCTTCCAGCCTACTCCCGTCCCACACATCAACTAAATGCAGCTGCGTAAAAAACCCTGAGCAAGAACCTCCCAGCTTAGCTCAGAAAGCCAGCAGAACTGAGAGAGGCAATAAAAAGGTTGTTTTAAATCACTGAGTTTCGGAGTAATTTGTTCTGCAGCAAAAATAATCAGAAGAACGAAAAAGGGAATTAATTAGAGAACACTAGGATTGCATGTCAAAGCTGGTGATTGCTCATTTGCAATAGAGCCACTTGTCTGGCTGTGTGAAGTTTTTCAGCTCAGTTTCCAGCTCAGGTTCAGGATCAATGAGAATGAATAGTAAGGCTTAAGCAAGATTATTATTTGCCACATGACACGAAGAGACATCATACACCCAAAGAGTGATAACGCGGCATTTAATGATACTGGGTTTTATTTTAAAAGGAGAAAAGAAATCCAGAAAATGGATGTGTGACTTCCAAAGACTTGTCATCGAGGCCAGTGTTGCCCAAAGAATTGAACTGTTAAAAAAAAAAAAAAAAAAAAAAACGAATGGTTGATCATTAGCGATGTCTCTTCTGAACTCTTGGCTACCTCGTTTCATCCACACTTTCATGCCTTCTCCTGTAATCACAAAGGCACTTAAGTTTTTCCTGGCTATGAGATGGTGAAGTCCAACAGGACAAGGGCCGTCTTATTCTTTTGAACCTCCCTGTGGACCCCTGCCTTATGCTTCAAACAGACCTTCCAGGAACATTTAGTTCTGCTAGGTGTTTCATTTTTAAGAAGCGTCGGTGTGTACGAAAAGAGGTGTCCAAACCTGTAGAGAATTTTTACAATAATTTATTTGAGCCAAACAGAGTCTACCTGGAAGGAATAGTTAAGACTGCGTGCTCCCGAGGGTGGTCACACTTTAGAAGGAGGGGCCTAGAAGGGGTATTTCAAAGGCGTGTTAACCTAGATGCACAGAAACAGTGAACAGGGTTTGCTTAAGGCAATGATAAACCTTTTATTAAAGCTGTTATGCCTGAGGCATGACTACCCACTTTGACCTGTCCAGTTAGAAATTTATTATCAGATCACCCTGTGAGGTTATTTTTCGTAGAACCTCTTTTTCATCCACAGAAGAAACATCAACATCCTCTTATTAAACCTTTCTTTGATCAGGAAACAGAGAGCTGGAAGCTTTCAAAACCACCTGAAATATGTTTCCCATCATGATCTTTGGTCACTTTGATGACTCCTCTTGGTCAGGTCAACCTCCTCATTTTGGGGTAGCTCTTGACTTTGGCGAAGGCTTCAAATGGCAAATACTTCAGACTCAAATGTTAAGTGTATCATTTAATAATAAAAATGCTTATTCTTCGGTGAGGTAGGGAAAAGCGGAATGATTCCTTTCAATATGAGCCTCTGGCAGGGCCTCTGACTCTCAAGGAGACAGCATTTGAGAAATTAGAGAAGGGACTTTGGAGCTGAGTGTCTCTAGGCTTCTTAAATGAATGGTTTCTACTAGATAGTCGAGAATAAGGGGATTTATTTTCAGAAAGCAGGGACATTCTATTAAGAGAGTCAATAGAACCCAAGTTTATTCTCTTGACTTACACCACCCACTATTTTGAGACTGTTCTACTTGGAGAACAAAGAGTGAGACTTATTGTCTGGTATTTCTATAGAAGCCAGTTCAATGTTTGTTGATAAGTTACAAACTCACAACAACCACTCCCAAACCATTAAAACAGGCCTGAACCCCTTCCATCTGGTAAGATGCTGCAATTTTACAAAGCAAAAGTGAGAAAAGTAAAAGCAGAGTGAGTGCAAGGTTTCATCCTAGGACTGTGTTGACTGGGTGTGGAATGAGGAGTATGCAGATGTCTACAAAGCCAGGTTTTTTAATCTCACCAAATATGTTGAAACTCTCAAAAGATTTAGAGCAGAGACAATCAAATCTAAATACCTGATCATCGCCACCACAGCCAAAGAATTTTGGGGTAGGAAACACTGGCTTTCATTTCCCTAAAAACGTAAAGGACAAAGGTTATTTTCCACCTACCTTGAAAAAAAAATGTAAGGTGACTTAATATCTCGAAAATTAAAGCAGCTGTAATTATCTAATCTCATTGTATCAAATAAATGAGTAGGCTATTTTGTGAGTCTATCATTCAACTTGGAAAAAATTATTTTTGTCATTTACAGAACACTTTAAAAAGGGACCAATATGTCTCTTCTATATGGAATTTGTTAGTAGCTTTCAATCCTTTTGTATTAAAAGGGTGGCACTGTGAAATTAAAAGAGTAGATCTTTATGGCAATAAGTACAATGCAGATAAATATCTTTGAAATGTAAAATCGTTATTAAGTAAAATGAATTTTATAAGTTATAAACTAAACATTTAACCCAACCCACTTTTCCACAACACCTCTGGTGGGTTGTAAATATTGTGTTCTCTGTTTACTAGCTGTAGAAACAGCATAAGAAGTTAGGTGGTTTATCCAAGGTATCCATGGATGCAGTGTGGGAAAATGTGAATGAAATTGGAACCAAAGGCATTGAATGTAGTCTTGATGTCTAAGATGTTGATTACAGTCTTGATGTTTGATATTTACCTTCTACACAAATATTTTTCCACTTTTGGTTTGCTTTCAAAAGCCATTACGTAAAAGTGACTGCATAATTGCAGGGTGTGGATTATCAGCTAGCCTCTGCCTGTAGGGGAGGCAATTTGAATCCAGGATTGCAGCACTACATCACGTGCAGTGACTAGTGATATGATTTTAGGTGCCCTTGTAATTTTTGATGACTCGCGTTGGCATCATTGTGAAGTTTGGTTAGTGAACTACCATGTAGAGCTCCTGAAAATATATAATCTAACCCAAGAACATCAGCCGAGAGATGGATCACAGACGCTGAAGGCCTACAAAATGACATGTTCCTTGAGCATTGCTCCACCGTGTAAGCTGTGCTGAGCCTTGCTACTCAGAGTACTTGCTACTAAGGAGACTGGTAGCATCCCCTGGGAGCTTGTTAGAAATTCAGAATCTCAGGCTCCAGATCTGCTGAATGAGAATCTGCACTTTACCAAGATCCTCTGGGAATTCAAGGGTAACTTAAAGTTTGAGAAGCACTGATATAGGCCCTAGATTCTAGGGCATCCCATAAATGTATTTGATCCCTGCAGATTATCCAAATGACCCATGATACTTCTTTTCCTCTCTCTTCTACCCACTTCTCTTCTGTTCTCTCCACCTCCTCCTCTTTTTTCTTCTTCTCTTCCTCCCTCCCATCCCTCTCCTCCTCTCCCTCCTCTGTCTCTCTCCCTCTCTCTCCCCAGCTTCCTTCTCTCCCTCCCTCCTCTTTTTCCTCTCTCTCTCTTTCTCTCTCCCTCTCTCATACACACACACACATCTGTAGAACATATTCTAAAAAAATAGAGACTGTCAACTCACACATACACACTCATACTCATGAAACCAAATAACTCAGCTTAAATCACGGAACATAAATCAGTAAAGAAGCTGACTCAGGGTTGTGTAAAGGTAGTGGAGAACTGTGGTTATAATTCTCTCCACTGAGTTGGAGCTATTCTCTCTTCAATGCAGTGGAGGGGAGCTAGGTTCAGGTGGAAGCCAGAAGGTGTGGGTTTTGCTTCCCTCCTCTCCCAGCCTGATGTTGGTCATTAAAGTCTCATCACTTAACTGAACCCATTGAAGAGGAGGGAAGGTATCATGATTCCACCTCCTTGCTTTCTTCTGTCACTATTTTATTTTGAAATAATTTCACACTTAAAGAAAATTGCAAAAATAAAGAATTTGTGTATATCCTTTATCTGGATTCACCATTTTCACCATTTTGCCATATTTGAGCTCTTTCTCCCTCTCTCTCTCCACACACACACACACACACACACGCACGCACGCACACACGCGCACACACACATTAATATTCAACTGAATCATTTGTCAATAGTCTATATCCATCATGTCTCTTGCATGCACGCTCCCCCTCCCCTTTTTTTAATATGGGGTAGGAGAGGATAACACAATATTTTTTCAAACCTGTGATTTGAGTTTTATGATTTCGAAGATTATTTATACTGACTGTTTGATAAGAAATTAAATTCACAATATTAAAGAGCTTTTCTCATCCATGAATTCCACTTTTATAGTTAATAGAGATTTTTTTTTTCTTCTACGCCCACTTAAATGCTCCATTATCTTTAGGAATAAACGGCCACATTTCAACTATCACTCTAGTCATTTCTTATGATAATTTTTTTTTGACATGTCTGAAGAGAGAATTGATGAAGGATAACCACCCTTTGGGTTTGAGGATGGTATTTTTCTCCCAGCTTTATTGAGATATAATTGACATATAACATTGTGTACATTTATGGTGCTCAATGTGTTGATTTTATACATTTATATATTGCAAGATGATTACCACCGTAAAGTTAGCTAACACTTCCACCCTATTGAATAATTACCATTTCTTTCTTATGTGAAAACACTAAAGATTTACTCTCTTAGCAACATTCAAGTATCTAATACAGTATTGTTAGCTATAATGACCTTGCCTTACGTTAGATCTTTTAACCGGAAGTTTATACTCTTTGACCAACATCTCCCGATTTTCCCCACCCTCCAAGCCCACTATAATCTCTGTTTCCTCAGTTTGAACACCCGCTACCCCTTGATGGTTTGGTGTATATTTCCTAAGAACAAAGATCTCTTATGTAATCACAATACAGTTATCAAATTCAGAAATTTGACATTGACATAATGCTGTTATCTAATCTACAGTCCGTATTTCAGTTCCAGCACTTGTCTCAAGATTTCTTCATAGGAATTTTTTTCTGGTTCAGGATCCAGTACAGAAGCACATGTTATATTTAATTCTCATGTCTCTTCAATAACCTTTAATTTGGAACATTTCTTCAGTTTTTCTTTGTCTTCCAATAATAAAGAAAACTGAAGTGATATTTTTGAAGAGTATAAGCCAACCATAATTTGTTCTTCGATTGAGATTATATGTTTTTGGCTTGAATAGTCCATGTACTATTGTGCCCTTAAGCCTTTGTTTTTACATTTTTTTCTTCATTTATGTGTGTGTATATGTTTGTTTATTTATTTATTTATTTATTGCCTTTGTTTTTTCTAAACTACAACTGGTGAATTTGCAGAAGCTCATGCAAGACATATTTTTGATAGGCTTGAGACTAAGGACTCAGTATACAAATTTCAGATTCTCAATCCCAATACTCCTTCCCCTGTAGGTAGGACATGTTCCCACCCAGGTTGGAAGAGCCAAGAAGCTCCGTGCAGTCGTGAAAATTGTCTGCTTTTTAGGTATTGGTGTAGACTTGGGAAATGTAGAGAACTTGTGGGACTGGACTTTCAACAGATAAAACTCAGCAAAGCCATGTCTGGGCAGTGGCCTCTTAGGAGGTGCTTTGGGAAGGGGAGTATGAGGATTAGTCAGAATAGGCTTGGTATTAGTTAATGTTTTGGGGGCTACAAATGACAAAAAAAAAAAAACGAAAAACAAAAAACTGACTCCCTCCAAAAATAAAATAAAAATAAATATATAAATAAAGAAAACTTACTCCCTTAATCTTGTAAGAAAAGGGATATATAGAAATATACTAATAGGAATATACCAAAACCTTGCTACTCAAATGCGTGATGCCTGGACCAATAGCATCAGCGACACCTGGGAGCGTGTTAGAACAGCAGAATCTTAAGCCTCACTTGGAACTGCTAAATGGCAATCTGCATTTTAACAAAATATCCAGGTGATTCATCTGCACATTAAAATGAGAAGCATTGACATAGGGTGGGGTAGGAGTCTCTAGGAGCTGGAAATAGCTGCGAACAAAGCCTTCGGAAGCAAGAACCAGGGTGCAGCTCCAGAGCTGCAGGAGCATACCACCCTTCCTGTTTGAGCTCACTCACTATTAACACGACACAGCCTAAGTACTGCCTGTCCAATGCTGGTCTCTGAGTTCAAAATTCCCAGTTTCGAGCGAAATAGATTCTGCTGGTGCCCTACCCATGGCCCTCAGCCTGCCCTGGAGATTACCTACGCACAATTCCTTGATAGCTTTATGGCTTTCTGCACCTTCTTTTTACCCAGTGGGGTTCTCTGGCCACCGCCTCAAGTGGGGCAAGCCAGAGTCTGCAAAGTTCATGTCCCTAGACGCAGCCCTCAAAGAATTAGAGACAGAGTCGGTGGATAAATACCTCAGCTTCCTCACCCCTCAGTGAAACAGCATTGTATTTTACACAGCTTGTTTGTGGGTTCCAGAGGACTGAGTACCAGCTTACCACAGCAGTAACTCTCTCTTGTGTGGCATGCTGGAGCTACTTGGTACTGGCTCTCAAGAGCCAATTGTTAGATTTTCAGAAATTTTGCAAGCCCAGAGTCATTATTAAAATAAATTATATTGAAAACAAAGGTAATTGATACTCAAAATTCAGTCCTTAATTGCTTTTGAGGTTATTTACACCTATTAGATTTGTATGGTGGAGATACTACATAATGGTGCGCAACTGTGCATCTCACCCCAACTCCACATTCAGTAGTATCACATTGGTAGCTAAAAAATGGCTACAGTGGGAGTATTTATACTATGAAAACTGGCAAATGCTATAAATCAGAATTTTTTCTGGAGAGCCAATTGTTAAACCTTTACCACTGAGTTGCACACTTTTTACTGACTTTTCTCCCTTCCCTGTCCCCTCCTCGCTTCCTCACAATCCTGAGATAACCCCACAAATAAACTATTTGCATACAAATCCTTGCCTCAGAGTTTTGCTTTAGAGGAGTGCAAACTAAAATAATATGAGAGAGAAATCTAATTGTTCCAAACTAACATTGCTTCTTACCTCTGGATCAATTAGCTATATTCAGGGAGGCTGGGCCTCTTAGCACAGAGCCAGCCAGCTCTTACCCACGTGAAGATAAGCACAGTTTCCAAGCCATGATAACTGTTGTGAGCCCCAATCACCACTGCAAGGGAAGCCCGAAGGAACTCTCAGCTTATGAACATTTATATAAATGGAGACATTTGAGGAAATAGAAGCACATGTGAAATTCATTAGAGAAAGGAACTAAATCAGCAAAGCTTGTGGGTATGATGTTTGTATGAGATTCATGGGCTTCAGCATGCTTTAGGTCAGCGGTTATCAAAATTTTAGAAATTTTGACCCAGCAAACTAAAATTTTAATAATTTTAATTGCTCTAAATAGAACATTACAAAACAAATTTTAAAAACTATCATTTCAATTTTAATGGATATTTTAGCCTTTAAAAAGGTAGAAATAAATGGCATTTATCAGAAGATATCTTTTTATGGGATAAAGTTGGCTCTGTGGAGAACTTATGACATTCCCTACGCATTTCTCACTTTTCTTGTGGCTGGCAAATATGTCTTCAGTCATCGTCACTCATTCCACGTGGACTTTGGGGGACATCACTCCTCTGGTCAGGGTTCTAATGGTTTCACAGTATAGGAAGAGAAAGTATCTTAGGTAAACAAAATAAAAGAAAGGAATGAGTGAGTTAATGGAAGGAATGCAGCATAAACCATAGTCCTCATCTTTCAGGATTGTTTCCTCTGCTTCCCTCTGTTCATCTGTCCCGCCTGTTTTTCTCTATTCCCATTGCCTTCCCCTGTTAACTCATCTTGGACTTGCCCTGATAATTTACAACCTCTGTCGCTAAATATATAAGCATTTACTGAGAACTTCCTTTTCAGTGTCTGTTATGAGATGAACTGGTTCCCACAAATAGATATGTTCAAATTCTAACCTATCTGCAAACATGATCATATTCGTAAATAAGTTCTTTGCAGATGCAGTCAAGTTAAGATGAGGTCACTCATCCAATATGACCGGTGTCTTTAAGAAGAAGAGAAGAAACACAGACACAGACAGACATGCACAAAGTGAAGACAATGTGAAGATAGACACACAGAGGGAACGCTATGTGAGGATGGAGGCAGGGGTTGGAGTGAGGTTCCTACAAGTGAAGGAGTGCCAGGGATTGTGGGCAACACCAGAAGCTAAGAGAAAGGTATGGAGTAGATTCTCTCCTAGTTCCTTCAGAGAGAGCATGGCTCTGCTGGCACCTTGATTTTGCACTTCTGGTCTCCATAAATTTCTGTTGTTTTAAGCCACTAAGTTTGTGATACTTTGTTACAAGACTCTTAGGAAACTAATATAACATCCTGGCTGAAGCTGCTGAGGGAAGCTGGTTAGCTTCCCTCTGATCAAGCGTCGAACCTTGGTCTAATCAGAGGCCAGCTTAGCTTTGCTTCTCACCTTGAACAACTATGTGGAGGGCAGTTTGTCTAACCTATGTGTCTAACACAGAAAAGCTGGCAGAGTAGGACCCACTGGAAAAAGCCCAGTGAGTGTGGCCAGAGGCTTGAAGACATGGAGGGGAAGGAAGACTCACTTTCAGTCCCTCACAGGACTGAAGCATGAATTTTGGGAGAGCACAGTAAACTCCAACAGAAAGTTTGCCATTTCTTTAGCCATAATGAGGGAGTCTAGATATTTTATTATAGAGGAAAGGGTAGTTTTCCATAATTGAACACCAACCACTAAAATAATGTTAACCTATACTACTTTATTTTGATAAAATATCTTAATTTCTCCATGCCAGGCATTCTTGCAAGATATGTTTCCACAAGAGAAGAAACACTGTCTAGTTAATGAACTAGCTACTCCAATGTACAAATATGCCAAACAAAATGAGCTGTTCATAAAATTATTAATCTGGGTTCTTAATGGCAGGGTAGAGATTTAAAAAGAAAAAAAACACACATCAGCACCCAGAGATATGCTGTGTGGTGTATTGTGTTTCCCTAATCAGATTGAAACAGCTGAAACGGGAAAAATCTTTTTCTGGAGCTTTTTTTGCCATTCTTAGAATTCTTTCTCATTGCAGCTGGGAAAATTGGCCTTGTGACTTGCAGAGCCAAGTTATAAATCATTCCCCCTACATAAATAAATAGAACCTGAATTTGAGCCAGACCAGTAAATCCATTATCTTTCAATCTGGGAGCTGTGGTAGCTGGTAAATACCCAACAACCAACTCTCCAGGAAGAAAAGCCTTGATTTGTAGTGGTTTTGGATTTTTTAACTCCCACAAAGCTAATTTCAAGTCACCAAACTGAGGACAGTGAATTTAAAGTTGGAAGGACATGCGCATAACTGACACTCAAGTTAGTTTCTGCATTGCTATTGCTTAGGCATCTGTTTTAATAGTCGTACTTGACATCTGTAAAAAAACTTAAAACAAATTGTTTTCTTTATACAAAGATCACATAAGATCTCCTTGACAGTTGAAATTCTTCTTAAATCCTCCCACTTGATGAGGTAGAGACTATCTAAATTTTATAGGCTGTAAAATTGGGAGCCTAAGAAAATGAGCGGTTTGTATACATCCAGGTACCTGAGCTGAACCAGGCGAGTTATTTAACCTGAATTGCCTTTGTTTCCTTTTCTGCAAAGTGGATTATAATAGCACCTCAAAGATAGTTGGGAAAGTTTAACAAGATAATGCATGTGAGATTCTTAGCCCATTGCCTAGTTTGCAGTCATTCTCTATTTTAAATGCAATAAATATTCATTGTAGAACACTAGAAAGTACCAATATGCAACAAAAAAATTTTTTTAAACTTCTGACTGCTAATAATCTTGGTGCAGAACTCTGGTTCTTGCTTAATATGATTTATGAAGGGCAGTCCAAGCATACAAAATACTCTTTTCAGTGATGAAGCATTTGAGCAGTTGTTGAATGCAATTCTGTTTGGATCACGATGAAAGCTTAGGTTGCATACCAATGTATGCAAATTACTTTTAAAAATAAATTAGAGCAGGAATAATAATGTCATCGTCACTCGAGTGTACTATGATGTTCTCTCCGCAGTGGGAGTCCTAAGAACAGAGAGATGCAGGCAAGGCCCAGGGCATTCAAAAACCATGATGGGATGCTCACAGGGACACGTGGTAAATTACGCTTCTCACGAATGCTGCAAGAGAGACGAGGGCAGAACCGAATTGGACAAATTCAGTTCCACAGGGAAAGCTAATGTGTTTCTTTTATGCCCAGTCTGTTCAAAAGTGCTCCCTGGAGCCCTGAATTGAGAAGAGCAGTGAGGGGAAAAATAGTTTACTGGACAAGTATATGCTGTCTTTAGTAGATAGCAGATCTCTACTTGATTTGAGTGAAATTTTTAGTGGAAACAAGAAATGATATTTTTGTTTTGAAATTTCCACATACTCTTATTTTTGTTTCCTTCATTACAATAATTCAGTATTTATAAGATAGGCTTGTAGTTTAGTTTGATTGTATATGAAAAGTCTGTTCTATTGTTGTCAGATGCATTTAAAAAATTAACGCATATTCACATAGGATATTTGAAAAATTGAGAAAAATACGAAAAGTAAGAACTTCACATATCCCCAGTACCTTTTTGTGCATTCTTTCAGCCTTTTGAAAAATGCTATACTAACATATAGCTCTATAAACATATACATTTTTTAAAAAGTGGGATCATACTATACACTCTACCATTTGCTTTTTTACTTGACAATAGACTGTAGACATCTTTCCAAGTGAGTACATTAGGAGTAATCACATTCTTTTAGTGGCTGTGTATTTCTTGTGTAAGTAAATACCTATTGTTTATGTAAAAGCATCGCCAAGCATCACATTGAGGTATGTTTACACAGTTTCTAATTTTTAATTTGTTTTTCAGTTTCAAGCTATATGACAGGAATATTTTTGGTATATTTATGTGCCTATATTAGTATTTCTGTAAATACACATTTCTAGAAGTACAATTTCTGAAGACCTGAGGGTCCAAAGACTACACATAGGGCAAGCCTGTGGTGGCAGTAGAGTGGCATAGTAAGGGGACAGACCCCTTCATTTTGACTCAGAATCATAGGAAATAGGATCAGAGGGATTGCATCACCAAAAATAGCTTAATGCTCAGCCCTGTGCCAAATTTAAATAATAGTGAGATTAAAGATTTGTGATTCTGAAATCCGGTCAAGCTCCACTAAAGATTTAAGAATCCTTCAGGTGACTGAGTCTAGTCACAATAGAGGGTGCACTTTGGATGTTAATTCTTTATTTCTTCAGGCAACAGAATTTATCAAATCCATTTCACAAACATTGTTTTAGATGCTGGGGTTTCTAATAGAAAGAAGATAAATTTCATGACTACCAGGAGTTTGCAATCTACTTGGGGAGGGTGGGGGAGATTGAAAACCAGAAACCAGTACCTTCTAAAGAGTTCAATTCAGGTGTGGTGAACATTTGTCTTTGTAAATTTACCCACACGAATTGTTGTCATACACACAAAGGAAGGACTATAGAGAAAGGAGGAGGATGTTTGTAAAAAAAAAAAAAAAAAAAAATGCTTCCAAAAGGAGCTGCAGATCACCTGATTGCTTCTTGGAGCTAATTTTATTATGGTGGGTGGGTGGCCAGGGTAGAAGGGTCTTCTAGAGCAGATCTTCTTAAACTTTGTGTTCATGTGAATGCCCTAGAAATCCTGTTAAAATGCTGTTTTTGATTCAGCAGGTCTGGGATGAGGCTGGAGACTCAGCATGTCAAGCTCTCAGGAGATGCCAGTGCTGTTGGTTCAAGGACCACACTTTGAATGACAAAGTTCTAGATGGAGAAGCCCTAAATCCTTTAGTATGGCTGGGAAGAAAGGGGGGCAGCTTGGGTGAGAAAGAAAGCTTGAGAGGTAGGTGAGAGCCAGCTAAAGAATATAATTACGGAGAGCCAATGGGATACTAAAAAGCTGAGTGATGACTGAGGGGAGGCGATGAAATCTAATCAGGGAGGC
Source organism: Rousettus aegyptiacus (assembly GCF_014176215.1). Classification (NCBI taxonomy): domain Eukaryota; kingdom Metazoa; phylum Chordata; class Mammalia; order Chiroptera; family Pteropodidae; genus Rousettus; species Rousettus aegyptiacus. The sequence goes on along the minus strand of NW_023416287.1, from coordinate 24,672,205 downwards.
AGACTATGGAGAGTAAATCTCCTAACCACTCCTGTTCCCCCTTTCCTCCTCCTCTTCCTTGCCACTGTGGTGGCCGAAAAATTGACTCTTACTGGAAATTACTGTTTGACTATCGCTATGGACACGTAGGCCTTTGATTATAGGAACATAACACTCTAAACAAGCTTTCTGCTTCTGTACCCCTGCTTACGCACCTGACCTGTGAGTTGACAGGTAGTGAATAGAAGAAAGATAGACGTTTATGTTTAGACAGAATGAAGAATGGGATTTTGGGCTTAAAAACCCTGTACCTCTACATTTTGGGGCTGCTTAATTTGGGGTCTGCGTACCCCTGGCAGACCCAGCTGGCTGAATAGAGAGTGTTTTCTATAACTCACTGAGTTCCAGTGGTCCGTGTGTCTTTCGGGGGCTGGCAGCTACAACACCACCACCATCATCTTGCATTTAGGCTGTAAAAGTGGAGAATTACTTAAAGCAAGCACAGGGGAAGACTTCTGAAACTGTAGATACATAATATAGTTTATGACATGAACTTGGCATGTAGAATGCAGACAACATACATCCACGGTATTTCAAGAGAGAGTTATCCTTGAGGGGTTCCTGGTTTGGCTGAGTTTGGCATACTGTGGAATCAGCACTATTTTAAAGACAGAAAGGATTCTGACTATTACAGGATTCTCAAGACTCTGAATTCTTAACATTTCCAAAACGAGTTCTGACCTCCTACAAAAGGAATTTTGGCTGTTTGTCTTACACAATGAGTTCTCATGCTTTTGCCATAATTCTATGACTGAATTATAAGTTTACGTCTCGACAGTGTCTTCTCGGGACTGTGATCTTGGACCTACGAAAATAATCACCGATTTTAATGACAAGTTTTACCAGACTGTGATGTCATTTTCCTATAGAACTTTTCTATAATAAACTGTCTACTTTCAACCTCTCTCCCCAAACCCAGTAAAATAAACACTTCTAAAACAAACTAAACTGTTAAATTTATCAATGCTCATATCTATGGATGGAAAAAAAAGGGATTCTATGGAAATTTATGATCAGGTGATCTGGTCATAAATTCCTAACTGGGCAGGTCATGGTGGGTAATCATGCCCAGATATGTAACTTTTTAGTAAAAGGTTTATCTTTGCCTTAAGCAAGCCCTGCCCACTGTTTCTGTGCATCTAGGTTAACACTCCTTTGAAGTAACCACCCTCAAGAGAGCAAATAATTTTGTTAACTATCTGGTAATCTGATCCCTGCCTCACTTTCTCCCAACTCCATGTAACCTTCCTTATGTTCCCCTCTTTAACTTCAAATGCATTAAGAAAGTAGAAAAACTGATATTTTCTGGAATATTTGAGATCTTGCTCCCTGGCATATGTCATCGGTTTGGCTCAAATAAACTCATAAAAATTCTCTACAGGTTATTTGTTACATCATTAGGGCTATAGTTCACTGGGTAATAAATAACTTGAGAGGTAAATTCCATTTCAGATGGGATTTTATTAACTACACTATAACTTAGTTTTCTAACTACAAATCATAAATATAATATTTGTATTAAATAAAGGCAGACCACTTATTCAGATTTCAAAAAAATAACTAATAGTTAGTTAAATCTGGAGAATAAAAGATGGCCTCAGTATTCTAAATACTATCACTTTCATAGATCTTTGGGTTTTCTTCCTTTTTTGTAGGAAAATATTTTGATTATTTTTATTTTTGATGTCTTAGCATTTTTACACATGGGCACATTAATTGATTTCATGGTAATGCTGATGAATCCCAAATGGTTTGGGTATTCCCATCCTCCCTCCAAGCCCCTTACACTTGCTCTTATAGCAGGAAAATGCAGTAAGGAACATAGCCACGATGTCTATCTATTTCCATAAAAGGAAGACAAGTTTCCCTTTAACTCATTAGGACTAAAATAATCAGGAATTTGTTCTGTTGTCTTGGAATCCAAACTCAGTAGCCTACCTGAACTAGGCTAAACATATGAAATGTATGATTGGGACAATGGACGGTTAATAGGGAGTGGTGGTGGATTCTGTGTTGGGGTAGAGTATGCACTGAAATTAAATTTTTTTAAAAATCACTGTGTTGGCCATATGTCCACAGCTGTGAATCAGAAAAGTCATCTGACTAAATGTTGTTGCTGATACCCAAGCCAGTACACCTGTAGGGTAAGGTGATGTGGGTACAACCAGAAGCCATGCAGTGGAACCCACAGCGACTTAATCCACTTCTCCAATGGGTACATGCAGCATTGTTTATTATTATCTAGAATTGACAGTTACTTAATAATTTTCTCTGAAACTTTTAATGGTATCTATAAACATGTTTGTACCTTCTATGTACCAGGCACTATACTGGGATGTGATGATTAATAATATATAGTCCTTGCCCTTAAGGCCGGATTGTAAGATGGAAAAATAGAGATATAACAGATAAAAGCAACCAAGTGTTAGTTCTCACTCTCATTTTCATTTTACAAGTAAAATAACAAAGGTATGGGGTGAGCCAGCAAGTCAACAGTAGAGCAGAGAGCAGGATCACTGCTTCTAACCTCCCCATCTAAATCATTCCCATAATAAATGCACCGCCTTTGCCAAGAACCTCTGCCTTCCTGACTCCAGTTCTAGCTCTCTTTGGCCCACTGACAGCCTATGTGAGCAGCCAGGTTTTTGAGCTTGACATGTGGTAAGACTGCTGTTACAGTTCTTTTATGCAGGGTAATGTTATGTCCTGAAAACAGGAGTTCATTCTGCAGTCATCAATATTTTCACTAAAATGATAAAATGGTAGCCAGTCAATGGTTGAACAATTTGAGCAGTAAAGAGACTTCTCTTGGGGAATTCACATTAATGCACAATGCCCAGGACTGTGAGGCATTTGAAAAGACAAAAAATAATAAGTGAAACAGATTAAAAACACAATGACTCGGTTTGGTGTTTTCTGATATAGCTTTTGATTCATAGTTTTACAAGGTCTTGACTACTAAAGAGTCCACAGGACAGACACTTTCCGAAGTTGCAATTATGTTACACATGGTAGTTTTTCTTTGGAGATTACTTCAGGGTATCCAATTTCAATAATATACTAGTAATTTATAAACAGTTTCTCACTCTCAAGGTGTTTTTATACAATGTACACTAAACATGAAAATTTGAACTAACACTTGCATGGGGCGGGTGATCAACAAATGACTTTTTTGGAGATGAAAAGCTTCTGTAGTCAAAATTAAATAAAATGTTTTCCTAATCAGTTATGAAAAATGGTTATTCCACTGTCCCTTTTGTAAAGTTACTCTGTACAGTAACTGACAAATCTTTCTAGATTACTCTTCCGTTAAATAAAACAAATTTTAAAGATCTTTCTTCTTAATTCTATAGATTTCAAACATGGGTAAGGAAATCTAATGGGTCAATAACGGTAGATTATCTATTTATACAATTAGTTTAATTGACACAGTTCTGTGAGTTAAGGTGGGTATTATCTTATTTCACCCATTTAAAGTCCCCTTTTTATAATTTTAACCTCTGAAATCACTGATGGCCAGGCAGCAGGCCTAACATACTTGTCATTCCCTGTGCTCTCTTGAATGTGGTTGTTTTGCCTGGCAGCATGGCTACAACCCCTGGGTGTTTTAGTGTACAAACCATTTGAGGACCATTTAAAGATGGATCAGATGTCCTAGCTGTTGTCTGTAGACCTTCACTTAGGATCAAAAACAATAATGGCATCCAAACTTGCCCAATGGGTATCAATGACTTAGAGAAAATCCCAGGGATAATATTTGAGCTATATCACTAATGTTACTGAAAAATATTGTTTAGAAAAACAAGAAAATTGCAATATTATTCAGGGTTGAACTACAAATGTGAAGTTTGAGGAATACATAAATAATTTCTTTCACTTTATGTCCCTTTGTATGCATGCACAAGAATGACATATAATAAAACTGGTAGTTCCTTCATGGAACTGAGGTTCAGAGAAAGCCTGGGAGGGACATAAACATTAGGGAGCAGCGAGTACTGTGTTAGGTGCTCAGTGCCTTCTCAAACTTCTCCTGAAATAACTGTGGTATTTAAATTCTCATTGAGCTGATGCAGGAACAGGTGTTTTGACCTTACTGTTCGAACCTTTTCTGTTCCAGACATTTTGATCCTGAGGTACTTGAGAGCTTAAAAAGCAATACACCAGAAAAGCTGCAGCCAATTTGAAATTAGTTTAAAGGCTCACATTTGAGGCACCTAGTAGCTTTGGAAACCAGTGATTTCCTTGGGTTCTCTCATATAGAACTGATCTTTCTATGAAAGAAAAATCAATAGCAAAAACTAAACTATAACAATTTTGTTACCTACGTGAACAATAAGTAGTTCATAGTGTAATTTCTTCATGAACTAATGCAGAGGGAACGAAAGATATGAATAGTACCTTTGAGGAGCAGGGCCACAAGTGAGGTAAATGAAACACAAAATTGATCGTGTTTTGAGTCTCATAAAAGATTCAGACAGTGGAGTAATTGTGGAATATCTCAGGAGAAAACTAACAGTATTTCCATGGATTGATCAAGAAATATGTACAAATGATGATGATTATTTCTGGGAGAAGAATCAGCCCAAAACAAAGATGGTGCATCTTTCAAATATGTATAACTCTTCTGTCATTTTCAATAAGGTTTAAGGAGGGAGCATGGATTAGGTCCATCAACTTGACCTGTGAACATTAGGCAAGGAGTTGCTTGACTAAACAGTGATTACAGGAAAATAAAGATCTATAATAAACATTTAAAGGAAGTAAACTCGTATGAAAGAAATTCATCACTTTAATACGACTAACTGCAGAGGAATGAAATCAACTCCAAGCTATTAGGAAATGTACGACAGCAGATTTTAGCAGATTATGGTGCATAATTAAGAGGAAATTTTAATTCTTTAAGAAATTTGGGATTAAAATGAGTGCCGTCAAAATTCATTGCACCCTGTGTCCAGCACAAAGTAGACACTTAATGATTATTTATTAACCGAATGGATGACATCGTCAGAAATGCCCCGGAACCTAATCCAAGCTTAGATATCAAATGTGGCCATGAACAATCCGATTTATAAAACTGGAAGCTATGTCTAAAGCTAAAGTTCATCTCATCCAAACACCTCAGTAGGCTCAATCCAACCAATTTACAACTCAAGCTATCTCTTATTGAGCTCCTCAACATTCCCTACAAGAGTGGTTCTTTTTTTCAGTATCTCACTTGATAACATAACTTAATGTTAGAGGTTAACCAAAACCAAAAGTTAACCTTGATGCCGGAAAAATAAGTTTAAGTTTGGTATCTAGCAAATGTTGATTAAATTTTCTGGAACCATCAAAGGAAAGAAAGGCTCTTTTTGGTAGGGACAGTTTTTTTAGGAAATAAACGACTACGACTTTTGCAGAGAGGGTCTTTCTAGCTTTCTCAGAATTTAATTTGCATACTAATAACCTGAGGATCTTGTAAACGCAAATTTGATTATGCAGGTTTGTGACAGTCCTGAGACTCCAATTCCGACAGCTCCCAAGCGATGCCCCTGACCTGTACACCATCCTTTGTGTAGCAAAGTTATAAACTCTCAACCATCTTAACTCCCTTAATTCTCGCTATTAACTTTACATTTGTGAGCCAGTGTGCTTGTTTTGTAACGAAAGAAAGTTTCCAGAAGACATCTAGTCTGCTTAACTTCCCTCACTTTCGAATGGGAAAATATGCGATTCAGAATGGCATCTGCAGCCTGTACTCTCGGTTGTTCCAAGAGGGCTTAGGGGACCACGGCGCGTTATCTCTGGCTACCCGCCGCGGGTGCAGCTCCGCGGGCAGGCGGAGCGCGAGGCCCCCGGGGATGCCCTCGGCCGCGGCCGCGGGCCCTTTCCAGCAAGGCGGGGCCGCCCCCTCCGTGCGGCCGCCGATTGGCCGGGAGGGCGCCGGGCGTGACGTCAGCCCCGCTCCGCCCTCCCCCGGCCCCGCCCCGCGGGGTGGCCTGGCGGTTTGGTCCGGAGCAGCTGAAACCGGTTTGAGCGCCGCGGCTTCCTGCCTCTGAGCGCCGCCGCGGGTCGCTTTGGGGAGCGCTGGCGAGCTGTGGACAGCGAGAGCCCGGCACCTCGGCCGGCGGCACTCGCCCTCCGTCGCGGCGGCGGCAGCGGCGGCGGCGCGGACCCGTGGACCTGGCAGGTGAGACGCGCAGCCGGGCGGCCGGGGCGCTGGGTGCGGGCGCCTCGGCGGGCGCTCACGCGGCCGCTGGGCTGGGGCGGCGGGGCGCCGGGGCGCCGGGACCCGCGGCGGGGCCGAGGGTGGGCGAGGTCGCGCCGCCTGGGCCGGGCACTTGCCCGCCGGGGACACAGCGGCCTGGACGTTCGTTCCGGGGAGTCGGTGGGTAAGACCTATTTATTCGACCTTTTTGTTTGCTGCCACGTTTCCGCTGGGCTGCCTGGTGCTTAGTTCCCCTCTGAAAATCTTGTGAAGTATTTTCGATATACCCGAATGCAAAGAGCAGAGGACCACCACGGATATAGGAAGTACCAGGTTAAGGGATGAAGAAACAAAAATGCAGAAGTCGTTCGCGTACCCTAACCCACAGCACGCCCCTTCCCCACCACCACTTTCTCCATCCATCCCTCTGTGTTTTGACAACTCGTTTTCTGAAATCGCCTGGCCACGTAGTCCAGGGCTTGGATAACTCAGTTATTCCAAGAAACGAAAGCGCCCACTCTCCTAAGAAAGGGTTCTAGGAATAGACATCAGTGCCCTCGGTACTATTTTAAGACAGCTGCCCAAAGCTGTACTTTTTCCAAAGCTCTTGCATTTGCCTTGTTGACTTCTGTGAGAAAGCTTCAGTCAGTTAGGTGCTTCATCAGCCCCTCCTCTTATCCCACTGCCCGGTTGTAAAGGAAATCTACCCTAAATTCAGTCATGAATCGTGGAGAATTTTTTCACCTTGAGACAGCTGTTGAGTCTGATTGATGTAGCACCAACGTAGGGGAATTGATGGAACCTAGCTGGATGTTTGGACCGGCAAAGGTTTTCCTGTGTACTCTTCCGCTGCCTGTTTCTCCCCAGCTCCTACTCCACCCCTTTATGTTTCTCCATCTTGCTACATTTCTGACAGTTAGTTGTTGCTCAGCTAAAAAGTAACACAATATGAACAGGTAAAACTTCACATGGCCTCTGTCCGTTCTTGATTTAAGAACTAAGGAGAACCAATATTGTAGACCAAATAAGACTCAGGAAAGTTATCCTCAGAGAAATAGTGACCGCAAAAAAAAAAATCTCACAGCTGAGTAGAATTGATGAATTAAGTAGATTGATGAATTAAATCTATGTGTATAACTTAACTAGGAAAAATATATGAAATATGTGAAAATACTATCAAGATAACATGAAATGGAAACCATTTAGAAAAGCTTTACTGCATTGTTTAGAAAGTTGGTTAAGGAATTAATTTGGCTTAATGAAATTTCCAGAAATGCTTTCTTAATAATAATCCATTTATGTTTGCATACATTTGATTAAAATATTGGCTCAAAGTATACTGGGGTCAGAGTAGTAGGGTCATAATGATCCTCTACCAGAATGAAGAGAAATTATCTCAGGAAAACAGGCATTTCATATATTTCTTACAGCTAGTTATGAGACGCAAGGCTGTTGGAAATCTAATAAAGAGCAAGGAGATTTAGAAACAGCTTTTTTCTTTGAAAATATTTGGAGGAAAACAGATGTTCTTTTTGGCCAGAGAAATACATTTTAGCTAAAAAAAAAAAAATCTTTGACTTCAATTTAGCTCTAAACTAAATGTTACCTTCGTTTGCTTAAATCTCTCTTTTGTCCTTTAAACTGGTAAACTAGTAAGGTCATGTGTTGGAATAGTTTTATTTGCCAGAAAAATTAAGTAACACTTATTTTGTCAGATTGTGTAAACTCAAATATTTTTAAATGTAAACTACAGTGTAATATTTTGATAATTGCTTGAGTCTTTCAAAAAGTATTAAAATGATGTTAAATGCTAGAGTCTCGCACGAGAATGTTCTTTAATATTTATCTTCAAAAAGCACAAAATGGAGGTTATATTTAAAAAACAAAACCAAAAACCTTTCTCAGGAACCATAGTCTATACACGAGGTAATATGTGAGTTGGGTAAATTACATATATAGTCAGCTCATTATGTAAAAATGACTAGCTTTTTTCATATTCTCTTGTTTTATGTATATTTGGAAGTGCGTGTGTAAATTTTGCATTCCACCACAGAACAGTATTTTACTTAGTCACTACTGTTTTAGAGGTAGGGTGCCAGAATTATACGCTTAAATACTGCAGCAGAATTTTGGCCTCTGTCCACGATAAAGTAAACTGCTATAGCAGCAGCTCCCCAGGCTTTTATTTAATATGGTAGTAAATCGGGGGTGTGGGGTGGAAATGAAACCAGATTATGTGACTTTTGTCAAACTAAGTGGATGACACTGCTCTTTGTTGACACCTGGAAGGGTTTTGGGTATTTTTGTGCTGTGTGGATAGCTTCGTATATATAGTACATTTACTGCAGCTGTGTACAGCCCAGTTTATTATAACCACTCTTAGAAACAACCTTAAGAAAGGCTCAGTTTTAATAACCCGTTGATTTCCTTTATATTAAATTCAGATGAGTCCTATTTAATGCAATAGAAATTTAGATAAAATTTTGTATCAGCTGTTGAACTTAATCTGAATAATCTGATTTCCCTAAAATTGGTTAAAATAGTTATTTAAAATTGATAGACAAATAGTTGAGTACTATGTTTATTACGTAGGTAACATTGTCTTTAGTTGAACTGAGCTAGTAAACAGTGGATGAAAGTACAAGTTACAGGTTGAGATTGAGGTCAGTTATTATTCAGCAGTTTTACTGGATGACAGGGCTTTTTGTTGTGTCTCAGAATTCAGTAATTTAAGGCAAGCTTTTTTGCTAGCCTTCCGGTTTCTTCTTGATACAATGTAGATACAGTTCAATGTAATTAACATATTTATCAGAAAAGGAAATATTCGTACTCCTAGGGTTATAACTCATTCGTAGCAGATGTCATGTTAAAAGAGGACTATTAAGATATTTGGATAATGACAGATTATTGGGGGAATAACAATCTAGAGGTTCTTTTAGATTCAGGACATTCTTTGGCAGTGCTAGAACTGGATGTATGTGCTATAACTAGATCATGTTTAGTTTTAGAGAGTAGATTAAGGTATCTTAGAAATGATTTTGATCAAGGACAGATTTTTCCCCAGTGCAATCTTAGGTTGCAAAAAGGGAAGTCTTAGATGTTAACTGATGGTTGTGTGTGTGTGTGTATTAAACATTTACATTTTATAATTGCTGTAAATGGAATGATACATAGTATATAACTAACATTGAGCCTGGACTCTCGATCCCCATAGCAGTCCTCTGTGGGTAGATATTAAAGATCAGGTTTCATAACCTCAGCCCTATTGATATTTGGAGCTGGACAATTGTGTACAGAGCTGTTCTGTGCATTGTATGGTGTTTAGCAGAACTTCTGGCCTCTACCCACTAGATGCAAAGAGCATTACCCCCAAATGCAATAACCAAAATTGTCTTCTGATATTGCCTAATCTCCCTTGGAAGATTGCCTGGTGAAAAAGGTGAAGGGATTAAAGAGTATAAATTGGTAGTTACAAAATAGTTATGGGGATGTAAAGTACAGCATAGGGAATATAGTCAATAACATTGTAATAACTGTATGGTGTCTGGTGGGTATTAGACTTATTGAGAGGATCATTTCATACGTTATATAAATGTCTAATTACTATACAGTACACCTGAAACTAATATAATATTGAATGTTAACTGTAGCAGTGTTCATTAAGTTACCATTGCAGAGTTGTACATGTGTTCACAGGGAGCCAGGGGAGAACAAGGGAGAAATAGAAGAATGAATAGCAACAAAAGATTCTTTAGGACTTTTTAAATGTGAAATAATGTATAAAATAAATGCAATTTAAAATGATAAATTAATAGAAATGATTCAGAGTAAAGATGTGATTAGAAGTTTTTTAGGAACATTTATGGATTGGGGTGCAAAAGTTTTGGGGGTATTGGATAAGTTATGTGGACTATGTTATGTCCTTGTGTGGAGTATATGTTCTTTCTATACTTAAATTATATAACCTTGAGAATTGGCATTGTATAATTAAAAAGAAATCTATTTCCTGTCTTCCCTCAGGTACTTATTAGGGGATGGTAAACAGACTGGTTTGGCTGGGAAAACAGCAAAGAAATGAAAAAGTTTGAAGTTGTGATAAGTGGTAAAGGATAAGAAAGGTTTAAGGGTTTAGAGTTCTGTAAGCAATTGAAGTGATTCCAATAATATTGAGGAGGACTGTTCTAAATGACATAAAATGTATTACTTGGAAGAGATTTAAAAGCCAAAATTTAGATAGGAGACTTACAGTTTTGAATGAAGTTCAGACTTTGGAAAGAAAGGCATGTATGTGAGATCAATTAGAATCAACAGGGTTTGGTAATAGATAGCGGGGTTGAGACTCTAAATTCAAGTCTGCAGAACTGGAGTGATGATGGTCTTATGGTTATTAAAGAGAAAAATCTGAAAAGAGTGATCTGTGGCAAAGGTTTTCTTTAAGTCCCTAGTTACTAAGAAGCACATCCTCAAATTTGTTGAATATAACTGATTTGTTTCAGTGGGTAATACTTGAGTTCTTTGGTTATTTCCTTGTTATTAAAGTTGAAAACTCTTTATTAAAGCAAAAATCCTCTCCTGAGCCAAGGCTTTTTCTGTCTATAGTTGTTTTTTTGTTTTCCTTCCACCGTAACATGAGCCTGGTCAGAAAATACAGGTTGAGTTCAAAACGCTGCTTATCAGAAGAGAAAATATGTGACAAGAGAATCATGAATCCTTAAAAAAAATTTTTTTTGGTCCATAAATTCTTATGGAATAGGTTGGTAACATTATAGGTTAGTAATCTAAAACTCGCTAGGTATTTCTTAAGTAATTCAGTCTCTCTGTATAAGGTCTCTGAAATCTTTTGCTTCTGGTTAAGATTCATTTTTGTTTTTTTTTGTTTCATTTTGTTTGCTTTTTAATTCGTTTCTTGGGGGTAGCAATCTAGAGCTAATATTTTCATATACTATAAATGACATCTTTTTTTTTTTTTCTAGCACGACATTCTAAAATAAGTCCATCAGAATGACACCTTCTCAGGTTACTTTTGAAATAAGAGGAAATCTGTTACCAGGTATTGTAAAATTTTAATTTAAAACAATTTTTAAATTAGCATTTTTCTCATCTGGCTTATTTTAAATGTAGAGTTGTTATTAGAGTGGGCCCAGTTTTCAGATATCTTTATAGTTTACCCAATACCAGAAATGTGCTTGAAACATGATAAACTCAAGGGGGTGGAGGAAGCTCCCCAAATAGTGTCTGATCCTCATGTTTTCTAAGAAAGCTGTAACTTTATTTAATTTGCCACATGACAGAGAGTTGGGCTGTAATTTCTAAGTAGCATGAAAATGGGTGAAATTTTGTTAGTGCAAGAAGTTGGTCAAATATTAGCTGAGATAACTTTGAACCCTACTTGTAAATTTTTATTTTTATCTTTATTGTATTTTTGGCTGTGTAATATAACAATGTGAACTAATTTTAGTGTATGATAGCATGTCAAAACAGTATCACACCTGGGTTTGATACCTCCTTGTATAGTATACTCTGGCTGTACTGGCCAGCTCCCCAAATATGTTGCATTCCTTCTCACCTTTGGGACGCCCTCAGATTATTTCCTCTGCCTAAATCTGTGCCCCACTCCTCCCACTCAAGCTCTCCTTACTACAGTCTCCCACAGTCAGCCAGATTAAAGTTCCTATGAAGTTCAAGTTTCAGGACTTTTTGTAGCACCTCTTACAGATTTTTTGGAATTATTTAAGTAATTTTGTTCATTATAAACTCTGTGAAAATGCGACTTTTGTCTTGTTTCTGATGAATTCTTGCACCTGGCAGAGTGCCTGGCTCAGAGCAGGGGTAAATACGTGTTAAAGAATGAATGAATGATTCACTCTATCTATCCAGAGTCTTTATTCTAGCAGCCATCACAGCAATTGACAGAATGTGTGTCTGTTCAAGTGCAAAGTCTTAGTGGAGACACTAAGTGGAGACACTGGTATAGCTCATCTGGGCAAGATTCCACAGACTGAAGATAGGTTGGCTCCTGTGGGTCAGGCACTCATCTCCAGTCCATTGTGCAGCTTTCTCTGTTGAGAGAAGACTATAGAGCTATATTGTATCTTTTAGGGAGCTGGCCATGTCAGGCAAGTGGACTGATGGGTCAGCTTGAAAAAAGGGGATTCTCACTCTCAAGGACTAGAGGGAAGATAATGGTAGATGTGAATGCAGATGAATCTATAGGTAGGAAGGAGAGTAGTTGAAGGAAACCTTCAACTCTGCCATCACCTTGATTTCCTCACTGAATCAGGAGGAAGTGGGAAGTATGCTGAATGTAGAGAGAGTAGAGAGTACAGAGCGGGGTGAGGTTAGAGGGAACAAGTAAAAAAAATGTGTCAGAGAGCTGTTTGCAGATTCCTTTAGTTAGCATCCAAGTCTTTATAATCTTTTATAAATAAAAGCCAATTAAACAAAGAGGTCCGTCTATTAAAAAATTTTCCTCCCCCCCCCCCCATAGAAATCATTTTCACAGGCAATCAGCAGAAAGACGAAGTAACATTGCCAAAAGGGAATTGGTAAAATGCAGGAACACTTACAGAAGGAAAGAGTGAACCACTGACTGACAGCCCAACTTTACCTTTTCTGTTTAGGGGCACATGGTCTTTTCAGAGCAAACAGTAGCTGCTGCTGTGGGCCCAAGACATGACCAACTCCTTTATAAAGGAAGTGTATTGGGCCTGAATCTGATTTTATACTGATCTGTACTTTGAGCTAGGAGCCAGAGAATATGCTATTATATGCATAGCAACATGTACAGTCTTGGGAATGAATCACTGTACCTTGTATTTAACAACAGTGTTTATCCTTTTAAAAGAAAATCAGAGAAGGTAGTGATAAACTAAGTTAATTACAGAAGTCTGATTACTCTAAAGAATTTACTCTAAAGAATTGACATGAAATCTTTCTGCAAAACCACCCTGTTGTTCACACACATATATTTAGAACTCTGAAAACTCCTGAATGACTGTCATTTGGAATTTTAGTTAAGTGTTAGTATAAGCCTACAAAATCCTCATGTAGGTGGCTAAAGCCAACTCTAATTCTAGAGTAGTACCTAGAGCTTAGAAACCAAGCTGCTTTTAGACTGTAGAGGAGTTTGTCTTGAACTTTGTCATGTGGGCTCAATTCATTATCTTTTCCTCATGAATTTTAATTATATTAACTCGGGATGAATTGGTTTATAAGTCAAAGATTTCCGTATACTTATATCCAAGAAGGTATAGACTTTTGCTAAATATATGAAATTTAGCAAATACAGGTGATAGCAATATGGTGATTTGTCTATTGATAAGAAGTTTTCTGATGAAACAATAGTCATTTTCATAAGTACTGGATTTTTCACTATATAAATCTTTTTTTTTTTTTTTTTGAGGATTTTTTTGTTAAATCATTCCTCTCCCCTTGATACTTTTCTTGATTATTAGTGTTTGAGTTCCTGGAAAATATCAGTTACTAAGAATATTTCTATGCGTTGAGTGTTTGCTGCTTTAACTTGGAAGCTGCCTTGAAGGCAGGGACTATGGTTTGATAACTTTGTCTTTTCAGTGTTTCTTATTGGCTTAAGTTATTGAATGAATGAAGTTCATCCCTACACATCCCTTTTGTCTCTCGCTCTGGTTCTGTAAAGGTGTGATTCAATTAATACACAGGTGCTAGTGTGCTGATTGGGTCCAGACCCATGCTTCCAGTGAGGGTCTTCCAATTCTGCTGAAGGGGACTCTGCATGTAGTCAAACTAGTGCCACTGACTACTGTTTTGCTTCCTAAAACTAAAATTTAAAACTTTCCTTCTCATGCCGCTGTAACTGGTTCTGTTTCTTTAGGAGAAGTTTTTGCAATATGTGGAAGCTGTGATGCTTTGGGAAACTGGAGTCCTCAAAATGCTGTGGCTCTTCTTCCAGAGAATGAGACAGGTGAAAGGTAAGCATGGGAATGTCAGGTGACAGAATAATTGTGACATTTGGATTATAAACTTGGGGTCGACTAAGATACCTTGGTTTCTTTTTCTTTTTTTCATCAAAGTTACCATATGTGCATAAAGAGTTAAAATAGTTTTATAAAGTTTGTTAGGGAAAAAAAAAAGTTTCCCATTTCCTCAATTTCTGCCTCTCATAATCATTTTCAACTCTTGACTGGTTCTTTTGAAATTTACCACCATATTTCTAAATAATAGGTTGATATTGCTATTTCTTATTTTAAAAAAGCCTTTTAGATACTATCTTTTGGCTTCTCAGTACATAATTCTTGATAAAAGATCTAAAATAAGGTTTTAGGACAGAATCAGTGAATGTCAACAAAGGTGGATCTTCTCCACTTAGGGAAATTTGGAAGTGGATTGTCAAGATATATGTGTGGGGGTGAGGAGAGAGGAGGAAATGTACCTAGGGAGAAGCATCAGATTCAGTGATTATGAAGCTCAAATTCTAATTGTGTGTGTGTGTGTGTGTGTGTGTGTGTGTGTGTGTGTGTGTGTGTGGCAGTGCTGCTGAAAATGTGGCCCGTGGACCAGAGCTAGACAAAAACCTTTTTTATCAGGGAGAAATACAAACATTAGGAGCAAACATTTAGAAATGTTTATAGCAGTTTGACATTGCTGGGGCATTCATGCACGTCATCGTGGACTCATCTTATTGAACCTCATGGGTATGGATACCAAATGTATTGGTTGCAGGACAGGTTAGGTAAAACAAACAAGCAAACAGAACTGGGCCTTCACAGCAGATAGTTTGAGAAACACTGATGGCAAAGCAAAGGCAAATAAGGAAAGTAAAACAATACCATAATGTAAACCAAGAAAAATAAACAAAAACCATATATAGGACACCCTTTCCCCTCTTTGTCATTGGTGCGCACATTTTCTCAGCCACAAGTAAAGTTCCTTTGATAAACGAACTGAGATCACGGAAGAATGAGACGTTTATTCCCTTCAAGTGGCTATTTTTTCCTTGATTTTCAGATGAGCCACTTCTGTCTGAAGTGAAACCTAATCTTTCTGAACTTATTTCTAAAACATACTTCTGCTCTGAACTCTTGAGCTGCCTTGTCATCTATTTTACGTTCATTTCATGCAGCCTCATCAAAGTGATATAAACAGAATGAAGTGACACTTAATGGGACCAGCCATTTTTACATTGCTGGTGTACACTGAAATATAATTGATTCATATGTGGTAGGAGTCCCCAACCCCTGGGCCGCAGGCTGGTACTGGTTTGTGGCCTGTTAGGAGCCAAGCCGCAGGCGAGCAGGTGAAGCTTCCCAGTGCTAGCACCACCGCCTCAGCTCCACCTCAGATCATCAGGCATTAGATTCTCATAGGAGCACTGGTCCCTGGTGCCAAAAAGGTTGGAGACCACTGAATGGCAGACAAACAGTGCTTCCCAAGGAGAAAGGAAGCAGATGACACAAGATGATGCAAAAGGCAAACTTCTTTGGGATTTCAGTGTACTCTGCATCTAAGTCTTCCATGCCTCCTTTTCAGTCTTTTAAACCTCTCCATACATACAGGCTTCTGGTGACAAGAGCTCTTTTGCACTTTGTTTTCCTACTTACAGATAATTCAAAGGTCTTGGTAGTATTACCTAATAATGCAGAAAATGTGGATCGCTTGTGGTTTTATTTGTTCCTATAGATTTTATTGTATTTTGGGGAAGGATATGAAGGTGATTCAAAATCAGGCAGGTACTCTAAACCTTCTCACCACCTCTTTTCTGGTTTATCTTGAATTTCATCAGCTTATGTTCATACTTGACGTCACTGAGCAGTTCTGGTTCATTTTTCACTTGGCTACATTTGCTTAGAAAACTGGGATAAAAAGACTCATTGCTTTGCTCTTTCCATCTCTTCATTTAGTGATTCTTTTTTTTTTTTTTTTTTTTAATCAGGGTTCTCACATTAGAATCACTTGTGAGGACTTTTGAAAAATATACATGCCTAGTCCCTGTTCCTGGATATTGAGGAATAGTGCATGAGAGGGGTCCCAGCACATTTTTCAGAGCTTCCCCCTAATTTTAGTGTGCACAATTAGAGCTAGTTTCATATACTTTAGCTGGCTGTTTTATGTACCTAATAGTACTACAAATTTGTCTTTTGTTTTTTTTTAAGCAGATATAGGAAATAAATTTCACCTTAGAGTTGGTAGAATCTGCCCAGAGTCCTGTGCTAGAAATGATTCTGAGGCTTATCAGGGAAAAGTAGGAGCACATATTTGCTATCCTTGCTTTACAGCAATGATTCTCAACCAATCATTCACATCCAGTGCCCTGTGAAGTTTATCAAACTCCACTTGACCAGGCTCTACCCAGACCTATGAAATCAGTCTCCCAAGGGTGGAGCCAGGGCATATGTATTTTGTTACTACCAAATTAATTTGATTGCCAAATGTAGGACGATGGGAGACAGCTGGCTGTGGATATTTCTTAGGAACCAGGATTAAGTCGGAGTGAGGATCATTCCCTGACACCTATCTTGGCAGAGCCAGGTGGAATTCGGTGCTAGCCATCTGGTGTCACAGAAGAACATTTGGAGCTACTATTTATATACCGAACGAACTATTCATGCTGTAATAGTCTTTAGGTAATGGTCTGTGACGGCTTTTGAACTTAAGTGTTTATTATCAGAGTCATCTGTTAAATTACAGTTAGCTGGGCCCCCTCCCAGCGTTTCTAATTAAATGGGTCTGGGTGCAGCCTGAGAATTTGCATTTCTAACAAGCACATAGGTGATACCAGTGGTCCTGGGACTACATTTTAGATACTATTGGTCTGTGATTTGAAGCTAAAAATCAGTTATATTCATGAATTGTGAATTTTTTCACTGCTGAGTCAAAGTTTTAGAATAGCAGTAGAATATGTCAGAAGAAGACATCAGTTGAAACAAGTAATGTACAGGTACTGATTGCTTGGCTAGGGGAATAGCCAGAGGCTGGGCGGGACAGAACAAGGGACAGTTGGGAACATGAGTGTAGTTTGCCAGTCTTGTTCCCAAAGCCTCTTAGCAGCCATGTAACATCTCTAGCCAAATGGGAAGTCAGAGAAGATTCCGACTCTGGCTTTCACCTCTGTGCTACTTGCTTTTTCTGTTTGTGACTGGTTCCTTCCCATTATTTAGCTCTCAGCTTAGATACTTTCTCATTGAGGCACCACCCTTCCAAAAGCCTTCTCCCAAACTTCTTGTCACTTCACCAAGTTGGTTATTTGTCTACCCACGCAAGAAAGAAATCTCCTTAAAGATAGGGCTCTTTCTGCCTTATCACTGCATTCCCAGTGCCTGTCTGGTACCGATTAGGCCTGTAGTAACATTCTGTATAGGAATAAATAAATGGTGTTGGTCACAGATCCTACTTGAGGAGTTTCATGAATTATGAGATCTTTATGCATTTTATTTTTCTTATTTTTTATTTTTTATTTATGCATTTTAGTTTGATATTGATGCTGCTGCTTTAAATTTTTTTTTTTTTCCTCACAGCATGTTGTGGAAAGCAACCATTGTACTCAGTAGAGGAGCGTCAGTTCAGTATCGCTACTTCAAAGGGTGCTTTTTAGAACCAAAGGTATGTTTTCTTCATCTAGTTTCCAGTTTTCTTAGCCAACTTCTTTCAGAAGCAACTAATTTATGTTTGGAAACATTAAAAGCAAAATTGAGTTTGTTTTGATCTAATAAGGAAATTAGAACTTTGGATTAATAACATTTTAGTACCAAAAAGCGTAGACGTATCTACTTCAAAGGCAGACGGTGTCTGCGGTGAAATTTTTAAAAGACTAATAGTAAGTATATTCTGCAATGTTATGAAATTGGTTTTAATGATAAACAAATGTTCTCAATGGATATGTATTTTCTGTAACATTTGTAAACTGGTTAGTATCCAGTTGCAAGAGTTTCTCTTTTTGTTTCATTTTGTTAATCCATATGTGGTATGAATACATTTAGAGGAATATATAGCCAGCTTTAAGTGAGTAATTGTCTTTAAGAATTATTTTACAGCAGCCACTCTTATTGGCTGCATCATTTACCTTCTATCAAAACGGAGGTCATCTCTCTTAGATTTTTTTCAAAGATGGTGTTAATAGACCAGGATCTTTCCTGAAGACCTTTGGAGTATCAAATCTAAATCTGCTTGCTCACAATGATTTATTATTTGAGGATTATTTTCATATTTAGAAAAAAAAGTTGATTCTTTCCCTCTTTAATTTGCTGAAAGGATTCTTTTCCTTCAGATTGTTACCTTTGAGCACACTTGGGCTGCATGTGAACAAGGGCTTAGGCAGGAATCTAGGAAGCAAAACATGGATTAGACTTTTGAAAAAAATATATTTCCCTCTGGGGGTCATTGAATACTTGTTACATGTAAAAAATGTAAGCAGCCACTGTTACCTTATTGTCTTAGCCACCAATATAAAAAAGAAAAAACTGACAAACCCACTTCAGCTGTCTTTTGCACCTATTACGTTTCTTATTCCAAAAATATATTGTGAATATTCAGTAATTAAACTTAAATTACATTATGGTTGATCGTTGTGTTGGCTTATCTTGACAATAGTCTCACTTTAATGACTTAAGATCATTTATTTGGTATAGGAGTTAAGCATTGTAGCATTGTTCTTCAGTATGAATTGAACAATTGTGCATAGATATATAGGTCACAGCCCACATGACATTGATAGCTTATTTGAGGATCTTGGTATGTGAAATTTGTAACATGTGAAAGCAACTAAATTTTACTTACAGGGACATTTAGACAAGAAAATCATGAGTCCTTTGGGGATAGTTTTCTAAAGTAAGACTATTGTCAACGCAAGTCAAATTAAGCCAACCTACAATATTTTCCCTCTTAATTGAAAATGTAACAAAAAGCAGCAAATCAGTCCAAAATGCCTTTTTGAAAAAATTGGCAAGAAGTCTACTTACAGTAAAAAACAAGTTTTTCCCCTTGTAATACTTGCAAAAGTTTACGGTATGTGTTGGTGAGTGTGTTTCTTTAAGTAGGTGCTCTGTATCGTGTACACATGTACCGTGTGATGCAGGGGCAGCCATGGTAAGTATGTTTTTCATGGAATAGAGTAAATAGCTACATAAAATCCCATGCATATGGCTAGAGGTTCTTTTTTTTCTCACATGCCAGTTTAAAGTGACACTTTTTAAATAAATTGGTGGCGCTTTTTAAATGAAACAGTTTTTAATAAAAATAATTATGCAGTTGTGCATTGTCAGATGTTAGAAATGATTTTCAAGGAATCCCAAATTGTGAAATGTTATAAATTATTGGAATATATATTTTACGAATATAAAGAATAATAGGGAAATAAAGTAATGAAAGCATTGAAAAGCCGAAATGGGTAATAATATTAATTTTACTGGATCAGAAGTTTTAGGAGGTAATCTACCTAAGCTATTGTAGAGCCTAAGCTAAAATTTTGTGATCTCGTCATTTGACCTTCAGACTTCAGCTTCCTCATCTTTAACATGAATGGTTTGAACTTTAAATTTCCCAGGTCCCTTCCGTAGTTCAAATTTTATTGTAAATAATGTAAAGTTTTTACATTCATATCTTCTCTTTCATATTTTACTCCTTCTGGCATATTTCTTTTAGTTTAAACATTGAGTCTTGAAGTCCTTTATCGCTTAATTTCCATAGCTACACATTCTCTTACATGTTGTAGAATTAAGTTAAGATGTTGATATATTGAATTTTAAGATAAGTTCACAGGTGAAAAATCAAAATATTAACTTATTTAAACATAGAAAAGAAAGTAGTAGATACTCTTGCAATGAAAACAGTGGTGTGAACCTGCAGATAGTCCATTAATTGTACATCTTCACCAAAGGTAATTTTTGAATTAATGTGTAATTTAAATATTTTAAAAATCCATGTCTACTCCTCTTGTGACTAAAATTAGGGATGTTATGCAGAAATGTTAGCCAATTTTTAATTATATTGTCTTTGAAATTTTTCCTTCATTTTAGTGGAAATAGCTCTTTATTTTTCAGTAACATGTCTGTTTCTAATTTTTATAGGTTTTAACATTCACTCATAATTAGATTCATTACACTCTTTTACTTTATTCTTATTCTACCTTGATTTCACTTTAAATCTTTAACAAAATCAGTCATCTGTGATAGGCAGATAATGATTTATTTTCAGAATAGCCCATGCTGTCATTTTGTCTGTAGTTTCTTAATATAATAAAATTCTTCTAAATGTTAAATACCCTCAGCTGTTAACTTCAAATTTGAATTATCTCATAGATGTCTGTCAACTATCTTTCTTAGCTCTACTTGCTCATAGGCAACCATTTTTTTTATTGGTCTTATTAAAAATAATGATTTTTTAAAATTACTATGTGTCCAGCCTCTGACAGCATAGATAAAAATTCCTAAGAGATCCTTTTACATGCATTTTATTTTTAAAAACTGGAAAGAAAACAATAAAAATTTTAATGTTCACAGTTAAATTTTTTATGATATTTAAAAGCAGTGATGTTACTTGACTACTTTATAATTTTGCTTGGTGGTTTGTTAAAACAAAAAAACTCCAGCCTACATTTTGGATAATAATCTTGTTTATTTCTCTCAGTGCTTGATGTAGCTGAATGATGTTAACTGTTTAAGAAAGCAGTCATTAAGACTTTTGTGTGTGGAAACATAGATTTTTTTGTGTTTTTGTTGTGTACATGTTTAAAAACATTCCAGCCATCGTCTGATTTAATATATGCTAACTTGTGAAATAAATCTACCAGTACTGTTAATGGAGTACTGTTTGGACTAATGATGTTCCTTTTTTCCTCCAAAGATCCACCTTCCGCTTGACTCCAAAATGCTTAAAATTATGGCAGCCTTTTACAGAATGGAACTATTCTTTTTTCTGAGGTTTTGAAGAATGTTATTCATGAAATAGAGCCTTAAAAAAGATTACATATTTTGGAGTCATTACTGAGACTTTTACTATATCAATGCTCAGATCTTAAATTTTTTTTAAAAAAAGAACTTTAGTAAGCTAAAATTTAAGAATACCTTCTAAAGTTTAATAAAGTAGTCATAACAATTTAAAAAATTCACTATATTTTAAAACTTCGTTCAATTTTTTTCCACTGTCGTAACGTGCTGTATACCAACCAACATGGATTTGCAGTGTGAATGCTGGTAGACACATTATAAGTCATCTGTTGGAAGCAGCCTTGTGGACTGCTCTTCAAATACTCCATCCTGTTATTCCATGCTGCGAGTGGTGGGTTTGTAACTAAAACAGATGAGCTTGGAGTTATTAAAATCACTACTAAAATATGTCCCCTATTAAATATTAATCCACAGGGCTATTCTTAAATAATTATCTATAGATGCTATAATTAACACTTAGTAAAGTTCTCTGACACCTAAATTGAAAACAGACTCTCTTTCTACCCACTTTTTATGCTTGCTGATATTTAATATTCAGGGTACCTTTCAAGTCACTTTTGATTAGTAACTTCTATGGGAATATAGATCCCCACACCATCTTTGTAGTGAAGAAGATTTTTTAAGTGGGGAATGTGGAGGACATGGGAAGAGTGGAGGAAGGGAATAGGTTAGTTCTTTCTGGCTGCTTATTATTGCTAAGAAACATCATTCTTATTTTTAATGTATACATTTGCATCTCTTGAGGATTGGAAAGTTTGATGTTTAAAAGAATAGATTCAGAAAAATGTGACATGAAAAAGTTGTTAAAAATAAGAGATGTAGGATTAAATGTATACCATTTTTTAATTGTAATGGAAATGAAATTCACCATAATATAAGATTAGCAGTTTCACATTTACATTTTTAAAAATATCTACCCAGTATACCCTTATAACGAACAAGGTATTTGGCTAGAGAAGGTGAGCATTTCCTGAATTATCCCAGGATAAATGATTTGAATGAATATCTAATATTTTTGTTTACAAATTTCAAAAGTTTGCAAGTTTTAAAAAATATTTTAACCTTTGGTTATTTTAAGTGGCAGATTATCTTTTGTGCTTAATTATTAATTTGTTACATATTTGTTATCATTTGGCACATTTATTAAATATAATCAATATTGAAATCCTATAACATGTTATAGAAGATTATTTAATGCCATCTAAAGATGTGTAATATATTTAGAGAGGCTTGTATGCTCTAGGCTTTTAAAGAGTATATTTAGGATATGCCTAGAAAGGGGCTTGAAGGTTATATGTGAAAATGTTGACAGCGATTATCCTTAGGTGGTGTGATAATGGGTGATTTTTGTTTTTTCTTTTTGCTTTCCTGTATTTTACTACATTTCTTCAGAAAACATGTAAAGAACAAAAAATTAAAGTAACTTTTAAGGTTATAGTTTGAAATTTTGCTTTTACAGTGTATATTTAAGGGTTTTATTTTGGCACATATTTTAGTCTTTTTTTTTTAAATTAAAGGAAAATTAGGAAACATTTAATATTTCAGTTTTTTAGCTAAATGCAGGCAATCTTTGTAGGTTCATTGTTTTTAAATTGCTGTAGATGTTATCAACAACACATAAAGCTTTATTTCCTTAGTAAGAGAACTTGATAACAGGACAATATTAGTAATTGTCACACTATAAATTTATAAACTCTAAGGCAATAAAGAGTGAAACTGAATGTTAGTTCCCCTTTTATAAAACTAGTTTTTCACATTTACCCATGCATGTGTCCTTTCTTTTTAGGGTTTCCTGTGCCCTTTAGAAAGACCGGTTACTGTGATATGAGAAATCTGATGTTCTTTCTGTTATCTATTTACTATTCTTAAATATATATAATAAAGAACATGATTATGCCCTCACGTTTCTTGAGGGACTTGTGATAATTAATCTTGAAGTACTTACTCCTACTCTTCCTGCTGTTACAGAGTTTAGGCTTTTTTCAAACACTTGGAGAGTAACTTTAGATGAGATGCTTTTATCCACTAATACCTCATTGACTGCTGACATATCAAACAAAGTATATTTGCAGTTAACTTTAGCTCAGGACAATATCAGTTAAAGATTAAAATTTCTCTGGAAAGAAAAGAAACCTGAGTATAATAGGTAGATTTAAGAATGGGTTTAAGATGGTTTTGTGTGCCAGTTCATATATATATATATATTTTTTTCAGTTTGTTTATTGCCTCATCCTCATTTTATTCCAGCACTCATTGTTTTGTGACTTGGTATATTCCTGACTTGGGGCATATGACATTGATAATTAACAAGATGAATCTCTTGGTTTCATATTTAGTATTAGACTTAGGCCACAAACATCTAATGGAGTCATGGGTAGAAAATAAGATATAAGAAATTATTGCAGACGTTTAACTTTTAAATTGCAGACTATCGGTGGTCCATGTCAAGTCATAGTTCACAAGTGGGAGACTCATCTACAACCACGATCAATAACCCCTTTAGGTATGGGCATTAACTGCATCTGTTTGAGGCATATGCATAAAGTTACTAATATACTGCACAATGGCTTAGTGAGATTTAATTATTATTCTAAAATTTAAGGTCAATGCATTGTCAGTACAAATTTCACTTAGCATTTCATGGATCTTTCAAAACTAAATATTTCTTAATTACCTTTCTTTATAAACTTCAGAAATGCTTTATAAACTTTTAAACTTTATAAATTTTTAGAAATGCTTGCCTAGTTATTTTTATTCGGGGGGGTAAATTAATTTATTGTGGAATATTTATTCTTCTTGGCTGAGCATCCATGGCTTTATTTCATTTCTTGCTCAGAAAACTTAGAGAATGTTTGAGGAGAGAATTAATCCAAAACAAAGATTCTTAGATTTTTAACTTCGAATAGTAAGAATAATACAACAAATTATTCTATTTATTGTGTGTGTGTTTTTTTAAACTAGTAAATACTTAAATAAATTTGTATGAATGAATTCAAGTTTCTTGGTTGTAGCAGACATATTTTCCTCCTAATTTAAATACTTCGCTGGCTATGTTAAAATTGATATTCAGTTATTTTTTTTTTAATTTCAGTTTTCTTATGCCTAAAAATGGCATTTCTCTTCATACAAGTATTTTTGAATTTCCTTTTCTGTATTGAGATTAAAATTTGAAGTTCATTTCACATTCATTAAATTATCCACTTGGATTCATCTGTAAATGGACTCGGTATAGAGAAATGTATGTTTTAGTTTCTAGGTAAAATTTGAATGTAAAGATAATAAATGGCTTGTTAGTTACTAGCTTAGAAAGTAGCAAGCAATTCTGCTTTACCCTGTAGCAAAGACACACTGCGTTTAAACAGATATTCCATCCTCTTTTATAGATTTTATATGTTTTAATACATTTTTGATAGTGTATTTAGAATGTTTATGATAGAGTACTTAAGAATTATAATAGTGCTATATGAGGTTGGAAATTATTAGGTATTGAGTATTTTTAAAATAATTTGTGTTTTGAAGCATCTTACAGTTAAATATATCTTCTTATTGTGAGAAGTGAGATTATTTTATTTCTGGTCTTAAAATTTCCTTTATACTTTTGGAAAATATAACTTCTAAACTTAAGAGTTGCGTGAAATCCATCAGATTCTTGGGAACTATCACACTTATTTTGACAAATATTTAAGACTTATGTTTAAGGTAAACTGGGAAAGGAAAGAGCAGGAAAGACTTACTCAGAGGGCGGGGCTTAACAGCCTGTCTCATTTAGTTGAAATTTCTGTTAGAAGGGCATGTGCTAGCACTTACTCTTTTGGTAGTTCCTCACAGCTCTGTGTATACAGGTAAGTTTACATTGTTTATAAAGCTTTTAGCTGGCTATAAGGAATAGTTGGGATTTGAGGAGAATTACATTTTAGATAAGTTCAGAATATGCACTACATAAGAATAAGCATTTTAATTGTGCCAAGACCTTTAGTTTAAAAAATCAACCAGGAGATATTATTGTCCAGCAACTTGTCAGCCTCACACATTGGTGGGTGTAGAAGAAGTTTGTCTCCCAGTGCCTCTACAGCACCTGTCTGAGGAGTTTTCTTTCTCTTGTAACATCATGAATAATCACCAAGAATGTAAGAACTGTGACTGTTTGATAGGCTCCTTAAAAGCAAATTCTTTATTGAGGTCCACAATAAATATGCTTATTCACTTTGGGCTGTTTTTGAATTTTAGATTGCATATTTTTAAAAAATATGTAAGGTATGTAATTTCTCAGTTGTTCATTCTGCATACATCATGAATTTTAACTATATTTTCTATTTTCCTTCAATTCTAGAAAGTGAAATTATTATTGACGATGGACAATTTGGAACCCACAGTAAGTAAGACTGAGTTTTGAAAATCTTTACTGATATGATTTGAGATGTTACCTTACATTCATTAGAAACAGTGCAGGGAAATAAGACAGTATGATATTGAAAAATAGAGGCTAAAATCAAGAAACAAATACATTCTGTTAAATAAAAGTTGGCATTATAATACCTGTGCTTTAAAATTTTTATCCTTTTGGTTTTTATTTGGTGATTATTAATTTACAGTAGAGTAGAAAATCCTTTTACCTCTGAATATGTTGAAAATGTTATGAATTTATAAATACTTTATCTTGAGGATTCAAGTTTTCTTCAGTTACTGAAATTCTCACAATGTATTATCATTGTCATGCTAACCTGCATTTTCATATTAGATACTATACTATAGGAGTCAAAAGACGTAAAGAGGGTGGGCAGAATGTGTATTTGTGCTGACTGAACCAGAGATAAATTGCTGCTAACCAGTTTGCTTTCTTGTCCAGTACAGGGAGGAACAGGTTCTGAATTTTTTTTTTTTTTTTTTGGTTGTGGTTTTACAAGGGACATGTTGTTTATACACTTTAGAAATGTACATGCTTTGGCAGTGTTTGGATAGGAATTTAATCTCTCTTCCTTTATTTTATCTCACTTATTTATATTAAATCATAAAGTAATCTAAAACACATGAACAGCTTTAATGTTTAAAATTTGAGAATCTTGTCTTCTTTATTTACAAAAGATGACATTTATGCTACATGTTTTAGAGAGCTTTGTTATGGAATAGTTTTCTCATTTCTTCAACTGTAATACATCATCACATCAGATCCCCCAATTATATGTTAATTACTATGTATGATTATATACATGACATTTCTTTCCTTTTTGTTGTTGCTTTTCAAAATTCAGCTTTAGTTTAGATGGAAAGCCATTTTTTCAACTTCGTCCATTTCTGAAAACAGTTTAAAGTTAAATAATAGTGGTTTGTCTTTATTTTTAAAATTTGCTAATTATTAAACATTTTAAACATATCTAAGCAGAAAAGCTTCTTGATTTTTTTGTTTTTTGAGTTCTGTGGAAAAATTTAGATTGCAAACAGTTGATAGCTTTCTAGTATTTATGAATATGTTATTTTCTATGTTTGGAAACTACAAGTTAAACAGTGTTATTGCAGTCATACAGTTTATGGCAGAATATATAAATATGAGAGTAGAAAATTGACTTCACAGTTTTATACTTACCTTCTCATATCTCAGTACCCAGCACTAAACTAGCCTAAACTAGTTTCAGCTAAGTAAATATCTCATGTAAAGCTTTGGAAGTTTAATGGCGATCCCCAATGGACCAACTGTAGGTTAGAAGCCATTTTGGAATATGTATTTCTTTCTGAAATAGATTTGTATTACTGCAACAATGGATTCAATAAGAATATTTTTATTTACTTAAATTGTTAAACTATGGCTATTCTTAACATTATTTCACTTTTTCTACTTCACATAAAAGTTCTTTTTCAATGACAATTTTAAGACTGCCTATATATTTGCTTTGAAGAGAAGTACCAGTGACATATAACTGGAGTGTATTAAAATCTGAATGTGAACTACAATTGTCAGCATGTATTATACTTATTGGATTATTTTTTAAAATATGTATAATAATTACTGTTCTTCCTGTTTGTTTGCTAGATGGTATTGAGACTCTGGATTCGGGATGGTTGACGTGTCAGACTGAAATAAGATTGCGTTTGCATTATTCTGAAAAACCTCCTGTCTCAATAACTAAGAAGAAATTTAAAAAATCTAGATTTAGGTATGACCATGTGTATTTGTTACTTAGGTCATTTATTTTCATTAGTGCTATAGATTACTGATCCATCTGATTTTAGCCTTTAAGCGTATAAACAAGAAAATAACACACTTATAATGTCACATTTTTTAATAACTGCAGGGTCTTGTAAGAGTGAGCGGCTTCCCAGCCAGAGTGCTACGGTTACATGTACTTACTGTTAGTCTTAATTTCAAATTTGAAACTAGAAAATTTTGTTTTTATATAGATAAATGATTTCTAAGGTTATGCATCTGTGTAGTTTATACCTTTTAAAGTTTCTTAGTGTAGCAATAGTTTGTTTTAAAATCGATAGATTGATATTTTGTGTAAATAAATGAGGGGAGAATGACATAAATAGAAATGTGATTGTCAGAAATACCTTTCAGTGTCTTAAATTTTCCCATGGCTTAAAAATGAAAACTTTTCCATGAAGAAAGGTAGCAGTTATTATAGCAGTTTCATGTTAGTTTCTTTTTAGTCATGTATTAATTTAAGAAATAGATGTCAAGCTTTGTGTGAGTACCTACATAGAGAGTAACTTTATTTTTCAGTAATGTCATCATATATACCTTTGAGTGAGCTGGCTTTTCAATGACCCAGGCAGTAATTTGGATATGTATAACTTTGGGACAGAGATTTTTAAGTCTTGTTATGTAATGCAGCCTTTTCTCACAGAATGTCAGGGCTGGGTTGAAAGGGCCATTTTCAGTAACCGAAGTAATTATAATAATACAATACTTAATTATCTTCACAACAAAATTCATAATGAAATTGCAGTTTGAAAATCCATAGAAGTTTTATAACAACTGCTTCAATATTATGGTACTTATTCCAATCACAAGATACATAAAGGAAAGGGTGTATAAGTAACACTTCATAGTCCTTTGCCGTGGCTGTTCTGAAAGTTTTAGTCAAGGGTTTGGGGTGTACCTTGTCTCTGCAGTTCCAGGCCTCTGCCTTGCTCCTGAAAAATACAGGTTATTGGACCACAAGGTTGATCTGCAAGAGCCATATTTGACTGCAAAGATTCTGTAACTAGTTATCATATGTAATTGACTATTTTATTTACATGTTAAAAGAAGCAAATAAATTGTACAACAACTATAAATTATCTGCTAGCATAGGACCTTGAAATAAAAATAGCAGTAGAAGATAAAGCCTTGGGCTTATTAGGGATTTTTTCCTTGATCGTAGTAAAGAAATTAATATATATTTAGACATTAATGGTTGGGATTCTGATTGGTTTGCAAATATATAGAGTCCTATACCATTCTTGTTTATATAGAAATTATTTTGAGTATATATTATTGTTGTTTATACTTAAATTGGAATATTTTCATATGACCATACTTGGTTGGGCTCTACAAATCAGTAACTGATTACTGTCGAAATAATCATGCACAGCTAGTAACTAGTGTTTGTTCTGACTGTCTTTTTTCCCCAGATTCATATTAGTGATAGACTGAACCTTCATGGGGTAGGAAATACATTTATCTGCAAAGATATAAGGACTTTAAAAACTTAGCAACAGCTCATGCATTTTAAATAAAACACTAGACATTCTGTTCTATCTCATTATTTCCAAATTTTCAACACAAGTTTCTCTTCCAGTTGACTCCAGCAGTAAGTGGAAAGCAATGTCTCTTTATATTAGACTGTAACATTTATATAACTATTTGATGAAAACCTTTAACAAATTCTTTCATAAATTTTTTTTAAACTCGAAATTTCTTTTTCTGTTTCTTTTTTCTTTTTGTTTTTTGTTTGTTTGTTTGTTTTTTGGTAGATGTGCATTGCTGTTGGCAGAATAGCTTTTTTTTTAAGCTTTCGATGACTTTCTTGCCTGTTCATTGGTGTCTGTTTGTGATCTCTTCTTATATATCCTAGTAGAGAATATTTGTTCTATTAGGCTCACCAACAGAATCAGTTGTGTAGAACTATTCCTAAGAGTGGTTTCTCGGAAGAGATGATGGCTTTTGTTTGGATTTTTGAAGTGTGCTACCTTTGACTTTATAGTATGATGGCAGGACAGTATTGTTATTCGAGTAATCTATATAATTGTCCCCTCTGGGAGACCTCAGAATTATGTGGCTGTGAAACAAGGCTCAGCAGTGGTTGGAGGCAGGAGGTGATGCAGAGAGAGTAGGCCCCATTAATACAATTCTGTTATTGGTAACTCAGTTATTACTATATGCAATAACATTGCTTTCTACATGAATGGTATTAAAATTGCTTCAGTATCTTTCAATTGATACAAGAAATATTCTAGAATAGAATACTTTTTGGCATTATAAATGCTCTGTGCAAGTAATTACCTTTTATTGGGAGTAGACTAGTTTTTGTGGTCCTATGGCTTGGGTAGTTAGTCTTTGCTGTAAGGCCTGTAAGAATTTTAAACTCTTAATTTATGTTTTTGTTCATTTGTTTCATTTAAAAAGTACAAGTATAAAAATATATACACACATAAAAACATGCATACATACAAAGACATATACTTAATACAGTATTTAATTTACAACTTCCAACTCTAACAGTCTTTTAATGCACACCAGCAGAATATGGCTCAATTTCGTGCTTGTTTTATATATGTGCATTTGTGAAACTTCTCAAAAGAAATTGAGATAGCCAGTTATAAATGGGATAGTAGTAAATATCTTTTAAAATTCACTTTAAAAAAAAACAAAGAATGAAAACAACCTTAGGCATAATGAGCATCGATCTGTTTAATAGTTTACAGAAATATATGTAGATAAAAATTTCAGTCTTTTATAAAACATAGGTAATGCTTTAACCTGTAGTATGCGTAGTCTTTGTATAATATTTTTGTTATTTGAAAATTTTGCCTGGTCAGGAAGCTTGTTTTAATTTTAGCATTTAGGTAACATTTGTATGAGTTTCCTTCTATTCTACTTTTTGCATTTCATTATTTTTTCCTTTCATGTAGGGTTAAACTGACATTAGAGGGTCTGGAGGAAGATGATGATGATAGGGTGTCTCCCACTGTTCTTCACAAAATGTCCAATAGCCTGGAGATAGCCTTAATAAGTGACAATGAGTTCAAGTGCAGGCATTCACAGCCGGAGTGTGGGTATGGCTTACAGCCGGATCGTTGGACAGAGTATAGCATACAGACAATGGAACCAGATAACCTGGAACTAATATTTGATTTTTTTGAGGTGAGTAGTTCTTTAACTTGAGGGGGTTAAGAAAGAATGCAGGTATGAACTTATTTTTACATATGTTTAGATTTTTATTGTAGTCTAATTTGTATAAATCCATGATCTGTAAAACGCTTTAGATGTTTAATCCTGTATACATTTTGTCAGACTTAAACTTGGAGTTGAGAGACTCATGTACTATTAAGATTATAATTAAGAGAACTTCAGCAGAATTGGTTTCAAATCAAGACCAGATATCTTGATTTTGGTGACTGTTTTAAACATATATGAATTATATCAAAAAGGGCCTCCAGGCTAAATAGGGGGACAGATAGGCTGTTGTATAACTCTTGTGGACAGCCCAGTGTAACTAGCGCGATTGAGTCCTCTCCATGACTGAAGTCTGTGGTTTATTGAGGCATTTTATTATAAGAATTCATTGCAACAATGGACTCATTTTGCAACTTAACTTGATATTATAAATATGTAATAAAAAAAAGTTGCTATGAAAATTGTACCAGATTATTCACAATCTGAGCTGCTAGCTTTCCAGAGCTACTTATGACACTTAGCTAGAGCTCTCTGGCTTACTGGCTTTTCAGATGCTTGCCACAAATAATACTGGGTCCTGCCCTGAGGTCCTTGCTCGGTTGTGCCTGGCTCGGTAGTTATGTGTACTGCTTTCCTTAGGCTCTTGCTCTTTGGCACTTCCACTCTCATTTTCATTCAATTAAAGTTTAAATCTGAGGGTAAGGAATAAGCCTTGCCCAGCAGTAGCACCTAGCCACAGTTTCTTGAAAATGGCAGAATTTGGGATGGATTTAAACCCATTGAGTAATACTTGTTACACATAATTAAGATCGTAATCTTTGAATTCTTTTAATTTAATGACTTTTTTAGATATGGCCTTTGTGAGTGGCTTTATAACTATCTTTTGTTATGAGGAACTTAAAGTATTTCCCTTCAAAAAACTAAAAAAACTATATTAAAAATACAATTAATCTTACCTAAAGAATAAGATCTATGGGATTTTATTATAAAAATATAAAGTTTTGGTTGAATGTTTTCTTGTTCTTTAAGTATCTACCTTTTAATAATCTCATGAACAGCCTAATTTCCCTTTCATTTGGTTAGCATTTTGGATACACTTTTATTTATAGAGTAGACTGGTATAATACCCAGTGTAATTTCAAAGTATTCAATTTTGTAGAGTTACTGTTCCTCTATGTCATATGTGTGGATACATTTTTAGAGAATATAATATGTATTAAAAGCTCACTACAGTTACAGCTTAGTCCGTGAATCTAAAAGTACTTAGTAACTTTCAGTCAGTGCTTTAAATTCACTTAATACGTGTTAGAGGACCATAAGTACAAATCAGCATAGTTATAATTAATAAAGTAACAAAACCTTAAAATATATGCTAAAAATGTATTATCGCTCTTCCTTTTGATCTTTAAATGGAAAATATTGAGTATAAGAATTCAGATTATTCTAAATCTCATTTTTTCAGGAAGATCTCAGTGAACACGTAGTTCAGGGCGATGCCCTTCCTGGACACGTGGGTACAGCGTGCCTCTTATCATCTACCATTGCTGAGAGTGGGAAGAGTGCTGGAATCCTTACTCTTCCTATCATGAGCAGAAATTCCAGAAAAACAATAGGCAAAGTGAGAGGTAAGCCTGGAGAAGCAGGGTGGGTGGCCCTTTACAAATAAGCAAAGGTTAAGTGAAAATTGTATTAGTTTCAAGTTGAGCTTTCAAGAATGGTAAAGATTAATGATTTGTTTTAGAATATTAACTAATAAAATAACAGTAAGGACATATCTATTGAATTTTCTGGAAGCTTTACTTTAAATCAGTTTTGACTTGTTGATTTTTTTCCTATTTGGCATTTAAATGTAATTGAGCTTATAATGAATGGTCTTTTTAATTTGTTTTTCTCCCCCCCCCCTTTTTTTTCCCTACAAAAGTTGACTATATAATTATTAAGCCATTACCAGGATACAATTGTGACATGAAATCTTCATTTTCCAAGTATTGGAAGCCAAGAATACCATTGGATGTTGGACACCGAGGTGCAGGGAATTCTACAACAACTGCTCAGTAGGTTGAATATTTGAGTAATAGCGTTTGGTAGCTCAAACTTGAAAGTATTAAATTTGTTTGACCTACTAAAGGTCAAATGATTCTTGTATTACTACCCTGGAATTTAAATGTAATTTGATCATTGGAGTCCTTAATTTAAATTAATTAGATGCTAATTCTCTCCTAAGAGTCTGGTCAGTCTTTTTAAAATTCTACTGAATTGACGATGAGAGAGACATTAAAACTGGAAAGCCAGCCACCGGAGGGGAGGGGAATGGGGGAATGGATAAAAAAATTTAAGGGGAATAAGATATAAACTTCCAGTTATAAAATAAGCCATTGAGGATATAATGTATAGCACATGGAATATAGTCAGTCATGTAATAACTTAGTATGTGACAGACAGTTATTAGACTTATTGTAGTGATCACATCATAAGGTATATAAAAATCGAATCACTATGTCGTACACCCAAAACTAATACTGTATGCCAACTATACTTTAAAGTTTTTCAAAAAGCAAACACATTCTAAAGTTAAACTAGCCAGGAGGGAAAACTTGTTGCAGAGTTAGCATCATGATTGACATCAGTCTGTCTGTATTGGGGTCCTGACTTTTGGCATGTTGCCCTCTTTCGGTCTCGGCTTTCTTACTTGTTCTCAACATAGTTTCCGTATTTCTATCCTATTAGTGGGCTAGCCTTCTCTCATTCTCCTAGGCTACTTATATTAAGTCATCTGAGGCTTCATTGGAAGGAGTGAGTTTCTTTGTCTCTTCTACTTCATGTCATTGCAGGGATTATTTTCCTTAATTGGTCAACCCACTTGGGGAGGTTGTGTTGGCATAGGATATGTCTATATTCAGCTTGTAAATACCTAAAATCGGAGCTTACATTTATGGAATAAATGTACGCACCAACCAAATGATGGTCAGAGTCTTATTTTGAAGATGGCAAAATTAGCCTCAAAATAGAGGATAAATACTGTTTCCAATGTTAAATATAGAGCCGGCTTGGTTACATTTGTTTTCTTCATTTTATTTATGATATATGATAAATATATTTTCGTATATTCTCTTTCAGGCTTGCTAAAGTTCAAGAAAATACTATTGCTTCTTTAAGAAATGCTGCTAGTCATGTAAGTGAACCTCTCCTCCTTTAAACAACTTTAGGCTGTTGGTCCAAAGGTAGAAAAGTAGAGAAATGTGTGTCTGGGCCGTCTCCTCCAGTCTGCATTAATAGGTTAAAACATGGAATATTTATACTTCTTCTGAATATGTTTCTAAGTGAATGTGAAGAATCTCTAGGCATTTGTATTTAGATTCATGATGAAGACTGAGGTGAAAACAAAAATAAAATAAGCATCCCTTTTTATGAAAAACAAATTTTGAGTAATTAGGGCAAGAAAAACATTCCTCATTAAGCATTGATTTTCATCAGTGTGCTTATTCAAAAACTACTCATTTTGGAAATAATGCTTATGGGAAGGATTTGATAGTGATTTTAAGTAACACTTTAAAAAAGTGTCCCAGTTTACATCCTGCATACCAATTTTATTATGTTAAAATTCTTAACTCTTTTTATCAAATTATAAAGGGTTAGTCTGTTTTTTAGCTTTTAGTTTTTTTCAGCAAGTGCAACTTGACATTTTTAATCAAGAATCTGAGATTCCCCCACCTCCTCCCATTCCTTTGTACCTGATTAAAAAACCTCATGTTCCAAAGTTGAACTAGTGAGAAAATGGAAGAATATTGCAGCATTTTATTTCCACTTTTTCTGTGTCCTCCACATGCCTGAAACTGCTTTTTAAAAAATAGTTCAAGTAAAATTGATTTGTCAGATGTTTACTTTTTATCGCTTATAAATAAGCAAACGTCTATTCTCTAAGACATACTTTTTTCTTAGTTCAACACCTCTAAAATTAGAGTGATTATTACAACTTTCTTAGCTTTTCACCATGGTTTAATTAGCAGTGATTTTTTCCCCTCTTAATGGTGTATAAAATAATAATGCATTTTATAATTCATGACATCTTAGATTGATTATTGTAATTATTTTAATGTTTGTAAATATTAAATATATGCATATGTTGGGCTGTAGTTCATTATTTGGAACCAGTTTTAGTTTTGTAGCTAGCCAATCTAAATGTTATTTTATTTAGCTGTAAATACGTGAAGAACCCTGTTAAAGAACTTGCAGGGTCTCTGCTTTTTGAGAGAGGATTTCATTAAGCCCTTCCATAGTCTGATGAAATCCTTTGTAACTCATGGATCGCATGTTAGAATGTCTTATGTTAGCTGTTAATGGCCGGTTTGTTTTAATGTTAAAAATATACCTTTGAATAGGCGTTGGTCTGTTACTGCCTTATTTCCTAAAGCTCACACATGAATTTTGGGGTCAAGTTTTATCTCTTAGTAAAATTATACTCCTAAAGGATTATGATTATGTCAAATTAAACATTTAAATTAAAAAGCTATAACTTAATATGTTTAATCATTACAACTATTTAGAGGTGATAGTGTTTGTATCATTGTCTTATTTACAATGATAGAAGAAGCTAAACTTATTCCTGCTTCAGATATTGTCAAGTAACGCTGGCTTATTTGGTTCTAGTCCGTGATCCCTGTTTATTCACAATATGAGCAAGGGGTGGAAATGTATCCATCCATTCTTATCCAGTACTTCTCTGGGCCATAGTAACATTACAGAATTCTCAACATTGTTTTCTTTAATCCCAGTTGGCTTTCTTTGAGTGAACAAATTTGTATGTCAGGTTATGTTCTCAGCTTTTGTATGGATTTATTCCTATGTCAGAATGGATCCGACTTTTAAAAAATATATCCTTAACTCCAATTCTTATCCTTTCTTTTTAGGCTTCTGTTAGGGAATTTTCATGTGCATCATTCTCGTTGCCCATTTCTGCAGCAATTATACTTTCCTCTTAATCCGATTACTGAGGTTTTACTAAGAAAAGCTATAGTGTACTTCTCAAGTGCACCAAGAATAAGAGACTTCAGGTTATTCTTTTCCCACCTCATCTTTGAGGTTCAGCTGTCCAGCTAAGGTAGCAACAAGGTGTGAGGTAGCCCTGTGCTCCAGGCTTCTGTTAAGCTCCATTTCTGCTAATAGCAGTGGCAGAAATGCCATACCTGTGAAAGCTGTCTACTGCCACAGAGTGTGTTCAAGTGAATCGGTGTCCTTTAGTTTTTTTTTTTGTTTTGACCAGGAAAAAATTCCTTTTAAAAAAGAAAGTACTTGTTTTAAAAGAAGAAATTACTTTTTAGAAAAAGCTTAAAGTGTAACATTAAATAATTCATGAGCAAGTTCTATGTTTTTTGTACAGGTCTATTATTTTCTAATGAACAACAAATTTCTTATAGCCTTGTAGTTTTAGATGTATTGTGGGCCAGGTAATGTTTTTCAAATACTTGCTTTCTTTATTCCTGTCAGGGTGCAGCCTTTGTTGAATTTGATGTACATCTTTCAAAAGATTTTGTGCCTGTGGTGTATCATGATCTCACCTGTTGTTTGACTATGAAAAAGGTATGTTTAAATGCTTTCATTAAAAAAATATATAATTAGTTATTAAATAGAGTCGGCTGATTCATTTTCTTTGTGAGTTGCTGCCAATCCCTTCCTCTCTTAAGCTCCTACAACATCAAGAGAGTGAGGAGACAGGAATATTAATGTCCTCGAGTAGGTTATCTGTACTGCTCAATTAGCTTTTATATTATCTAACAAAAGGGTTTTCTAGATGGTTTTTGTATCAGTCTGCCACTGTCTATATTGAGGCAGGAGAGGAAGCTATCAGTTTGTTTTTTAGACTCTCTTCTATTTCTGCTTCAAGTTTTTTCTCAAATTAATAGGCTAGTAGTATGATTTGGTTAAAGTGGGAAGAGCCACAGTGAAAAATAAAATTGGAAACATGCTTTGGAGCTAGACAGTGGAGGGCCTCAGTGAATGGGGTATAATTTTAGGAACTAGGGAGATAGGAAAGACTTTTTCGCCAAGAAGGGAAGTGTCCAGAACTAAATTTCCAGATTACTATTTTGATACTTGATAGAAGAGGAATTTAAGAAGACCGAAAGTAGAGGCAAGGGGACCCAGTAGTAATGTGGGCCAAAGGTAAGGTAAGCCTGAGCTGGAGTGGAGACAGTGAGATTGGAGAAGAGGGCGTGATAGAGGAGAAAGTCCAGAAGGATATTTGCATATAATTGCTTTAAAATT
Organism: Rousettus aegyptiacus; assembly: GCF_014176215.1. Taxonomy (NCBI): domain Eukaryota; kingdom Metazoa; phylum Chordata; class Mammalia; order Chiroptera; family Pteropodidae; genus Rousettus; species Rousettus aegyptiacus. The sequence goes on along the minus strand of NW_023416287.1, from coordinate 24,635,424 downwards.
ATAATTGTTATACAAACATAATTGTAATAATTATATATGGCACCTAAATTTCAGTATACAAATTAACCATGTGATTTCTCAGTGACTTAAAGTAGGAGAGTTCATTTGGCATTTCCTTTAAAACTGTATTAGGTATCATTTTCCACTGAGTTGATTCAGAGTTAAGGCTAGTTTGCTAACATGTGTAACAGTGCACCAGACACTGCCTATTGTAGTATAAATAGATGACAAGGCACCTGGCTGTGCCTGCTAGTGGATTCTAATCAGTCATATGGGTTTGGATTACTATGATTTATAGAAAAGGACCCTTACATTTTGCGAATGGTGTTAGAAGGAAGGAATAAGATGCACCTATTTAGATGACAGAAGTAGAATAACAGTAGAAAAGGAGCAGGTTGTTTTTTGCTATGGGGAAACAGTAATGCAGAGTGAAATGAGAAGGAATGCAGTCGTAAAGGACCTTACTAACCAAGACAGAAATTAATTAACCTAGTTGTAATTTCTGAAAATCTATGAGAGTTAATCAAAAGGTATTACTGATCCCCCTTTTTCACGAGACTTTGCATTGCTCTTAAATTGAATCCGGATGGGTTGATTGGGCAATGAAAGTAATAAATTGTAGATATTTTTAGCATTAATTTTTAAGCTGGTATTTTACAATAAAACCAATGGTTCAGAAGGTTATTAAATGAATATAAACCTTCCTATTTCTTGTTTGCACTTCTTTACTTTTAATAGCTTTTTATGTATTCTCTCAGAAAAACTTTATGCATATGCTCATACCATATATACATGAATGAATTTAAAAGTAATGGATTTTAGTATATTTGTTAGATCTATGATTTATTGATGGTACATTAACTCATTATCTTAAGATAGAAGTGCCTAAACAATGTAACATTTGATATGGTATTAAAGTCTAATAAAACAAATTTGCTTATGGGGAAAATGTTTAAAATAGGTTAGAATTCCTGTTAAGTATTACTGCTTATAGCCAATCATACTTTTTTTTCATAATAGTTGACTTCTGTGGCTGTTTTTAACCAAACTTAAGTTTTAAAAGTTTAGAAAAGTTTGGAAACTTATCTACAGAAATTAATGCTTTCTTAGTACTTGCACATGGATTTTCTGGTCATGTAGCATGGATATATGGCATATAAAATATGTACAGCATGACAGGAGAGAGGAGGAATGACTGACTCTGGCTTTGTTTTCAGTGCCTTAGTTTCCTCCCAGCAGTGTTTTTTCTTCCAAGCACTGCCACCTACATTAAAAACAAAAGCCAGAGTTGAAGAGCTGGGAGGTGGTGTTAGATTAAGGAGGGCTCCTCTCCGTGGGCTCAAGGTGGTCAGCAAACAGTTATTCTCATCCAGTAAGTTGAGATGTTAGGCCTGTCAAGGGTAAACATTCAGTAACAATTTGGGGCCCATTTTCTCTTTATTTTCTTTTTAGAAATTTGATGCTGATCCAGTTGAATTATTTGAAATTCCAGTAAAGGAATTAACATTTGACCAACTCCAGTTGTTAAAGGTAGTAATAATAGCATAAAATGTAAATTATCTTTTAGTTTTAAGACTGTTAGTACTTGTCTATATATGGTAATGATCTCTTTGCACATGGACGTGACTATATTCAGCATGCAGAGAGCGTATGCTTTGGTTTTCTTTTCTATTAGGAAGAATGGGTTTGTGCTGATCTGCATCTGTCTTCTCTAACAGTTTGCATAGACCCCATTGGTTTTTGCATATGTGACAGGGCTAGGCTATAAGGCTTTGGAGGGTAGCCCTTCTCATTCATAATCTTAGGTTGCCTCTGGTCTGCTTTAGCCCTTCTTTATATTTTACAATTGGCCTTTTATGCTACTACTGGTCTTATACTTATGCTACTATTTAAGATCTTCGTATATATTTTATACCATATAATTTTACATGATTCCTCTTCCTATTCTCATTAGATACCTAAATAAATGGTTGATTAAGTATAAATAGTTTCCCAAACTAAAAATTTTTATATTCTTTTTCCCTACTTGGGCATTTGATTATGATCTTACATATATGTACAAACATGTAAAATATATAGTCATTAGTGCTTATTCTTATTAAACTTATAATTCTACATTTTATAATTTTCTCTAACTTGCTAGCTTTTCAGGTTACACTCCTATTCACTATATCTTTATAAAAAGGCTTTTTTTAGTGATTGCATTTTTTGTGTGTATGTTTTTCTAGCTCACTCATGTGACTGCACTAAAATCTAAAGATCTGAAAGGTATGTACCAATATGGAAATGCTGTTTTTATTTTATAGTTAACATCTATGTAGTATTTCCAAAGGCATTTTAACATACTCTGGTCATTTTGATGAATGTAATACTCAGCTGTCCATATGTAATTTATAGATGTGAAGGCTTTACATATATTAATCTTCAAATGCATATATGTCATGTATATAGTAACCATGATTTGTTACCTTTATGAGTTTTCTTAGCTTGATGAACAAAGTTATAACTTTGTACCTACCAATCTTTTCAGCATTCTTACCATTACAAAGTCGAGAATATATCAAGCTTAGAATCTGGCTCCACAACCAAGAGTTTGAATCCAGCTCTGACATTTACCAGTTGTGACCTTGGGCATTTATTTTACTTGACTACTCTGTGCCTTAGTTTCCTCAAAGCTTGTCTGCCTACAAACTCCCTTTGTACTTCTACTTTATTTTCTACTCCCATGGAACTTAGTAGTCTGTGCCATTCATTTGAAGCTTAGTGTGTCCTTTTTTTAACCCTTTATTTTTGTATATGCCCTGTCTCTTCAACTAAAATGTAAACTTCTCAAGGGTGAGAAAAATGTTTATTCCCCAAGACATTACAGTACTCTGCATATAGTAGGTATTACATCCGCAGTGTGATAATGGGATAGCTGGGATGCCTTTATGAAGGAATGGTAAAGTGTTTAAAGATTCCATTCCCAGAACATAAATGTGACTTAATAGACTTATAAATATTTCATGACTGTTCATAGTAAAATGAATTTTACCTTTAACTTATTTAACTAGAAATTTTTACATAATTTTCTTTGAATTTATATTACATGGGCTTTTTTTTTTTTTTTTTTTTTTAAGAAAAGGAAAGCCTGGTATTTTTCTTTCTCTTTTGGAAAAAAATTCTGTATCTTGAGATGTAATCTATTTTGATTTAAATGGTAATGGTAATCAAATGGTGGCATTAGTAGCTATAGATGCTCTTAATTCCTAACTTTTTAGCTAATTTTAATATTTTGAGTAGAAGTCTTAGCAAGATAACATAGCTCTTAATTTTGTTGAGAAATAACAAATCACTGCTTGTGACTACTTTTGGAAAAGTAGTAGTACAACTTCTATAAAAAAAATCACTGCGGACTGCAGACTATGGTGTTTCTTTTAAATGTTGCAAACAAGTTCATGAAGGATGCTTATTTTGAAAATGAGGGTTTAATGGTTAAAAGCAATAAATATAAAAGCCTTCAAAAAATACTACATATGAAAGGATCTTATAATTATTATCTCTTTTTTTGCCCAAAGAATTTAGGAAATGTTTTTAGTGATAAAATAGTATTTTATCTACTGAGTTTTTATAATTTAAAATTTCAGAATCTGTTGCTGACGAAGAAAATTCTTTTTCTGAAAATCAGCCATTTCCTTCTCTTAAGATGGTAAGTTCCTTAAGAAAACTAGGTCAAGGCTATCTTATTAATTCTGTTATATATGAATAATTAATTTTGGTTTCTTAAATAGCTTTACAAAGGTGTCAAAGACAACATTAATATAAACTTGTCATCATCAATGGTTTTCAGAAAATATAATTTTTATGTGGGTATCCCTATGCTATTTTTTTAAAAGAGTAACTCATATGCTCAAATGAATAAAATTTCCTATTTCCAGGGGCTAGTTTGATAAGAATTAGGAAATTCCACATTTCTGCATGTACATAAACAGGAAGGAAAGAGCACAGAACAGGATGTGGGAAGGAGATGTGATGGAGGGAGGCATTTTTACAGTATTTTAAACAGTTTCTTAGCTTTTGAAGAAAAATGAGATTCTGTGAAGAAATTAAAATATAACAAAAACTAGCATGAAGATAAAAAAAAGTAGACAGAATTCATCTAGGAATCTCTTTGACAGCATCAGGCAAGCCTGCCTGGACACCAGTCACTCTCCTTGGCTTTTATTCTTACTGTTTCCGTTTCCTAACTTGTATTCTTCTCTATTGTCTTTTTCTGGTGACGTCAGGTAGAGTAGATTTCTTAGGGAAAAATAGGTCGTTTCAGTTTATCATGATTATTCACCCTACAAAAAGGATGCTACAAGAGAGTTCCTGAAATAAACATTGTGTTAGTACTTTTAAAACATGATTTGAATAATTTCACTCACTTTGCCACCACTATAATTGAATCAGAGAGAAATTTTAAAACCAAAAAGAGGTCAAATACAATCTCTATAAAGGAGAATCCAAAGATTTGATATTTAGCAGCCTCAACACTAATGTACACCATTGTTCTCATTTTTCTAATTTTTCATTAGTTCGGCAAAAATGTGACAGGTATGTTAAATAAATGTGGCTAAAGATAGAGAAAAGTCAGAAAGCCCCACATGAAACTGAATACAAATTCTTTAAGGTGCTGTACTTTTTATACAACTGGTTTAGTGTAGACCCAGGGCTAGCTCCCAGGCTATATTCTTACTATTAGTATTCTGTTAGTATGGTTTATTTGCTATTAACAAGTTAGATTTATATATATTATACATGTTAAAGGATTTCTAAACTTTTGAAATAAATAGAAGTTAAAATACATCTGTTTCAAATTTATTTTTCCCTGAGCTTGTTTGTATATTTGGCCTTCATGTTTGAAGACTAAAGTCAGCTCTTTATAGGTTAATAACCAGGCCTTATATTTTCAGTTTGATTTTCTAGTTATGTTGCCAAAATGGTCTTACTGCAAAGTGTCTAGATAATTTAGATAAGTCGACACCATATTACTTGTTCAATTACCTAATCAGTCTTATTTATTTATGATCCTCGGCATAATCTTTCACTTGGAGAGTAACATCTTTTCAGGGAGTAACAATGTAGTATTTCTTAAGCATCACCACCTTCAGAACAAGCTAGATAGACATCATGGTTTTTTCATATAACCATAAATTCACATAGTGGAATGATACCTGAATGCAATTCAGAAAATATGACAATTATCTTCTTAAATCCATTAGGTTGCCTAACTTATTACAATTCACTGTGGATGTCCAGTAGTAATGGCGAAATGGATTTTGGGTCAAAGATTCATCTTTGTAGTAGTAGTGATCAGTTATCATGGCTATTGCCTTAAGACTATTATGCTATTTAATTTCTCATCTTTCTTATTTAACTTAATCAATCAGGTAGTCGGAGTATGAGAAAAGATAGTGGTTTATGCTGAAGTCACAAAACATTTTATTCTTACTAGTGATATGTTTTCTTACAGATTGCTTTTTGTAATATTTTTTTCTTTATTTCTCTTATTTTACCATTCATCTCACTGAAAACAAACCAAAATTCACCACCAACCAACAAACTACTCTAGGTTTTAGAGTCTTTGCCAGAAGATGTAGGATTTAACATAGAAATAAAGTGGATCTGCCAACAAAGGGTAAGTAATTCTCTATGTAAGACATTCTTCTTCCTTTCTCCACATTTCTTTAAATGCGTTCAATTCTATCTTTATTTTAATGGAATAAGTGAAACTTAAAACTTATTGTGGCTTTTTCTAGCAAGCAGTGCTTGTTGGACCTTTTAAATAAAGCATATTTTATACTTATATGTGAGTACTTAAACTTAGTGATGAATGTATTATAGTAGAAATTCCATTTATAAGTATCTTTTCACATTTATATCACAGTTCCTGGGCATACTTATAAAGTGAACAGTGAGAACTCTGGATAGTCAGAATTCTGTAACTGATTCATTTTTGTTTTCTTATCCCCCATGTAAGCACATATTTTTTAAATAGTTTCCTAAATAGTTTCCTGTTAAATGGTAGTAGCTAGTAATAATTAACCAGAAAAAGAAATTGCTACAGATGTGTTTTAAATCAGTCCCAGATTTTATCATTCTTTTGTTCAATAATTATATATTAAAAAGCTGCTATGGACCAGACATTTTTTCTGGTTACTGGGGTCAAGTAGTGAACAAAACAGAATAAAGCCTTGCTTTTCTGGAACTTATATTCTAGTCAAGGAAAACAGTTAACTGTTGAGTGTATCAGATGGGGACATGTGTAAATGGATGAGGATGCATGTTAAGAGGGTTGGTTGATGTGGGGTGGGCGCTGGAAGTAGTTAATTGAGATAGAATTATTGGACAGTCAGAACAATATCCTGAAATTTGTTTTGGTCAGAATAATCTATAGCTGTCCTCAAACCATGCTTTCTAAGTAACTATTCATGATAAGCTGGTTCTAGTTAACAAAAGTGCTCAACCAAGGTTTTCCTAATAAGTAAGTTTTAGTTTTCTGAGCTTTTAGATTTATATTAATTATTAATATTTAAAATATTTAATGTTTGAATATCAGCAGGGCTCTTGGTATCTTAACTATATTTATAGAATTCTTTATATTATTCATTAAGGGTACTCGATATGCCCAAGATGTAAAGAATGAGATTTTTAACTGGTAATTCATAATTACCAGGGTTTGCGGGGGCAGGGTTGTTGATTTAGTAATGAGTTAACAAATGAAGTGTAGAGTCCTTTCGTCCTATAGTTTATCAAGAATAGATAAATAAAAATATTTTTAAAGTCATAGTAGATTGCAAATTTCCAGAGTTTTAGCTTTCATTTCGTTAACTGATTAAAGCAAGTCTATTGTTTAAGTGTCTCTATATCTGAATGATAATAGTTGCACTGTTACCAAGGAGCTGTGTGGCCTTGGCAAGGCACTTCATCTTTTCAGGATTTTCCTTTCCTTATTGTAAAATAAAAGTTGGACTAGATACTCTCAAGTTTTTTTTCTAGCACTGTGATTCCTGGGTATTTAACGGCTTTCATTTTCCTATTTATTTCTATTCCATGTAGGATGGCATGTGGTATGGTAACTTATCAACATATTTTGACATGAATCTGTTTTTGGATATTATTTTAAAAACCGTCTTAGAAAATTCTGGGAAGAGGAGAATAGTGTTTTCTTCATTTGATGCAGATATTTGTACAATGTGAGTATTCTTTTTTTCTCTCTCTCTCTTATACTCTTAGATTGTAGCTAGAACTTAGAATACAAAGATTATGGTTGGAGGTGAGGAACGTCCAGACTTTAACCTTGCATGGTCCTCACAGTCAGATTATGTGTATTCTCACATCCCTTTGGGAGAACCTACTGGGATGCCCTCCACTCCTGTGAACCCAACACCTACTAGTTTCGAGCACCTCATGCCTGTGTTGCATATACTGTCTTCCTTACCCAATTGTAAGCCCTCATGGGCTTTCTTGTCTCCCATTTCTGAGAATGTATTTTAGCTCTTGTATAATCAATTTTTTTTTCCTTTTTGACTGAAAGACAGACAATATGTACGTGTCAACAGTAGTTATATCAGTAATGGGATTATGCTTTGGGGGAGGGGGGTTTTCTTTATATATTTAGTGTTTTCTAAAGTTTCCAAACAATGCATAAAAATTATTTCCACAATGAAAAGTGTTTTTTAAATTGTCTTTTTTAGGGTTCGGCACAAGCAGAACAAATATCCCATATTATTTTTGACTCAAGGAAAGTCTGATATTTACCCTGAACTCATGGACCTCAGATCTCGGACAACTGCTATCTCAATGAACTTTGCACAGTTTGAAAATCTACTGGTAAATTATGTTTGAATTTTTTCATTTCCATTTTTTAAAAAATGTTTCAGAGCAATAATAAAGTTTCATGTTACATTACACATCTAATTGGTTAGTTTTGACCTAAAAATGAGGGTATTAGATCTCAGAGTGAAAAGCAGTTACATGAACAAAAAAGTATATATTTTCTTGCAGGCCGAGGATAAATACGTTTTGTAGTTTTGTTTTCTGAGTGGATTTTGTGAGTCATCTAAAATAGTTAGACTGTAAACTTGTTCGATAAATTTAGTTATGTAAGAAAAAGTTGTAGCATTTCCCTGCACACTCAGTTTTAGAGAGCACTGATCTAGAGTATGGCCGTTTACAGTTAATAAGTTACTTTTTCATGAAGAACTTATTTTTCTTCCTTTAGGGGATAAATGCACATACTGAAGACCTGCTCAGAAACCCATCCTACATTCAAGAGGCAAAAGCTAAGGGATTAGTCATATTCTGCTGGGGCGATGATACCAATGATCCTGAAAACAGGAAGAAATTGAAGGAATTTGGAGTAAATGGCCTAATTTATGATAGGTATTTGTTCTTCATTAAGAATTTTCATGGACTGTTAGGAAAAAACTAGCTTTCATCTTATAAAATTATAAATAATATTAAACTTAGTTAAGTTAAAATTCTGTAGTTCATCCTGAGATCTGTCAGTGGAATCCCTTGGGAAGCTTGTTAAAAATTCCAGCCACTGGGTTCTAACTGTATGTATATGCCATCTTGGGGTTTGGGATCTGCCCCAGACCTCTCCTCTGTCTAAACCAGCTTTCTTGGTGATTTCATCTAAATCTGTGGCTTTTTATAACTTTGTATATTTCTAAATTTTTATATCTCCAACTCAGACCTTTCCCCTTACCTCTAAACTTTACATCCAGCTATCAGTACCTATCAGAACCTATTCTTCCTATAGACTTCCCGATTTCAGTATAATTGACAACTGTCTTTCCAGTTTCTTGGGCTAAATCCTTGGAGTCTTTCATGGCTCTGTTCTTTATCTCATATTCCAAATCTAGTCAAACAAAATCTTGTTGATTCTATCTTCAAATATATTCTGACTCTGTCTCCTCACCACATTTATAACTGTCACTCTCCCTTAATCTACCTCATTTTTCATGTGGATTATTGAAGTAGCCTGCTCACTGGTGACTGCCTACACTTGTGCCTCCCTGCTGTCTGTCCTCAGCACAGCAGCCAGAGTGAGTCTGTTAAAACGGAAGTCAGAACATGTTACTGCTTAAAACTCTCCCACCATTTTCTGTGTCACTTAGAGAAAATTCCAGATCCTTAACCACCCCCTTTCATACCCCAATGCCAGCTTCCCAGTAAAGCCATCCCTGAATATCCTAAATCAGATAACAACCTCTACTCACAGTGCACTCACTTCCTGCCTTTTCTCCATAGCATTTACACTATCTGATATATCCATATACATATAATATTTTACTTTATTTTCTCCTGACCATTCCCCATACACCTAATCAAATATAAGCTCCATGAGGGCAAGGTTCTTTGCCTGTTGTCACTGCTATATCCCCAGAGGTTAGAACCATATGTGCTACAGAGTAAGAGCTCTAATATTTATTGAACAAATCTTTTTCTTTTTTTTTATATGCTTCTTGGGTGCTTATAAGCTTGAGAGCCACTAATCTGAGAGATGAAAAGGTTGCTTAGTATAAAGAAATTTGGGGTTAGAAAGGATGCCATTTACTCTGTTTGGTAATACTTAAGTGGTATCATGTGAAGAGTAAGTGATGAAATTCTTACCAGGCCCACTTTTTGAAGTTTTACCATGTACAACTTTGTAGGGCATAGAAATTTTAGGCAGATCCTTCATCTCAAGGGCCTTAGCTTGGTTGGAGCCAAGTACTGACATGTAACGGAGAAAGTGATGGTGCCGTGTGAGTTCTTCCTGGCCTAGGGTCAATAAGAATAATTTTAAAGAGGAATCATTGAGATGGATTTGAGGGTCTGGTTAAATTTGCTTTGACAGGATTTGCAGATTTGCATTTTAGGCAAAGGCTAGAGCGTGAATCAGGGTAGGACTGTGTCGAAGGTGTGGAGGGTTTTGAGGAGACATCCAGCACTGGGCAGGTTGTTTTAGTTGATTTTTACCCTTGAAAGTTTTTTTAAAATTTTAATCAAAGAAGTACATACACACACACACACACACACACATAACTATATATGTGTGTACATATATGTGTGTATATCTATATCTTAAATTTAGTTCTTTTAAGGCTTATAATAAAAACCAGCAGTCTCCTACACCTATCTCTTTCATTGCCTCTAGCTGAGTTCCTATGCCTTAATTTTTCAACTGTTTCTTGTACTTAATGTGTTTATGCTATAATTTTTTTGTTATCAAATTTAGACATTATGTGGAAAGTTTTGAATGATTAGTGAGTCAGAGACTTCGATTCATTTTACATTGGGAAGAGTTGTGATGAGGCTTCGTGTTTTAGTCTATCAAAAACTAATTTGTTCTCTTTTTTTACAAAGGCATTAACAGTAGATTTCCATTTCGTCATGGTTTTGTGATATATTATCATATAAACTGGTATGTTTGATTTGCTGATATTTGGGATTTTTGCACTTAACGATAATGAATAGGATAGCCTTTAATTTGCCTGTCTCTAATGGCTTGATTTTCATATGGGGCTAATACTTGTCTCATAGAGTAAATTGGGCAGTCTGCCCCCTTTATAATTATTGTGTCTGCTCAAATGATTTTTTAAAAATACAGTGACAGACACTCATATTTAAAGAAACATTATCATTGGATTTTGAAGTCCCCATATGCCTTTCCCTAACTCTATTCCCTTATCTCCTCCCTTAGACATAATTGCTTATCAAATTATTATTCTCTTTAAAATTTTTAAAGTTCTGATTGCTGTTGCTTAACAAACTATTTAGTTTTGCATGGCTTTAATATTTACTTGTACTTCTGTTGCATGTAGTTTTAATCTATATATCTTCATGGTTGTATAATATTCGTGGCTGGCATGTCTCTACCACAATTTATCCTCCTATTTGAGAACATTTCAGTGGTTGCCACATTTTTCCTGTTACAGCATTTGCTGTAAACATTGTTGACCTGGTTCCTTAGAAATTATGTGTAAAGAATCTCTAGGGCAGTGACTCTCAAATCTTTTTTACCCCAGCCCAGTTAGAAATGCATTTTACATTGCAACCCAGTGCACACACAGATAAGTATAGCTATAAGCATTGTGGCCAGGCATAAAATTCTATATGAGAAATCATTTACCTTTATAATTTTAAAAGCATTTCTCCATCACTTACACAATTCCAGGGTCGCTGTTAAGGAGTGTGAAACCATGCTGGTTCCTGTTCCCTCATATGTGATTTGTTTCCTATTAGAAAGCTTGGAGTCTTCTTTTTGTGACCAGCGTTCTAAAATTCTATAGAGATGAGTCTTGGGGATCTGTTTTCAGCCATTGTGCTGGGCACTTGGTAACCTTTTTAGTCTGTTGATACATGTCCTTGAAGATGTGAAATATTTCATGAACTGTTTTTGATGTTTGTCCCTTCCATTTTTCTGTATTTTTTTCTGTATAAAAATACTTTTTTTTTCTTTTTTTTGGCATATTATATATACACTCTTGGACCAGATTTCTCATTCTTATCTTTTCTCCTATTCTCTATCTTTGTCTTTTTGTTCCACTTCAGAAAATTTCCTCAACTTTATTTTTCATCCATTCTATTGAGGTTTTCACATCTGCTATTGTGTTTTTAATTTCTCTTAATGCTCTTTTTTTCCTGTATATGTAATATCCTGTTTTTGTTCAATGAAAATACTGTTTCTCTGGGGGCTTTAGGACTTTTTATTGTTTTGGAATTTTCTTCTCTTTTGTTCACTCTCTTACATATTAGAAGCTTTCCTCACATGTTTGGAAATCCTTAGCTGCTTCTCATGATAAGAAATTGGAATCTAAAAAGCTTGTTGGAAGCTCTGAGTGTGTTAACTTGGATTTCACTATGGGATATTTTGGGTGGCCTTTTTGGGTGGCCTCTGATGTCAGTAAATTTAGAATTTCAGTTTTTGGCTACTCAGATCACTCAGAAGAATCTATATAAACGTCATAGAGGATCCAGGTCTGGCTGCCAGGGTTCTTGGAATCAAGTGAGGGAAGAGAGCTGGGGAAGGGAGGGCACATCTCTGTAGCATTGGTTATGTATGTCCTATCTCTGATTCCTCTGGTCTGGTGGTGCTTTTGCATTAATCCCCAGATGGGCACCTAGTCTTGTCCTCCATTCCAAGAGATTTTCTGTTTAATTCTCAAAATAATCTCAATCAAGGCGGGGAAGGGTAGCCTCCAAATTAAGGATTTAGGAGGAAGAGAGTTGCTCAAAGCCTTCACCTCACCCCTGATTTAGCCTCTCTCCCTTTCACTCCCAGTTCTAGAGGAATTTGGTGCTACTTTTAACTCTGCCTTTTCATTTTTTCTATTATTTGTTTATGGTTTGGCCTTTTCTATTCTGTTAACTGAAACACTTCATTACTACTTATCCATCTACTTTCTAGCTTCCAAAACTTTGTTGCTGTCCCTGATTTTTCCCATACTTGTGGATTTTTAAAAATCTCTTTGCTTTATTTTTAACGGGATATATGGGGAGAGTGAAGTTAGATGCTTCTGCTCAGTCTGATACCTTGACCAGAGGTCACTTTTCATAACAGAAAGCCTTTGTTTTAATATAGTCACATATTTAATAGAGGCAATACATGTTTTTATCTTGTTTAAGAAATTCTTCCCTACTGTGATGCCATAAAGATTTTCATGTAGTGCCTTACATAAATTGCCTAACTTCCACATTTAGGCATGAAATGTCATCTTTCCCTTGCTAAGATTTGCAGTGCCACTGTTGCCACTGTCACATGGGACTTTTCGTGTGTTTTTAACTCTGGGTTCATCTTCCAGTACTACACAGCTTTCAGATAATTTTCACACGGGTGAGAGGTTCTTCTCATCTTGACCTTTTGTGCTTTGAAGTCAGAAATGGGTATGAATTCCAGCTCCACTCTAAATAGCTTCCCATCTGTAAAATAAGACATTGGTTAATTGACTTGGAGAGAAGAAACATGAAGAATCACTAGTAAACTGCAGGTTTCATTTTCTGAATCAATTGCTTTCTCATCACCTCTTTTGCATCAGGGGTACAAAAGGAAATGCTGCTAATCTGGATTATTGGAAAGACTAAGGAGAAAAGAAATATTTTTATAGGACTGACACTTAATGTTTAGAAAAAAAGGACTCTTATAATATGGATGTTCTAGAGATTCTATAAATGAATTTTTCTAAAAAGGTTAAGTCAGACAGGTCTTAAGTAAATTATAAATCCCATACTCATGGATTTTTAAAAATCTTTGTTTTTTATGTGTTTTGTGTTTGTTTCATTGTAGGATATATGATTGGATGCCCGAACAGCCAAATATATTCCAAGTGGAGCAGTTGGAACGCCTGAAGCAAGAATTGCCAGAGCTTAAGAGCTGTTTGTGTCCCACTGTTAGCAGCTTCGTACCCTCAGCTTTGTGTGGGGAGCCTGATATCCACGTGGATGCCAACGGCATCGATAACATGGAGAGTGCTTAGTTTTTATTGAGCAGAGGCCACTTGGGAGGCATGCACCACCCCTCGGGTATTCACTTTTCATCACTGAGCATTGTCTGTCTATGCCCTTTAGGTTTCTCAGTCCAATGAAGCAATAATGAAGTATTTAACTGTTCATTACAGTTCTTGCTAAAATTTCAAGTATGCTATTTAAATCACTTGGCCAGGTATAATTACCAGTCATTACAATGAGAAAATGTATTGCTTGGTAAATATTTTAAACTAATATGTTAAACATATAATGTTAAACAAATGTTCATTGAAAGCATAGCACCTTGAAATTAACTGTATAACTATCTCACACTTACACTTCTTACATCTTTTCATTCAATCAGGTCTGATATTTAGCACTTGAGAAACATGACTATGCATAATTATACCTGACCATGGAAAAAATAAGTACCTCAAATGCATGCATTTGCACTGGTGATTCCAACTGCACAGATCCTTGCCCATCTGTGTATATATGTATTTTTACTCTGATTGACATGCGCATATACTATTCTCTTTCAGTATGAACCTCGAGGCTGCTGCCATTTCCCCACTTAACCAAACCAGTGCCTGTGTAAACAGCCTGGAGGTGATCTTTGAAAACTTGTTTCATGAGCTTTTCAAAAGCTGTTTTGCATAAATGTTAAAATTTCAAAATGCTGCAGGGTAATTTAATGTATAAAACATTAGACATATGTATTGCATACTTAGTAGATTATTATGTATAAATTCTATTCAATGCATGCTTTAGGTTTTAAGCATGAGATTGTACACGTTTACTGTAAGTCCTTGCATCTGTGGTGCTAGGTGAGTGTGAGAAGGTGTCAAGGACTGAAAATATTTTGTTGCCTAAAAAAAGCCTGTTCGTAGGCATTTTAAATACGCTTATTTGAAGTATCTCTCACTACCTATTACACACCGTTGCTTTGTAGGTTTGTTTTGTGTGTGTTGTACAGTAGTTAAACCTCCATGCAGAAAAATAAATGTCCTGAATTCTCATATTGGTATTCTTTATTGGTTAATGTATATCATGCATGTAATTTATTTAGAAATGTAGAGATCCTACTAAATGTATATGCATGTTTTTTAGAGTTATGCTAAGGTTTCTTTCATTAGAAGCAAATTATTTTGGCATAACTGTAATTTAAGAATGAATGTTAAATAAAATACACATTTATTTTCTTCATTATAAAATGAAATTTCAAAAAAGTGTTCTTTTTCTAGAATGGGTTCTATAATATGAGAAATAGGAATTTAGGGTCAAACTTAAAGGGATAACTTATTTTCTTCTACCTTTGACTGCATGTTCTTCATTAGATAGATTATTCATGTATTGACATACTTTGGTAATAGCTGAGAACCTAAGACTTGGAATTATACTTTATAGCTTTTTTTTTTTTTTAAGCCAAGCAATGCGATTTTGGTCAGATCTTAATTGTATGAGGATCAGCTTTGAAATCCTGTGGTATTGTGTTTATAACAGATATTTAATAGAAAATAGTTTCTGAAATGGAGTCTTCTGCAAGGGTTCTATATATTTTTTCCACTTTGAAGGAGACTCTCTAACACTTTGGTGTGAATTAGGTACTTTCAGGAAACTCCTGAAAAAGAATTAGTTTTCTTCATTTGCAGACCTTATACAATGCGGTTACCATTACCTTATGGTAACTTGATTAGCCAAATGTGCGCATTTATAGTCCTGTTCATTTTCTCCACCACCTATGCCTTTCAAGTTCCAGCTCCTTTTTGAAGACTTTCAGATCTTTAAGGGAAAGAAGAGAGGTGGAGGTGGGTTTCCTGAACAGTGCGATTTGCTAAGAGGAGCTTATCTGACTTGCCAGAACCTACTCCTCACTTTTTTTTTTTTTTTCCGTCTCTTCCTGACCTTACAAACCAGAGTTAGTAGACGATTACAGCATAGCAAGCAGTGGCTCCGCATTTTTATAGGACTAAGTTCAGGCGTCCGTATCCCTAGTTGTTGCCCTGCACACTCTGCTCCAGCCATGCTGTATCCGTGCTAGGCCCTGGCCGTGCCATGCTCTGCACTGTTCCCTCTCTGTCACCACGCGCCCTCCATGTAGAAGCCCTCTCCTCCCTGGAGACACTTCCTCCTTACCCAGCTCATTTCTTCTCAAGCCATCAACCTCTCTACCCTGAGCCTTTAACAAAATTTCTTCGGAAGGAATGAATCTATCTTTTGTGCTCCATGGCCACATAGTTATACCTTTGTCGTACCACGCATCATAGTACATTCTAGGTAGGCATGGTTGATGTTCGTCTCACCTACGAGAATGAGGACCCCTCAAGGGCAGGGACTTAGTGTCTTACTCTTTTTTATTTCCACAGTAAATAGAACAGTAGAAAATAAATGTTAGAATTATTGAGATAATATAATTTATATCAAATGCCCTTTTGGATTAAAAGATTTAGTTAATGTTTATTAAGAATGTAAACTTTGAATTGGTCTGCATTTTGACAATTGGAATCGTTTATTGATGTCATAGAGATATAATGTTATTTCGTATCTTCTGGAAACAGTGAAATGTTTGATAAAATGCCACCATTCTTCTATGGTATTTTCTACACTCTGGAATTATGTACTGTTGACTGGATGTAAGTGTAAGGAATGCAGCGCATTTCTGTGTCAGTAGTGCCTGGGGGTTACCACAACCACCCCTTTACCTCACTCCCATTGTTCTTTATGACTCCCGTCTTCTCCCCTCCAAACCCCATGCTTAGGCCTACCTCAGTCCCGCTTTCCTTGTCTGAAATGCCTTCTCTGTCTTCTTTCCATGTCCAGCTCAGGTGCCACCTACTCCGTAAAACTTTCCTCACCTTTTGATTAGAATTATGATGCAAATGAATGCAGACCGACTCTAAATCTCACTGCTTCATTTTGCAGCTGAGGTAATAAACCCAGAGAAGTTAACTGACTGACCATGTTGGGACTAGAACTGGGTTTCGTGACCATGCTGTGTTAAACTATGATGCCTTCTGAATTCTTGTGGCATTTGTGAGCATGTGCTTTCTGATAGTCCAACTTTTTATGTGCCTGTTAATAAGATTGTAAGCCCCTTAAGGGCAGGAACTTCTGTGCACTTCCAGCACAATTGTAGTGTTCTATACTTAGTTATGAACTAGACGAATAAATGGTGGTGGCAATGATCCTAGTTTCCTAATTCAGATTGTTTCACAGTGTACATACATGCAATTTTGTATGGCATGGTTGGCCACATTGTCTGGAATGTGTGCTCACGTGCGTGTGTGTTCATATGTGTTGCATGTTTACACATGGAGTTCTCACTCCGCCCTGGTTCATTGGGGTCACATATCTGATGGGTTGCTATAAACCAATTTTTTTTCATGCCAAATGAGGGCAAGTGTGGGAATAAGTGGGGACAATTATAGGGATAAGATGTGGTTTTTCCCCTCAGACCTAGTTGCCCCTTCCCAGGGCAGTACACCTAAATCTTGCAGCTGGTAGTGAATGTGCTGCCTTGGATAGGATTTGTGTGTGCTCTGTGGGGTAGCTGTCTCATTAGGCCTGATGGACCATCATTACCCTTTATGCCTCGGCACTTTCTCTTCACAGCTTGACTACTTTTTTCACTCGAGGTTGGTACTCTAGGTTGACAATAGAGTCCTGTGAATTCAGATTTGGATACAACTGATTTGCATTTTAGGTTTGGGTCATGTACTTTTTGGTAGAAAGCAAAGTATATTAGAAATATTGCATTAGTTTGGTGTTCATGAATGGAAATTCAAATAACTCTTAGTGGGTTTATATAGTTTGAGAAATAGACTTAAAATGTTTAAATGCAAAAGAACCTATGATTATGACCATATGAGCATGTATTATAGGTAAGAAGGAGAGATCCTTGGTTGGAACAAAGACTTCATGAAGCTCTCAAACTCTTACAGAAGGTGACAGAGGTCAGAGTGGGTGTGCAGCCAGTTTGGGCACAGCCTTTGTAAACTCAGGCCAAGGTAGTAACTCACGACGTGGTCAGACAATGAAGAAGCAAGCCATCCTGACGATGATGAGGATATGTGAATGACGGGGCTTTGCATCCTTGTAGGATATAAACGTTTATTAATGGTTTTAAATGGAAATGACATTAAAATGAAAATGCATTTTAAAATAATGAAAGTAGTATTAGTACAGGAATAATAAGTACAGATATAAAGTTATCTAATCCTCTACTGAATTGATCTGAACATACCTCTACCTCTACCTGTTTCCTTAGAAAACAGAAATATGGATGGAATGGATGAACTTCTGGAACTTACTTGCAAAAGCAAACTATATAATTTCACAAAAAGAAAACTAAAAGCCTAGTAAAGTTCTGTGGCATCCCATAGTTGCAGATGTATCTTCTTGCAACCCAGACCCCTCTCAGCTCCAGGTCCACACATCCAGCTGTCTGTCTACCTCCACTTTGAGGTCTAATGGCCATCTCACATTTAATGTACTTCTTCCACCCACCAAACCAGCTCTCATCCCACCTCCAATGTCTTATGTGTCAGTAAGTGGTACCTAGGAGTCTTGTGATTAGTGTAACTTTATATTATGATATATGGTAGGTCAGTTGCCCATTTGTTCTTTTTCAATTTAAAAAATTCTTGCATGTATTTTTTTGTTCAATAACCTTAGACCAAGTGCCAGAAAAGTTCACTTGGGGGTTTGATCAGTGTTGGATTGATTTTCTAGATTAATGTGTGGGAATTATTAATATTTTAAAAATATGAAGTCTTTCCAGAACACAGTATGACTCCCTTGATTTATTCAAAATTTTTACATCTTCCAGTAAATTCAGTTTTTTGAAATGTGTACTTTTTATAGTTTATGCCCATATTTTTAAAAAAATGAACTGATTTTTCAAAAGTTCTATTACATTGCCTTCATCAATAATGTGCAATTAATTTTTGTTTTCTCTCTAGTGGCTTTGCTGAATTCAGTCAGAATAATTAGTTATGTGAGTCAGTAATTTTAGATAGTTGGTCATTTTATCTGCAAAAGCATTTAAAAATTCTTTAATAACAGATCTTTATCTTGTCTTATTTCTTTAGTTAATAACAATTGTAAGCATCCTTGTTTTTTTCCCAAGTGTAATGGGAAATAAGTATCATGGCTGCTGAAATTTCTAATATGTAAACTTTATTAAATTAAAAAATTTTCTTAGTTTGCTAAAGGATCTTTTTCTCCCCACCCACCCTACCACTTTCTCCCAACTCCCCAAAGAATAGATTTTGAATTTATCTGATGAGTTTTTGAAGATTTAGAAAATATTTATTTTAATGGGATGAATGAGGTGAAGATATTTTCTAAAGTTGAATTATCCTTTAATAACTGGTATAAAACCTATTTATGAATTTTTTAACACTGATTTGCTAATTTGTTTAGGATTTATTACCTATACTCAAGTGACATTGACTTAGTTTTTTCATAGTATTCTAGTTTATTTAGTGGTACAGTTTAATGTGAGAATTATTTGCTCATTGAAGATTTGATAAACTTTCCTATAAAACTATGTGCATATTTTCAAGTATTTTTTACTCCCCTTACAGTTATTATTTATAGTTTGTTATCTATATTTTTATGAAATTTATATTTCCATGGGAAAATCATCCAGTTTTCCAGATTTAAAAAAAATTGCATATGTGTTCTATTTAGAGAGAGGGAGAGGGAGAATGAGAATAAAATCTTCTCTAGGTAATTTTTTAAATCATTTTTAATATTTTCTTTGAGCGAGGGACAGCATTTTTGAGTAGATTGCCAAAGATCTATATCTTTTTTTAAAAACTAGGTTCCAATAGTATTGAGCAATATTTTTACTATTTCATTAATTACTGCTCTTAAATTTATTTTTTAAAATTCTACCTAATTTGGATTCTTTTGTGCCCTTGCTTGAGTTGATTCTACCTCATTAGAAACTGTTCTGGTTCTATTACATTGGAATAATAGAGTTCACCTCAGAAATATTGTTTCAATGGAATGGAAAAAAACTTGAAAACAAAATTCCATACTGCTTAGTGCTGATGTTTCTATAATAGTAGAACTATGCACTATATAAAATGTAAATCTTATTTTCTGATTGAACTGAATCTCCTTATAATTTATTAAAGCATCACCAAAATCAGATATTTGTTGACGGCTTGGGTAGAAGAATAAAGCAGCTTCTATCTTCAGCATGCTCATTATTTAACTGAGGTAACGTATGTTTTAAAAAATGCAATGGAAGAAAGTCACCAAACTTATACCCTCATGCTCATTTTATAATGCAGTTCGGTCCTACCACCTCCACTTCAACCGAAATAGCTGTGCTTTGACTTGTTTTGTTCCTCCTTGTAGTACAGATATGATTTAAAGATGTGGTTCCTTGGCTAATTAGACATGTAAGTGGAGTTGGGTGTGTCGCATTTGGGGTGGTTTCCTCAGTATTCTTTTCCAATTCACTTATTCTTTCACTATATCCACCTTACTGTTCATTGAATTTTAAATATTAAACTATATTTTTTATTTCCAAGATTTCTAATTGATTATGATTTTATTTCATTCCTTTTCATTTTCATTAAGTAATATATACAGTTTTTCTTTTCTTTTTAACAGAAGTGAAACTTTCATTGATCTCTTTAAACAGTCTCAGCCTATTTTATTTTGTCCTTTTCAGGTATAAAATGTTCTAGAATGAATTCTTGCTCTGATTTTGTTGGTTTTAGTGGCTGTCTTTCTTAGCATTGAGTTTCTTCATGTGTTGGAGTTTTGGTACGCAAAGTCATGTTTTGTTTTTTTCCTTCCCTCTTCCAACCTCTCTGATGGCTTTGTGTTTGCTTCCCTTAGATGGGAGCTTTAGGACCCCAATCTAAATCCAGGTATATGATCCTACCTGGTAATTAATGCCCATAAGGACACTAGGGACATTGCACACCACTCCAGAGTCCCTAGATGGCATCACTTTGATTTCTGATTCAAGGAGGTTTATTTATAATCTATATATATAGTTTTCACTTTTTGTACTCTGCCCATTTTTCCTGTGCGTTTGGAGCTAAAATTTGTTGTTTTTACCATAAACTCATCAAATCATCAAACTGTGTTAAAAAATCTCCACCATCCCAGAGGACGATATAGGTTCCTCCTCAAAGGGGACCAGAATTAATGTGTGTGCAGTGGAAGTTTGTGGTTCTCCAGCTGCCCAGCTGCTCACCACCTACTTTGGAGTGTAGCATTTCCTTTTTGGGAATTCTTTCCCCTAGTGGGTACAGTCTGAGAAACTGTAAAACAAGTATCCTCCTTTCATCCAAGAGCTGGGCACATGAACAAAGCCAAATTAACTGGACTCTGGACTTGCTCCTGGACTGTTGCATATTAATCAGAGCAACCAGAGGAAACAAGTGTTCACTGTTTCCATTCCAGGGCAACTTAGGTGGATTCTTCGCGAAGTCCGTACAGTCTTCCTGACTCTCTCACCTTCTCTTCAGTTCTGTGAGACCCTTTACATCCCTCTAGTCAATGTCTTTCTTCTAATAATAGAGGCAGTTTCATTGCTTACACCCAGGAAAACTTGACTGATAAGAGTATGTTTCCTTAGAGATGTTTATGCATCTACAAGTGTGTAAATGTTCAAATATAACTATATATCATATTTGCAGTTAAGCAGCTTCCATTTTCTTAACACGTCAGATAGTTCATGTACTTAGCATCAAGCAAGAAGCAATTGTGAAGTAATTCAAGTCGTAGGAGCTCAGCCTGTTGTGTTGTTGTTGCTGCCTTGTGAACGGTGTGGCTGGAGAGGCTCCATCCTCATAAATGTCCTGCTTCCACTGTTGCCTCCCAGCCTTGTGTCTCAACATCCCCAGCCCAGGTCCTCCCTGTCACACTCGCTGTCTCAGGATGTATTTATTTTCTCTTTTCTGGGTGTCCTTGTTTTCACCATTTTTTCTATTTTATGTCTTTCTTCAAGACCAGCTCAATGGCCTGAAGCTTTTTATGAAGACCCCAGCCTACGGGGCGATGCCCTTCCTTTCCCCACTAAATTCCCAGAGTAGTTGACTGCTGTTCACCTGACAGTTACTTGCCATGTTACTCACATATACGAGTCCTAGATATAAAGAACAATGAGACATTGCTCTCATGGCATGACAGAGAGGCTTGATTGAATGTTTGATACACATACACTTCTGTCTTTTGAGTGCCCATGATGGCGTTGTATTTATTCCATTTGATCCAGTTAATGAGCAGATCTCATGCTCACACAGGAAATTTATTACCAAGCACCAAAGGTAGGGAAGAAGCCAGCTGCTCAAAAAAGAGATTAGACACCAATTTCCACCTCAGAAATATGCTTTCTGAAATTTAGTCTGTAGCTGGCTGTCTTCCCAGCATCTCGCTTCTTTCTCCCTTGTGGCACAAAGCCCCTTACTTCCTCTTTGTCAGTCGTTCTTGTCTTCCCACCTCCCTGGCACCAGGAGTCTTTTTTTGTCCCTCCAGTGGCTGAAGATTGGACAGGGGACAGCATAATCTATCTTCAGTTAGTTAATGGGTAACAACCAATGGACATTTTTCTCCATGGCTAGTTCTAGTTCTTAAGGAGCTGTCAGAAACTTTCTTGGGAGTAGCATATTAGAGAGACCAAGGTCCTGCATATCTTCAACCACTGGAACCTGGATCTGTGGTCACAGATCTGGGCCTATGGGCGGCCTCTAGGAATGCCTTGTTTAAAGCATACATAGTATACACAGAGAACTTGCATTGAGTCTCCAATTCATAAACTTACTTTCAGTGGGAAAAATGGGTGAAGGGAGAGTTAAAAGGTATAAACTTTCAGTTATAAGTCATGAGGATGGCATAGGGAATTAGTAATATTGTAAGGATTTTGTAGGGTGCCACGGTATCTAGACGTATTATGATCATTTCATAATGTTATAAATATTGACTCACTATGAGGTACACCTTCAACTACTAGAATATCGTGTGTTCGGTATGTCAATTAAAAAGAGAGGGAAAGAGAGAGAGCAGGTGAGATTCCAGGAGCCTTGGATTCCACTTCCTCCCCCGAGGCAGATTTGGGAGGGCTGCTGAACAAACCCCCAGAGAATTAGGAAGGATTGCAGAACACTAGTTGGTCCATTGCTGCCTGGAAATGGGAGGAGCAGGTCACACATGTCTAGTCCAGGGGGCTTGGTGAAAGTAGGGGCTTCAATCAGTAGCTGCTAGCTGGTGAGGGGATAGCAAAGTCCTGGGAGCAGCAGAAGCCTGGACTGTTATAAGGTGGCCAATGATGGTGGGGACATTTTTGATAAGACACACCACAGATGCCATTCCCTCCCCTAAGGCCAAGTGGCGGACACGTGCAGTGTACCCAGGAGAAATCCTTAGATATGGAATTCTTAGTCAAAAACTACGCAGATACTGTGACTGTTTAAAAAGTTCTTGCCTATTAGAAATAGATAACAATATAATTACAAGTAAAAGGATATTATGTCATGGATTTGCTTTAATAATTCAGCCCAAAATTGAGAAGTAAATATTGGGGATAGGGCAATATGAAACAAGAATGGCAGAATGCTAATAATTGTTGAAATTGACTGATCGGTACTGTATTTGTTAGAGCTCCCATAACAAAATACCACAAACTGGGTGGCCTAAACAACAGAAATTTATCTACTCACAGTTCTGGAGGCTAGAAGTCCCAAGTCAAGGTTTTGTTTTGTTTGTTTCTCAAAGGAAAACTTCCATTTCAACAATACGGCAGATAAGATATACTAAAACAGCTTCCCACCACAAAGCAAATACTTCTTTAAAATAATTGAAAAACTCTTGAGAAATCAAGAAAAACATTCACAAAATGCAGAATGACAAAATCTAATTGAGACCACAGCTACTCTGAAGAGTCCAGAAAACTAGAGGCTGATTCCACAGGCCATGTGGAGGAACAGGAGATGATGTTTTTGGCCCATACAAGGAAGGCAAATGGAACTGAGAACCTACAACAGCCAAAAGGTTCCAGTTTGAAAGAGGGTGATCTAGAGAGGAAATGACTACCAGCAAGTCACTACCAGTCTGTGTCTGGCCTCTGCTCAGGGTTAAGAGGAAGAAGAGTCTCCCTTAAGATTTCAACTCATAGGTATAACCTCACTCAGGTTCCAAGTTTGAGTTTATACTACCACATGATCAGAAAGAAACACAGCAAGAAATGATTTTCGAACGCTTCTTGGTTGGTTATAGCCTGGGGCGCCTTGCAAAAGCAAATGCCAAATCCACTTGGAAGCAGTCACTCTCACCCAGGCCCCTGAGAAGTCCTTAAAGATAAGCCAAATATTAGTATGCCATAGAAAGTCGCCACACATAAAAAAGCATGCCACAGAGGGTGAGTCAGCAGAAATGTCAACCAGCAGATTTGGACTCTCAAGGAATCCAGGTGGCAGATTTACTCTCCTAGCTGGACCTGGAGTGGGTCAAACTGAGGAGGCAGAGATGGCAGAAGCAGCAAACCGACGGGGCTGACACGTCAGGGTTTGACTGACTGGCTTCGTTGGAGATGTGGACCACGTTTTATGTGCAAGACCAATCTGCCGACTGCTTAACGGCTATGATCCCTTAGGCCCCAATCTCGTCTCCACAAGCTCTTTTCCAATTCCCTTGGATTGGAGTGGCCACCTGTGTCCTCCTTTGTGTCTCCCTCCCATGGTTCCTATATAGACACCTACCTCAGCACCTGGGACCCTTTATCTCACTTTTCACATGTTCCCTCTATTAGACCATAAGCCCTTTGAGTGCACACACAATATCCACTCTATTTGTGACAATAGCACCATGGGTGGATATTTAATAGAGGAAAGAGGAAACGGTTTCTTTGTGTTGATTAAGTGTTTAATTCTTCATAGCCACTCAGTGAGGCAGGTACTATTATTCCTACTATCCAGACAAAAAGAAACTGCTGGTCTCTCAGGAGAGGAGTAATGATATCCTCAACCCAGCATGACAGGAGTGATGGGGCAGGGAGACGTTCAGATCGGGGAGATACTGAGCAGTGGAATCTGCAGGACTTGGTGTGAGGGAATGGGACGTGCAGATCAAAAGTGCTTAGTTCCTGGCCTGGGTAACTGGATGGATGGTACTGCCATGTGCTGACGTGAAGGGATATAGTGGCTGCCCCTTTGGGCCTAACTGGTTTGACAGGCTGGGACACCCAAGGGGAAACTCCCATCTCTAGCTGGATATATTTGTCTGGGACTGAGCGGAGTCATCACCATGTCCATCCTCCTGTCTCTGTCTCCCTGCGACACGCCCACTCACACGAGCCAGGAAAGTTCCCTCACATTTTGTTACACAGTCAGAATTCCAACATTGGCAGTTTATCGGAGCCGCGGGCCTGTTTTAGAAACGCAAATAGGACGAGATTTCATGGCCAGTGCTATGGAATTCTGGAGCCAACGGTAAGACGGTATAAGACGTAAAGGGTGTTCTACAAAAAGAGGGTTCTGTAGGTGAAAGGTTAGAGAGACTTTCCCACCCTAAACCTTCAGAAATTCTGACCAACAGCATATCAGAAACCTGGGGAATCAGTAGTTAGCTTAGACTGTCATTTGTCTGCAGCCTCTTTCTGGGACATGCTGCTGCAGGGAGATTTCAGTCCCGTGGGGGGTCGTTCACCCCTCGAGTGGATTAACTCCCACGCGCAGGCGCAGAGGGCGGGGCCGCTCTGACCCGCAGATCATCTTGCCGCATAGGATGTTCGGGCCTTGTCCTGACCTCGGGAATACAAGGGTTCAAGAGAATGTAGGGGACGAGAGCCGGGAGGAGACGGATAAAGGTTGTAAAAGAGGGCATGAGAGGGTACCAAAAAGAAAAGAAACGGAAATGGCCCTTTGCCTAGCGTGGTCCCGAACCAGGAAAGAGGCAAGTCTTACACCCTCCCCTCGCCTCTGGTCCCAGACTGACAGTAGGTGCACCGCAGTTCAGCGGCACTCACGTGTAGGGGACTAGCCTGTGACGCTCCGTTGCCTTTTAGACATGCCCAGTGGGTAACTGGCATCCACGTTTCTAGAAACCATTCTATTTCTTGGGTCAATAAGTGTGTCTACGTGAGATGGAAATAAGGGTCTAAGTCCACTGACTTTCAGGAGAGCCGTTCTGGGGGAGTTGGGTGTGATGAAGGTATTCGAGGCTTGGTGTTGGGAGGGATAGAGGTCCGGGGATGGAGGGCAGAGAGGAGCCAGGGATCCCTACGTGTTTTAAGGGCTGTGCCGGAAGTACAGAATGTGTACACCATGACTCCGCACGTTCCTGGCGTGGAAATCTGCAAGGACCCGCTTACCAATTCTGAGCAGGGTCTGTGAGCACCATCTTCCCTTCCCAAGGCATTTCACTGTGCCTCTCAGTCTTTTCTCTGTCTCTCGCACTGTCCCTGTCACTCTCTGCCTCTGAGAGGACACCACACTGTGGAGTGTTACTCCTTTTCTAATAAACTTTGTTTTTGACTCTAAGTCTGGCGTGTGTGTTGAATTCTTTCTCCACTCTCTGCCAGAAGACTCTCTTCTTCTCTCCGAGCAGAGCTTGGTTTCCCCCCACCAACTCCGGGAAATTTGCCTTGTCCTGCAGCATCTTTTCTGGCTGATCATGAAGGGACCAAAGGACATAAACTTGTCCCACACCATGGTTCTTCCCATGTGAGAGTGGCTGGATTTCATTTCCCTATGTGCAGATCAACTGGCCTTGGGCAAACAGTTGACGCCAGTCCTGGTGAGAGTCTTGTTCTCAAACCAAGCAGAAGTCCAATAGTCCGGTCTACTTTTCCTACTTGTCTTCCTCTAACTTCCCTAAGTGGCATCAATCTTTTTGCTAAATTTATATCTTCTAGGCTGCAAGGCTTCCTCCCACGTCTACAGGCTGGAAGCTCTCGCCTTCTCTGCCTCCGGGGCCCTCAGAATCCACATATATATGGACTACACCCCTATCTCGGACCTTCGTCCCTCAACATCCCCTTAAGATTAAAGGAATAAAATCTCCGAAGGGGGAATAATGTAGGGAGGAGGCAAGAGACAATATATGCTGATCAGCCCTGCAGCCAGGCCAGGAGGACACCTTCGGAACAAAGGAAGATTTCTGCTGGTGTTGCTAACAACCTATTCCCCACATCCGTGAAGGGGAAACAGGAACCAAGAGTCCGCCTCTCCAGCTAACACCATGGGGAACCTATGACATACTCTTCCCCTTCCTCACTGTATGCCCATATCAAAGGAAATGGGAACTAAAGAATGACATATAAACTGAATTCCCTAAACACTCAGGGTCCCTCTCAGTTTTTATACTCCATCTCTTGCTGTCTCTTTTTCTGCCTCTGAGAGAAGATCGCACATCGTCTGTGGAGTGTTATCCCTTTTCTAATAAACTTTACTTTTGATAGGAAGGAAGGAAGGAAGGAAGGAAGGAAGGAAGGAAGGAAGGAAGGAAGGAAGGAAGGAAGGAAGGAAGGGAGGAAGCTAGCTGATGGCTGGTGATGGTGATGCCAAAAATGCAGAGTCAGTAACCCCCCTGCTGTGGTCCTTGTGACATGTCCTGTGATGGAGCAGGTCCAGCAGGAGCAGAGGGCTTGACACTGCAGCTGCTGTTGCTGAGTCCTCAGTTGCCCTGTAGGGTACTTTTTGGGGTGCTGGGACTGCTCATGTTTTTATATAGCCCAGAGAGAGCCACAGGGTACCTAGGGTTTTACCAAGGCGTTGACGGATGGTGCTGTGCCAGGCACCAGAGCCTCAGCTGTGAGGACTGTTACTTCTCATGAGGCTTAACCACAACAACATTGGATATGTTGGAATCCTGGCTGCACTTGTGTGAATCTGTCTGAGTCTCATCCTTGTTGTTCCAAACTGGCAGAGATGCAGGTGTAGCACCTAGTCTAGTGCTAGATGGGGCTTGGTCGTTAGAGATTATTGTTCCTGTTATTGCTGGTGAAGATTGTTTAGGCCTGAGACTTGGGAAGCCCCTGGGGACTCCTGGTGATGCCCTGTCATAGAAAACCCCAGAGAGCATCTGCAAGGCCATGATGCTGCTCAGACTGCTGCTCAGACTCTAACCTCTGTCTCCATTGGTGCTGGGCTATACCCGGGGCCTGCATGCCCTTGGAAAAAAGCGGGGAAGGGGGCCCTCCCTTTTTGACCCTTCAAGAACAATAACCTTGAGTTATTCTCTTTCTTATGTTACCCACTCAGGTCCCCTTAAGCCAAATCAACCTATTTGTCCAGCCAGATTGTATCTGTGCTGATGAAATTAGAGCTGGTGCCAAGAATAATCAAACCCTGCACACAAAGCTTCCTCCCCTTCCACCTGTCACCCCACCCAGTTCCTGGGCAGCCTTCCAAGCACCTTGCTGTCTGCCTTCCCAGACAAGTTTTGTCCCTACTCTGGGAGTGACGCCGCCTGCATAAAAATAGGGGTTTATTTAGAACTTTCTGTCCTTATCGCCCCACCTATAGCACTTAGCACTTGCTTTGTGCTTTTGACTTTATGCCATTTGTCTTACTCTGTTTGGGCTGCTGTAACAGAACACCAACAGCTGAAGTTGATTTCTCACAGCTCTGAGATTAGGGTGCCAGTGTAATCGGTCCCTGGTGTAGGCTCTCTTCCTGGCTGCCCGATGGCCTCCTCCTCTAGGCCTGATATCCCATGTACAGGAAATACGAGAAGTAGAAGAGCACCATGAGACACAGATGACACATTAGGAGGAAAAAAACCAAACCCAGAACATCCTAGAAGAGTGGAACATTTTGGAAAACAATTATCTACTCTGAGAAATCAACGGCATTCATACAAAAAGAGAGATAAGATTGCTAAAAACTAAAAGAGACTTAAGAGACAACCATCCAAATGCAGTGTGGACCTTTTCAAACCTGATTTAAACAAGCGGACAATAAAGGCAACTTCTAGTTAATCAGGAGAACGGCTATAGACAGGTATTAGCTGATAGTAAAGTAATTATTGTTAACTTTATCGAATGTTTAATGACATCTGTTTTTCTTTTTCTTTTTTAAATGTTCTTATCAGTTGAGAAACACGTTAAAGTAGTTACAAGAGAAATGACACAGGGTCTTGGACTTGCTCTAGAACAATGCAGAAGGGGGAATAGGCAAAACACCGCCAAAATGCTCATCATTGTCACCGAGTGATGAGTACACTATTTTGTCTGCTTCTGTATGTGTCTGAAGCCTTCTGTAACAAAAAGCTAAAGGAGGTGGCAGGAAAGAGGGCTTGGGCTCTGGTTTTAATTCCATCACTAGCAGTTTTTAAGCTTGAGCAGGTCAGTTCACCTTCTGGGCCTCAGTCTCCCTATCAACAAAATCAGTTCATTGAAATGACAGTCAGTCTGTGGTTCTTTAACCTCTCTTCAACTTGAAAGCCATTTTTAGATGGCTTTCCACTTACATCAGTGAGGAGGCTCCCCCAGAACACAGGTCATACAGCAAATGTGGGGCTTCCAAAGGGAAGTGGAATGCAGAACCAAACCCAGGGTTACACGGTGATAATCAAGAGTTTGTGTTTCATTTTAGTTAATGAAGGAACTACAAAGAGGAAGACAGATTTATCTGATGTTATTTCCTCCTTCTTCTTCTTTTTTTTTTTTTTTTTTTTTAGCGTATGCGGTTGGTTAATTTTTATGTAGAAAGCTCTGTGCTGAGCGTCTGGATAGGAGAATTGCTTGTTCACCAGTTTGCCTAATGCAGAGGGAATGGTTTTCTTCAGCTGGGGTGATGTAGCTGGTTAAGCTCATAAGACTCTTACCCAACATTTAATTTTTTGTGATAAAGTTCCAGGCATGTAGAGAAATGTCTGCAATGAGGCAGAAACAACTTCTTAGAACAAACAGAGGATAGAAAGTTCCTGATGACTATAGGTGACTATAGTAGCTATAGGTTCTCTATATTATGAAATATAGAAACACCAATCTGGCTCTGGACCCTTATACACTATCAGTGGTATGTGTTCAGGGTAATAGTATATTGGGCCAAAGGTCAATAGGAAGATACATCTGCAAAAAAAAGTGAATTGGGAATTATTCACTCTATGATTATTCAGCAAGCTATAGGAAAATGACTAGATTGATCTAAAATTCTTCAGTCTCAGAGTGTACATTTCATAACTTTAGCATTAAATCCAACCTAGATTCCAAAGACCCTCAGATTTATATCTCCAGCCTCATCTCTCCAGTGAACTGCAAAACCCTATAGCCAATTACCTCTTCAAGGTCTCTACTTGGAGGTCCAGCAGGATCCTCAAACCTAACACATCCCATGTGAACTCATGATGTGCCCACTGCCCCCCACATTCTGCTTGCAGTCTTCCCTTTTTGATGAAAGGCAATTCTGTCTTTCTGGTTGCTCAGGTCACCCTGGACTCCTCTCATACTTTTATGCCCCACATCTAATCCATCAGCAAATCCTGTCGGATGCTCCCTTCAAAATATTCGTCTTCCCCGCCTCCTCCTTTGTCAGAGTGAATTGGGGTCCCTGACTAGAACTGGATCAACTCCTTACCTCCAAATAGTCACAGCCTTGCCACCAGCACATGCCTTGAGAAAAATGGGAGTTTGTGATTTTTATCTCTGCTTCTTCCGGGTACCACGAGAATCCTAGAACTCCCCGGAGATCCCTCAGCCCTGAGACATTCATCTCCATATGGCTGTGCATCTGCCTCTCCATCCCTTTCTGGCAGCGCCTGCCAAACCCTGAAGCCTTTCTACTGTGCCTTCTGGAACGCTTGGTCACTTGTCAGCTAAGTGTCCTATGTCTTCCACCTGTTCTCTAGATATTCCTTTCATTATCTTTCTCTAATGCAGTACTGCCCAAAAGAAATGTAATGCAAGCTAAATTTTCTAGTAGTCACATTAAAATAAGTAGAATGAAGTAGGTAAAATTAATTTAATAATATATTTTATCCAACACAATAGATCCAACATGCAAAAACACGTTCGTGTGACCCAATATATTTTGACATGCAAAAAGTGTAAAAATATTAATGAGATTTTTACCTTTTTAAAAAATACTGTCTTTGAAATTTGGTATTTTACATGTAGAGCATAACTCAATTTGGATTTTCGCTGACTAAAGTGAAATATAGTTCTGCCAAAACAATAAAGCTGTATTTAACGGAACAATATTTTGTACCACTTTAGCTTTTGACTTAATTGGAATTCAGTTCAATTAGAAATTTAGTTTGTTAGCCACACCAGCCACGTTCCAAGTGCCCAGGAGCCACACGTGGCTGGCAGCTGCCACGCCGGACTGCGTGGACCTGAGTGAAACCTTGCTCTACCTGCTGCTATCTCAAGGCGTGGGTGCGCCCTGCGCTTTTTGTCCTATGCACCTGGGTGTCTTCATCGCCACTCGCTACTGCTTTCCTGGAATATTCTCTTTCCCATGACTGGTTCTCCCACCACTCTTGTGGTTACAGTCATCTATCTGCCAAAGATGACTTCACTCCTCGAAGATTTCTCTTCCTGGCTCACTACCACTTTCGCTAACACTCTCCTGTCATGATCCTTGGTAATATCGATATCTTTGTAAATAATAAATCCAACATACTGGCCTCTCAGCTCTCCACCAACGATCTTGTCTCAGCCATTCATTGCCATGGTCATAACCTAGACCTACCCAGTCCAATATCAACACTCCCTCATAACGGAAATTTCATGCAACCCAGTCTCCTATTACTGCTCACTCCCTCTGGTACCCTTTTGTTAAGAAGTCCACCAGTGCATTGATCCATCCCCATTATACAGTCTACCTTCCTTCATGCTCTTACTTCTTGCTTCGCCCAGCTTATATTAGATTGTCAGTTGTTGGAATGACTTCTTTACATGTCCCCTCAAGGCCTTGCTCTGTCTTGCTTTATCACACCCCTCTGATCGCATCCACCTCGCCTTCATATTTGCATCCACACCCACACAACTAAACATGGCTGGAGGAGAGCAAGCAGCACTTCTAACTGGCCTCACTACGTCTGTGGCCACTAGCTGACCTCAGCTGGTCTACAGGGCTGGCCTGAGATCTGACAGCGCCCTATCCTTTCAACCCCTTATTCTCCTACAGGATGTTGTTACTGTCCTTATAAAGGCACGAAAGACCTCTGCTTAGCTAAATTTGTGCGTGCGTGTGTGTGTGTGTGTGTGTGTATGTGTGTGTGTGTATCACTTAGGAAAGTTACATGATGCCTCATTTTCCTGGTTTATAAAAGAGATAATGCCCAACCTACAGGGTTAATTTGAAGACTTTATATAACTTTACATAACTTGTATAAACCACATATATCAAAAGCGTGCACATAAAAAATTAGAAATGTTCTTTTTCGTGAAAATCAAAATGCCAAATATGCTCTGATAGGATTTGGCTTTGTTAAAAATTGAGATATAATTGATATTTAATATTGTGTAAGTTTAAGGTGTATTAGTGTTGATTTGATACACTTACATGTTAATTGCTTCTTGGCCTTTTGGCTAAGATCAAGTTATACACTTACGTATTGCAATATGATTAACACTATAGTGTCAGCTCGCACCTCCATCATGTCACATAATTATATTTTTTTCTGTGGCAAGAACATTTAAGATCTAGCCTCTTAGCAACTTCCAAGTATATAATGCAATATTGTTAACTATAATTACAATGCTGTGCATTAGGTGGATTTGGCATTCCAGTCATCATCATCATCATCATCATCATCATCATCATTATCAAAAGGCAGAGGCTTCTGGTTTCCTATTTACCTTATCCTAAATTAAATCTTGTTTCCTATTCCCCATCAAGTTGATGTCTAAGGCAGCAGGGTGTGTCTGAACCGCTAAGCCTTCAGTGACAGTGAACAGGCAGGATTTCCCATGGATATTTTCTGTGTAGGTAATGGGCATGGGCATCAAACGGGCTGTACCTGTCTCCTTCCTACCTGCCTACCTGTCTTTTCATCAGTTCACCATGCTATCACTTAAGTACTATGTGATATGTAGCATCTTGATCCTACCCCATCACACACACACACACACCATAAATAAGAATTAGGAAAAGCTAACTTTCAAAATTTAAAAAAATATGTTAAGTAACTGTCCATGGACCATCCTTCTCCCCTGCCTTCTGCCCAACACCAAACTAGCCATGCGGCAGAAAGTGAGCCTTACAAAATCAGTTCTATATGCTTACCTGCGATCTGCCACTCCTGCAAGTCGTTTGCCAACCTGTGGTATTTTGGATACCAATATAATTTTAGACCTACATTATTGAAAGAAAAAAAGAAAAAAGAAAAAAACATCAAGTGCCCGTGGAAAGAACCTTATGAACCTTTTTCTTGTTAATAAGTTGCTAGTTACTACTCTCACTATTCCAAGATAAGGACTATTCTCAATCGGTGTTAGGTGGATCATACCAATGATCATACTAGTTATAAAACATTCTTGATGGAAGAAAAAGACCCCTCAAAGTAGAGTGTTGATCCTAGACTTCAGCGATCACAAAACAGTAAAGCTTACATATGAGCGCCACCTAGAGGAGCCCTCATATATTTAGGGAGTGCTGTGAGTCAGGCAGGCCGGGTTAAGAATGCTCCTCAGAGTTAACTAACTCTGTGCCATTACCACGGTCTCTAACGGCTCTCGATTTTACTTTCTCCGTCTTTAAAATAAGAATAACAATTGCTAATCCAAGAGGTTGCAGCAAAGTTTAATGTATAATGCATGTAAGGCATTACCAATGTACCCAGCATTAGGCTAAATTCTCAATAAACGAACCGGAGCGATTATGAGATGTCGAGAAAGTGTTTAGAACAACCAGTCTCAAGCCATGAACTCAAACAGGAAAACTCTGCTAAACAAATCCTTTAATTCTTTTATCACGTACCATTGATTTCTGGCTTCTGGTGCAAGATACGTACTCTTTACCAAAAGGTAAAGAATTCTAACTACATAATCTGTTGTCATCCTTTGAATCTATGTATATACCTCAAGAAGTTCTGCATGTGTTTGCCACATGTTATCATAAAAGCATGCTTCATTGTTCTCTCCCTGTCTTGTGTTTTTTCTAAAAGTTTCCACGACTGGAAAACAAACGGCAACGTTCTTTTCCGGCGAAGGCGCTTTAAACGTTGTGTGAGTGTGCTGCCATCTCGTGGTACCTTGGGGAACACGTCTCTGATGTATTCGGAAGCTCTTAGCTGACGGTGAGTTCTACCCTTTCTGAGCAAGATTACATACATGTAAACATTACATAGACACCTATAACCTCCACACACAAAAATTGTGTTCCACAAACTGGGTCCCTTCTCTCAGGAAGTTATTTAAGGGTTGTTCTAAATGTAGGAGAACAGAGGACAAGGCACATGTCCTTCCACAGACCAAGGAGCCTGCCCTGTTGAGTCTGTTTTCTAAGTGCTCCGACTGAAGCAGATCTGGGTACTCCAAAGCCTTAGAGATGCAGTTTAACATTTACCAGCTCTAGACTGAACTATTCAATTCTGCTTCATCATTGTTCTCTCCCTGTCGACAACACACACCTAACCGCCCCAGTCACGCGCCCAAACAGTCCACATCTGTACTTCGGCAGCATCTACCCTCAAACTGCTCTAGATGGATGTTCGCCCACTGAAGGGCATCTGGGTTGTGCCCAGACTGGGGCTATTGTGAACAGAGCTACTAATAAAGTTTGTGTACAGGTTTTTGTGTACTCATTTTGTTTGAATAAATGCCCAGGACTGTAATCACTGGATCATACATAGTAGTCACATGTTTAGTTTCTTAAAGGAGTTGTCAAATTATTACGCAGAGTGGCTGTAGAGTTTTACCTTCCCACCAGCAATGTCTGAGAAATCCAGCTGCTCTAAATCCTTGCCAGCACTTCATATTGTCATCATTATTTTTATTTATTTATTTATTTATTTATATTTTAGCTGTTCTGATGATATGTAGTGATATCTCTTTATGGTCTTAATTTGTATTTCCCTAATGGCTTAGAATGTTGAACATCTTGTCATGTGTCAATTTGCCATCTGTAGGTCCTATTCAGTGAATATCTCTTCTGCCCATTTTCTAGTTGGTTTGGGTTTTTTCTGTTTCCCTCAAACTATTGAGTTTTAAGTGTTCTTCATAGATTCTAGATATAAGTAATTTGTCAGATGTGTAGTTTACAGATATTTTCTCCCAGTCTTGAGACACTCATCCTCTTAAAAGGATTTCTTGTACAGGAAAAGGTGTTATTTCCGATGAAGTTCAGAACTAAAGTACATCTTTTTCTTTAATATATCAGGATTTTGATATAAAATTTAGCAACTCTTTTCTAGCTCTAGATTGCAAACATTTTCTCTTGTGTTTTTTCTAAAAGTTTTATAGTTTTGCATTTTAAATTAAAATCTATGATCTGTTTCAATTGACGAGTTATGGTAGTTTATGCTTTTCAAGAAATTGGTCCATTTCGCCTAAGTTGTCAAAGTTATGTAGAGTTGCTTGTAGTATTCCATTATTATCCTTTTGATATCTGCAGGGTCTATAGCGATGTCCCATTTCACTCCTGATATTAGTAATTTGTGTATTATAAACTCTAAGATCCAAGAAACATAGTCTTTTTTTCCCCGTGTCTTGTAAGAGGTCTGTCAATTTTACTGACCGTATCAATAACAAACTCTTTGTTCCTTTGATTTTGTCTATTGTTTTTTTGTTTTTAATTTTATTGATTTTTGCTTTTTATTATTTTTTCTTGCTCTAGCTTTGGGTTTATTTTGCTTTTGCTTTCATTTTTCTAGGTTTTTGAAGGAGAGATTAAGTTATTGAGACATTTCTTCCTTTCTAATGTGTGCATTCAGTGCTATAAATTTCCCTCTTAGCACTGCTTTAGCTATACCCCACAAATTTTGATACATCATGCTTTCATTTTTATTCATTTCACTCTATTTTTAAAAATTTCTCCTGAGACTTCTCTTTTGATCCAAGGATTATTTAGAATATGAGGTTTAGTTTCCAAGTGCTTTGGGGATTTTCTTTTTACCATTCTGTTACATATTTCTAGTTTAATTACTGGGAAACTGGCCTTTTACCCCCTTCTGAGCCTTCCTGACCAATCCCTAGCTCCTTTCCCAGTGTGTAGGTGAGTGTCACAATGGGACCCTCATGATATCACTGCCCCTCCCCCTGGTTACTGGGTTCTGGAAATTGTCTCTCAACCTGCCCCAGCCCATTCAAGCCCTGCTTTCTTCTTGCCCTATCCCACCCCTGTCTGTCCAGAGTGAAGTCAATCACACATCCCGAGTTTGCACCAGAAAATAACTAAGGGCCAAAGAGAGTAACATTGCTAAAGGTTGACAGCTCAGATAGGCACATGCGATGAGCAGGAACACAGAGAAACAGCCCTCAGGTGAGTGGCCAGGCCTTGAGAACTCAGACAATGAAAGACGACTCGCTGAAGCCTGGGGCTCTGGGCGGGGGGATCGGGGTGGCGGCAACGGGGAGCACAGGAAAGGGGGTTTTTGCAGCTTAAACTGGGTAACGTGGAAGGAGCTGTGGCTGAGGGATGTTCCTGGGTCTTTCTTGGTAGCCAGCACAAGGACCAGCCTGAGGAAGATGCACTGAGGCAGGTAGGAAGGCGTCAGAAGGCACCTGTGGAGGTGGGTCTCCCAGCCTGGTGCTGGGTGAGTAGAGCCCTGAAACTTGCAGGGAACACCATTAGTGGGTCAGCACTGGGTGATGGCCAGGAAAGAGACTCCCTCCTATTATTATCTATTTTTTTAAAAAATTTATTCATTCCCAAGGATTGAACAAATAACTTCAAAGAGGTTTTATTTCAGGAAACAGCAACCTCCTCCCCTGGCCTGTTCCTATTGTCTGCCCCTCCGAAAACCATTTTCTTTGCTTTGAGCTGAGCTGCCAAGATCTCTCAGAGTCCCTCCCTCTCCCTAGGCCGCCAGCACAGCCGTCTCCAGGACAAGGCGTCCTGCTGTCTCCCCTTCTGTTCCGTGAGTGGTTAGATCTCATTGCAATGTTATGATTTGTTGTAACAATCTGGGTCATAGTTGTCTTTGCTCTAAAGGCAATGGTTTCTGGTGAGTGCCTTTTCTTTCTGATTCCTCTTTGTGTAGTTTGTACTTCTCTCCAGCTCTTTCTTACTTATTTTTTAACGAGGTAAGTTTTCCCACAAATCAGTGTATATAGCAGGAAGTCCATCTGGAGGAGGATCGAATGCTGTGGCCTCGGTTCTCATAAGTTGTTGTTGGAAGCCAAGGTTTTCGTGCGTGGGTGTTTTTCTCCACTTCGAAGAAACAAAATGTAGCCGCCAACACAAAAGAACAGATAAACTGCATATGCGAGACAGAAAGAGGACTCGATCACGTAGTCTCTCTGACTTGTAGCTGTTCCTCACTCCAGAAACACCCCTCTGATGATTTCTGCAGGCCCTCCACACCTCACCAGTCATGTCCTCAGAAACCACTATTTGGAATTTTATGGTTCTCAATCAACTGCTTTTCTTTGAAGTTGGATTACAATTGTTTGTATTTGCCAAGAATGCATTGAAGAGTTTCACATGTCGTTTGACACCATATTGTTTTTTTGGACTCCCTCCGTTGTTCTATAAACTTGTTTGTGCTTTCTTGCACAATGGAACATAGAGTGGCGGTTTGCACGAATTTTACTGTTGTGAAATATTCCACTGCAGTGGCTCTATCACAATTTATTTCTCCATTCTTCTGTCAGTGTATGCTTGGATGGTTTTTAGTTTTGCTTCCTCGAACAAGATTTACCTGTCCTCTGGGATACGTGTGAGGTCTTATCCAGTAGTGGAAGGCAAGGCCAACACTGCATGTTCAACTTCCTGAAGAAAGTCAATCCTTTCCCAAGGTGATTATACTAATCTCAGTGTTAATGAGTCTTTCCTATCCTGCTTCTTTGAAATACATTAAATAATCCTTCACTTTTCAACCAACTGACAGTAACAAGTAACTGTAAGGCTGCTTGCAAGCATGAGTCTCCCCTTCTTCCATCAAAATGTTTTTAGTCATGGCAATTTTTACCACCCAAAACCATTTTCTATTCCTCTTAAAAGGTAAGTTTCAGGAGGCAGGAATTTCATCTGCCTTTTTAAAGCTGTTTCTTAGGGTCTAGAACCATATAGATAATAAGTATTAATTAAATAATCGAATGAATAAAAACATGAAACAAATAAGATTAAAGTAAAAACACTAAAATACATACAACCTTAAAATTACACAAACACTTGCAAAGAGGCCCAGCATCAAAGGGGACCCTGCAGAACTGTCCAGAAAGTGTTCTAGTTTCCTCTAGCTTGAGTTAGGTTCCCTATTTAGTAACTCATTTGCTTATTTCATTTTTTTTTTCTACCCACTTTCCCTTCCCTCTGCCATGCACAGGCAAATTTCTTGAGATGACAACACATTCTGAATAATTTTAGCTCAATCCTCTCTGATCTTAGAACCCGCCGCTCCATCCCAATCCTTCTGGCCATGGTTTTCAGGTCTCCTATCATCATTTGACTCTTCACTCCTGGACAGGGGCCTCCGGGTCAACCACTCTGTTTACTTGGCTCCTTTGCCCTGGATCTCAGTGGCACCACATTCCCACAGCACCATCTTAACAAGGTAGTTTCCCCACATCATATTTTTTCCCCCAGTGTGTGTGTTTAGGATCCAAGAAGCAGAGCTGGGTGCAGGGGTTAGGATCACATGACTCACTGGGAGCTGCTCCTAGGAGAAACTAAGGGAGCAAGCAGAGATTTGCCTGCATGTGGGTGTGGCAAGATCTAGTTTCCTACTGGTCTTGGGGTGTTGTGAAGTGTGAATTGGGCTGTAGAGTCTGTCCTAGCTCCAGACATCGGATCCAGCTTTTGGCCCACTAATCCCAGGCAGGCCTTTGCAATAATCTGGAGGCAGGGGATGGCTTTAAACTTCCTGATATTTACTCAGCACCACAAAACAATTGTCTCAGGGGCTGGGGAAGCTAGATCCCAGCAGCAGTAACTTTGAGAATGCTCTCAGGTACAGCCAGGATGACAGCCATGTGGTTATAGCAGTGCTCTCATCTTAAATTCTAGCCCAGAGATCCGAGGAAATGACTTTCTCCTTGATACCAAGGGCTAGCATTGGAGGGATTTTCATGTGGGGCCCCCACCTTTCAGCCATGTGAGAATATAGCGGGGGAGGGGAGTATGTGTGGTTTCAAAGGACCTGCTTATTATTAGCACTACCCCTGGCACCTACCTGCTCCTGGTACATTAATGATCCCAAGCAGTGTGCCAGACAGAGTCCTATGTAGCTTTCAGGAAGAACAGTGTAGAGGTCTAAGCCTCCACCACAGTGTGTAGACACTGCAGGTTTTTGGTGACAAACAGGGGTCACAAGAGACATGAAATGTGGCGGCGGCAGCAATGTCATGCATTTGGATGTCCAGACATTCATGGGCACAGATGCCTCTGTGCTCCCACCTCCCTACGTGCACATAGGTGCACGGCCCCTACTGCCCCAAACATAATGTAAGGTGTCCCAAACCCTGGGCAAAGCAAGACCCTCCCGCTTATGGCAGTGTCCCTTGGGCACAAGACTGCTCTAGAAGGATTGCTGAGCAAAGGCCACAGACAGCTTTCACACTTCATCTGAACCATCAGCCTTCCTGGGTTTCTATCTGCTGGACTTCAGACTGGAACTGCACCATCAGCTCTCCTCAGTCTCTAGTCTGCCAGCCTTCAAACTGGAACTGGAATATTGGTTCCCCTGGTCCCGAGCCTGCTGGCTGAGACTACAGATCTTGGATTCACCATCCCTCATAATCATGTGAGCCAATTCCTTGTAATAAATCTCTTTCTATATATGTTCACATCCTATTCTGTTTCTTTGGTGAATCCTGACTAATACAATTCTCCAAACTGATCTACAGGTTTAACACAATTCCTATCAAAAATTCAGCCTTCTTCACAGAAATCAACAAGCTGATCCTAGAATTCATGCAGAAATTCAAGGGACCCAGAATAGCCAAACAATCTTGGGAAAGAAGAACAAAGTTGGAGAATTCATTCTTCCTGATCTCAAAACTTATTACAAAGCTACAGTAATCAAAACAGTGACTGGCAGTAAGGAGAGCTGTCTACATCAAAGAAGTAGAATTGCAAGTACAGAAATAAACTCTTAATTTATGATAAATTTCTTTTCAAGAAAGATGCCAAAATAATTCAGTGGAGAAAGTCTTTTCAACAAATGATGCTGGAACAACTGCACAGCCACAGGCAAACTAATAAAGTTAGACCCCTACCTCACACCGTAAGCATGAATTAATTCAAAGTGGAACAAAGACTTACATGTAAGAGCTAAACTATACAACTTTTAGAAAAAGACATAGGAATAAATCTTTGTGATCCTGGATTAGGCAATGCTTTCTCAGATATGACACCCAAGCACAAGTGGTTAAAGAAAAAAAGAAATTGGACATTATCAATATTTAAAACTTTTGGGCCTCCAAGGACACCACCAAGAAAGTGATAAAATAGCTCACAGACTGTAAATAAATATTCATAAATTATATATCTGATAAGATACTTTTATCAAGGATACACAAGGGACTCATACAATTCAACAACAACAAAAAAAACTAACTAAAATATGACCAATGATTCGCATAGATGTTTCTCCAGAGATGACATACAAATGGCCAATAGCACATGAAAAATGCTCAACACCACTAGTCATTAGGGAGATGCAAATCTAAAGCACAATGATATAGCATGTCACACCCACTGAGAGGGCTATCCTAAAAAAGATAGACGATAACATGTATTAGAATGGGGGAAAAATGGAATTTTCATACATCAATGGTGAGAAAGATGAGAATGCAAATGGAGTAGCCACTTTGAAAAACAGTTTGGCACTTCCTCGAAATGTTGACTGTAGACTTAGTTACACTTGACCCAGAAATTCCACTTCTAGGTATATACTCAGGAGAAATGAAACACACATCTACCCCAAACTTTAGACAAATGATCATAACAGATTTATTCAAAAGGAACAAAAATTAGAAACAGTCATAATGTCCCTCCACCGATGATAGCTAAATAAAATATGGTTTATGCATACAATGGGAATTTTTTTCAGCAATAATTTCCTTTGTTCTCAGGGGAGCCACAGGCAAGCCATCAGCCTTAGACGGCTGTATATGAGCATCATATCAACTGCTGTATATTAAGTAAAGGAAAAGAGGGGAAAGTTCTTTAGAAGCCTAAAAATATAGAAACAGAAACAGTTATAATATCAATCCTTCGCTTTTGCCATGTTTTCCGGTCTGCACAGAGCTTCCTATCCAGGGCCTCCTGATCCTCAAAGCGACGCTGGAAGATAGATAAGGACAGTCATAAGGATGAAGTTTGAAAACATACTAAATGAAAGACTAGAGTCGCGAAGCCCACATAATGTAAGAATGCTGTTTATATAGAATGTTTAAATTGGCAAATTGATAGAGATGAAGTCGATTAGTACTTGTCTAGGACCGGGAGTTCTGGGGAATGGAGATGACTATTAGTGGGCACAGAATTTATCTTTGGGGTGGTACAAATGTTCTAAAATTAGGTTGTGGCAATGAATGCACAATTATGTGACATACTAAAAACCAGTGAATATTTTAAATGGGTGAATTTTATGGTATGGGAATTATATCTCATTAAAGCCGGTTTGTTTGTTTGTTTTTAAGGGAGAAGATAAAAAAAGTTGCATTCCCCATCCAGCCTCCCATCTTCGTCTGACATTCGTCTGTCGGGCCCTCTGGGCTCCCAGGGTCAGACTGACGGGAAAGCTGGTCACTAGTTGATTGGCCATCAGCAGGTCAGGTGGGCCACATTCTCAGCCAATCAGGATCATCTGGCAGTTGTTTCCTTGGAGACAGAATCGGTTAAACCGACAAAGCCTTTATCAGAAGGTCCAGTGTCTCAGTGAGTCAGGACTACTTGTTGAGGCAGGCTCAGTCTGTCAGGAGGGCAGTTGCTGGAATATTCCTGGTCAGAGAGGAGGCAAATGGTCAGCAGGTCAAGCCACACAAAGACAAAGTGTGTGGCTTGGGCCCTGGGCCCTGGAGAAGTGCAGACACTTGGCTACTCGTGGGTGGGCAGAGGAGCTTGTGAGGATGGAGAAAGTCACCTTCTGCCTGGTAAGAGGTGACAGCACGCAGCAGGGCTGTACAGCATGAGCACCCCTCCTGGCTCAGGCCATCACCCAGGGGCTGGACCCCCTCTCACCACCTGAGGGCAGGCGTCCTTCAGAGCAGACTGGGGACAGGCTGGGGACCTGGGAGGAGGTAGGAGCAGGTGCTCTGGACACAGGGATTAGGGCAGGATCCTGGGATCTGAGCTGTCGGGGTCAAGAGTGGCTGCCTGTCCCCTGAGGAGTCAGAAGAACACCCACCATGATTCATGTTGGAGATCGTGATCTGAGCCTTGATCTTGTTTTTACCTTCTTCCTGCTGGGGCACAGGTGAGGTGCAATGGAAGCCGTGGCTGGGATGGGGACTCCCGGTGCTGAGCTCAAGTTAGGGCTTAAGTGCCCTCACCTGTGACCTCCAAAATGTACCCTTGGAGGACGAGCTGCAGGAGGCTTAATATACCTGGGCCACATCCAGATTCTGACATGACAACAAAGCCACCCTGTGCAGGTGACAATCACCTCCTTGTACCTCTGTTTCCCCGTATTTAAAAGCCGAGAACAGCCCCTCCATCAGGAAGGCACAAGCCATCAGGACAGTTCCATTCTGAGCAGCCGAGCCTCATCTCATTATAGGGGCTCCCCACTCCCCGGAATGGACACCCTCCTGCTGATCCATTGGGAGCCCCAGAGCTGGTGTGTGGTCCCAGGGGAAGCTGCCTCTTTCCTGACAGCCCGAGTCATCGTCACCTCTGGGTGTCTGGTGAGGCCGCTGATGCTCAGACAGGTTCCCAGGGCGTCACCTTGTTCCTCTCCTGGCTGTCAGTCACACGGTTCTGTTTTTAAGTCTCCAGAGAAAAACAAGTAACAGAAAATATTACCACTTGTATCATTTCATTCAGTGGAAAGAAGGAGCAGTACAGCTGGAGCTCCGGGTGGGGAAACGCCCCTCCACAGTCGGGATCTCAGGCTCCAGAGGGGCCGAGGTCCTGAATCTCTGGCTGAGGCAGTGGGTCTGGGAGGGGGTGAGGCTCCGTGGATCCAGGACGGTGAAAATGACTCGGGCTGATGTCTGGTTCTAGATGCTTCCATCCGACCCTCACACCAGCTGCCTGACGGCTCTTGGTGAAGATGGGATCCGAGCGTTCCCCCTGCTCTTGAAATGGCTTCACTGGTCCACACAGAAGGGACAGCATCGTGGTGTTGCAAGTCAGCTCTGGGCCGGATGGCGGGGCTCCAAACCAGCTCCCTCATTACGGACCCTGCGGCCTCGGGCACTTATGACACTTCTCTGTGTTACCACTTCCTCATCTGTAAGTGGGGGTGATGATGGCATTACCCATGGAAATAAGTCAGGATCTGGAGTTAATTACTGTCATAGGCTTAGAGCACTGCCTGGCCCCCGGGAATTCCTCCCATGCCAGCGGCCGATGTAAAGAAATTAAGCAAGCACGGGGCGTCCCATTAGTAGTGGTGACCTGGGAGCCATCCAGGGACGTGGCGACACTGGGCTCTGTCCTCTGTGCTGGAAGATGCCATTCGAAATGTCTCTGGGCAGAGTGGGAGAGCGAAGGGAGCCACAACCAGCACAGTGGGGCCCCGTGCCCTGGGCCACAAACTTACGGGGTTCATGCACACAGTCTCCTGATCTCATCTGAAGAATCACCTGGGCACTCAGCTGAAGGGGAGGTTTTTGCTGAGCAGGTACCCACAAGCACAGAAGCGCGCGTGCATGCAAACACACACACACACACACACACACACACACACACGTAAGGAGCACACTGAGACACACCTGCATTCAGACAAAGCCATGCTCTCTTCCCTGCAGCCCAGAAGCAGCATGAGTAGGGGTCCTGCATGGAGCATATTGAGGAGAAATGTTCTGGGGCCTCCCGTCAGGACACCTCCTCTCCCTGGACATAATGAGCCTGTGGCAGCTGCACAATGGTGTGTGTGGGCGGAGGGGTGTGTGTGTGTGGTGGAAAGCGAGAGGACAGGAAACTGCCTAGAAATCCCGTAGGGAGGCTGGGCTCAAAAAGTGCATAAAGGGATCGGAGAGAGCAGAGTGGGTACCCTCATTAGGGGCA
The DNA here is from genome assembly GCF_014176215.1 of Rousettus aegyptiacus. Classification (NCBI taxonomy): domain Eukaryota; kingdom Metazoa; phylum Chordata; class Mammalia; order Chiroptera; family Pteropodidae; genus Rousettus; species Rousettus aegyptiacus. The sequence continues at coordinate 24,591,691 of NW_023416287.1, read as the reverse complement.
AAGAGGGCTCACACACCAGCTTCATCAGAACCAGGCAATAGTAAGATGGAAATGCTGACGAATCCTGAGAACAGGGCTCACACAGGCCGGACACCCAGCAAATGTCTCCTGTTCCTATTTGAGCTTCATGAAGAGAAGACTAATGTCTCGTTCATTTTCTTCTCTAGCAATCGGCCATGACTCCCTTTGCTCCAGCCCTCCTCCTCCTCAGGCTGCTGCCCCTGAGCAGAGCCATTGGCCTGGCTGACACACTCCCTGGGGAAAGGTCGGGAGCAGCACCCTCCCCCAACACCTCTCAGCTCAGCACAGGCAGGCACAGAGGCCCACACCTGCTGCAGGAGCCATGGCCACACGGAGAGCCAGACACATCACTGGACCTGGGGCTGACAGGCTCAGAGGAAGTAACGGCACTGCAATCGGGTCATCAGGCTCCACTCCCTCAGACGGTGCACCGGACTCCCCCTGCATTGCCCACTCCTCTGAGGATTTCCAGTGCACAGGTAAGCCTGAAGCACTCACCTGGGCTCCTCTGTGGTGGAGATGGGCAGCCGCGTCTGGTACAGCTGAAGGCGGTGGCTCCATGGCTGGCTCCCTTCTCCCAGAATGGAGACCCACGATTCCATGTGGCTTCAAGGTCAGGCTCCAGTGCTGAGGGAGGTTGTGAGTGGCCTCTCCACCACCCATCTGGAACAGCACAGGACTTGGTGACTCTGGGAGATTCTGCACCTTCTGGCTCCTCATGAAAACTGCCCAGCAGGACTCCCTCTGTGTCACCCTGCTCCCGGAAGGGCCTGACTGGGAGAGAAACCTGGAGTCTGCAGGCAACCCCTGCCGGTCCAGCTGGGTCCATTTTGAGGTGTCAGGTTTCAGCCTTCTTCTCCTGAGCAGCCAGGCCCAGGGGGAGTGTGTGAGCAGGCAGAGAGCGGAAGGGCAAAAAGTCCAAGGAACCAGGAGAACCAGATGATGCTCTTCAGATGCCTGAGTTCACAGGCCAGCTGGGCCACCTGCCAGCAGGCTGTGTGCTCTTGGGCAAGTTTAACTCACCTCTTTGTGCCTTTGTTCTCCTCTTCGACAGGGTGATAGAGACAGACCTGACTCCACTGACCTGCTGGGGTCTCTACTGAGCTCTGCGCACAGACCCAGGGCAGCATTTGGGGCTCTCGGTGAGGGTTACTCCTTACAATTCGCTTCCAGGAGAGACTTGGAGAGGATGACCTCTCAGAGCTTGGCCACCCTCAGACACCTTATGTTTCGGTCTCCAGTCAAATGAGGTGAAGGTGCAGCACTTTTTCCTGTAGCCGCCCTGCTGGGCATGTTTAATTCCCTTCAGACTCTCCAAATCAGAGTCCATTTGACATGGCCAGTGGGTACAATTTCCAAGTGAGATTCACCAGATGAGGTTATCGGTGTGCTTGTTCAGTTTTAATCACAAGAAACAAAAGTATGTGAATGTATTTTACTTAATTTATAATCAAGGTAGAAACCCCTGGAGATAAAGTGAAGGCCCATCTTCAAACCCAAGTTCAATCTAAGCACGATTCACTGAAAGGGAGAATTTGTTGCAGGTGGAACAAGACGGGTGGCGGGGACCCGGCCAGGGTCGGTCTCGGCCCGAACACTGAATTTGGGTTTGAGGACCTCTCTCTGGAAGGGTTTCATGCCCAGATCATCCTGGAGATGGCATCACAGGCTTTGGTCACTGACGTGTTTCTCTTGCTCTCATTTTATTTATCCGTTCTCTTCCATTCCCGTCACCTTTTGGCTCCTCTGCTGGTTGTTCACGGGGTCTTAGAGTGTAACTACCCCCCAGTGCCTCGGCTCCCCTGAGAGCTGCAGCTCGCTCCTCCCTGGTGTGTCTTTCCTGGAATCTGCTTCTTTGGACGAGCCACGCTGGTGTTCCAAAGGGTTCCTTACTGGTTTGTCTTTTTGTCCTCATCTATATTTTCACCCCTTTTTGTCTTTGTGGTGGCATTTTTGAGCTTCTGCTAAATCCATTGTCGATCCCCTGATATTGACTTTATATGGAGTCTGCCGAAAGGTAAAAACGACCGTTACAGACTTCCTGAGGCTTCAGACAAAACTGCCGGGAGAGACATGGGTGGTGCAGCCAACTCCAATCTGATCTTATCTTCTCTGTCCGTGTAGCTTTAACACATGAGAGGTCTCCCTTTGTGGTGAAGCTTCGATATTTCTTGGTGCCAATGTGTTTAAGTCTAAACTCACTTAAACACTTCCATGTAAAGACTCATTTTCTCATGTCCTCTCGTATTTCTTCATGAGTAATGGGCCACATTTATATCACTTAGCGATGTTTCAATTCCTTTCTTCTCATTGTCTTATATTTTAGCAAGTGTTACTAAGTAGTTGTCATCCAAGGTTTAAGGAGTAGCCAGTGGGACATGAGCCTCCCCTGAAGAAGGCTTAGACCCGATTCTTTAGCTTTACATTGAGACTCTGCCTGCCACCTTCCCCATCTCAAGGTGTCTCGTCTTTTTAAGCAGCCATTCCCAATGTAGCTCTTCAGGCCTCCCAGTGCCCTGGTGACTCCAGATGAACTCGGTAGTGAGGTTGCATTTGCAGGGTGTTGGAAATAAATGTGTCTTTTCTGACAAGTGTCAGAAAATGTGCAGAGACTGGAGAGTGTCTCTCTGTGCTCAGACTTCTTTCTGCCTTGTCCCAGGGCCTGGCATGACTTTTGTCTCCTCTCAGTGACTGCCTGCCAAGAGCCATCTCCTGCTCTGATTGGTCAGTGGGACCTGTGAACCCCTTCACTTTCTCTCTGACATCCACAGCCATCAGCCTGGATCTGTTTGCTCTCTGAGTCCATGCTGCAGAGGGAACCAACCAAACTTCATTATCCTCTTCCAGCTTGCCCTGTCTCTCTCTCCAATTCACCTTCCTGCTGTTCCCTATGGAGTCAGGAAATGTCCCACACTCTAGAAAATGAAAAAAAAAAAAAAAGAGCTCAAAGAGGGTGGTCTTCTCAGGATCACATGGAGTTGGTAGCGTGGTAAGCCCTTGAATCCAGGGCTTAATAACATGGGACTGCCTTCCCTCAGGGATTCCTAATGTCCAGGAGACCCAATGAGCTGAGAAGGGTTATCTGAACCTGTCACCTGCAAAGTCCCACCCTGTACATTTGGCCTGAGGTTTCCATGGTGATGGTAAACAAATCTCACACGCTGTCTCTTCCATTACTGCCGTGTCCCCTCTCATCCTATTCCATGCTAAATATCCAGATGTGATCAATGGAATTGGGAGAAATGAAGCCCAGAGGTGAGAGGCCAGACCCTGGGAATGGGGTATTGGAGTCAAAATGGGCTAGGGGTTCTGAGGCTCTGAGTTCAGGGGCTTCAAAACTTGAGAGCAGAGCTGCAGTGCCAAGGGGAATGGGGAATTGCGGGCCAAGTTTATGTTAGGAAACAAGAATATAGGCACAGTTCGGAGAATCCTGATGTTCACATGGCCCTTGCCTGCAAAGCTAGGACCACCTGGAGGAAAGATTGGGTGCTAGAAGGTTGTCGGAGAAAAGGGCAAATACTTGGATCAACAGGAGTCCCCCAAGCACTGCTGTAGGGACAGGGTCAAGGAAACTCAAACCTGGAATTGAGATAGGAAAAGGTGCTTTATTTTTTTAAATCTATTTTCAAAACCCAAGTGACAAATTCACAGGCCTTCAAGAGGCAAACAACTCCACATGGCACACACAGAACCTCCTCCTCCTCCCCCAACAGTCTTTATAGAGTAAAGAATTGTTCGTTACTTGACCTTTTCCTATTTGTGAATCTCCTTAAGCTCTCTTTTCATCTCATCCTTCAACCCTGATATTTCTTCCGTAGTCTCTTGTATCTCTACATTTGCCTCTTACTTTTAGGAGTGATTGCTTCACTAACTCTGTAATTTGGTTGAAATTGTTTGGTCTTACTTTTCATTTGCCTTGTGGCAGCATTTTCTGTTTGTTTGTTCTATTAATGATTTTTTGTCCTCTCTTTCCTGGTCTCATCTTTGATTAGATTATGTGAGCATCCTTTTTTGATAACTCATATTTGAATGAGTTGAGTTTACTGGTACTCAATTTTTGCGCAAGTTTCATCTGGGCTGCGTTTCAGGTTTTAATATACTTTACTGTTATTCAAGGTTTTGTGTGTGGTTACTTTTACCTATCTGGAGGAAACTGTATAATATGTATAGTAAGCTATAGTGAGTACTAATAAAATCAACTGTGTGCCCACCTCTCAGCTTAAGAAATAAACCACCATTATCTTTGAGGTCTTCTGTGTGCCCCCAAACATCATCTCTCCCTCATACTCAGGGTAACCACTATCCTGAATTTTATGCTTATTAGTCACTTGTTTTTCTTTAGTGTTGTATTACACTTTGGGGAGGGTATTTTCACAGAATTCATTAACTGTGTTTGCATGTCCTAGAATTTATATATAAATGATTTTAATCTGTATGTCTATTTTATGTAGCTGTTGCTTAGTAATGTTATATAACAAACCACCCCAAATCTCAGTGGGATGTCACAATGAGCATTTATTTCATGGTTGTGTGACTGGGGGTCAGTGGGGCTCAGCTCGACTTGGATCCAGAATCCAGGCTGTGCCCAGATCTGGTCCACATGTCTCTGATGTGTTTGGACCTATGGCTACCTGAGGCATGCTCTTTGGGTGGCAAAAGACAGAAGCACAAGGGGACAAGACCAAACATGCAAGTTTATTTTAGCTTTTGTTTATGTCATGTCCACTAATTACATTGATCAAAGCAAGACATATTGCCTAGCCAAAAGCCAAATGTCAAAATTATATTGTGGAATTATTCCATGTTGGTATATGTAGCTGTTGTTTATTTGTTTTCATTGATATATTTCATTTTAAAGAGTATTTTTCCATTGTGCTCTTAATAAACATTTGAGTGGTTCCTAGATTTTGCTAATGAAGATACTACTGTTTTGAACAATCTTGCAAATGTATTCTGGGGCTGGTGTATAAGAATTGCTGTAGATGATGTAACTATTTAACATAATTATCCGAAATTTTGAAGTAAAGTAGAAAGATGATTGTGGGACATTTTATTAAGTCTACTTGAAGGTCATCTGACTCTCAAGGAATGAAATTGACTTACCTTTGCAGTTTCTTAAGGCTCTCATGTTTTATAACTCCCCAATGTTAAAAGTTAACTTACAGAAAACTGGTCAGGTGTGTTGATTGATTTTTCAAATATTCAGTCAAGGAGATAACACTAAGCATTATAGTACTATTGCCCCGTGGGACAATGATCAGTTTTGTATTGAATTAACAATTTTATTTTAGCGTTTCTTTTTCCATACATTATCTAAAAATACTCATGTACTTATTAAATTAATTTTGCATTATTATTCTTCCTTCATTAATTAGTTGAATAAAATCTTGACATGTGCTTGCTGTTTATATGAGAGTTGTTTTTAGCAATTTGAGAATGATACTCTTATGTATCTAGGAATAAAACTGCTGGTTCACAGGAGAGATGCACATTTAACCTTGCTTGATAAGATCAAGTTGTTTTCCAAAGTGACTGGACCAATATATATGCCCCCAATCCTTGCCAACAGTGATAGGCAGCTATAGGTCTATTCAAAAGAGTAAGCTGCCCTGCTTTTCTCCATCAAACAAACAGCTTCCTGAAAATATGGCTTGCTTGTGGAGCTTTACTGGGCTCCTCTTTCCTCTCTGTTAAGAGGAAACCAGGTCCAGGGAAGTTCCCACCAGACATGGGCATCCCATTCCCTGTCTTGCAAAGAAAGAATTTGGTTTTGCAACTCAGGATGCCTGCCTCTTCTGGGAGGGGTGCCTTTTTCAAACTCTTCCTGCAATTCTGAGTCCTTGGGTATCTTCTGTGCTCAGCCGCTATAGTTTTGCCCCTCTTCCACTTATTCTTTGGTTCAGCATTTCAGCTTTTGTTTTTGTTTTGAGGCAAGGCAATCCTTGGTTGACCTCACAGATTGCAAGGACCTTGTCAGCTTACAATCCCTTATTTTTTTATTTTTTACGCCTACAGCACCTGGTCTTCCAAGGTGGTCTCCCACCCAAGTACTAACCAGGCCTGACCCTGCTTAGCTTCTGAGATCAGACAAGATCGGGCTTGTTGAGGGGATCGGGCTTGTTGAGGGTAGCATGGTCGTAGACAGCATTTCAGTTTTAATTGTAGACTATTTGAAAATGGATGAGTAGGTGGGCTGCTGTTATACGGGGAGAAGGAGTGGAGTGAAGGACACTTTTGATTCACTTATGTCTTTTTTTGCCTCTGAAATTCCCCCAGACAACTCTTCATTTCTGTGTCTCACAACCTGCCCCAGGTAACCCTCTTCCTTAGATTTGTAGCCCATCTTGTCTCACCCTTGTTTTCCATTCTATTCCATCCAAGACACATCAGCAAATATTTACAGGGCATCATCCAAACTCCAGAGGTGGGTGAGCCCTGAGTCCTGCCCCCAGTAACCTCTCATTCTTCAGGGGTGATGTAGCTCTTCCTTCCTCCTCCAGGCCTCCAGTCCACCCCTATACCCAGCCTTCCTTCAGGCTCAGCACCACTGAGTCCTCACCAGCTCAGATGCTATCCATCCTTCCCCAGCTCTAAAATGCTTATTGTTGGCAATAAATACTTAAAGCCAGGGATCGGATGAAGAATATCATCATTCCCAATTTCTGTCTGCTCATTAATCCTTCTGCCCTTAACCCACTTCTACCCACATGGCTGTTCTGGTTCTCTGAGCCCTGAAAATGATGCCATCTCTTATCCGTGGGCCTGTGCTGAAAATGAAACTAGTGTTGTGATAGTAAGTTAAGAGAATTCTTTAGGAGTAGTTCTTATTCCTTTCCTGGTTGAAAATGTATGATGTTTCCGCTTGGATTTTGATCACTCAGCTAATATCCAGTTACCATTTCTCTCTTATAGTGAGTATTGTGTTCAAGTTTATACAGTAATATTAAGTTTATCCAAATATTTTTTAGGATTACACACTTTTTAAAACATCAAAAATCTGAAGTAGGGGCTTCCTCTATCTTGGTTACTCAATGGCAGCATAAAAGAGACTTCGGATTATTGTACAAATTCACGACCATAGACTGTGATCCTTGGCTCTACACACTGCTGACTCCCAGATTTCTATCTCCAGCCCTGAATGACTACTCTTCTGATTCATTTGGCCACCTGCCTTCTTCAGATCCCCACTTGGTTGTCTAATAAGCATCTCACACTTTTCAGTTTATCTTTTGTCAAGTTACTAGATATCAATGACTATCAGTTTTCTCATCCAAAAACGGGACCCACAGAACCACCTACATCAGAGAGTTATAGGGAGAAGTAAAAAAATGCTTGTAACATGCTTATAAATGGGCTAAGCATATAGTACATGCTTATACCAGTCTGGATTCAATCAGGAGTCAGAAACCACATAGCAATTTAAATAAGAGAAGTTTAATATAAAGATTAATTAAGCTATGATAAAATAATAAGATTTAAAGAACTCTGCAGAGTGAAGACGAGAGAGGACACCCAAAGGAACACACACCCATGCCAATGACCAATTTTGGCTCTTCTAGAACCCGCAATGCTGCTCCTGCACCCTCTACTAATAAACTTAACATCATCTTCACCGTCAAGGAAAACTGCCAAAAAGAATCCCATTTATTATCACATAACAAATATTAAAGAGTAAATTAGGAACTGGGAGCCAATAAATTGATACATGACACAAGGCTCAATAATCACTTTCTGATGTGGGATTTTGAATTTTTAAGGAGAAGGACAATATCTTATTCTGTATCTCTGACAATGAATTCTGACTGCTTTCATATTCCCACCCCTCCTGGACCACAACTCAGCCCCAGCTCCAAGCTTCCAGGTACCCGAGAATCTGCAGTTGAGCAGAAAACAGAACAGAGCCCAAATCCACCACAGCTGATGGAAACACTGTAAAGAGCCAGAAGCCCCATCAGACACTGCTGAGGACTGGCGAGTCTGGAGGAGGTGAAGACACGAAATTATAAAACTGTAAGACAGGCAGTTTTATAGTCCACAAACCCAGAGCTTCTAGCATGTTCCAGATGTGGCCCACAAGCCCATCTCCTCCTACTGCTGTGGGGCCTCAGGTGGATGGACAGGGCTTTGGCCCAACCCAGAGCTTCTCGATTGTTACATAGAGCAAATGGCATTCGAAACGTTTTATTAGCCCTGATGACAGTCCTTCATTGAAGATTTATATATGTGTAATCATTTATTTTTACTATTTATTTTCATTCATTTATGATTTATTCAGACAATTTTTTATTACTTCCCATCCGTAAGTCACCAACCAGGCTGGGAGTTATGAATGTAGTAATAAAGTAACATGGACAATGAACTTACCTTTGATTCCTGGTAAACAACAGAGATTTTCTTTTCTTAAATAGAACTGACTTTTTTCATTAAAAAAAAAAAAACATGCACACATAGAGAATAATCATCTACCCATCAGTAAATATTCATCGAGAACTTCTACAACACAGTGCTAATGGAAGACGTATAGAGATAACGTTATTTTGTTGCTAATGATTCATGACCATCCTGAGAAGGCAAGATATGCATAGACAGAAAAAGAGGAAAATTTCTCAGAAGTTACATGTGAAAAATCTGATACTGGAAAAGATTGATGATGTCACAAAGGAATGAAATCTAATAGTTTTTTCAAAACATGACTAAAATCCTAATTAATCTATGTCTAAAATAATTCCAGAAATACATGCCAAGTATTTCCTATGTGCTCTACACCAGGTGTCTCCAAACCCCGGGAACAGACTGGTATGGACTGACCTGTAGGGAATCGGGCTACACAGCAGGAGGTAAGCAGCAGACAAGTGAGTGAAGCTCCCCAGCGTTAGCATCACCACCTCAGCTCTACCTCAGATCATTAGGCATTAGATTCTCACAGGAGCACCAGTCCCTGGTACCAAAAAATGTTGAGGACCACTGCTTTACCCTGTACTGAGAAGTCACCCCAAATTTGGTGCTGCACAGAGGGAAAGCGGAGAAAAAAGAGCTCTGTGACACTTCTTAGCATTTCTTTACCATCTTGGCCTTCAGACTAAAGTTCCTGAATTATTCACTGATGACAGGACCTTACAACGAGTTCTTTCATATCTTGAGTTGAACCATATGACTTCAGTAAGAAACAATACCCTTTACTAAATTTCATAGTGTTAATAAAATGAGGTTAAACCTCACATGTGCTTCTATTAAATTGGATTTATGTATCTGAAGTCCGTATTTCCTCAATTTTAAACAAAGTGCTATGTAATAAAACTTATTTAGAAATATGGGTCCTTCTCATACTGAAGAGTGAGAAAAATGTGCCACATCTTCCAGTATTAGCTTAAAAAAGCAGCAGCTTAGAGCTGCAGGGCAGAACTCACAGGAAGTGAAAAAATGAAAATTAAAGTCAAATCTCGCAGAGTGTGGGAAAACGAGAACCATGAACAACCATACTTCTTTTTCCTTATTTGAAAGGAAGGAGAGTTTCATACTTTTTAATAAAGACAACCAGTCCAACTTTCCAAAAGGTTGAGATGTACTTTATCAAAGTTTTAGCATAAAAAATATCAAATCCTAAGGATCCGAAATAAGTGGAAATCTCATTTAATTTGCTATGAGATGTGTACACAATAGAAGACTATATTGTCAAATTGTGATCAGTAAATCGTTGCATCAAATAACCAATGCAGCACTCACACACAGATCTAGGGGCTCACAGAACAAAAAAGGTCCCCAGCACAGGGTGAGTGAGAGAGACCATAGGAGAATGTCTTTGTGACTCAGCTCAAAGTGAAAAGAATGGTTTCGAAGGGGGCAGGCAACAAGGAAAGAGGGACAGAGTTGTTTGCTTTAAATAAAGCCTGTTATTTGATAGTTCATTCATTGGTTCCATATAATTATATAACTTTGATTTTTTTAAAAAATCTAGAAAAGAGTTTCTTTCCTATTACTCAGTGCCTGGGCCCCACCTGCCTGATCCTTACTAGGATAATTCTACCAGTAAGAAAGTCTCTAGTGCTTCCTAGAACTTCCAAAAACATTAGCGGGAGTCGCCTCTGCTGGCCCTAGCTTTGGACATTGGGGGCATAGGAACCTTTGGGCTCTCTCAGCCATGCTTCCTTCTGCAGTCCCCAATCTCTGCACCTGAGTCCCTGGGGCTCACCTCTTTCTATCAGGGTATAGTTGACCAAGCCTGGCTGCTGTACTCCATGTCCGCCTGTGTCGGGAGCCATTAAGAGACACTGAAGAAGTCACGTAGCTGATAGCCATGAAGCAGCTGCTGCTGCTGAGACTGCTTAAACAAAGGTTCTAGGAAGCAGGGTGTGGAGTTAAACATTACTGACCCTGGAGGGGAGGTTTGCCTCCTAAAGAAATCTTCTTAAGATAGTGGAATGTTTTACAGCCCAGAAAAGAATAGGAACTTAGGTAAATGTCAGCATTCCTATGGTAACGTACATTGTGCTTTGCCATTGTACTCTGTACTTTACTATTGTACTCTGTACCTTACTATTGTTCCCTGTGCTTTACTATATTGTACCCTGTGCTTTGCTATTGTATCCAAAAACTTATATAAAGTCCGTGCTAAATAAAGACGGGGCTGCAGCAGTGACTGTATGCCCCCCCCCCCCCGAAGCGCTTTCCTATCTTCTTCTTTTTTCTTAGGCTTCACCCCCCTCTTTCAGGTACTGATCCACTTTAGCCGGCTGGCTCCGGCACACCTGGACATTTGTGCCCAGCCACCAGCTTCCCTCCAGTGACTGAGGGTGGTGGGGATGGAAGTCGGACTGCTTGCGGAGAGATCTGGAACTTCCTTGACTGACCTTGCTTCGAAGACTCCCTGCAGGCTCTGCCTGGTTCTCAGACTGAACCACAGTCAAGGGTGCTCCCACCCATCTCCCCCTCTCTGTCCCATTGGGGGTGAGACTCAGAGGTCTGACGGTTCTCCCAGGCTCCCACAGCTCCCTCGTGGTTTTTTTCCAAATAATAAAAATCTTTGCAAGTTTATTCTGTTCTTGGTGTGTGCTTCTCAGAGGAGCTTACTAACGGAGACTCCCAATCTTCCCTTTTCCCATCGCCTCTGTCCTGGGTCCAGGTTGAGAGTCGCAGATCACACCTCTCCCCTAACTGAGGCCGGTCCCCCTCCTTAGGGCTGCGCTTCTCTGCGTCCCTGCCCAACGCACTTGCTCATCTGGACTATCACTCTTGATGACAAAGGTAGATTGGGGGCCTTTAAGATCCTGGCAGAGGTAGACCAGACAGTAGAACCTTGTTTTCCCAGGAGCCAGCGCTGGCAGGCGCTTTAAAATGGCCAGGTCAGATGCATGAGGGGTGGGGTCAGCAGAGAGAGGGCAGGACAACTCTCCGCCCCTCCCCCAGTGCTTCTGCGCAGGCCTCATGTAGGGCTCCTCACCAATGCAGGTCACCAGGCTCAGGCTACATCCTGACTCCGAGAGCTCACGGGTCAAGAGTTGCGGGTGTGAAGTGAAGATGTCACTCTTTCTGAGCCTCAAAATGTTTTTCTCCTGCACATTTGGGACACATCTTGAGTGACACCAGACAGATGAAGGTAGGTTGGAGTGAGAGGGAGGCAAGAGCTAGAAGAAAAGACCATAACTGGATGGGTCCCTCTGGGACATGGAGTAGGGCAGGGACAGCTCTAGGGGCGTTTCACAGGTAGGAACAGCGGGGTGGCGGTTAGGCTGGGCTGCAGGGACGTCACAGCGTTCCTTTGTGACCCCTTCCCTCGGCGGAGCAGGAATTGGCCGAAGGAGCAGAGCAGGGGTAAGTAAGAGGCTGGTTACCAGGGCCTGAGTTCAGAAGGGAGTCGAGGGACATGGACAGGTGGAGCTCCGGTCCTGCTCCTGCTCCCAGCCCCCTTCATTCAAACCTTCCATACCCTCCTCTAAAGAGGACTCCGACTTCCTCCCCTCTCGTCTCCCACTGTCCTCTCCTGGACCGCTGCCTCCCTGGCTCCTCTCGCCGAGGGTCGGTGGACAGGGTGGACCTGGCTGCATCACGTGAATGAGACCTGCCGAGAGGAGCACCCCCGACGCAGGGGCAGAGAGAGGGCCGGGCCTCCACTTCTCCGCGAACTCACAGACGTCGCTCCTCGCTCCGTCTCCAGTTGTCTGTCTGCCTCTAGCTTCTCGTTTTGGTCCTGCCCTTGGATTTCTTTAAAAATTACCCTGCCTCAAGGCTTCCCTTTTGATTTTTCTGCTCGTCAACCCCGGAATGTCGAGTCTGCTGGCAGTTGCCAGGGCTGTTTCACCGTCAGGATGACATTGGTGGGGATCAGAACCCCCACCAGAGTGCAGACGAGAAATGTGCCCTCAGGGAGAAAAGGAATAATCCCATCAAATCTGTTTTGAAGATAGGGGTCAGGGGTCACATGTCTCTAAATCCAGTCAATGAGGGCCCCACAAAGACCATACTCTGAAAATTATAGCATAGATTCTAGTGGTTTAAGAGAGAGACCTCGAAAGCATGGCCCCCACCTACTGGCACCCTAGCAATGTGTACAGCCTCCAAGGATTGTACCCCCCACTCCTCAAAGGACAGGACAGCTTTATGGTCTCCTTCACAGGTGTCCACCTGGGGAATCCCCAAGAACTGCTCTGCAAAAATGCAATTAGATACCTACTGGACAAGAGCACTTTGTTCCCTCACTGTACCTCTGAAATCATTTACTAACTGAAAATACATAAATCTATCTTCTGTATGTGACTTCCTATGTGCCAGATATTGAGGTTGAAAAACAAAGGTAAGACTTTTTTTTTCTTTAGGAGCTCACAGTTCATTGACTACACTACCTAAGGAAGCAATTGACTCTAACCAGAGACAGTGAGCACACAGGTGGATATCTGGAGAACAGGGACATCAAGACTATTGAAATCAGCACGGCCTTCCTGGGGAGGGATACATGAGCTGAGCTGAGCTTTGGAAGAGAAATGAGGTCTTTAAAGGGGGCAGGAAGAAGAGCAGTCCAGAGAGAGGACGTGTGTGGCAGTGGCCTCTCCCCCGGTTCTCTTCCTCCCTGCTCACCTCTCTCTGCTCAGCACAGCCACAGCGACTCCAAATCATGGCTCAAAACACTCACTTCTAAAAAGAACATCGTGGTAGGTGCCTCTGCCTCTTCTGACTCTACCTCCCTTCTCTGGCCTCTCATTTCTCATGTGTTATCCACCTACCCAACCTCCACTCTCCCAAGACAGTGGATTACAAATTACATTTTGAATCCCTCATTTGATTTGAATACTTTGTGAGTCAACATGGTGAACATACTTCTTGAAATCTGCTATGAGAGATTAAGAAACAGACTCTGCTCCTTAAATTCACTGGTGAGGAGAAAAGAAAGGGACAATCATCCACATTTTGACTCCTGAGTTTCCATATGCACCACTCAACACAGAATTTATTTAAAATAATGTAACAATTCTGTATTTCCACCAAACAAAATACAACTTTCTTTGTATATCTGAAGACATTGCCACCCTCCAAAATGTTATTGTTCCTCAAAATCCATCGTGGTTCCACTGAATATTCTGCTACCTGAAGACTACATTATAAAATTAAACTTCAACAACTTGTATATACTGTTATGGAAGGCGAGGAAAAGATCAAAACTGTGAGTATATACCAAAAACATATATATTATAAACAAAGAAAAAAATATACAAAGTTACTATCATACTTGTACCTGCAATTTGTAATGATTGAAATCTGTATCTTCCTCCTTTCTGCCTTTCCTATTTCCCATGCCCTCACGCAAAACCTCAGCTAGTCTCAGCTCTTTATCTAGAGGAGTGACCCAAACTTCCATTCCCAAAGGACTCCTCAATCATCCTGTGCCTTTAGGTTGCAGTAGTTTTCTGCTAATATTTACAATTGAGCCTAGAAGCACAGTCTCCCCAGTGAATCCCCTGGGTTCCTAACAGAGTCCCCTCACCCCCAGTGGGCAGCAGCAACTCTAGTACCTCCTGAAAATGAGAACCAATCACACTAAACAGTAAAGTAATCCCTTCTGAACTGTTGGTTTGATGGAATAAGGAGTCAAAAATATTAAGGTAGAAGTCTCATTTTCAGTTAAATGAAATCATTGCTATGTCCCCCTGATATTAATCTGTTAGGGAGGAGCTCTTAAAACTATCAGAACTGAGACAAGATGCAAAAATTCTGCAAGTGGGTTATTAGTTGTAATTGTCAAAGGAGCCACAACCAGTTCTACCCTTGATTCACAGACCAATGTGTTTCAGCTATGGGGACGACACAAAATAATGATCTCTGATTCAAAGCATATACTGTCTCACATAAAACAGAGCCCATCTTTGTAAGGTGTTCTCTCCCAGCTAATACCACAACTGAAGGTAAGCCATTCCACATTCCAGTTAGGCCAGCCACTTCCAGGTGATGGTGTGTGGTAATGACAGCTAATTCCATGGGTGTGAGCCTTTTGCTTAATGTCCTTTGCTGTGAAATGAGCTCTTGGATCAGACACAACAATGGGTGGATTGCCGTGACAGTGGATAAGGCACCTTGTGAGTCCACAGATGGCGTTGCTAACAGCATTACAGGCAAGGGAGGCAAATCTGTTGTACTTCAGGGTCACCCCTACAGCCTTGCAGCTGGCTACCTTTGTGTGTTACCAACTTATTGTGCAGACTTAACTGTAAACAAGGTTTAAGTGTCTTCCTTAGTCAGCTTGAGGGACACTTCATGAGGTCATAGGCATGGATTGAAGGAGAGGAGGCTATGGACAAGACTTCATGTCAAAGGAGTCTGAGCATCTGCTCATGTAATCTACTCTTATCATCCTGACTTAAATTTGATCTCTTAGATATCATTTCCATTTGATTATAAATGCTTCTGCACATGCCCCACCTTATGGCTATGTGTGTTCATGAGGGGAAGCTCAAGCCACAAGACTATCTGTTGTCCTAAAGTTAGGCATTCAGTATCTACCGAGGACGCGTAGCAAAATAGAAGCTGTTCTGAAAAAGAAGATATGGACTGTTTAAAAAAATTTCTAGAAATCAAGCTGTCATTCTTCTATTCATGCTGTAAGAAGCTCCATACATCAACTCTATTTGCCCTAAATGCTTTAAGTATCACTGAATCTATTGGATCGTAAGGACCAAGTTACAGAGCAGCTTGTGTTATAGCCTGAACGTACTGCAGAGCCTCCTCTTTCTCTGGTTCCACTTGAAACTGACATCTTCATGAGTCTCTCTGTACATGGGTCAAAATAGTACACTTGGATGTGATATGTGTTGCCTCCAAAATCCAAAAAGGCCTACCAAGAGTTATGTCCCTTTATTCATAGAAGGTGGTGCAAAGTAAAGAAACTGGTTTTTTGCCTTGGAGGAAATCTCTACACGCTACAGACTACTGAACCCCCAGAAGCTACACTCAGGTGACAAATCCCTCGATTTTCATTGGCTGTATCTCCTACAATGTGGTTCACATATGTCTTTGTAAAGATGGCTAAAGTACTTGCTACTTCCTTCTAATCAAATTCAATCAGCCTAATGTTGTCAATATGTGGACCGGTGTTATGTTTTGTAGAATGTCAAGAAATCAGTATCTCTGTAGATTATACTATGGCAGAGAACAGACTAGACCTAGCCCTGTGGCAATGCTGTGAAGTTATACTGTTATCACCACTAGGTAAAAGCAGACTTTCTGGTGGTCCCTGCTAGTTGATATGAAGAATAGGCCATTAGCTCGGTCAGTAGCTACATACATGTTCATTTGCTCAGGTAAGTTTTTATATCTGAGCCTACAGTTACAATTAGAGTCTCTGCCTGATTAAGTTAACAAGTGCCCATAGTCACTCTTTGAAATTCATCTGAATTCTGTACAGGCCAAACTGGTGAGTTAAATAGAGTAGGTGTCACCATTTTTGCTTCTTTCAAGTCTTGGACTGTGGTATTAATCTGTACAATTCAAGTGATGCCATTTGCTTCTGGTTTACTCTTGGTAAGAAGGGAAAGTTTTACGGTT
Organism: Rousettus aegyptiacus; assembly: GCF_014176215.1. NCBI lineage: Eukaryota > Metazoa > Chordata > Mammalia > Chiroptera > Pteropodidae > Rousettus > Rousettus aegyptiacus. The sequence goes on along the minus strand of NW_023416287.1, from coordinate 24,575,644 downwards.
TTTCATTTGTTAAGCATACATAAAAAGAGGCAGGGCATGACAGATTTAGCCAGTAAAGATACAAAAGACACTTTTAGATTCAGACCAACTATTACATACACAGACGGCGAAAGAAGGAGTAGCCGGCTCCCTGTAGTCATTGTCACACACACACAAAAGACAACGAAATGAAGGGGCCAGCGGACTGTGACACAGGCTGGGGGGAACCACTGCTGATAAGCCGATTCCAGACTGCAGCAAGCAGTTTTATATTCTGCAACTCTCTTCTGACGGGGAAAGCCTCATACTTCATCAGAGCCCAAGAGACAATGGCAGCCTCTCAGGGGACATGGGAATAAGAAATGGCCGTCACAGAGCAACTCCCATCCTCTTGTGTTTCAGGAAAATCATAAGGTGTTCTGCTGAGTCAGATTATCTGTGATTCAAACATTTGCATGTGAAGCCTATCTGTATATGAGCAAAGGCGCCAGGGTACCAACATGGAGCCATTCCCCTATATGTCCACCCATCCCCGACCTTTCATACATCCAGCTAAGAGTTCTTGGTAGCTTAGGCCATCCCATCACAATGCTGTATGTAATTGCACCGAAAGGGGCTTAGACCAAATCCATCATCTGTCTTGGGCAACATTGGGCCAGTGTCCATGCTATGATTCCCATTAGTGTGATCAGCTTCCTGCTTGATAGTTCACAGCCAGACTCCCTATTGGGGCCAAGTCAGTTAAATACGTCCTAACCCAAGTGCGTGCAGCATGAGGTGGTGACAACCGTGCACTCCCAACACTGACTGGCCAGCAAAAAGTCCAGGGCAACGTGATTGTCTATTATCACTTGTACTATAGAGCTTAGAACAATCAGTAATTGGTGAAAAATATACAAAAAAAAAGTCTAATAATAATATCATCGTCCACAAAGTTAATTTTGTTCTGTCAAGTGGAGGCTATTCCTTTCTGGAGTCAGTGGCTATTAGGAAGTGTCTGAAGAAGATCCTATGTTGAGAGGGGGTAGTTTTGGATAAAGAGGGTCAAATATATGGTGACAGAAGAAAATTTGGGGTAGTGAATACACAATGCAATATACATATGACACAGTATTAAATTGTACACTTGAAACCTATATGATTTCATTTAACCAATGTTGCCCCAATAATATTAATTTTAAAAAGTTGCTGATAAAAAATGATCCTATGATGGCCAGTAGTTGAGGTGGTGGTAGCAGTCTGGGTCAAACTGGCGATATGCCTGTGGACAATAGCTTAGAATGAGATTATGGTTCTTCCGTACATCTCTGACATTCCAGGGTCCAAGGTGTTCTATCCTTGTCCACTTGGTTGTCCCTCTCCTTCCAGGGCCAGTTGATCAGTATACATAGTTCTTGCAGCATCACTCCATCATGTTTGCAAGCCTCCCCGTGCCTTACCCACGCCACACGCCCAGACTCATCCCAACGTGGCTCAGCAGTTTTTTGCTTATTTCGTACCACCCTAGAAAATCTCTCTTACCCCCAATGTGTGGGTCACACTGGAATCGCCTTAGGATTTTTTACCTCATATTTCTGATCATTATCATGTCCATAATTGCCTAAATTCAGCAAGCATAGCCAAACAAGAAAAAAAAAAAAAAAAGCACTAGATTAGTCACCCACACCCAGATTCTTTTTTGCTTTTCTGAAATTCCAGTAGGTCAGTATCCCAGAGGCGGTCATGGGAGAAAGAGCAAGAAGGGTTGTGTGGTTTGGGAATCTTATAACCAGGCTGGGCCTCCTTCATCCTTCAACATTTTATTCCATTTCAGGGAATTCCTTCACTTAGAACCCAAAATGCTTGTATGAAGAGTATGCTCCACTGGGAGCTGAGCCTCTGTTGTCAGTTATCTCGCACAGTTTCTCCTTTCAGAAAGCCCTGTTCCATCCTCCAGCGGCAACTACTACCTGGTAGTACAGGTCTGATCAGTTTGCGGATTCCGGTGATGTTCAGCCTTGAAAGGTCCTTTCTTTTTGGCATCCACACAGGACACAATTAGGGAGGTTAGGTCCTGTGCAATATGCTGTCATAATGTTTGTTCCCGTAAGAGATGAAACTTTTCGTCCACTTGTCTCACAATGTGGCAATTGCCCAAGAGCCAGCACAATGTAACAAGTTGCATTTTGCAGGGTGTTTCTGGGGCAAGTATCACAGTCTGCCACTCTTACTATTGAGCAAAGATCCCTTTCCATGCATGGTTTTAAGCAATTTTCTTTGGGATCTATCCAGTATACCCCATCCACCTTTAACTTAGCCCATGGATCTGTGATCCAGGCCTAGGTATCTTCAGGAAACTCAGCGTACCGAAGCACCCAAGAAGCTTGAGAATTGACACAGAACTTGCATCTGAAACAGCCACATTTGGAGAAAGGAGTAGACACTTTTTCATGTAGCTGTGAGACATCACTGATGCCTGGTTTACTTTCCTGCAGATACCACTTCGTTAGCAATGAATGCTTGCTGGCAATAATCACTATGTTGTTCTCATTTCTGACCCACCCCAGGGTAGGGATGTCAGGGTCTAACAACATCCGCCGTTACTCTTAGTTTTTCAATAACAAGCTATGATTGTCTCTCAAATGAAGTATACTTCATTTGAGTGGCAAGTATAGGCAAGTATAGGTACTATCTCAAGTTGTTAAAATACATGACTCCTACAAATAGATGGTAAGCTTATGTCAAAGTTTTATTTAATTCCTTAATGAAAGAAGTGAAAGGATGACCATGAGTTTAATTATTTATATAACCAGAGAAAAAATTGCTAAATCTAATATAAAACATTACTGTGCCACAGAACAATAAAATTGCAGCCTTTGGAATTATTGTATTTACCAAATATAAAATCATCACAACTTATTAGTTTTCTATAAGTTTACCTTTACCTATACTGAGTTACAAAACTTCATCTATAAAACATTATAAAATTAATCATTAATAAATCAAAGTTACATCCCTTGAAAATTGGATGATCTCCTAGAAGCTTAATGAAAATGCTCTCAGAATACTATTTAAAGTTTATGTGATCATTTTTTGTTTTATTTCTAAGTTTTGGGTAATTTTTCTATACAGTAATTTAATCTTGAGTGATTCTCAAACACCTGCACCAGGAGACACATACAAGTATATTCAATACAGCATTGTCTATATCAGCAAAACTCAAGTGTCCATGGAGAGAATCACAGAAACATAAATTACAGTCATTACAATGGAGTACTTACTATCCATCAGTTGAAATATATACTGTACGTATTCCTAGAAATAATCATATAATTGTGTCATCGTAGTGGACTGAGTTACAGCCTCCATGTGTGATTTCCTATTGTGCTATGGAACAACACCCTTCTCAAGGCCTCTTGGTGGGCAGAGGAGAATTCTCCACCTCTGTATTTCAAGCTAAGCCATATGACTTGCTTTGATCATTGGGATGTTGGTGGTCATGACACAAGCTAATGCTAAAAATATGCTAGCCAGGATGGGCTTGCTCTGGTGCTCCTGCCTCTTGCCATGGGGAAAGAATACCTCTGACACTGGTCTTAGAAGATTGGGAGTGGAGCAAGACTGGACCTAAACCATAAACCAGCTGAATCTGGCTCAGTCAAACCCAATCAACCCCTAGATGCATGAATGAGGAATAACTGCCTACTGTTGTATACTACTGAATTTTGGGATTGCTATAGAACATCATTGGGCAATAGTTAACTAAAACAAACATTATGTAAATATTTGTAAATATTATCTTCAAAAACATGTATGCAAAATTCAGGATAGTGGTTATCATTAAGGTGAAGGAGATATGGTTTTGGGGAGGACACAGAAGACATCAGGATAATCTTGAGCAATTCTCAAACACCTGCCCCAGGAAACACAGGTATGTCGAAAGCATCAAAACTCAAATGTATTGCATTTCTTAAGCTGAGAGATGGATACACCAGTATTTACTAGTACTCTCTCTATGTTACATATAATTTTATATAACTTTGTTTATAACAGTTGTTTTATTTTAACTAGGAAATAATGACATGCAAAATCCTTAAATAATAAGATATATAAGACCCTGAGACACAACTCTGGGTTGTCCTCAATATGAATTCTTAAAAAGAGGAAAAAATATGAGCTATCAGAGAGTAATGAGCCAAAGAATTAATCAAAATTACTAAGTAATGAAAGAAAAAGAAAAAAATGTCTGAGAAAGAAAACTTACCTGAAAGTAAGTCCACAAAGCAAGTTTAAAAATCAAACAAGTATTTCAATCAGTTTAAAAAACTTACTGAAGTCAATCACATCTATAAACAAGAGGCAAATGTAGAGATATAAAAGCTCAGAGAAAAAATATGAGGGTACAAGCACAAAATAAATAAGAGGACTGGTGGAGTTCAGGGGGGAAAACAGCTCAAATTGTTGAAAACGTTTTCTCCTAGGAGCAGGCAGAGTGAAAATAGAGAGTTCCTCATACAGAGCTATTTGATGCTCAAAACCAAGTGAAGGTACGATTGCCATATTAAAAATATATATATATTAAAAGCACGTTTTCCTAACTCTACCCCATGTTTGAGTCCCCTTGGTTCTGTCCCTGTAGCGAAGTTTGGGCCTCCAGTGCCTGAAGGACCCAGTGTTGATCCAGGTATCTGTCCTGTTCTCAACCTTCTAGCAGTCGGTCTTCTCTCCAGCCAGTACCAGCTCTGTGCTGGGGCCACATCGACATCAGGTTTCTCTAAAAGATGACTATACTCTCTTCTCAGTATATAACTCTGATCCTCAATCCCCCGACCCCTTGTTCTGACTCCAATGCTCCCACTCCCAGGGTCCGGGCTTTCGCCTCCAGGCTCCAGTCCCCGATTCTGTGGATCACATCTGGACATTCAACATGGAATAGGATGAGCAGGGACATGGCAGTCATGAAAGTAGCAGCAGGTGAGGTTTATTTACCATCACCATGGAAACCTCAGGTCATGCGTACTAGGTGGGGCTTAGGAGGTGGCAGAGTCAAGCGGCCCTTCTTTTGCCCCCTCTTCATCTCCGTTCACTGAGACCCTTGGACATTAAGGACCTCTGAGAGAGAAGACAGCCCTGTAGTGCTCTGTTTCAAATGCCAACCCCACTTCTAACTCAAAGTGTGATCCTCTGAAGAGCCTGAGAACAACCATTTCCTTCACTTGTAGAATAGGAATTAGCTCCTGACTCCACACAGCTCAGTGAGCAGGCCAAATGAGGGTGACAGAGAGGCCAGAGCTGGAAGGAGGGAAGGGCTATTGTGGGGAATTTTCCCTCTGGAGCAAGCCATTGGAGAACATACAGCCTGTGGGAGATTTCGAGATTGAGTTGTAGAGTGGGTGAGGTGGGGAGGATGTGAATGAGATGGGACATCACTTGTAAAATTCTTAATCTTTTTAGTAAACCTAGTTAAGTTTTCTTTCCTCCTTTCTTTGGGAAAAAAAAAGGCCCTCTCCCTCAAATCCTGATAGTTGCCTAAACTGGTGACTCATCCTCTGGCTATTGGTAAGGGTCATCAGCTCATTGTTTGCAGAAATGGCATTAAGTCAGACAATGCCCTTAGAGTCTGATCTGGGAGGAGACTTTAGGCCAAAGGTCTTTTTTTTATTTTTAACTCTTTAAGAAATATATTAACCAAGCCTGTTTCCCTTTACTCGCTTAATAGGCAAATCAATAATAGAAGTTAATAGATATATGATTTAAATAATAAGTCTGTTTCCTTGTCTAAGTACCAAGGCGGCACTTCAGCAGGAAACGCAAGACCCCACCCTGACTGAGGCAGAAAGGGAGAGCTCCATGAATCCCTTGTAGGCAGGGACTAGGGCCATTCTCAGCAGGAAACAGACATGAAGAGATCTCCCATCCCTCAACATTCATACTGCTAATAAGGGAGTCTATGACTCTTAGAAAAGAGTTAGGCAGGAAAGTTATGGGGTTTTGGGTCTACCTGCAAAGACACTGAGGTCATCCTATCCTAGAAGGGAGTCCACCCTAAGCCACACACAAGCCAGAAGGCATTTTTTTTAACTCTCAGAAAAGAAACAAGCAGGCAGAGAATTAGGTACCAGTTTAAGCAACTCACTTGCACTTGCATGATGAAGACCCTAATGACCTTCAGCTCACCTGAGCCTCATTATATGTATCATTATAACATGATACATATGCCCGGAAGTTTATTAATATCATTATAACAGACTGAATTCTGGGAACAAACATGTGCAGAAAGCAAAATGATGAATCACTAAGTCCTGTCAATCTTAGTTGTCAATCGAAGAAGCCCACCCTTCTAAGAAAAGTAACCACCCACAGCAAAAATTGATAAAAACCCTAAAGGCTTGTTACCAGGCCATTTTTGAGCACGCTTCTCTTGCTCAGGCCCCCTTCCACGTCTGAAAGTGTACTTTCCCATCTAATAAAATTTTCTACACTATTTCAGTGTCTTGCTTAATTCTTTGTTTGAGACATCAAGAACCTAGACAATGCACCAGGAGAGGCCCCCACTCTCTGGTAACATGAAGGTCTGATTGAGCCCTACCTGTGGCAAGAGTGTTGGGGATTGGCCAGGTAGTTGTGAGGAAGTGGATTTAAGTTTGGGTTGCTAGCCTTAAGACTAGACAGAGTAGTTTGTATAGGAAGAGATGATTCTCTAGCTTCTGATACTTCTGAATCATTTCCCCCCAACGAACTTCAAATATAATTCTCCTGTCTCATGCAGTTGTGACACTTAGGTAGCCAGGGAAGAAATGGCTGCTTCAGGAAGATGAACTGCTGTAGGGATAAAGAAAGTGGCAGATCAGGGCCTCAGTATGAAGTCTTAAAAATCAGGTGCAAACCCTCATCAGGGGAGGTCTATGTCTTACTGACTTCTACTGGGCCCTTGGATGAAAAACCATGAAACCCACTGATCAAGAAGGGAGTATCCATAGGAATTAATATCAGTGAGCAAAATGAGTGATATTCGTTGCCTAGTGGAAGAGAGAGAACGTCAGAGCGTGGAAGTGCCTAAGTTTAGACAAGTGGATAGAGATAGCTTATTCGATGCCAAGCTCAGAAACACCAAACCTGAAGAGACAATCTGTAGGGAAAATGAAGAGGACAGTTCTTTTAAAGCATATATGTTGAAGGCCATATGGCCCGAGGACCTATGGCTCAGCTAGACTTTCTTAAGGAATTCTGGGAGCCTAATTTACAGCCATGAAGAGAAGGTACTGAATCAAGAACAGAATGAATAGGAGTTCATTTGCAAAAGGATTAGAATGTTATCACATTGGCACTAAGAAATATCGAAGCTTCACCACAAAGGGAGACCTCTCATGTGTTAAAGCTACACGGACAGAGAAGATAAGATCAAATTGGAGTTGGCTGCACCACCCATGTCTCTCCCGGCAGTTTTGCCTGAAGCCTCAGGAAGCCTGTAACGGTCATTTTCAGCAGACTCCATATAAAGTCAATATCAGGGGATCGACAATGGATTTAGCAGAAGCTCAAAAATGCCACCACAAAGACAAAAAGGGGTGAAAATATAGATGAGGACAAAAAGACAAACCAGTAAGGAACCCTTTGGAACACCAGCGTGGCTCGTCCAAAGAAGCAGATTCCAGGAAAGACACACCAGGGAGGAGCGAGCTGCAGCTCTCAGGGGAGCCGAGGCACTGGGAGGTAGTTACACTCTAAGACCCCGTGAACAACCAGCAGAGGAATCAAAAGGCAATAGGAATGGAAGAGAACGGAATAAATAAAATGAGAGCAAGAGAAACACGTCAGTGACCAAAGCCCGTGATGCCATCTCCAGGATGATCTGGGCATGAAACCCTTCCAGAGAGGTCCTCAAACCCAAATTCAGTGTTCGGGCCGAGACCGACCCTGGCCGGGTCCCCGCCACCCGTCTTGTTCCACCTGCAACAAATTCTCCCTTTCAGTGAATCATGCTTAGATTGAACTTGGGTTTGAAGATGGGCCTTCACTTTATCTCCAGGGGTTTCTACCTTGATTATAAATTAAGTAAAATACATTCACATACTTTTGTTTCTTGTGATTAAAACTGAACAAGCGCACCGATAACCTCATCTGTTGAATCTCATTTGGAAATTGTACCCACTGGCCATGTCAAATGGACTCTGATTTGGAGACTCTAGAGGGAATTAAACATGCCCAGCAGGGTAGTTACAGGAGAAACCACTGGACCTTAACCTTGTTTGTCTGTTCGTGTGTTTGTTTGTTTGTTTGTTTGTTTCGTATGGTGACACTGGTTAACAAAATCCAGTAAGTTTCAGCTGTCCACTTTAACAGTAAGGCATATATATGTTTACACTGTATGTTCATCTCCCATAGTTAGATTTCTTTGGTCACCCTATATTTGACCCTCTTTACCCTGTCTTCCACCTCCCTCCTCCCTCCCCGCCACCCTCTGGTAACCACTATTCTATTGTCCATGACGATGAGTCTCTGTTCGTCCTGTTTATTCATTACTTTTAGATTTATATCACACATATAAGTAATATCATGTGATTTTCAACTTTTTCTGACTGGCTTATTTCAATTAGCATGATTATCTCAAGGTCCATTCATGTTGTCACAAATGGCAGTATTTCATCTCTTCTTATGGTTGAGTAATATTCCATTGTATATATGTGCCACAGCTTCTTTAGCCAGTCTTCTATTGTAGGGCACTTTGGTTGCTTCCATGTCCTGACCACTGTGAATAATGCTGCTATGAACATCAATGTGCAAATATCTTTTGGGATATGGGTTTTCAAGCCTTTGGGGTAAATACCCAGTAGAGGGGTTGCTGGATCATATGGTAGATCAATTCTTAGGTTTTTGAGAAACCTCCATATTGTTTTCCATAGCGGCTGTACCAATTTGCCGTCCCACTAGTGTATGTGTTCCTTCTTCTCCAGATCTTCTCCAACATTTATTGCTATTTGTCCTGTTGATTATAGCCATTCTAACAGGTGTGAGATGGTATCTCATTATGGTTTTGATTTGCATTTCCCTAATAGCTAGTGATGATGAGCATCTTTTCATACATTTGTTGGCCATTTTTGTATGTCCTCTAGGGAGAAGTGTCTGTTCAGATCTTCTGCCCATTTTTTTGATTGGATCATTTGGGTTTTTTTTGTTGTTGTTGTTGTTACTATTGAGTTGTATGAATTCTTTGTATATTTTGGATATTAGGCCCTTTTCCCATTTGAATGGTTGTCTCTTTACCTTGTTGATGGTTTGGTTTTGTTGTTGTTATTGTTTTGGGTGGTTTTTTTTTTTTTTTTTTTTTTTTTTTTGCTGAACAGAAGCTTTTTAGTTTGATGTAGCCCTATTCATTTATTTTTGCTTTTATTTCCCTTGCCTTGAGGTCAAATTAATAAAATTCTCTTTAAGTCCAAGGTCCCTGAATTTGGTTCCTATGTTTCCTTCTATGCATTTTATTGTTTCAGATCTTATATTCAGGTCCTTAATCCATTTTGAGTTCATTTTGGTGTGTGGTGAGAGACAACAATCTAGTTTAATTCTTTTATACGTGGCTTTCCGGTTTTCAAAGCACCATTTACCGAAGAGGCTTTCCTTTCTCCACTGTATGTTTTTGGCTTTTTTGTCAAAAATCATTTGCCCATATGAACATGGGGTACCTCTGTACTGTCAATTCTGTTCCACTGGTCCGTGTGTCTGTCTTTCTGCGAATACCGTGCTGTTTTGATTACTATCTCTTTGAAGTATAATTTGAAGTCAGGCAGAGTGATGCCTCCAGGCTCATTCTTCATTCTCAGGATGGCTTACTTCACCTAATTTGACCTGGAGACTGATGCATGAGGTGTCTGAGGGTGGCCAAGCTCTGAAAGGTCATCCTCTCCAAGTCTCTCCTGGAAGCGAATTATAAGGAGTAACCCTCACCGAGAGCCCCAAATGCTGCCCTGGGTCTGTGCGCGGAGCTCAGTAGAGACCCCAGCAGGTCAGTGGAGTCAGGTCTGTCTCTATCGCCCTGTCGAAGAGGAGAACAAAGGCACAAAGAGGTGAGTTAAACTTGCCCAAGAGCACACAGCCTGCTGGCAGGTGGCCCAGCTGGCCTGTGAACTCAGGCATCTGAAGAGCATCATCTGGTTCTCCTGGTTCCTTGGACTTTTTGCCCTTCCGCTCTCTGCCTGCTCACACACTCCGCCTGGGCCTCACTGCTCAGGAGAAGGAGAAGGCTGAAACCTGACACCTCAAAATGGACCCAGTTGGACCAGCAGGAGTTGCCTGCAGACTCCAGGTTTCTCTCCCAGTCAGGCCCTTCCGGGAGCAGGGTGACACAGAGGGAGTCCTGCTGGACAGTTTTCATGAGGAGCCGGAAGGTACAGAATCTCCCAGAGTCACCAAGTCCTGTGCTGTTCCAGATGGGTGGTGGAGAGGCCACTCACAACCTCCCTCAGCACTGGAGCCTGACCTTGAAGCCACATGGAATCGTGGGTCTCCATTCTGGGAGAAGGGAGCCAGCCATGGAGCCACCGCCTTCAGCTGTACCAGACGCGGCTGCCCATCTCCACCACAGAGGAGCCCAGGGCAGTGCTTCAGGCCTTACCTGTGCACTGGAAACCCTCAGAGGAGTGGGCAATGCAGGGGGAGTCCGGTGCACCGTCTGAGGGAGTGGAGCCTGATGACCCGATTGCAGTGCCGTTACTTCCTCTGAGCCTGTCAGCCCCAGGTCCAGTGATGTGTCTGGCTCTCCGTGTGGCCATGGCTCCCGCAGCAGGTGTGGGCCTCTGTGCCTGCCTGTGCTGAGCTGAGAGGTGTTAGGGGAGGATGCTGTGTCCATCCTTTCCCCAGGGAAGCGTGTCCGCCAGGCCAATGGCTCTGCTCAGTGGCAGCAGCCTGAGGAGGAGGAGGGCTGGAGCAAAGGGAGTCATGGCCGATTGCTAGAGAGGAAAAAGAACGAGACATTAGTCTTCTCTTCATGAAGCTCAAATAGGAACAGGAGACATTTGCTGGGCGTCTGGCTTGTGTGAGCCCCGTTCTCAGGATTCGTCAGCATTTCCATCTTACTATTGCCTGATTCTGATGAAGCTGGTGTGTGAGCCCTCCTTGCCCCTAATGAGGGTACCCACTCTGCTCTCTCCGATCCTTTTATGCACTTTTTGAGCCCAGCCTCCCTATGGGATTTCTAGGCAGTTTCCTGTCCTCTCGCTTTACACCACACACACACACACCCCTCCGCCCACACACACCATTGTGCAGCTGCCACAGGCTCATATCCAGGGAGAGGAGGTGTCCTGACGGGAGGCCCCAGAACATTCCTTCTTGATATGCTCCATGCAGGACCCCTGCTCATGCTGCTTCTGGGCTGCAGGGAGGAGAGCATGGCTGTGTCTGAATGCAGGTGTGTCTCAGTGTGCTCCTTACTGTGTGTGTGTGTGTATGTGTGTGTGTGTGTGTGTGTGTGTGTGTGTGTGTTTGCATGCACGCGCGCTTCTGTGCTTGTGGGTACCTGCTCAGCAAAAACCTCCCCTTCAGCTGAGTGCCCAGGTGATTCTTCAGATGAGCTCAGGAGACTGTTTGCCTGGGCCCTGTAAGTTTGTGGCCCAGGGTACAGGGCCCCATTGTGCTGGTTGTGGCTCCCTTCGCTCTCCCACTCTGCCCAGAGACATTTCGAATGGCATCTTCCAGCACAGAGGACAGAGCCCAGTGTCGCCACGTCCCCGGATGGCTCCCAGGTCACCACTACTAATAGGACACCCCGTGCTTGCTTAATTCCTTTACATCAGCCGCTGGCATGTGTGGGGAATTCCCGGGGGCCAGGCAGTGCTCTAAGCCTATGACAGTAATTAACTCCAGATCCTGACTTATTTCCATGGGTAATGCCATCATCACCCCCACTTACAGATGAGGAAGTGGTAACACAGAGAAGTGTCATAAGTGCCCGAGGCCGCAGGGTCCGTAATGAGGGAGCTGGTTTGGAGCCCCGCCTTCCGGCCCAGAGCTGACTTGCAACACCACGATGCTGTCCCTTCTGTGTGGACCAGTGAAGCCATTTCAAGAGCAGGGGGAACGCTCGGATCCCATCTTCACCAAGAGCCGTCAGGCAGCTGGTGTGAGGGTCGGATGGAAGCATCTAGAACCAGACGTCAGCCCGAGTCATCTTCACCTTCCTGCATCCACGGAGCCTCATCCCCTCCCAGACCCACTGCCTCAGCCAGAGATTCAGGACCTCGGCCCCTCTGGAGCCTGGAGATCCCGACTGCGGAGAGGCGTTTCCCCACCCAGAGCTCCAGCTGTACTGCTTGTTCTTTCCACTGAATGAAATGATACAAGTGGTAATATTTTCTGTTACTTGTTTTTCTCTGGAGACTTAAAAGCAGAACCGTGTGACTGACAGCCAGGAGAGGAACAAGGTGACGCTCTGGGAACCTGTCTGAGCATCAGCGGCCTCACCAGACACCCAGAGGTGACGATGACTCGGGCTGTCAGGAAAGAGGCAGCTTCCCCTGGGACCACATACCAGCTCTGGGGCTCCCAATGGATCAGCAAGAGGGTGTCCATTCCGGGGAGTGGGGAGCCCCTATAATGAGATGAGGCTCGGCTGCTCAGAATGGAACTGTCCTGATGGCTTGTGCCTTCCTGATGGAGGGGCTGTTCCCGGCTTTTAAATATGGGGAAACAGAGGTACAAGGAGGTGATGTCACCTGCACAGGGTGGCTTTGTTGTCATGTCAGAATCTGGATGTGGCCCAGGTATATTAAGCCTCCTGCAGCTCGTCCTCCAAGGGTACATTTTGGAGGTCACAGGTGAGGGCACTTAAGCCCTAACTTGAGCTCAGCACCGGGAGTCCCCATCCCAGCCACGGCTTCCATTGCACCTCACCTGTGCCCCAGCAGGAAGAGGGTAAAAACAAGATCAAGGCTCAGATCGCGATCTCCAACATCAATCATGGTGGGTGTTCTTCTGACTCCTCAGGAGACAGGCAGCCACTCTTGACCCCGACAGCTCAGATCCCAGGATCCTGCCCTAATCCCTGTGTCCAGAGCACCTGCTCCTACCTCCTCCCAGGTCCCCAGCCTGTCCCCAGTCTGCTCTGAAGGACGCCTGCCCTCAGGTGGTGAGAGGGGGTCCAGCCCCTGGGTGCTGGCCTGAGCCAGGAGGGGTGCTCATGCTGTACAGCCCTGCTGCGTGCTGTCACCTCTTACCAGGCAGAAGGTGACTTTCTCCATCCTCACAAGCTCCTCTGCCCACCCACGAGTAGCCAAGTGTCTGCACTTCTCCAGGGCCCAGGGCCCAAGCCACACACTTTGTCTTTGTGTGGCTTGACCTGCTGACCATTTGCCTCCTCTCTGACCAGGAATATTCCAGCAACTGCCCTCCTGACTGACTGAGCCTGCCTCAACAAGTAGTCCTGACTCACTGAGACACTGGACCGTCGATGAAGGCTTTGTCGGTTTAACCGATTCTGTCTCCAAGGAAACAACTGCCAGATGATCCTGATTGGCTGAGAATGTGGCCCACCTGACCTACTGATGGCCAATCAGCTAGTGAGCAACTGCACATCAGACAGTCAGATCCTGGGAACCTAGAGAGCCTGACAGACCGATGCTGGACAGGAGGTGAGAGGCTGGACAGAGAATGGCTAGGGGCAATGTCCACAGGCTCAACCACTCTCCAGACTCAGGCTCCTCTCAAGCTCAACTCTGCCGGCCCTACTGTGTCAGTGTCAGGCCACCTCTACACAATTATCTGATGCAGGGCCCAATGAATCCACAAAGTCCTTGAAAATCTTTTCACCCCTATAGAGAGGACAAATAGTAACAGCCTAGATCTCAAAGAGGTTGATTTTAGACCTCCAAGATGTCAGGTTGCCTCTCCAAGGCAACCCCTGAGGAAGATCAGGGTGTTATCAGAATAAAACTCGACAAATCCCATTTTGCTACAGAAGTTCGAGGCGGCATGGAGGCATCTTAAGGAGACGCCACCCTCGATGCCAAAAATCACGATGAATTATATCTCTCAAAATCCGTATTTTGCAGCCCGACCCCTCAATGTGATGGTTTTGGGAGTTGGGTCCTTTAGGTACGATTAGGTTTAGATGAGGTCTTGAGGGTGAAGGACTCATAATAGGATTAGTTTCCCTATGAGGAGAGACATCAGCTTCTTTCTGTCTACATCACTTGAGGATACAGTGAAAAGATGGCCATCTACAAGCCAGGAAAGGAGTTTTCCATAAACAGAGACCTTCTGGGCCTTGATCTTGAACTTTCCACCTCCAGAATGTTAAGAAATAAATTTCTATTGCTTGAGCCTTCTAGTCTTTGGTATTTTGTTACAGCAATCTGAACAGACTAAAACGTCTTTTTTCCTATATGTGCTGAAAATTAGAGAACTCAGTTTTCCACCACTAATGCTCTCTAATGCTTACATTGAGCAACTAAAAAGTTTTGGTTAGGCATTGTGGATTTCCGGAATTAATCCATATAAATTTGAGTGTTTCAAATAATTTGGGAGCATCTGTTAATAAGAGTTCTCATTTGCTGAGGCCCTGTGTTAAGTGTTTAGTAGGGATTATCCAGCCCAATCTTTACAATCACCCTATGAAAATACCCATTTAGCAGACGAGGAAACTGATCCCAGAGAGATGAAGTGATTTGCCCAAGCTGACTCAGCTAAGGAGAACTGGAGCCAAGATGAGAATCAGGACTGTTGGCTTCAGACACCACTGCGTTATAAGTTCTGCTTCTCTTCTGCATAGAAACTAGATGCTAGTTGCTGATGATTGTGACTAGTTCCCGTCCAGTGAAGGAGAGATCAGTGGCATCCCATTCCAAATACATTCTGCTTCAGCCTTCTCCTGTTGGAGAGGCCCAGGGACCAGCGTGACACTCCCCTAGAAAGTGAACATTTGGAGTAATCCTGATTTGGAGAGCTACTGGGACTATGGTCAGTAAGGAGAGAGGGAAAGAGAACAAGGCCGGAAGAGAAGGGAAGACAGGCAGGAACTGGTCATGCTCTGTACCTCCATCCCATGTCCTTGCCCCCCCGCCCCCACGTCAGAAATCCCATTCCTCCTTGAGAACTCAGATACTGGCTTCCCCAGAAAGACCTCCTGAATTTTTGTGGTTGACACTCATTCCTCTTGTCTCTGTATCCCTCAGCCTTTTGCTCACTTTTGTCTTGTCTCGGCCACTCTGGCTCTGGCTCTGAGTCTGGTCAGCTTGTGTGCTTGTCTCAGCCTACGGATGGATGTTCCATTCCTTAAGATCCTGAGCGAGGCCTTCTTCTTTTGGATTCCTGCAGCTCCAGTCGCAGTGTGACTCACACGCAAAAGAAATATTGACCAGAGTCAGTTATTCCAGGGATGCAGTAAATGTGTCTTGTACTAAGTGGGCACCTGGGCGCTTTAATGAGGGAGGAGCAAGTTCCCAGAGGAGCCGGGAAACGAACGCTTTGCATCTCAGTGAATTAGAATTATTGCTATACAGTAGGCCACCAGAGGGCGCTCTGAGCAAAATTGTCCTGAAGCTGCTCTTCAGCTCTTCGCCTTAAATCTTCCCGCAAATTCCGGAGCCAGTGCTTTCCAGAGACAGGGACACCTAAATCCCAAACAGCTTGCCAGGATCTCAGTGCGTAGGCGTTTACAGTTTGCATTTCCCCTGGGAGAGGAGAAGCGGGAAAATCACCAAATCGATAGCCTATTGTTTGCTGGCTGAAAAATAAGACTGGATAAAGGCAACGCAGTTAGTGCAAAGGTGTCACGAGCCCTGATCTGGTCCCTGCTTTACCAATTTCTGAAAGTGTGACATTTAGAAAATCATTCTCTCCTCTGGGCCTGGCTTTCTTCTGTAAAATGGGCTCTAGTTCCGGCCCGTTTGGGATGTCATGGGCTCTTCTAACCCTCCTCGGTAATGGCTATGTAATTTAGTTCATTTGGAAGCTTAGCCCCCTTCTTTCTGCCTCTCCTAGAGAGCTGCAGTCATGGAAACCAGCGCTTGCTGCACTAGGAACCGCTAATGTCTTGGACATTCCCCTAGATCCTCCTGAGATGACCCATGCACAATCAGAAAAGTGAGACATTCAGAAAAGCCAAAATAGCCTGGAGTATCATTCAGAAGTGAGCCTAAAATGAGTACATGCAGAAGGAAACTATTCATGTCAATTCTTCCAAAACACAAAGATAATGGCATAGGCTGTAGGACTCACCCTTGTGTATAAGGGTAAAGCAATGTGCGACCGAATGCAGTACTATTCAAGACGGGGCAACTGTGGGAGGGAGACAAGGAAGGAGAGCGAGAGAGAATGAGCTGTTTTTGTCACATTTTGTTTCATAAGAGAGACAGATGGACGGATTTCAAGCATCTATGGCAAAATATCAACTCCAATAAATCTGGTTGGTTCTTAAATTGTTTGCTGTAATCATCTGTATGTTTGACATATCCTTTTAATTGAAAAGAAAAAAAATGATCTAAAGTTGTTTTTAAACTAAGAGAGAGAGAGCCCACCAGCTCCTTAGAACATATCTTAATCTAAGGTAGTTCCCCCCTCCCCTCCCTCACCAGAGCTTTCAAAAGATGAAGGCATATGTTCATAACAGATCATTTGGTTCTGGGGCCCAGGTGGGGTGAAATAGTCCTAAAGAATGGAGATCAGCCCTCACTTTAGACCTAACCAGCCCTACAGTGCCTCAAATCTTTGGAGCTTTGTTTTTCACATCTGTAAAATGGGGAAAGGCTTGTCCTATCTACTGTACCAAGTTATAACACACATTAAATGAGATGTTTGTGCAAACAGCTTGAAATTAATGATACAAGCAAGTAAACAATGATTATTTACTTGCTAAGCTATGAGTCCCAATGTCTCATATATTATAACATTAGCATCAACAACAACAAAGGAAGAAATGAAGGGAGGATGAATAAAGCAGTATGGAGAGAAAGAAAACAAAATTACCGATGAGAGGAAATGGCTGCTCTTCCTGGATCCCAACTCAAGGCCTGCCTTTCAAAATAAAGGAAATTATACTTTGTAAAAAATGATCTAATGATTCTCCTGTCATTAGAATTAAGAACAACATTTATAAATCTCGCTGCAGCAAGTCAATGGTATTTCTTATGAAAGCCACAGGGCTTCAATGTTCAGAGTTTAAATAATAAGCATAGAGATTCCACCAAAGAAACACATATTAAGTATCAGTATAAATAAACTGGAAAGAAGAGAGAGAGAGAGAGAGAGAGAGAGAGAGAGAGAGAGAGAGAGAGAGAGAGACAAAGCTGCTCACTGCACTGTTTCTAGCTGAGACTCTTCTGCAGATGCTGGGGGATTGATGTGAATTGGACAGTTTCTTGAGGATTGGGCTAAACCCTGCAGGTTGCAGACTTTCTGGGGTAGAAACAAGTCAGTTTCTATTCTAAAAACCTGGCACCACCTAAAATCCAAACTTACCAATAGAAGTGTCGCAGGACGATAGTTAATGATATAGACAAGATTCACCCACGGAGACCTTCTGACAGTTGACGCCAGAGGCAGCAAAAAGCAAAAGGTACAGTGGGCGGCGGTGCACTGGCCCCTCACAGCTCTTCTTATGGGACCTGCCCTCTGCTCAGTGTCCCCCATTTCTCGCGCCTCACACCAGGCTCAAGGATCCAGGGTTCTCTGCCTCGCTCAAGACATTCTTAATATAATCAGTTTATCTACACCAGGTAATGTCCCTTTCAGAAAGACCCCAGAATTCAAAGAGTTTGCTTGAGAAATGCAGCACGGTGAGGTACAAGGTTTTTGCCATGACAAAAACCTGAATTGGAGCCCTACTTTCTGTATGTGGTAGTCATTCTCAACAGCAGCTCACAGTGGACCCCTCCCCCACCTCCCCTGGCCCCACATTCTGGTATTCACATCCTTGCTAGTTCCCTTGAATATCGATTCAGGTCTAGCTCTGGGTGACAAATGGAATTGGTGAAAGTGACAGTGTATGAATTTCGAGGCTAGGTCACAAAAGGCATTGCAGCTTCTGCCTCGATCCCTTGGATCCCTATCTCCGGGAAAGCCAGTCACCACTCTGTGAGGACACTCAGGCTGCTCTGCAGAGAGACCCACGAGGAGAAAAACCAAACCTCCGGCTAATAACCAGCACCATCTCGCCAGCTTTGTAAATAAGTGAACCCTCCTGGAGGCGGGGCCTCCAGCCCTAGCCCACGCTTGAGTGTGACATTAGGAGAGACCCTAAGTTTGAACCACCCAGCTGAGCTGCTTCCGAATTCCTGACTCACCAAAACCATGAGACATAATAAAGATTGTTGTTGTTTTAAATCCTAAATTTGGGGGGCAATATGTTACATAGCCATATTAACAAGAACTTAATCGTTCTAAGTACTGGGAGCCTTTCGACTAATATTCATTTGGGAGACACCCATACAACTGTATCTATTGTTAAAATATTTAACTATTTCTATGCTACTTTGTAAAGAGCCCTGTGCTTGAATTAATGTGATCTTGGATTGCTAGTTTCCCAACATCTTTTGCAAAGGCAAATCAAGTCCTCTTCAGAGGAAGGTAGCATTATTTTAGGCTGCAAATTATTTCAACAAATATTTTACAAAAACCATGTCTGGCACATGACCAAAGATAAAGCGACACATGGTCAGAAGTAGAATTTCTTAGGCACTGATATCTTCACCCATGGCTTATGTGTTAGGAAAATTAAGCATATGATAGTAATGAATTCAGTGTGGTAGGGGAGAGAGAGAAATAAAAAGCTGGGAGGGGTAGGAATGGGCCTAATGAAAGAGGAAAGAGGCTTTCATTGCTTCCCAAGACTGGGACACAGCTCTGGGAAGGGCAGAGAGCAAACCCCTCTCCTTGCCGTTCTCCAGAAGGTAGCGGGACCTCAAAAGGCATGCCCAGGGACCCCTAGAGCCCGGATTCTCATTTTTCTCGAAAGTCCCATCTCCAGTTTTGGCTGGAGAATGGCAAAGTTGTTTCTTCGAGATGGCCCAAACCATGGAGCCATGAAAGGGACCAAAGTATTTAGAAAACCGAGGCATCCTTAGCTCGATGTTCTAGACGGCATAAGACCCAGAGACTCCTAGAAAACATGACTAAAGGAAAATTCTTCTCCAGCCAGGAAGGTGAAGATTTGAAACAGTTATATCAAATTTAGAGAAAAAACAATGGTAATTCTTTGCATCAACTAATGTAAAATTAAATTAAAACCCCCAATAGGATATTAGCAAGATTTGTGATAAGTCCCTCTTTTTACGGATGAGGAAATTAAGACCAGGAGCCTAGAAAGTGAGCCCCGGCCTGCTGACCCGTGCTGTGTGTGGGCTTTCCTTACATCCCTCTGCCCTGGTGGATGCTGTCAAACACTACTACTACCTTTATTTTACAGGCCATCTGGCACTTCTTTCTCAACACACTAACGCTGGTCCGCCCAAATTGAAAACCTCAATTTGACATCATTTCTAGAATCCCCTTATTTTCATTCTCAATGCATATTTCAACATTCCACTGCTTTTTGCAGCAGACACCCACAAAAGATCTTTCTTCTGACCCTGCCAATTCATCATGGAATACTGCTCTGAGTGAAACCCTCTTATATATGCTGACAACTAGGAGGTTCCAACTTCTTCTTTATAAAGTGATGTTGATTAGTGATTCCCAGTGGGTCAGAATTGCCAGGGGCCCCCAGCTCCAGAGGGAATAAACTTTCTGTCCCTAGAGATATTTGAGCAGCATCTCAGAGACCCTCTGCCAGTCTCGAGAGTCAAGAAGTTGGTCCAGATAACTATGAAGGTTCCTTCCAGTCTTGATTACTATAAATAAGATCTTTCGATTTGTCATCATTTCTGGGGCGGCTTCTCTGCCTTACCAAGTCCTCCTTCACAGTGGTTTCCATCCCTTCTTCTCTGTGCCTGCATGGCAACCTCTGTCACGGTCTGGAGAGATCTGGCTTTCAATCCCAACTCAACAACCAGATAGCTGTGAAAACCTGAGCAAACTCACTAGCTCCTCTGAACTTCAGTCTCTTTCTTTCCCCTGCATCATGCAGTTGCTGTGAGGAAGAGTGAGCATGAAAGACTAGCCCAGTATCCAGCACAGTTCCTCAGAAAACGGAAGCCTCTGTAGCCTGGCCACCCTGTCTTACCATCACCAATTCACATGTCCTCCTTTTTTTCAACCACCTAGAGAGCAGAGTTCATGTTTTCTCTATCCATACTCCCAAACCCTAGGCCAAAGCCTCACGGCTTATAGGCACTCTGTGAATTCATTACTCAAACATTACTGAGGTTAGGGAAACAGGTACCCGAGAGGCTCAGACAATATCTACACTCTCAAGGAAGTTACATTCTAGCAAGTGAGATAAAAACACAAACAAACGCTGAGTTCTTAGCGCTAAGCTGTAATTTTTAGCTTTACTCGACCTTATAACTACTGCTTTAGCATATGTCAAAATAATTGACCTAGATGGGCAAAAAGTCATTAACTATGGAAGCGCTTCGATTGGGGAGTATTTTATTTTCCACAGGTTAGAGAGGAATGAATAAAAGCAACAGTAAAATAATAGCGAGTAGACTGCTGCAATTAAACATGATTTACCGCAACTTAAGTATCACTTTCAGATAGTGTCAAATTAAAGCATTTCAGAAGATTGCTAAAAAACAACGTTTTCCTTATCTAAGTGAAAGGCTGGCACAGGAGGCCTTCAAAGAGAAACTGCCAGATGCTGTTTTATGTGTTTGGCGTGCCGGTGCCCAACACTGCCTTAGTGCTTTTGAATTCTACACGATCCACAGAATTTCCACTTCGTTGAAACTGCCTCAGACACGCCTTTTTAAACGATGCAGGTAGCCGTCATTTCGTGTCTGTCCCTCCTGGTTTGCATTTTAGAAATGTAGGATTTTTATTTTCAAGAAAAACTTGACTTAACCTCGAATTTTTTGTTTTCAGGAAAAATGCTGGTTAGTCAAGGAAACCAGAGGGATGATGTTTTAAAATTGGTATGTTTAATCTATTTCTTTGTTTAAACTGTTAGAGGCTAAAAATTCCTGAAGTTTGACTTCCTGGTTGCCATGATATACGTCATTAATCCTCAACTTTATTTTTATTTAGACCATAGTGTCTTATCATTTAAGATTCAGTAGGATTTGCATAAGTGTGTGTTATAAAAATGGAGATGGAGATGAAGATTAAGAAAGATAGAGATGGAGACAGAGAAAGGAATAGATACAGGGATAGACATAGAAAAACAAATGGCTAGTTAGGGGAACAAGCAATATACATGCACAGAGAGGGGATTCGACCTGGGGTTCAACAAATTAATGTGTTTTTTTTTCCAGGTGGATTAAAGCTTAGTGTGGTTCAAGCACCTAAACTTTATTTCTCAGGAGAAAATAATGTATAGATTCAAATACAGTGGTAGAAAGGAGAAATTTTTCCTCAATGGCAGGATCCAAGGTGAATTACCATTGATAGAGTACGTGAGCGATATTGGACAAGCTTGATAAAAATAGTTCAAAAGCATGTGAAATAGGAAAAGTTTATTCATGACAATTTATATTAAATCTTTTATTTACATAAAATTTTAATATTTTATCTTTTTCTATAATTTGCTGAATTCTAAGCAAGTGAAGCGTGCGTGTATATACATACATATGTATACATATACTTAATTATATAAAGTTCCTTTATTATCGATATAGTATCTAGACATTTGTCTATTGATTGAAAAATTACAATGTCCAACGTCACTGAAGCAGGTGGGAGGAAAGATGCCAATCTAAGTAATTCTGGGAGTGAGTGGTGTCTGTAACACTGAAGGTGAAAGAAACCTCACCTAAGCACTGTACTCCAGCAGAGAAAGTTGTTTCCCAGGAGGGTGCAGATTAACAATTCTGCTATACATGCATTTTGAAATAGAACAATTAAGCAAATAGATGGCAAATGGTGGGAGCCAGATTTCTCACTTTTGGAGTGAACATTACAGATAATCAACGGTGTTAGGAGGCTACAATGATCCATGTCATAATAAATTAGATTTGAGGACATCAGTATGAACTCATGTTTAGCTTAGTATAGATACAGATGGTTACATATAGAAATATTTATAAGTATACGTATATATGTGGATTAGTATAAACACATATGTTTCCATTCTGTGAGGTCAAAGTACCTAAAAGAAATGACCTCCAGTGGCAACTAGTACACCTAGCTCCCAGATCTTGGTCTCTACTGCCATTCTCCAGTAAAGCAAAACAAAACAACTAGGGCTTCTTGGACAAAGGGCTGATTCTACGACTGGGGCAAGAGCATCTTGTAGTGCCTGAAGGTAAAGAAATGCTAACGAAACAACAACAGCAAAAAAAAAAAAAAAAAAAAAAAAAAACCACAGTGATCTGAGTGTGTCAAAGGGGAAGAGAAAATAAAGAAGAATAAGCAAATAATTGGTGTAGGTACTTTGCCCTCAAGGAGAGGGAGTGTAAATTCCCACTCCTTAAGTGTGAGCTACACACAGTGATGCCCTTCCTAAGAGCACAACATGGGAAAACGGCAGGGAGCGTGGAAGAGTAACCTTACAGTAGAGAAATCTGACAAACATGGCCTCCGTCCCTCAGTCAGGCGATCAAGGTCAACATCAACAGTGAAAGGTCATGTTGACAGTGTGTTTCCTTTATATGATGTGATGAAAATGGCACTTTACCTCCATGTTTTCCTCCCAAAACCCATAACTCTTGTTTAATCATGAGAAAAACATAAATTCCAATGGAGAGAAATCCTACAAAATGCCTGAGCAGTACTTGCCAGGGTCAACCAAAACAAGGAAAGTCTGAGGAACTGTCGCAGCCAAGAGAAGCCTAAGACTGCGACGTGATGTGGTATCCCTGATGGGATTCTGAAACAGAAAAAGGACATTAGATAAAAACTAAGAAAATCTGAAGAAAGCATGGACTTTAGCTAATAATAATGTTTCATTAAGTGTAACCAGTGTTAGCTGAAGGGAGAAAATGGGTACAGGGTATATGAGGATTCTCTGTATTATCCTCTCAATTTTTCTGTAGGTCTAAACTTTTCAGAAAAATAAAGTCTATTTTTTAAAAATCAAACAAAAATGTTATGGACTATAGGCTAGATGTAAATCCAAGGCTATGGAAGTTCACAGAAAAAAATATTAACATTGATTTGCCTTATTAATAGCAAAAGTCTTTAATTGCCTAAAAAGTTTTTCGATTGACTCACTTAAAACCTTTTCATTCTCCAAGTATAATCTACTCAGTTTGAAAAACAAAATAATTGATAACATTTTTTTCAGCATAGCAATCAACACCTTATGTCTACAAACTTGTGCAATCCTTACAACAACTCTATGAGGAATACGTTGTTAATATTCTCACTTCGAAGATGAGGACATTGTGGTTTAGTAAGGTTTAATGAACTTCTCAAGTTTGAACAACCAGTAAGTAATGAATAAGGATCTGAATTTAGGAAATATGGATCCTGCACCCACAGTCTTAACCCTATGCTGTACTCACCAACATGAACAGCTAAAAATAATGGCCCTTGTTTTAGATAAGTTGATTTGTAGACTATTTTTTTTTAGGCAGAAATTTGAAATCAGAAACTTGGCTATTGGATATCTTGTGAGTTTATGATTTAAAATTCATAAAGCATCTAACCAATGTACTGTATACTTGAAACAAATTCAAATAAATACATTTAAAAAATAATAAAATAAAATAAAATTTATAAAGCTTACCAAAAAAACCATGTCAATTCTTTCCATACTGGAGTTTGACTTAGTGTTGGAACAGGTTATTGACTTTAGAACATCAAATTCTTGCCTGAAAAGCTATTTCTGTTTAACAAAAGTTGTTCTTCAATGGAAGTGAACATTATGTTCAAGGCGCTGACTTCTCATAAAAAGAATTTGGAGAAAAGTTATTTTCTTCCATAAGGACATGAACTTCTCACCACTCACTCTCAGTATGGTGTGAGTGAAATTCAGATTAAGATATTGTAACATTTCAAAGAAACTGCTTATCCTCACACACGCACACTCCCAAGATACCATCTTTGACTGAGGAAGAGTCGGTCTAGCAAATGGTCTTTTCCCAAATGTGAATGTGACTTTCAGATCAAGATGGTCTCACCAACTTTTTGCCTTAAGGAACTTAAGAACGTAATTTTAAAAATTGTTGTACCTCTTTTAAAGTCATCAAGAATTTCTAAATTTAATAGGGCATAGTGAGACCTGAGGAAGATGAGAGTGCCCAATAAACTGTGTCTGAAATTCTGGAAGACACGTGAGCCTTACTCTTGTGGCTGCACTAGTGTGATCTCGGGAAGAATCCTGAGGCTCCAGCTCTGGGCTCCATGTGTCGATCCCTCAGTGCTGGGTACAGGAGGGGCTTTATGCAAGCGTGCTGGATTTCCTCGCGTCTAACTTCACCATGTCATCAGATCTGGTCATTATCTTCCATTCTCTCCCTTTGAGTCCTCCTTTGGCCATTGCTCTTCTCCTACTTTGTTCAGAGGGAGAATGCTGGGAGATATTTGTTTTGATTCCTCTTGGCAGACAGCTGATAGCTATGATGAAAATGAGAAAATATATGGAATGAAGCATGATTGACAGTGGGTCACTAAGCCACTGATATAGAAGACAGATATATCCATGGAAGATGAGGCCACCAAGAAGACATCTTCCCACACCAGTGCTTTTCTCACACTTTTGTGTTTAGTTCAATAGGGGTGAACCAGTAGAGCTGAATAACTTGATGGGAGCAGCAGTGTGTAGGGGTACCTGGAAAGGCCCAGAGAGAGGACTGTGTTGGAAGCTTCTGCCCACAACATTTCAATACATGATATGACAATCCAGATGAGAAAGGCAATTCTCTTAGCACCTACTCGATTTTTGTTCCAGGCCAGTGTATTATTGTACATATCCTCAGCAGGCTGAGTGCCAAGAGAGGAGAGTGTCTCATAAAAGTTCATTCTAAGCCTTGGCTCTTTTTACCTTCAGTGAGACATGTCATCTATTGGTTCCAACAAGTGGGAATAACAGCCTTGTCCTGCCTTGCTCATGGGACTGTGGGTTGGCTTCTTCCCCACACAGCTGTCAGGGATGTTTCCCCAAGTTCCTCAACCTGCTCTACTTTTATCTGATGCTTTTAAATACAGTTGTGGGAAAGGGGGAGGAGCTCTTTGATAGTCTGCAAGTGTCAGGAGGTTGAGGATTCTGTAAAGGCATCTTGGAAAATCAGGGAAGGAGGCACAAACCTAATTCTTATTCTGTGTTTCTCTATCTCCAGCAAAGCTTCCCCTCATGTTAGAGAGGCTTATTGTAGATAAATACAGGCTGCCAAAAGTGAGACGTGGCTCAGGCAAACTGCCCAACAGATGGTTCAACTCTTTGTGTACCAGCCAAGGCCAATGTGGCAGACAGTAGCTTCTGCTGGTGTCTTAAGTCAGAGTCACGGATATAGGATAATTACGGGATAGGAGGAATCCCTAGAATTCCTACTACTGTTCTACTCAAGGCAAACTTGAGACATGCTCTTTCAGGGATTTGAATACACAGCTGTCTTTGCTGCTTCCTTAAAGCCTTGGCCACCCAAGCTTAGTGGCTAGATGGTTAAGGGCTCTGAGCAAGAGGGCAGACACATTCTTGCACGGCTCAGAGGATGGGGACAAACTTTAAACCCTCTGTTTTGGCAAAGAGCTTGGTCCTTCAGTCTACAGGCAGTGTCAGAGGTCAGCCCAGAGACAGTGGCCTTGCACAGGGGGCTCTTATTTTCCTCCGGCTCCCGAAGTGAGATGAGGAAGTGGTGGGATGTAGGCTTGAGAAGGTGGGCTCCTAATCGTGGCTGTGAAGCTTGGCTTTTTACTTAACTTCCCTGAGCCTTCAATTCCCATCTGTAAAATGGGCATGATGTCCAGCTCACACTGTTGCTTTGAAGAAAAGGTCTACCTTCACGGTTCTTGGAGCCTAAGCTCTCAGTACTTCGGTACTCATCTATACCCCTGTCTTAGTCCATTTGGGCTGTTGTAACAAAATACTATAAACTGGGTCTATTATAAATAACAAAAATGTATTTCTCACAGTTCTGAAGGCCGGAAATCTGAGGCCAGGGTGTCAGCATAGCCAAGTTGGTAAGAAGTCTCTCCTGATTTGCAGATGGCTAACTTCTTGAATCCACGCATGGCAGAAAGAGGGTGAGTTAGCTCTCTGGCTTCACTTATAAGGCCACTAATCCCACCTTCATGATCTGATTACCTCCCAAATACCGTCACATTGGAGATTAGATGTCAACATAAATTTGGATGAGGATACAAATATTTCAATACAGGAGACCTCCTTTGCAATGACTGGTGCTGTGTGCTCAGAGGATGTCAAAGAGTATGGTCTGAAATCTGAAAAGCTATGTTTCAAGTGCCTGCAGAGGTCTCCCTGCACAGGAGGGGGTCCCACCCAGACAAACCTGAGCCCCACCAGGCGCTTCCACATTCACGTCCAGTCTCGCTCCTCATGATGTGCTGCGGAGTGAACATTTTAGGGCAGGTTAACGCTGAGACCCAGCTCCCGCACTCACTCACCTCCAGCCTCTCTCCTTGCTGCGCTGCGGAGTGAGCACTTGAGTAGACTAGTGCTAGGACTCAGCTCCAGCCACAGCGTTCCTTATGGGAACACTCCATCTGCAGTCTCAACACTGAGCTCGTCTAAGTTGTGAAATAATCAGTCAGACATGGTATGGGTTATAAAGAAGTTGGCAGAAGACTGATTTGGGGACAGTCCTTGCCAGTGACCAGTGTGATCTGGGCTATCCTGGAGACTGAGCCTCTGCTTCTTCATCCATTAGGTGAGAATGATAATACCAGTCCTCAGATTAGGTGGTTTGTGTATTAATAAAATAGCACATATTAAAGTAGGACATTGGCAGTGGAATGGTTGAGAGACAAAGAGAATACATATCTGTCTAGAAGAAATAAAGGTCAGAAGTAATGGGCAGCTCTTCATTGGGAAGGGAAATAGGGTGAGTGGAGGAGAGTCCTGTGGCTTGGGACATAGTCCAAAAGACGAATCCATGATATTTTGATAAGAAAATGTGCCTGCACAATGGCCCCCTGTGGAGACTCTGTGCTCTCTGAGGGGCTGAGTGTCATCCTTCAGACTGTAGTGGATGGAGATGGGGGTGGGGAGTTGGTGAACAAGAAGAATGTCCCGTTTTCTCCCCTGTAACTGGACAGTGCTGTAACAGAGAGCCAAGGTCATTAGGAACCGGTGGGTATGCAGGGACAGGCACTGGAGAAGCTGTTCCCAGGGTGGAGGTCTGGGGGGCTTCACCTTGACTGGAGCACAGTCTGCCAGTTAAGAAGGAGCTCCTGTTTAGATTGCCTTCTGAAATGGGAAGTTCTCTTAGGTCCTTGGGGGTGTTTCTTTTCAGGAAATGGGAAAGTAGATTATTCATTTACCCCCAAATTATCCTTCTCAGATTCTGCAAAACTGACAGACCCACAAACAAACCAGAAATGAATTGCTTTTCTTTTGTGTTTAACTCAAATTTCTGTATGGAAGCTGAGCTAGAAAATGCTTAATTTTTGTAATATGTTCAGTTACAGAACAGTTACAAGAAAAATATTCAGGAAGAGAACCCTGAGGTGGTACTGACACTGTGTGTGTCTTGGCTATAGACAGAATTGGGACTTCTTAATGCAGTTTTGTTTCACTAAAGCATCTCAAGATTTTTATCAGCAAAACACCAGGTTGAAGTAGCAGCTGCGGTGCAGAGTTTATCTCCTTTACACCAGCTTCTCACTTCATTGCTAATTTTCACAGCATCTTTCTTCTAACAGCTCTATTTTTTTCTTCTATTTTTTATTTTTTGGCCTGCAAACTTCCTAGAATTTTTTCTTTCTGCCTTGGTAAACAAAAGAAATGTAGAGTCGATTCTAGAATAGATCCCTTTGAAAGAAGTCTGTGTCAAAGGTTAAGCATGGATACAGAAATGTATGGGGAGGTGCTGGCTAATTGTGGGCTGATTCCCAGAGACGCACCAGAGGGATTTTCCTGAGCAAGGCAGATTTGCTCAGGAAACCACATCTTTCTATCAACAAGGAAAGGATTTCTACTCATACCTGACAGATCACCTGATAACATGACCCTTCTCTCCTTTGTCAAAAAAAGAAATCAAGAAAGTCAAAAGGAGTATTTTGAAAACTGAGAATCTTAGAAAGCAATAAAATTCTTTCTGATTATGTTAGAAATGGGATCTTAAGTTGTTGTTGTTGTTAAATAAAGAGAAGATCCCTAAATAGAATTCAATTCAAATGGCTTTTGATAATTCAGTAGCCCCAAAGCATTTGTGTCCTTGAATGTTTTATTTTAAATGACTTTAAGACAAATTTGAATGTCCTGTTCCTCTGGGAACTCAGGATAAACCAGGTTGATTAAGAGGAAATTAAGAACAGGTAGCAGTTGAAGATAAAACTAGCTAATTATACTTCAGCATTTATATTTTCTTAAATTTTGCTTTAATAGTAATTTTTACAAGTACATAATATATGCAAATGCAGTAATTTATGACTAAGCCTCACACCATGATTATTAAATGTGATACTTTGCTCTTTTAATATTTGCCATTTCTATTTTTAAAGTTCAAAAAATTGTACAATTTTCCTTTGGCTCAACGAAATTTGCTTAATGGAAACTCAGCTATCTTTGCATACATCCCACCTGGTCACATGAGGGTAGTTTACCTGAATTTCAGGTACATTACAGTTGAAAAGAATCATCTTTTGTGGTTCTCCATCCAATTGTTGTTTAGCCTCCACTGATGAGTGTGCACAGTGGAGCAACAGCCTGGAGTCACTGCGTTCTTCCACTGAAAATATACTATCGAAAGCGCACACAACTGGACCTCTAAGAAATGCAAAAGCATTCACCAAACATCTGGTGCAGGATGGGGCAAATCTTCCCAAGTGGAGACTCAAGTCCTGCACTGAGTCAGAGGAGGGCTCTTGACTACATGCAGGAAAGAAGTCAAGAGCACGCCAGAGTTAGAGACAAAAGGAAAGCATGTTAAAGAAGGAGTAATGCTCCATAGACAGAGTGTGGTGTCCTCTCAGAGACAGATAATGAGAAAGACGATGAGTATCTGAGGAACACTCGTTTATATGTCATTCTTAGTTTCTATGAATCACAGTTTAAAGACTTTGTTTCCTTATTTTCTTTTGAGGGTATGGGTATGCAACATGAAATATATGGGTAGGCAGCATGAAAGGCATGCTAGCAGTCTTAGCCTTTGTTCTATAGGTTCCCCATGGTAGGGCTCTAGGGAATAGAGGTTTTGCTTTATTTTGCATAGGGTTTTACTTAAAGACTCTGTTTACCTTTCATGATGTGCATAGTTTGTTAGTAATCCCTGCAGGAATCTTCCTTTGTTCTTTAGGTTCCTCATGGTCTGGCCGTGTGGTTGATCAGTACCTGGTTTAACATTTAATCAATGTATGAAGTTCTCATGCCTCTTCCCTACATCACCGCTATTTTTGTGACAGACATAAGGATAAGCAGTCTGTGTAGAAGAGTTCGAGAATGGCACTTACATGGAGCCCTGAGATGCCCAGACTTAGGCACCAGCATTGACATTGCCCTAGGACTATTCTCCAATGAAGAGTAATAATAGGTTGCAAATGAAAGTGCCTTAACTAGGAGACATGGGTTCTAGACGCTGTTTTCCCATACTCCTGTGTGACATTGGCAGCTGGCAGGAAGCTTTGGTTTCCTCATTTCTCAAATGCTGACTATTCTGCTTCCCGTCCCCCACCCCCACCCTTATAGGATTGTTGTGAGAACCAGATGAGTTCAGGTACATGACTATACAAGGGGACTGAGTATGTATAAGGCAGGGACCATGTTCCCTATGACTTTTGCATTCTCCCTACACAGCTTTTGTAGAGCTATATTTTAACTCTTTGCTGACTCAAATTGTAATAAATGCACGCAATATAAAAAACTAGAAAGTTATTGAGTGTAAGACCACCTTTCCAGTTCAGATTAATAGGAAGAGGCTTAGATTTCATCTCCTTCCTCAAAACTTTACTCGATAGGGTTGCTTAGACTTAGTGGCAGGTTGGAGATAGCTCATACCCTCTGGGAAGAGCCAATGCTTCCTCACAACTCCATGTTCAAAGTTGCCAAGTTAGTGTAGTAGCTTTAAATTGACCATGCTGGAAATATTTACACCAGAGGAATTGGCAAATGTGATACTGTGATATTGTAATCTAATAAGAAATACATATTTGATTATTGTTCCTGGTTCCTGGCACAGAGCTTCTAAACCCCTTGGACATTCCTGAGTGGTAGTAGTAAAAGGAGCATCTTTTGTTATTTATAATATGCTTTTTCAATCATCCTTGAGTGTGTGCTAATGAGGTGACTTTCAGAGGGCCCCTACACAGCTTCACAATGGGAGCTGGTACCCAGATGAATCCACTATGTAATTAGAGGGTTGCAAGTTTTAGCCCCACCCCTGATCTTCAGGGAGGAGAGAGGGGCTGGGGATTGAGTTAACCACCAGTGGCCAGTGATTTAGTCAGTTATGCCTATATGATGAAGCCACTATACAAACCCTAAATGAAGGGATTTGGGGAGCTTCTGGGTTGGTCAACGCATGCTCAGGCCAGGAGGGTGGTGCACACCAAGCTCCACAGAAGCTCCTGTGCTCAGCATGCTTCTAGATCTCTTCATCTGGCTATTCACTTGTATCCTTTATAATACCCCTTATAATAAGCCAGCAACAATATGTAAAAATTTCCCCTGAGTTCCCTGAGTCATTATAGCAAATTATCAAACTTGAGGAGGGGGTTGTGGGAACCATCGATTTGCATCCAATTTAGACAGAGTGTGGGTAACCTGAGGACCCACTACTTGTGATCAGCATCTGGATTGTGGGGAAGTCTTGTGTGACTGAGCCTTTAATCTAGGGTCTGTGCTAACTCCTGGTTGTTAGTGTCAGAATTGTGGACACCAGCTGGTGTCCACGGAGACTGAAGAAGTGCTTGGTATGGAAATTTCACACGTGTAGTGTCAGAAGTATTCTGCGGGTAGAAACAGATTATTATAGAAGGTGTATATCAAGGTTTATTGTTGTTGTTGTTTTTTCCTTCAGAGAACCAATTAGTAAATATTTACTGGCATACCACTGCTTAGATTTTTCCTGTGCTTCTGAACAATTTTGGTTTGACTTTATAGACTGAGAGAACTGTGAACTTTATGGTTTTCATGGGCTGTGGAGTGAGCCGAAAGCCAGAAGAAAAGCTCTCCTAATTTACTTATAAATACATCTTTGCCACTTCCTACAGGCAGTGCTGATATAGACATGACCCTAGATGTATCTCCATGGATCACCTTGCATGGAGGTTTTGGGCTACAGCGCATGTCCTAATTCCAATGAAAGCCTCCTAAAAACATGACTGATTGAGAGGAGATTTGAAATCAGGGAGGCCTGGGTTCGAGTTCCTGCTCAGCTATTACAGGCTGTGTGACTTTAGGCAAATTACCTGATTTATCTAACTCACAGATTATTTATTTGTAAAATAGGTATAAACACCTACTTCACAGGCTTATTAGGATTAAATAAGATATTGTATATAATTGGATGGGCTTGGTCCATAGTGAGTTGTAAATAAAAGAAGGGTAACTTTTAGTCAAATTGTCATTGTCTTCACCACCCTCATCATCAAGAAGGATCTGTGAATAGTCATGATGACCCACACCAGCTGTTAAAAAACATTCTAAGGTCACAGTTGGTTGGTTCAGTTTATTCTTTCTTTATAAATCCTCAGTAATCTTGGATCCTCTCTCTATAGGATTCAAGAAATCTCTTTACTCCTTCTTATCCCATGATAAAAACTAATAATACAACTAGGTTCATATAGCAGGTCAACTATTAGTATTTTATAAGTTCAAATTTATCATCCAGTTAATTTAAAACTATCACATCTCATTATCACTTGAGTTCTAAATATATTGAGAAATATAAAAAAGGAACAGAAGATAGAGGCCAAAATATCACATCATTATTAAGATGGAGGATATAGTTTAGTACAAGAATCAAATGAGCTTGCTTAATATAACTCCAGAATTGGATTTGATCCCCTGTCCCAAACAGTGCTACATGAGAACTCACCCAGTGAGGAGAGGCAGAGAATGTGTGTTCCTAGATGCAGTCAAAAGGAAGGGAGAAAACTGAGCAGAATATGCCTAGCATTTAATGGTCATAGAAGTTACTGGACCTCCCTTGGATGGATGGATGGATGGATGGATGGATGGATGGATGGATGGGTGGATGGATGGGTGAGTGGGTGAATAGATGGGCTTATCTTTCACAACTGTGACACTTCTATCTTCTTGTCTCCCTTCGCACTTGAAGAGAAAGGCCAAGAATTTATTATGCAAGCAAGTTCATACATTTGCACATAATTCACACTTTCGAGGCAACATAAAGGTTGCAAGGCCTTCAATTCTTTGTAGGAGACCTTTCATTCATTTATGTTTTAAAGTGCTCAGTGAGAAACACCTGTGTGTTCTGTCCAGTACTCACACTGGAGACATAATCCAGCCCAAGGCATTCATAGTTGGGTGGGATAAACAAGCATATAAACTCATTATTATAAGACCAAGTGATAGATGCTGTTGTAAAATATGACAAAATAGCTATTGTAGAATACACTAGTATTTTGAAAAGGATTAGCAAGGGTGAGGAAGCCTTTGCCTGTGAGCGCGCTCTACATCTTCTAAATGGATAGCGATGTGGATACACACCAACATCTCTCCATAGCTAGATCTCACTGGAAGTTGTTGGGGAGGCTTCTCATTAACATCACTTTGCCTTAAGTTGCAGCTCCACATTTTATTCGGTCCATCTTATGATAGCCAGTTTTGGATATATTATTAACACTGTCCACTCTATAACTGACTGGTAGGTTAACTCATATTTTCATTTCATATGAATGAGAGTGAACATTTCAAGAAATCACAACTTGTCATTGAAACTTCCCTTTCACTTACACTATACCTACCAAAGTCATTTCAATCCTTTAGCTCATTGGAATCTCCCATTTCCCCAGTAATACGGGCAGGGTTGACTCATCCGTTTGCAACCCATGGGTGCCATGCTGCACAACTCCAAAGGCACCATTCGCATTGTAGTCTTTGTTGTTTTGGACAGTGCCACCTTGGACTCCCAACCAAGGAAAACCTTCTCAGGGCAATTTCCTTCCTCTTTGCCTCCCTTCTCCCATTCAAACTCATCTGCCGGAACCCCCATGTTACCCTTTCATCTTTATCCAGGATGACACCATGACCCCTAACCCTACACTCTTACCAGTTCCCTATAATACGTGTCTATTCTGGGGAAACCTATCTTTCTGATGTCCCATTGCCTGGGATCCAGCTCTCTCTAAAAGATGACTGAATGAATGACAATAGGTTAGTGAGTTATAACAAATTGGCCCATTGCGATATTGTAATTTATAATAAGAAATATATTTATTTGATCTTCATCCCCACTCCCGGCACAGAGCTCTAAAACCCTTGGAGTTTACTAAGTGATAAGAGCAATTAAAGTGTTTTTTGTTATTCGTAAAAAGCCTCCTTTTAATCTCACCTGAGTTTATGTTAGTGAGGTGACTTTTGGAAAGCCCCCAAGGATGGGGACTGGTTGCCAGGGAAACCAACTGGTGATTAAAGGGTAGGAGCTGACCTCCAGGGAGGGGAGAGGAGCTAGGGTTGAGTTAATCACCAGTGGCCAATGCTTTAACTGTCATCCTACATAATGAAGCCTCCATAAAAATCCCTGAAGTACGTATGAGATTGGCAGAGCTTCCCGGTAACATGTGGTCGTGCTGGGAACGTGAAGTTCATGGAGAGGGCACGGACACTCCACACCCCTTCTCGTATACTTTTCCTTATTCATCTCTTCCATTTAGCTATTCCTGAGTTATATCCTTCTCTAATAAACTGGTAATCTAGTAAGTAAATTGTTTTCCTGAGTTCTGTGAGCCATTCTAGCAAATTATTTAACTCAAGGAGGGGTCATAGGAACCTCTGATTTCTAGCCGGTTGGTCTAAAGTACAGGTGACGATCTAGGACTTGTGATTATCTGAAGGAAAGTGGTCCTGTGGGGCTGAGCCCTTCACCTATGGAATGTGAGGTTGACTCCTGGTAGTAGTAGATAGTGTTAGAAGTGAACTGAATTGTAAAATACCCAGCTGGTATCTGCACAAGATTGCAGAATTGCTTGGTGTGGAAAAATCCCATAGACATTTGAAATACAGAGGTATTCTAGGAGCAGGGAGAATAGAGAACAGCTTTTTGCCCCCTTAATCCCTTCCAGATTTATTTATTGGTATTTTATTTAGATCTTCATGGGGCTGAACTTTAACCCAGGGAAATGAGTGGAGCTGGAAATTTCAGGCTGGAAATTGGCAACCTGGGCAGGGGTGGTGGAACATTTTGGCATAGGACGATATTTCAGGTATCTGTAGCCTCTCATTTCACATACCCACAGAGAGGCTGCTGCCTTGCGTAAGGCAATAATCTCATGTCCTTTAGGATGAATCCTCACCCAGGGCAGGAGAGTGGTTTCAGCCCTTCAGGGAGATCAGACCAGGCATTTAACAGGGTTAGTTATAGCTGGGTTCTCTTTATTAAAAGGTAGAGGTGAATCGGCCTGGTATGTGCAGAATACATACACACACACGTACATGTATATATATGTAAATATATTATATATGTATATATAATATATGACAAATTTTATATATGTACATATGTGAAAGTGGTTGAAATATTGATGGAAGCATAATAGAGTGATAGATTTTGTCTGGCTTTAAAATTGAACTTAATTGCTTATCTGTACTGAGTTTGCATTTCAAGGGGAAAAAAGACTTGGATATTCGTTCACCTATGACCTTAGTCTCTATGTATTATAGCAAAAGGTTTTCTTTTTCTTTTTCCTTTCTTTTTGCAAACAAGTTGAAATTTTACTAGAGAAGCTCTTAAATGATCTGTATAATTTCTAGTCATCACATTTTTCTAATTATATACTAATAATAGATCTGGATTTTATTATTTTTTTAATGGTCTGGCTTTAAATGAAAATATCCCTAAAGGCTAATAATAATAATAATAATAATAATAATAATAATAATATTAAAAAACCACAGTCTCCTGTTCCCAAGTCCTGTTTCCTGGAAACTTCTAAAGATTTAATTCTTTTTATCTTTTCTTCTAGCTCCTTCTACATAGCATGGCCTGCAGCACTCCTGGTTCTCTGGCCTTCAGACTTGGACCCAAACTTACACCACTGGACCCTTGATTCTTAGGCCTTTGGACTTGGACTTATATCATTGACTCCCCTGGTTTTCAGACCTTCAGACTTAGACTGAATTACACTACTGGCTTTCTTGGTTCTCCAGCTTACAGACAGCAGATCATGGGACATCTCAGCTTTCATAATTGTGTGAACCAATTCCTGTAATAAAAAGTAAATAAATAAATAACAAATCCTATTGATTCTTTTCCTTTGGAGAATCCTGATTAATGTGTTCCAAAGATGTTTATGTCCATATCTCTGGAACTTGTGACTATGTTACCTGGCTAAAAGGACTTTGCAAATGTAATTAAGTCAAGGATCTGGAGATGGGAAATTATCCTGGATTATCCAGGTGGGCCCAGTATATCTCTAGCATCCTTATAAGGAAAAGGGGGAAGCAGAGAGTCAGAGAAGGAGATGTAATGATGGAGTCATAGATTAGGGTACCAACACTTTGAAAATGGAGCTACAAGTCAATAAACACAGGTGACTTCTAGAAGGTAGAAAAGGCAAGAAAACAGATTTTTTTCCTGGAGTCTCCAAAAAGAATATAGCCCGACTGGCATCTTGAGTTTAGGACTTCTAACATCTCAAACTGTAAGATAATAAATTTGTTATTTTAAGATATAGGTTTGTGGTAATTTGTTATAGCATCAATAGGAAACTAATACAATTATAGCTCTGCTGCTTGTTTCCTGTTAGTGCCTGTGGAGGGGACAATCTACCTCTCTTCTCTGAGCTTCTGTGAAATGGAGACAAAAAGGACTCCCTCTTTAACCAATTCTTGTCAGGCTCTTCTGAGCCTACTTCTCAACTAAGCCTGGTCCTTGGCCTGCTGAGTCCAATTTTACTAAAGAATCTCGTTAAACGAGGTTTTAGCAAGAATCCAACTAAATGAGCTCAGAGAGAATCTCCCCACCCTTAATATGTAATCAAGTTCCTCTTAATAATTTTTCATCCACAAATTCTGTTTCCCTACCCATCGGCTATAAATTCCCAGCTGCCCTTGCTATATTCCAGGTTAAGTTCTGTATTGAAATCTTCCTCTTCTACTGCTGTAATTCTAATGAAATCTGCCTTGCCATTTTTAACAAGTGTGTAATTTCTCTTTGACAGGGATGATAATGACACCATCCCATGGGGTTATTAGAAATATTGATGAAAATAACATACCTGTTTACCCGGCTGGTGCCTGCCCCAGTAGTTTCTCAATAAAGTGTGACTTCCTTCCTCCGAACTAGGGATAGAGGTGGGCAGAGAGAGAGAGAGAGAGAGTTGTTGAAGCTGGAGAGGTGGAGACAAAGCCAGCCTGGCCAGAGCACAGTGTCTGTGAGTGGAGCAGCATGAAACAAGACACACAGGAAGGTGAATGTCCAGGAGCCTGGGATTTATCTAGCACAGCAGACCCTGAACGCTGTGTTTCGTTTGGAATCCCTTCCTGATGTGAGGTCAAGGTGAAGGTGGGTTGGGGTGGGGAGCTAGATTTCTGATGGTTTATGGTACAGTGAGGGGTCACCTAAGAAGCTGTGAGACTGTTGTGGGGTAGTGGGAACAGTTATAGTTTCGATCCTGATCTGAATTCACAGGGGAGGCAGTGAGATGAAAGGAAGTTTGGAAGAGAGGAATATCTTGGAAGAGTTTGGGATGGGTGATTGCTCTAACATGATGCTAAGGGGAAGGAAGAAATGTAAGTGATTTCAGTGTGATTGTCCAGCTCTCCAGTTCACTTGACTTCAGAGTCATTTCAGTGAAAAATGATGACTATACAAGCTCCCAATCAGTGAGGTCTTCTTGAGTGCCAGGCACTCTGCTAAGCATTTTACATGTGTTTTCTTTCCACTTGATCTTCCCCATCCTCACTTCACAGATGAAGAAACTATCATGCATTTAAATGTTCCTAGCTCATACAGCGTTTAAATGTTCCTAGCTAGGAAGTGCTGAGTCAATAGGCTTAACCACAATGCCATCCTGCCTTGTCTGCCTTTAGAATTAAATGACAAAAAATGTCCAGGCTGCTACTTCCCGATCCATTCTAGAAGACAAAGACATACACTTTAGTTGGTAAGGTTAGTAGCGCCCATGGTTCTCAGACTACACACATCTTCAGGGAGAAATTGTGGCAGTCACTGTGAGCCTTTTTAAGTCATTGAAAGAACCCATCAAAATAGCTTTAGATGGGTCTCCAGGGGCAAAAGAGACTAGCTGAATGAACAGCACAACTTCCGCCACAAGACAGGGGAGTTGTGAATGACAGCAGGACTAATCCAGCCCTCCTGTCAGGAAATTTCCAGATCAAAGAACTGGTTCAGGGATAGAGTACAGTTTCAAAATAGGATTGCAGGACACGCTCAGGCACAGAACACAGTTATCTGTGATAGGAATGTAAAAGGCTAGTTACATTTACGGTGCTTGCCCCCAAGTTAGAAAGTTCTGTTCTGTTGCAAGTGAAATAATTGATTCCACTGCCTATAGATTTTTACAGTAGAGCAGCTTTGCAAATAAGCACTTGCTCATGGCAAGTGATACAGAAAATAAACTGTATTTTTGGAACCTACCGTGTCTCATCCTGTATTAGTCAGGATTTGATCAGAGAAGCAGAACCATTAGAAGAGACATTTAATAGGAGATTATATTAGGGACCGTATGCAATTGTAGGAGCTGATGAAACAGTCTTTGAAAGGCCTTTGCTTCTGTGCCTGCCACAGCAGGCAGACGGGAAGGACAGATGGATGTGAAGTGAGGAAAGTAAGGACAAAATGGACCCTTCCAGGATGAACTGGAGCCTGCATTGCTCTCCCACTGCCACGAGCCTCCACCTTCAGTGATGGGTGGCCTGCCTGAGAAGCTGGTGCCCATCGTTGTAGCAGTGCACATATAGCTACCCCAGGAGTCAGAGAAGCTGAAAGAGGATTGACAGCAGCTGCTAGAGATGTGTCCAGGCTGTTGTACCTGTCACCATCAGGTGAGTGACACCATGCATGAGCAGCAACAGCACCCCATGCCCTGCGCCAAACATCCAAAAGCACGGGATATACGACCACGGCTTCACATTCATCTGCCCAATCTCACTCACAATATCCCCCGTGGTGCAGGCTCACCTGGATCTACACAAGGAAAGGAAATCTGGGAAGCCTAGTTCCAGCCAAGCCAATCCAGATTTGACACAATCCAGACGCCCCATGGATCTTGTACGTGTTGGGAGAAGTGTTTCTTGGGCTGACAAACTCTCTTCATTGAACTAGCAAAGTGGTTAGGGTAGTAAGAGAGAATGAAAGGAAGTCGGCTGGCATGTGGTGCCTGTTGATGGTAGAAATGAGAAGCTGGGAGGTCTTAGAGAGAAACCATGGCTCAGACTGGAAGCCTCAGCTCCTCCATTAATGAGCTCTATGTGATCTGGAAACTCCCTTAACCACAAAGGTCAAAGGAAGAGAACCAAATCACTGAGTCTCTTAAGACCTTGGTGATTCTGAGTTTCTCATTCTTTGCACTATTTCATTTATAAAATTTCAAAGTGCCATAGTCCCCAAACTTGCAATGGTCTCTTAGATCAGTTCCAGGGCCCCATTACCACACACTGGAGCATGACATCCTGCTTCCTCATCTTCTCCCCTCTTCAGGGACCACTACTCCACATGTAGCATAAGAGTTTGCCCTTAGACCCTTGCAGGTGCAGCAGATGAAAACTAATATGACTAGTTTTCCACAAACATGTTGTTTCAATAAAAGCTGCAAGCAGTCTGACATTCCATCTCAGATCCCTATGGATTGTCCCAAATCATCCTGGCCAAAGGAAAGGTTGAAATGGAGAAAAAGAAGGAATCTGAGCCTGCTTAGCCCAGGAATGACTAGAAAGTGAGGAGAGGCTGGATAGGGCCACAAAAAGACTGTGCAAGCTGGTAGAGATTGTGGCATCCTAGAGGCAAAATGAAGAGCAGTAGACAAGTAGGGCCCCAATCCCTCCTCTTAGGAAGGCTTGAGGGGTTGTTTTGCAGTTTGGGAAAGATGGAATTATCTCTAAAATCTGTGTAAAGCTTTTGCAATCACTGGGGTTGATCTCTTTCCCTGCTCATTGATAGAGATGCCTCTGTGTCTCTTGATCATGCATGCTTTGTGTTTTAAGGGTGTTAATAATGAACCAAGGGATAGAGATTTTGACAAAGACACATAGTAGGACACTGAGAAGGAAGGAAAGCAGGAAGGAAAAGAGGGAGGTAAAAAAGAGAGGGGAAGAAAAGAAAGAAGGACAGAATGAGATACTGTCTCGCCCTGACTCTTTCACAAAGACCAGAACCAGAATGCTTCGATGGTCAGACATGGGCCATGCAGCTACCTGGGAGCTGGCAGATGTGCTATGCTTCATCCGAACCACAGAGCTGAGTCTGAGGAACCAGCCTTCCCCATGGAAAATCAAGGTGCTACTACCAGAGAAGAGGGGTGGGCAGTGGGCAGGCAAAAACAAGGATGCCAACTACTCTCACTCTTTTGTAGAATTTGGTGATAAAGCCAACTGGTTCGTAAATTCAGATTTTTATTTTTCATTTACCTGAAGGTAGTTTTCAGTGTAGAGACTATTGATAAACTGGCCCAAGTCCTCACTAGCATTGTAAGCAAACTATCTCAGCTTATTCTGTCCTGCTACATTCCCACTCCTGTTCTTCATCCTTCCCTTTCTCTCTCTTCCTAAAACTTCCTGCTCTCTCTCACTACCCATTCTTCCTCTTTTGTTTCCTCTCCTTCTGCTCTCTCCTCTCTTTATTTTCCTTGTTACATGTTCTCTATTCCCATCTCTCTCTTTCTGCCTCCTTCTCCAGCAACTTCTTCCACCTTCACTCTCTTCTCTGCTTCTCCCCTCTTTCTCAGATCCTTGGCTAAATGGTTAAAGAGTTTCAAAATCCAGTTACTCCTGCAACTCCATGTTTGCAGTATCAATATGCATAAAACTCAGTGAATTCACATGTTCTGATTACAAGCATGTCGCACATTTGAGCTCTGTAATGTCCCCTCAAGAGCCACAGTGGAACCTTAGCTCTCCTGTGTGCAGGACTCTGCCCAGTGCAATGCAATGTGGAGCTCATCTACCAGCCCTGCCTGCTGTGGGGAACACGAAAAAGTGCAAGACAGAAGCCCTGTTTTTGAAGTCATTGCTGTTCAATGAGACAAGACCTACAAATGGGGCGACCCTACATCCCAGGACTATCCTAGTTTTTACCTATTGTTCTTGCATAATTAGCACTTCTTTTCCCTCTAAAAGCACCCAGGTTTGGATGATAGATTGTCCATTCACCCTGCATCTATAAGAAATAGTTAAGAACAGCTCACAGTGGTCATGGTGGGAAAAGCCTGTATCAGGAGACTGGGTTGTTGTTCTAACTCAGCCACTAATCTGGGGAGATTTTGGACAAGTTCCTTCAGTTCTCTGGGCCTCAGCTGAAAACGAGGGGTTAGAACCAGAGTCTTCACTCATTTATTAGATCATTCATTAATTTGACAAATAGTTATTGAGCTTCCAACTATGTTTCAGTTGTTCTAATATTTCAGTGTGCTCTATATTGGCAGGTTAAGATGATGAAGCAAGAGTGTCCCAGCTTCTCCTTACTTTTGTCTGCTCAATAGAATTCTGGTTTGGTCCAGTAAGTAAGTCTCTCATCCTCTGAGGGTTTTCCAGACTGGTCTTGGGGAGGGATGGGCAAGAAGAGGAGGAAACAGGAGCACGAATGGGGGTAAAAGGAGAAGGGACTGTTTGGAGGAGAGCTGTGAAAAAGAGGGGGAGTCAGCACTCATGGGATACTGAGGGCATCTGACGGCAGAAGGAAAAAACGAAGTTGAAAGAAGTACAACCCCAAACTAGCATCTCTCTTTACAGTATTTAAGAAATGCCAAAATAACTTGCATATTTGTATATTGTTTTTGGCTGCTTTGACTATGTTCTTTGAACTGTGTAGGAACCCTTGCTCTAGCAAGGGTGGTATTTTCTTGAATCCTTCTAGCTTGAGAAACCTATGACCAATGAACCAAAGAGTTAGAGGAATTTAAAGATGGGAGAGACAAATGTGGCTGGAAGAATTTAGTGAGAATTCAAATGGGTCATGAAAAATAGGCCAGATTAGGAGAAATGAGTTTCTTATTTCATGCTTGGGTAGACTGAAACAGAGCACTTTGTCCAGATAAATGGATTTGTTTCCCATACTCTAGGTGCTCGTGAAGTCAATCATGTTGCCTCCCCCAACCCCCTCCCCACCCCTCTGGGAATCATAAACCCTACCACACACTGTCCTTTCTCCTTGACAGCAGCAGGACCAAGTGGCTCACCTGGCAACCTCTCACATTTTCCACTTCAGCACATATGGCAGATAAACAGACACTCTTTCCACTATCTCTTTAAAATTATTTAGCCATGAAAAAAGAAAACTTACAGACCATGATATTGTCTTTTTTTTATCACTGCCTTTAAAGTGAAATAAGTGAGACCATATAAGCACTTCTAAAGTCTCTGCTTGCATCACGTCAGTGCACGAGCCATTACCCAAAGTAAGTCACAAGGCCAAGCCCAACATCCGTGGGGTGAGGAAGTACATTAAACTGCAGATATTAGAGAGGAAGAGAAATATTTACTGACTGATAATTCAATCTACCGAGAAGGGGAAGTGAAGGGAAGGTATAGGGCATGGAGACTAGGTATGTCGAAGCCATTCACACAGAGCCAGCTGAGAGCCCATGTGTTTTTATCAAAAAGACATTGCTAAGCCCGTGGCCTGTGCTGACACTGCACTCAGTACTGAGGATACAATACAAAAACATTTGAGGTGCAGTCTCTGGTGGCTAAATTGTCACCAAATCACATGGTCCTTAAAAACAAAGAAATGATTTAAATGAGAGCAATGGAGGAATGTTTCCAACTCCTTCAGCGTTGGGTGGCAGCCACCACCCCTTTCAGGCCCCCTCCAGGTGTCAGCTGCTTTCCAGTGCCAGGGAGTCAAGCATAGGGATGCCAAGTAAGTGCTCTCCACAAGATGCATGTGGCAATTAAACCATCAGCCACTTAAGAAGCCTTCGTTCTGGCTGTACTTCTCTCCAACAGAAAATGAATCAAATTACAGGGAAGGCTCCTGCCCGCAAGTTCTGCACTGTTATCCATGCCTTAGAAATGCGGCAGTGGTTTTTCTAAAGAGTTTATTGCCAATTTTAACAAAGCAAACTAGAAAATCTATGTATGGATTTTGCCCTATAGATGGGGCCTCGTTCACAGAGCAGAACCCAACACACAGAGCAGGGCCTGTGGGATGTCCCAGGAGAATCAATGTCACAGCCCAGAATCCTTGGAGATGTCTCCCTTCATAGTGACCTTGAAAACTAGACAATTTCTTCCTCTTTCATGTTCTAGCACCATGTGACCCCCCAGAGAGATGAGTGAGTCCTAGAGGCCTCCTTCCTGGGGCAGAACAGGAAGTGTGTACTCCCCTGGGCTCAAGAATTAGCCACGAGCTGCTGCTAGGAGGGATGTGGAAAAAGCTTGGACCAAAGACTGGAGTAGCCAGACACATGGGAGCAAGTATGGAATACAAGTATGGGATGCCTTGGTATGGAATGTAGCTGAGAGTGGAAGAGGAGGAGAGTAGGCGTGAGCTACAAGCAAAGGGTCAATTATCTGGGCACCACCATGTTCCAGCTCAGAAATTCAAAGAATGCAAGAATTTTGACAATGAACCTGGCCTTCCAGTTG
This sequence comes from Rousettus aegyptiacus, assembly GCF_014176215.1. Taxonomy (NCBI): domain Eukaryota; kingdom Metazoa; phylum Chordata; class Mammalia; order Chiroptera; family Pteropodidae; genus Rousettus; species Rousettus aegyptiacus. The sequence goes on along the minus strand of NW_023416287.1, from coordinate 24,532,593 downwards.
ACTATAGAGATATATGTTTCATGGTAGAAGATAGAACACTTTATTTACAGTTTTTAGTCTGATTTATAACTTTAAATATTTAGACAAAGGGTTTGAGAGCCTCTCTTGATATTCTTTTGCTAAACCTCACGAACGTCCCAGGTGGGCCTGTGATCTAGGGACACAAAAGCAGCAAGTTGGTGACCACTTGGCTGCCCTCTCTGGTGCCTGTGATAAGAAATCACAGGGGTGTCTCCCAAAGCACTGGACATTTTTGGTTTGGCTTATTAACTCTGGGATCCCATTTTAGCCAGCTGCTAGCTTGTGATTAATCTTCCAATGCTTTACCCAGACCAAATCATATTCACTCGTTTATGTTTTATAGGTATTATTTTCCAACCCCAGAATTTCATCTGAACTACACTGTGTACCTCATTCGTTTATTTCAAATTTCCTATACATTCAAAATGACACAAAATCACTCACATGGATTTTTTTTAATTAACAATAGAAGAGGCAAATTGAAACAAGGATTTATCAGTCACGAGAAGCCTTTAGTAAAAGAACGAAAATGAAAATGATTACAGTGAGATTTCTGGGGTAAGTCTGGAGAACACATACGGCAAGAGAAGCCTGAGAATTTCAGTAGAGCCCCTTCAAAAAGCCTTATTCTATTTTTACTCATAGATAGCTTAAATATTGAATTAACTACTTAATATGACCAAATATAAAACTACCAAAAGTAAAAGTACTGATGACCCAAGGGTAAATGTTTCTGGATAGGGACCCAGAGAAAGTACTGTCTAGCGCAGAGACACACTTTGTGCAAAGTAAAGGCAAAACAGACAATTGCTTCGTGACCATTGACCTGTGAACTCTTGCTGCTCAAGTTGTGGGCCTCAGACCAGCAGCATCAGCATCATTGAGAGCTTGTTAGAAATGCAGAGTCTCAGGCTCCCCCCTAGACCTGCCAAATCAGAATCTGCCCTTTAACAAGATCCACAGTGATTCCCACACACATTTAAAATAGGGGCAGGGCGGCCACCAGTCTTTTGAGGCACTTGTTTTTCAGCTCTGACTGCTTTGGACACACTATAAAGATCAGATAGCCATTGGCTGGAAACTTTCCACCCCTACTACTTTCTCTCATGATTTTTCCATTAGCCATGTAAATATTTTTACTTCACTCTAACCATACTGCCTAGGATCCTGGTCCCCCTGGACAGACATGTAGAGATATTCTGGGGGGCAGGGTAGAAGGGCTGCCCTGGAGGCTTTGTGACTGACAGGCTGATCCCTAACTCTGCACCACAGGAATCGCCATCCCCATCGTTATATTCTTTCTCATCATAAGACCCTCTCTGTAATGACCAAATCTCACATTGTAATCATCTGACAACTTCTAACAAAGCAGAAGAGATGACCAAAGCAGCAGCAATACTATCCAAAAATTCAGATGCCTTCATGCCATGGGAAGTTTTAAGAAAGATGCCCCTGATTTTGAGCTTAGTTCAAAAATCTTAGAACAGTGAAGAATGCCTAGTTTTCTCCAGGGAAATTTTACTGAAAAAGGTGAAAGGCATCTCCAATCTGAATCTCATTTAACTCACGTTTTAAGTTACCCTGATTAATCCAGCCTTTGCAGAAAAGGCGACCCTATTTTTAATATTTATAACATTCATTTTCTATTATTTGCTTTTTCTGCATATATGTGCATGTATGTGTGTTTTGTGTATTTGGCTTTATTTTCATCATCAATATTTATATTTTGTGAAATCAATGGATTTCCAGAAACAGGACTGTAGTTTATAATTTTGTGCCTCAGGAGACCAGGGTTTGATTCGTGAAGTGTTGATTTGCAGCCGTGGTTCAGGAATTTTATAAGCCATAAGTCAGGTGAATTGCATTTCCTCTTCTAGCCCAGAGCTACTCCCCCTGCAAGTGTGGGGGTGCTGAGAATGAATAGAGTTTCCCAGGAACTCTGTCTTGGAAGCACTGGGGCCATCTGGGGAAGTACCAAGGCTTTGGGGCAGGATTGCAGGTTCTGGAGTCTGAAGTCACCTTTTACTAACTGTGTCTTCCCTCTGTTTCATTATTTCTAAAATTGAGATATTGGTCAATACGGTTACAGAGTAATGAGATTATCAATGTCAAGTGTTCATCACAGTGTGTGGCACTTAATAAATATATAGGAAGTATAAGCTATTAGCTGTTCCTCCCCAGGAAGTCAAAAGCCATGTGTAAAAGGGAAAACTGGTGTTTCGCCTACCATTCACACAGGTACAATCCTGTAGGAATACTCATTCATAGAACGGAAATCTTACAAGTCTTGACAAAGTAACACCCCTAGGGAGCCTAGACCTCCTTCTTCTCAGGAGGTGACCAGTTGCAGATGGCCTCCAAGTGTTCATTGGCCAAAGCAAACATCCAGGCTGCCACTTATCCTATGTGGCCTTACCAGTGCCTTCAGGGAATAACAGTACATTTGAATGAGCTCCTGGGCAGAGTAGCTGTGGCTCCCTTGGATGGGGCCTCAGGGGAAGTGGCTTTGTAAATCTCCATGGTTTTTAGCAAAAAGCAAACAAGACCTTTCTCCTGCAGCAGGGTTCACACACATCTCACTGTCAAATGCCCCCTAAAGCATCTGAATTTTAAAAAAGGTCTTTCCACAGTTGCTAGGCTGTTGATCTCATTGAAGAAGTGTCCTTAGTGAATCCTTGCAGTAGGCAGCACATGAAGCCTTTGGTGACCAAGGTCCAGGGCTTCATTCTACTCTACTGAAGTGTCTCTACTGAGATGCAACACACCCTGGGAAGCAGTAAGGAGCCTTCTGAGGAGTTGGAATGTTCCATATCTCAATCCGGGTGATGGTCACATGAGTGAACCCATTTGCAAAAACATTCATTGAGCTCTGAACTTAGGAAGTATGCCCTTCATCCACTATACTACACATGTGCTATACATATACATCCACTGTGCTATACACATGCTCCAACTAAAAAATTTAAAGAAAAATAACAAGACCCAGAAAAGCTGTGAAAATCAACAGGCAACATATAAACACCTAAAACAATGAGTACGAACTATCAGAGAGGAGAAAATTACCTTCTGCTTCAAGAGGCAGAGAAGAAATGAGAGAAAATATCCCTTCGTCTTTTTAATGCTCAGTCCCACACTGACACACTCAGTGATTCCATGCTAATCGTAGGGCCTCTGGAAATTTGCTTTCAGTTTTATTTCTAATTTTCATGGATTTGGCTTTTGACCTTAACTGAAAGCCAGTAGCAAGGTTAACAGCAAAGGAAGGTGAACTCATTGCTTCTCTTACAATGTATTCCAGCACGACACTGAAGACAGTTCCTCTACACACTTGAGTAATCCCCACCAAATTACTTCAAGAAGGGCCATGGAATCACAGCCTACAGGAATTCTGATGAACTCAGGATGGGAAATCATTAGGGTCCTAACAGCTACTTAAGCATTTGCTGTTCAGAATCCTTTGCCCCAGACACAAATGGTAGGTTATAAATTATTTATGGACTCAATTAGGGACATAATTGGAGTAATCTGGCTGGTTGCCATAGCACTAATGCATCTAAAGTTTTCATCTTTCAGTTAAACTTTTTTTCTGCTTTCTGTTACATTTCCTAATATCCTAATCTACTCTCTAGAGGTCTATGAAAAATGGTCATGATTCTTTTTAAAATGTACATAAAATTCAGCTTTAGTAAAGAGTCGTTGACTATCAATGAGTTATTCCTGCTATTGCTTCATCATGCTCCCACAAGTATTAGCAAAAAGCACCAAGCTCAAATCACTTATGAAGAAATGGCTTTGGCAGGTTTACAGAGCCTCCTTCTTCCTCCCATGCCATTTCAGTGTATCTCATATCCCTTCTTTCTGTCCTCATAGGCTATCTTCTTGCTGTGAACTTCATGAGATGTCCCAGTCCCTTATAATGAAATCCTTAAATTAGCTGGGCTGGTTTTGAGTACCTTGTGCCAAACTGTTCTTTCAACACAGAATGAGCTTATGTAATTCTTCAAAAATAAGTAGTTTGCTCCTGCCCCATTAAAAATTCCAGCTCCTTCATATTTTTAATGCTCAGTCCCACACTGACACACTCAATGATTCTATGCTGACCTCAACCCCTGGGACACCTGCCCACTCTGCAACATTTTAGCTCATGTGGATTTCCATGGTCATTGCTGGATTGTATCTTTGTCTGGACCACTCTTTCTCAAGAATACCCTTTAATTCCTGTTACCTGCCTGGTTGGCTATCCTGCCATTCTGCCAGGCCCAGAGTTGCTAAGAATGACAAAGTCTGTGGTAAAGACCTGAGAAAAGCATGTTGACTTCTCAGGCAGCTTCCTACAAAACAAAGAGATCATTTCCCTGTTGTGGCCTCTAGGCTGCCAACTCAAAAATTCAATCTTCTCATATTCCCAGTGGTGATGGGACTTGGGAGTGAGGCTCATGCCTACATGGCCAAAGGGGCTAACCTCTTAGGGAAGAATGCCTCCTCATTCATTTGGTCTCTGCAGCCTAGTTACATGGGAACCACAAATGCCTCCTGAGGAGCTTAAGACTAGAGCAAGGAGTTCAGTTTGAATAATGAGAAGGCTACCTGTCACTGAGCTGGGAGGGCTCCTGAAGTCATCCCTGGAAGAGGATCCTGGTGCTGGGAGGTACGTATCTTCTGCGGATAATGCCAGCCCTTATCTCTGGAGCTCTGCTTTTTCCATGCCTCTATCTCTACCCAAATCTGTCAACTCAGGCTAGTTAATACATCTGTTCTTTAGAAGTGTTAATGACATTGTGGTGGGTGCTGGGATTTGCTGCCCAGGACCAACCACAGAATCAGAATCGAGGCGCTCAATACCCCACCTGCTGAAGTGTCACCTGCCTTATGATTTTGTCCCTCCCTGGGAAGCTGCCTTGCCTGAGGTCATACTTCCACCCTAGTGACATTTGGCATCCAATGACTGGTCCATGCAGAAGTATAAAAGCTCATCCCCTCATCCCAACTCACACAGAAGGGCCCAATGGCTCCAGGGCAGCCCATAAGATTAGCTGATTCTTTATTACAGCTATGTCACCACCCAACTTCTCCATCCCATCCTCTTCACTCTTTCGTAGGTGTCAATCCTCTGGTGCACAAATTCTTAGAGTCTATTTCCTGGAAAACATGATCTAAGACAACTCTTAGTCTGATACCAAGCCTAATGGACTATAAGCTGACTTTTCTATGTCCTCTCTTGGTTAGCACATGTGCATTTAGAAACTGTTGTTCCCTCCTTTCATATTTTTTTGGGGGCACCCTCAATGTTGGCTCCTGAGAATACCTAGGAGTCCTATCTGTATTATAAGGCAAGATATCAACTTCTCTGTGCTTCAGATTCCTCATCTATAGGATGGAGTTCGAAAGAACTTTCTCATATAGACAGAGTTTTGAATGAGATAGCGACAAGCAACACTACCAGACATGTGGTAGGCAGTGAATGTGTTTGTCAAAGAAATGACTGAATGAATAGTATTAACAGCGTTCACTTAACAAGATAGCCAATTCTCCTTGAGGGAGTGGAATCCAAAGGCTTGAGGCTTAGCTTGCTCTTAGGCATTTATTGATTCATTCACACATCCATTTATTAGTTCAGTCACTCATTCATTCAACAAATATTATTTGAGCACAATACTTGATGAATCACACAAAGAACACACATTTCCCATTCTCAGATAGAATTGGGAGATAGTAGACCTTATATTCATACGACATTTTAAAGCTCATCAAGTATCTTTATATCTATTATCTCATCAATCTTGAAAAAACTTAATGAGGTCAAGACTGTTATTTACATTTTCAGGTGCTGTTAAATGATTTGCTCAAGATCTTGCAGGAAGAAGTTGTATCTGGAATTCATTGTTTTGCATAGTGGCCCAGGGGGCCTTCCACAACCAGACTCCAGACAAACAGATGTAAAAAATTAAAGAGTGTGTAATTAAGTGCCAAGTGATTGAGCCAAAATTGCAGGCAGGCAGACAATAAGTGGTGAGAGAGTTATGTGAGGGATGGATTTCAGCATTTCCCTTGCTTTTCTGACATAGCTATGATGCAAACCACCCATCAATGATGTCCATCTCCCCGAAGTGCCCATATTCCCAACTGCCAAGATGAACTCTGAAATCTGAATTCATTTTTTAAGTTAATATATACCCATATTTTTAGACTCTCCTACAAATTAAGCTGACATTCTAGTTCCAAAGAATGAGATCTAAATAACTATGCAATAGCCCTAGCTAGTGATAAAAGGTAAAGGCCAAAAATTGAAAGGTTTCAATAAGGTTAAAAGATAGTTTTAGTGGAGTCTTTGGTAGTAAGTGATGGTTAGAGAATAGGATGTTTAAAGTTGACATTTTAGAAGTCACGATTTAGGAATGGATGTTCAAGGTGAAATGAAGTCTTTGGAGGTAATTAACCCTAGAAACTGAGGATCAAGGGCAGTAGATGATTCATCCATGTGAGAGTAGAAATCATTCAGAATGAAGCAAATTTTGAAGGGAGAAGACCATCAAAACAGAACCCAACTTCTTTGGCAAATGAGAGCAAGTGGTGGTGTGTCACTTAAAACAATTAGAAAGAGGGGAGGAAAATGGAGTAATCCTCAAAGGAACAGGGGCTTTCCAAAAGAAATTGTTGGTATATGAAAATGGGAATCATGAAGAACACCAGCTCTACTTCCTGGACCTGAAGAACTTGTGTTGTGTGAGGGGAAAATAAAGAAATAAAAACCAGCCCCTACTTGAGAGAGCTGTGAGAGAAAGAAAATTTTTGAGGGAGATCCTATTTAAGTCCAGAAGGAAGAAAGAACAGTTTGAGAAGGTCTTGGTGACAAGAAACTTTGCTGGCATACCAGAAGACACAAAAGAAAACATTGGAATAGAGAGGAGGTTTGGAGGATTGGTCCATATTAGGGGATTAGCTCAACAATACAAGGGCGAGTCTGAGTCATGGTGGCTGCTGCTGAGATGTGAAGCCTAGATGCATGAAGTCAGCTGCCCACTGGATTCCTGTACCTGGACATCCTATGCATTCTTCAAACACATCTTTTCTTTTTCTTTCTTCTTTCCTCATCCCAATTTGCTCTTCCATCTCAGTAGATGGTATCCCATTCAGCCAGTGCCAAAATCTGGAAAAAGGAATCATCCATCATGGATTTATTTTTCTTTCTTTCTTTCTTTCTTTCTTTCTTTCTTTCTTTCTTTCTTTCTTTCTTTCTTTCTTTCTTTCTTTCTTTCTTTCACCTAAACAGGTCACTAATTATTGTTACTTTAACTTCTTTAGTATTTACTGAATATGTCCCATCTTCTCCATTCCTACTATGCATTCTCTTATCATTTCCTGTCCAGATTGCTAATTGCCTTCAGACTTGCCCATCTCAAATTCTTCCTGCACTGTTGCCAGAGTGACATGATGAAAACGTAAATCTGACCTGTTACTGCTGCCTTTAAAAGCCCACTGGCTCCTTGCAGGGAGATGCCAGGGGCTCTCAGCAGAGCACACATAAAGACTCAGTGACCTGCCCCAGTCACCTCTCTAATCTCATTTCCAACAATTCTCCAACTTGCACTCCCTTAGCTAGAAACATTAAATACTTGGGATTCCTCAAAACACCACACAGTTCCCCACTCCAGACCTTGCCCATGTTCTTCCTCTATCCTAAATGGGACCTGGCTCTTTCGAATGTGAAGAATAAAAACATACTAGGGTTACCTTGGTAAAGGTGTTACCACCTATCAGAATGGAATTTACTCTGAGCAGCATGTCCTTGTGGCAAGACTGGAACCAGGACACTATCTAGCCTTCTGGAGACCAGGATGTATACGGTTCAAGAACTAAACTACCGTTTGGGTGTTCCCATATCCCATACTATTTTTTTTCATCCCTAACTGGCTGTATGTATCCATGGCTTCCTACCCCAATGTTCCACATTTATAGTCGCTCCAGCCCAATTTGTCTGTGCCTTGTCTTTGGCTGCTGTGAGTAAGTGCTCTGCCCTTTTCCTCTGCTTCATGGCACCTGCTGCCTCATGGCTCCTGCTTCCTGCCTCTTTTTCTCTTCATTCTTTTCTGGTTTTGCTCTCTGCTGTCCGCTGTTCATTATCTCTCCCCCTCAGATTAAAATTTCTCCAAAGAATGACTCTGATGAGTTGAACCAGTCAGTACCCAGTGTGGGCTTCTAGGGGGTTTGAGAAATTTGGGGGCCAATCGAGGAAAATGGTATGACCACAAGAGTTAGTAACATACAGAAAGCTTTATTGGGCAGCTCTTGGACATGGTTTGCATGAGAGTGGAAGTTCTTTATAACATGAGACTATCCAGAGGCTTATGGCACAGGAACCACCATTTAGAAGGAGAGGAGGGCAAGGGAACTCTCAAGGGAGAGAGGGATTGGTGAAGGGACTTACCAGTCTCAGTGAAGTCACTCAGCAGCACAACTGGGAGTCCCTGGGTCAGAGAGCTCAGATTAGGCAGGAGCACTTTGGGGTCTTAACAATGGCTAGCAGATGCTGGGTTGTAGTTTTACCAGATATGCAAAGCAGGAAGGCCCTAAATGGCTAAAAATATGCCTGTTTGGGCTATTTTTAAAATAATTACATATGTAAACTTTTGAGTTTAGTGCCCGTGGGCTTTTGAACTGAGGAGTCTTAGCCTGCTGTGAAGACATAAACAATCTGAGGGCCAATACACAGAGGTCATCTTTGGTTCATTCTACAACAGAACTGCTTTCATGACAGGCCTCTCCTATGTCTCCGACCAGCCTGTAGAATGGTTGCCCTTTGATTTGGTACCCAGTCTTGCTCCAATCAGCTGGGATCAGAGTGAGAGAGTTGATGTCCTAAATGTGGCATCTATGTTTAAGTGGTCACTCAGAAAGCAGTTACAAGCTTGACAGACCCCGGAAACGATTTGCTCTGAAAGCCCAGAAGGCCTTGTATTCCTTATGATTTTTGCCTGCTCCATTCATTCATGAACAAAGTCAAATATCATCTCTCACAGATAGATTTCTCCCCTGACACCTGCCCACCATTGCCTGCTCACTCAAGTTTTTGTAGCATCCTATGTGTGTTTCTGTCAGATCTCTTACCTTCTCAGTTAGACAGGATTTTTTACATTATTTTATCTCATCTATGAAACTGCAAAGTATGAACTGTCTGAGTCATTTCCATGTCCCCAGGATATCTCAGAACTCTCAGAAAAAAGGTACTCAATAAATAGCTGCTAAACAGATTGTTTCTAGAAAAGATAAAGAAGATTTCACAGCGGAAGCAATGCCTGAACTATGCTTTGGAGGAAGTGTAGGAGCAACCCAAAAGATGAAAGGGTGGATTTCAGAGAGAGAAAGAACAGCCTGGACAAAAGCCCAGAGGCATGAAACACGACATGCTTGAAGAACCATAAGTACTAAATAACTTGAGGGTGGGAGTGGGAGTGGATGAGGATAGCCAGCAGAGGCCTCCGAGGGTAATACCATCTGGGTGAATTCAGCACGGACCTTCGATTTTGGCAGCACCTCAGATTCATTAATCCCAGGCAGGCTGAATTGCACTAACAAAGCTAGTTTAATAACGAGGTATAAAGTCAGAATGCTAATTTTTAAGTCAACAAAGAGAAGTATAAATGCCAGACAGAATCGAACGTTTGTGTCAACATGACCAGTACATTCTCTCCTTATAGATGGAGTCACATGTGAAGCCAATTTACAAATAGAATAATTTTGGTGAGGATGAGATTGGAGCAAGAGAGTTGGGATTTGAATGCTTAATGATATCAGGCCCTGACCAGGGACCCAGCAAGAAACAGATCACACTCAAATTGGGTAACTTGGGGGACAGTGCAGTACATCATTACCAACTGAAGACCAGAAGGAATGAGGAAAGTAAGTGGCAACTGGAAGTTAGAGGGAGAGAGTTGCAGGAGAGGCCACAGTGCAGAAGCTATGGCCCTAACTGGGGACAGCCAGCATGGGGTAGAGTTGGAAGAATCAATAATTCAAACTCCCTCTCATCTCTCCCTCTGATCTCCTGACTATTTTCTCTATTAACTAACTCCAATGGGTAGCTAGAAAGCAAGGGAACCCATAAATGCAGTCCACTCAGGCCAGCATCCCAAGGCCATTGCTGGGTGGAGGAGCCAACTGAGAATAACCAGAACAATCCAACAGAGATGCATCTGTGACAAGTAGCAGACATGTAGCCTGAGCAATGCCAAACTGACATTGCCATTTCTTTGTTGCACACTCACCTTTCTATCATGTGCACATGGTACCCCCATCCCTTGTGAACAATGTATTTTCTTCATAGACCTTCTTTAAAAATGGATATGACCTTCACTCTGCCTGGGTTTGGTCCGGCTCACATAGACAGGCTTTCTTTACTCTTGCTGTTTCTGGTCTTAGAAATACTTTTGTTTAAAGAGCTTTTCATATAAATCACCCTCACCTATTATGGGTTGATATTTATAGTTTAACTGTCAGAGCTTCTGGGACACCTTGCTGCACCTGCTCCTATTAATGACCTTGAATTAAATTATATAGGCATTGTGAATGAGAGTTGTTAACGGCAGCCATTGAGTGGCAATGTATTTGAGAGAAACCAGTTAGGAATTTATTGTAGTGGCAATGGGAATGGAGAGGAGAAGACGGTTTTAAAAGCTATTTAAGAAGCTGGGTGCCAGTACTCAGGGAATATAAGAGGGAGAAGAGTATGTTTGGAATAAAACTAATTTTGTTTTGGATAGCAAAGTTTGAGGAGTCTGAAGGACACCACAAAAAGGGACCTTCTTGAAGGCTCTTCTTATTTATTGTTTAGGCTTTCCAGTGTTTCTAGAATTTCTGGTTAGTGAAAGTACAAAGTTAACCTTTCAGCACCATAATTGAGGACAGCTCCAGTCTGGGTTTTCACCAAGTCTCCCCCTGTCTGTCATGTGCTGGACAACTGGACCATATCCATACCCCTGGAGTATATTAAGAAGCGTGGTTGTTCAACCACACTGATTCTTTGGCTTTCTGCTAGTACAAGTTAACTGGTTTCCTACCTTGTACCTAACTCACTTTGGGGATTAAGCATACAGCTCGTCACTCCTTTCTATCTGTAAAGTTATCTATGCAAAATTATCTTGGATGTTTTATGATTATCCAAGTATGCTAAGTAAGTTCCATGGGAAACTAGGAATCTTATAATTTCCACATATATAAACATGTGGTTCTCACTGGGACATCTCCAATGAAGGGTGAGATGTGTTCTTCATCTTCACGAAGCCTACAGCCTCATTGGATGGACAGAACACACATTGAAGTAATAATTAATCATATAAAGCAGCACTGACATTCTGAGGAAAGCGAAATTATCCTTGGGGGTGGCTTGAAAAAGAATACTTATTGAATGCGTAGAATTCATTTCTGATTGGAGGAGAGGGGAGGGTACTCCAGGTGAGAAGGGCCCCAACAAAAGCATGGAAATGGGGATGTTCCAAGTGTTGAGGTGTGGGAAGGTGGGGCATGTCAGTGAGCAGGCGTCTATCATTAGATCATTGAGTAGTGATGGTAAATATAGAATTAAAAATTTAAGGATGTCCATGGCTTTTGGTTCCTCTCACCCTAAATCTGATTCAAAATAAAAAAAATAACAAGCCTAGTACTGAAAGAGCTTAAGACAAGGGTTTTGAGATCAACTTTATTCATTGTTAAAAGTTTATGAGGACCTGTTACAAACAATACTCCGTGGACGTAAAGATAAATACCATTGAGTACATTTAAATTTCTTTAGTCTCATTGATTACCACAATATCTTTATAAGGTAGACAGAAAGGAGAAGACATGAGCAAGTGTTGAGAGGAGAAAGCTGAGCACAGGGTTCAGATGGCTTAACTAAGGAAGGCCATGATGTTATTTAGGGACAAAGTCAATACCATCATCTGGGGCTCCTATTCCCTACCTGGGGTATGATTGACCCCAAATTTTATAAGCAGCCCTGAGCCTACTTAGGGAGTGATGGATGACCAAGATAGTGAGAAATGGTGTCTGCTGAAAACTAATAGGTCACATCGAGAGCCTATGTACCTTCATAGCTGAATCCCACATACCTTTTTGTGGCATGTGGGATTCAGCTATGAAGGAAGGAACCATCATCTGGCATCATGGAGTTTGATTTAGACTTTAGCCACCTCTGTCATGTTGATCCACACAGTATTAGACCTTTGCAACAGCTGACATATGTGGTCCCACACAGTGAAAGCACTGGGATATGGGGCAGTCACACAAGCTGAAGACTATCTCTTTCCTGCTTGTTTTTTTTTTTTTGCAATGAGCCAGTTTGAAGAGACCTCCCCAGGAGAGGCCCCAAACCCCACACTCTCATTGGCCTGATCTAACATGTAGACATCTAAATAGACTGTTCCTCAAGTGAATTGATGTCATGTTTAAAGGTTGGGCATATGGGATTCCCTTCTTTTAGTTCTAGAGTCAATTGGAGATTATACAGGGGATGTAATTGATCCCTCAGGATTCCCCATGCTTTTGTAACTCAGTTCCATATTCCATTGCTTGCTTTTTTAGCCACTTAATTAGCACAATAATTCAAGAGTAGTTAAGGATAGTGAAGGAAAGGAAGCCATATGATCAGTTTCAGCACAAGTTTTGGTAGCTTCACCACCAAATCCTTTTGATCACAATGCACGAGCAGAAATCATGCCTTATCCTTCTTGCTTACCTCAAAGCCAATATCTTGTTTCATTAGTAAGTGAATATTTTTTAATAATGATGAGAAAGAAATGAGGACACCTAGGCAGAACTGTCTGAGTAAACTACAAAATTTAGGAATCAGCAATTTGAGATCTAATCCACCACTTCAAACATAAAAGATAATTTCTTATTGATTTTACCTTTATAACATTCGTCAGGATAAAACTTACTTTCCCATTTCTCAGTATATTTTTCTACATACACATGCATCCTTAAATATATTGTATTATTTATACAAGTATATCACCACATTACATATGTAACCTTCCTAGGTCTAATGTTTTCCTTAAAGATATTTTCTCCCTCCACAGGTATGATTAGAACAAATTGTTATATGGAAACAGAGGATCTTAGGACTAGAATGGATCTCTAGTTTTACCTTCTATTTCCAGTGTTATCTACTTAAGCATTAAGATATTTTTAAACATTTTTTCCCTACAATTTTTTAACATACCTTCATCTTTCCTTGGATGTAGAGATGGTAAAATGAGTCAATGTACTGAGCTTAGGGTACTTCTAGGTCCTAGTCTTCAGGCTGCCGTCCCATCACCAACTCATGTGATCCCATAAACAAAACAGATTTTTTTCGTAAACATTTTCAAGAGTTTCAGGGTTCTTTTGTGGACTCCAGACATTATTTATATTAGATTAGATTAGATTAGATTAGATTAGAGAAGATTATCTTCTTACTTTCCCTTATTGACGAAACAGAATAAGCTTTAGCATCTCCTAGGGTTGCTGCAACATGTTTATTGCAACACGAATGTGAAAGAAAGTGCCATTAGGCAAGGTATAACAGGCTCATTTATTCTCGAAATGATTCCATGTTCTCTTCTCCCTGCTGAGGCTGCCAGCCATCTGCCAATTGTGATGTACTTTATGATATGGACAGAGGAAGCTAGACAAAGATCACCAATTTTTTCCTTCCCAATAAATGACAAACGTATCATGAAACAAAATCACATAAACCGGTGACAACTGGGTCTTGCCTTCTAGCACAAAAGCAGCGGTCTCTCCTCTCTGACAACTGCTTTAAACTTGGAATAAATGAGCATTTCCTGCTCCCTTGGCAACAACCATCTTCTCCAGTCTGTAAACAGAGAGTTTTATGGTAGAATGTGGGATTTGTAAAATGCTGTAGAGATCCTTTGATACAAGCCTCCCAACTTACAGATGAGCTAATTGAGTCCCATAGAAGCTATATGACTAGCATAAAATCAGTATAATGCATCAAAAATATAGTGCTTACACATTTATCTAGTTATTATAGTCAATGTTACCTTTCTTACTTGCCTTATCTCAACTACACAGTTTAAGGAAAAATCTATTTTTACCCAAATTATGAAATTGGTTTGCAAATATGTATAAGGCTCTGGGCTGTTTTTAGGAGATTACTGAAGGAAAAGCAAAGAAACTTAAAATAATTTCTGGTATCAGCTATGTATTTGCTCCAAAAACAAAACAAAAATGAAACTGAGCAGATTAAAACCATTATTTCAGGATTTTATAGGTTGACTGGGCAATTTTGCTAGACTCTGTGGCTACAGTAAGCTGGTGGCTTGGCTCGTGCTGGGTGTTCTGATGGTCTGAAGTGACAGAGATGGGATGGGCAAAGGCCCGGCTGAATCCAAGGTATGGCTGGTCCCAAGTCTGGCTGTGATTCAGGTCTGCGGTTAGGAGTAGGACCTGGATTTACAATATTACATCAGCGTAGTAGGGTACCTGCGCCTAAAATATGTAAACATACTTCAGCTTATTGTATCACACATGTGTGGCTGAATGCCACTATTGTATTCTGCTATGTGTGGAGCCACGTGGTCCTCTATAGAGTAGAAGGGGAGCACAGGAAGGGGCGCAGGAGAAATGCGCACAATACTACACTTCCCCCAATAGAACTGCACTTCTAGAAACAGAAGTGCACTCGGCACTATGAAGTCGGTGCTTGCTGTTTTATCCTCAGGTCGGCCTTTTGTATATTCTTCTAACTGGGTGTCTCACCATCAAACCTTCCCTTCTTGATCAGCTCAGTGCTGACACTCGGCGTAGTCTGCGGGATGAGCTCGGTGCTGACAGATGGCCAGAGCTCTCTCCACTTGGTCTTCTTTGTTGGTTTTTTTCACATGACAGCAGAAGCATTCAAAGGAAGCAAGAGCAAATATGCAAGTCCCCTTGAGACTCCCACAGCATGATGTCCACCACATTCTTTCGGACAATCAAAGTCAAAGGCTGGCCTGGATACCAGTGACGGAGAAAAAGAGGCTTTGTCTCTTCATGGGAAGAACTACGTTGAGTTTGTGACCATTTTTAATCTATTACTTTTCCATATCTCAGGAGCTTAGAATCTAGTTGTAGAAATAGCCACAATGCATACCATTATCGAATGCTGGTATGTGCCAGGCATGTTTCCAATGCCTTTACAGGTAACATCTAACTTAATATTAATTATAACCCTATGAATTATCGTGAGTAATAATGGGTTTTCTTATAAAAGATGGTGAAACTACAGTACATAAAACATTAAGTAATTTGCCTAGGGTTTGTGGGTATTGAAGTAGAATTCAGGCCCAAATAGTCAAATTCCAAATCTCAGTCTCTCAAAAACCACATTTTGTGAAAAGCACAGAAAAGATATTGTACTAATTTTCTAGTGCTGTCATAATAGACTGCCACAAACTCAGTGGTTTAAAACAACACAAATTAAAAAAAAAAAAAAGCTACTAATACCTGGATTCCACCACAAACATTCAGATGCAAAAGATCCCAGGTACAGCCTACACACCAGGATTCCTACAAGCTCCTCCAGGTGACTTCAGTAGAGATGAGAGCAATGCAGTGGCTGTATAAAATGAAAGACATTCTATATGTGGTGAGAACACCTTTTTGTCCATCTTATCTGACACCCTGTCTCTCAGCCAGGGAAAAACGTCTTTATATTTTACATAGAGCTTTTCCTTATCAAGCTATTGAGAGAGGACTTTGTAATGTAATTGGGGAGGTGGGTATATAAATCTACCATGTACATCTGGTAAGAGTTTCCAACAAGAAAATACTTCTAGCAATGTGAGCTATATCTGAGTTTTAGGCTCTCAGGAAAAAGGCAAAGTTTTATACCTGTATCGTAGGTGCCATACACTCACAACCTCTCCTTCCAACCAAGGGGTTTTGAGTTCCTGTATCTGGCAGAGATCAGGTACCTCTAATTCCCATCAGAGGCCACCAGAAGCTGCAGAATAGGTAAGACCCAAGGTAGGGTGGAAACTTAACAGTTTTTATGCTGGAAGGGAGAGAAGAGTTTGAATCTTTGGGAAGGATGAAAAGAGAGGGAAGGATGGAAGAGAGAGGAACTAGCAGAAGAAAGGTGTCCATCATGGTTGGACACTTGAGAAGAGAGAGGCCAGATGAGTGATGGACTTGGTGGCATATCCATAGTCAAAGTGGTTCTAAACCCTGTTGCTAACAGGAGAGCCACAAGCAGAGAACACTCGCAAAGGTGACATTTGGGGCAAGACTTCAGGCTCCCTTCCTTTTTGAACAGAAGCAAAGTTCTGGAGATGTATTGAGCAAAGGGAAATGTTTGAGCCAGTGCTTAGATATTAGAAAGCAACAGAATTTCACATGGGGGAGAAAGGAAATCTGACAAATGTAACAATCTTCATTACGTTTCCTGTTTCTTCCCCAACCTGCATAGCTTATGAGGTTAAACAAGGAAGAAAATTTCCTTTTATAATACCCCAAATACTTATTTGCAGTCATAAAGTGAAACTGTAATTCTTGTCTACGGCCATGCAACCCTGAACAAGCCCAATCCCGTCTGATCTTGGAAGCTAAGCAGGGTCGGGCCTGATTAGTACTTGGATGGGAGACCACCTAGGAAGACCAGGTGCTGTAGACATAAAGAATAAAAAAAAGGGATTGTAAGCTGACAAGGTCCTTGCAACCTGTGAGGTCAATCAAGGATTGCCTCTCCAGGAAAGGAAGAAAGGAAGAAAGGAAGAAAGAGGAGGAGGCCTCTCCTACAAGCGCCTTCTTCTCCCTGTTCACCCAGCTCGTTTGGCCTTGAGCCCACGTGGCGTTGTTGGTGGACAGGACCTCAGTCTCTGGAATGATGGAATGGCGATAAGGCTAAGAAGATTGAGGTAGATGGCTGGCATGAGAGAGTTGTACCATTACTGACTTTAAGTAATACTCTTATCCTATTTTGTTCAGAACGGGTGGTCAGCCAGCACCAAGCACAGAAGACACCCATTACTTCATCTGTTCTACCTTCTCACCTGCTCTCCCCAGCGTTACTCACTAGACAGCCAGCATGATTTTCAGGGCTTCCCTTCCCGTTTTGATTAGCTTGTTATCTGCTTTTGAAGCTAAGCCCACATTAATGAATTCTCAGATGGGAAGAATAAGCCTAGCCATTGCCAGCATAATCCATTCCTCAGGGAATCCTTTGCTTCCCATCAGAGAGGGGCGGATGTTTGGCTGCTGTCCAGCCCAGGGCTTCATAATTCCTGTTTGATGAAGCCTTGGAGAGTCTCTCTCCCTGGGAATCCACTTCCTCAATCACAAGCATTTCAAGGCTAATTACACTGATTTAATGCACCTGGCTTTTTCTTACTCTTAAAGCCTCAGTAGGAGAGGAAACACCGATCGATCAGCATTTATTGGCAAGCCAGGGAACCAATGGTGCATAGTCAGTTCCATGGCATGTGCTGGGTCAGAGGGAGCAGCAGTCGCCTTCAGCCCTAGTGAGAGATTTCTACCCTCCTAATGCTAAAGGTTCATAAATCATCCTGATAGTCTCAGTGCTGAGGCATCTGTGGACTCCGGCTGTTTTCTGCTGGTTTAATGCATGTGGGTCCTCTTCCCTCAGTTAGCAACAATGATAGATTGCAAGCCAGCTGCTGTCACCTCTGTGGGGGGCTCATGGAGAGTAACTGCTAAGAGAATGAAGTCTGAAGCCACACAGGCCTGGGTTCAAATCCTACCTCCATCACTGACTATACAGAATTTAAGATGAAGTCATCAACCTCTCTAAGCTTTAGTTTCTTCAGTTGTAAAATAAGGCTACTTTTACCTAGCCCATATACCAATAATTCTCAACTTTACTCTTTTTAGAGCCACCTGGGTCTCACTCCCACGGATACTAACGTGATTAATATGAGCTGCATCCGGGATTAGAAGGTTTAACACCGCCTTCTGTCCCAAGTGCAGTCAGCATTAAGCAGTACTGTCATGTGAGTTTATTTTGAGGCTGAATCAAAGCGGTGTATGTAAAGCCTTGCTATTTAATTTGTGGTCTGTGGACCTGCAGTGTCCTCATTAACAGAGAACAGTGTTATTAGGAATGCAGACTTTCAGGTCCTACCCAGACCTTCTGAATCAGCGTCTGCATTTTAACAAGATGCCCAGCTGATTGGCGTACATACCACAGTTTGAGAAGCACTAGCATAAAGCACCTAGCCTTACCCTGGCACATAGTAGAAGCTCATCAGGGGAGGCAGTGGCTTTGTAATTATTAATAATGTAAATGTAGGCCATGAGCTCATGATGTATTAGATGGAGGGCCTGCTTGGAACAAAAGGCTCTGACTGGAGTCTGAAATGGGAGGACTTAGCCTTTCTGAGTTTTTCCCCTCAACTATATGTGGGGAAGGATTGCAACTACCAACACCTCTTCTCAATTACTGAGAGGCTGTTGGGATAAGTCAATGAAAAGGAACCTGCTCATAAACTGTCAAACTCTATCATAGTGATGGGACAAAAAGCTACTAATATGGCGGTTTTGTCATTTCTCCCTTCCCCTCACCCACCAAAACAACCCTAAAACCAAAGCCCCCTCCTCCTGCTAGGGAAGAGTCTTTCATGCTGGAAGAGGACTAAATTAATCTACATAAACAAATGGGAAGAGAGAAGAGATGGTCAAATAGTTTTGAGACTGGGGTAACAAAGAGATGCCCTAAAACAATGGACATGTAAAGAAAGTGAGTAGTTGAAGCAAGACTTCTGGAGGTGTAGTATATTTAGATCTCTTCCACATGGATTGGATTTCTTTTTTGTTAATAGACTCTAATTCCTGGAATGGAACATTACTCAGAGATTTGACTACAAGAGTCCCAAGGTTGAAGGGGTTCATACAATGACATCTGTGAGTACCCACCAATCAAAGACAACCAGGTACGCTTCTGTAGTCAAAGATAGTTAGGTTTATTGAATCTGGTACAGCAAAAAAGGACACACACCTGAGGAATAATGGAGACAACATGGTTCATGGAGCTGGGAGGGACTTCTTATAGCATTTAGGCTTGTGCTGGGAGTTTATAAGGAGGGTTTAAGTAAGTAAAGCCAGTTGATGATTGAGCTATTTTACACTTTCTGAGGTCTTTATGGACTTTGCTGCTTTATCAGAATGTAAATTAATTCTTGTCTCAGCTCATGCTCATTCCAGACTGAGTTTATCCATCAAAATAAAATTGTTTCTTGGAGTATAAATGTTATACCATTAGCTTTTCTTTTTTAATATGCTGTGATAGTCCTGATAAATCATGTTTTAGGGGAAGGATCTTCTCAAGATGTTCCAGGGACATCACTGCAATTTATTTTGATCACTTTCTCTGTTATCTATCATAGAATATTATATGGTAGATTTTTATACTTCTCCCTTGAGGTCCATTTGGTAAATTATATTTTTCTGGAAATGTAGTAATTTCATCGAGATTTTCAAATGTATTTGCACAGGGTTGTGCAAAGTAGCCATTTAATGATTTTTTTAAGTGTCCTGTTTTGGTGGTTTTTTCCTTTGACATGAATGTTATGTGTTTGTTTACTTCCTTTTTTTTACTAATTAGGTTAGTATTTTGTTTTATTGATTTTTTTTAAAAAACCAGTTTTTCTTATTAATTTTTTCTTTTATCCTTATTGATGTTTCTTCCTTCTGCTTTTTCTGGCTTATTTTTTATTATTTTCTGTTTTTTAAATTTGCTTCATTCATTCATTCATTTTATTTATATTGATACAGTTATATATGCTTTTTCTTATATTTACTGCTTATCATTATTTTCAAGAAATTCTACTATTTCATTTAGTATTTGTTCTTTGACCCAAGAGTTTAACAGTGGGTTTTTAAATTTTCAAGTAGGTGGTACAATTTTGTAATTAATATATAGCATTTTGATTAGGATGCAATTCCATCCAATTTATTGATGTTTTCTTTGTGGCCCAAGATATGCTATCTTCATGAATGTTTCATGTAGTAGAAAATGGTGTATTTTACATTATTGGGGTTAGTAGATATTTACAAGATCTATTTGATTATTTTGCATAAGTCTTCTATATTCTTACTGATTTCCTCCCAATATGATCTGTTTGGAATTAAGCAAGTTGTGTTAGACTTTTCTACTGTTAGGGTATTTTTTTTCTTTCTCCTTACGTTTCTTCTAATTTTTGCTTTATGGAAGTTGTTAAAGTGTTATTTGGTACATAAATCTTAATAACAGTGATATATTTAAAAGTAAAGACTTTAATCCTTAGAAAGTATCTTTTCTTGTCTTTTTTTAAAAAATGCTTTGGGTCTTAATTCTACCTTTTCAGAGAACTCTACCTTCATTTAATCTGCATATGTCTGATATATCTTTTCCTTTTTTTCCTTTTTTTTTCTTTTTTTCTTTCTTTTCTTTCTTTTTTTTTTTTTTTTTTTTTTTTTTTTGCACCTCACTCAGACTTTATTCAAAGTTCAGAAAGTGCTAGTGTGCAAAGTGCAAAGAGGTCTCCCACCAGGGCAGGAGTCACCATGACTCCAGCTTAATGGTATTTGAAGGTCAGCAGGGTGCTCAGCGAGGCTAAGAACTTGTCCATGGAGGCGTGGACAGCAGAAGTAAAATCAGAGGGGAGGTGACTGGCCAGAGTCACCAGCAGGTAGTGTGCTCAGGACTTGAAGTTGATGGGGTCCACATGCAGCTTGCAGGTGTGCAGGTCGCTCAGAGCCGACAGGGCTCCAGGCAGGTCACCCATATGGTCCGCGGCGTTGGTCCGCCTGTGACCCACCTCCTTGCCGTGGACAGGTCAGAGTGGGAGAAGTAGGTCATGCTGGTCCGGAAGCCCAGGAACATCCTTTCCAGAGCTTCTGCGGAGTAGTCGCCAACATTGCCGCTAGCCTTACCCCACGCGGCCTTGACGTTGGCCTTGTCTGCGGGAGACGGCACCATGGTGGGTTCTTTCTGAGTTTGTGTAAGGACCAGAGGGTGTGTCTGATATGCCTTTATCCACTCTTTCATTTTTAATCTTTTGAATCTTTTTAATTTTGGTTTGTCTTACATACAACATGTTAATGTGCTTTGTTATTCAATCTGAAAATCTTGTTTGATTACATTTATCAACTGATTAATATATTTGATCTCAATTCTTACATATTGTTTTTATATATGTTTAAATAGTTCTGCCTTTGTATATAGTTTTTAACGATATAGTTTATTTTATTAGTTCTCTCTTTGGGAGATTATAAACTTTGCTGTTTAGAAAGGTTTATATTATTGTTTTAATATTTACCTTTATACTATTAACTTTATGCTATTAATATAACTATTAACTTTACACTATTAATATAATTAATACTATTAATCTCGGGTTTTTTACTATTGCCTATTGGCTTTCTACTATGAGCAATATTAAAATTATTTAATAATTTTCTCCACCTCCTTTCTCCCAGTATTTGCCTTAAAGTACTTATTTTTATACAATCAGTTAACACCTATGAGGCAATTGTGTGTTTATAATCAGTGAATATATGTTCTCCCTAGACCCCTTATTTTTTTAGTTAAACTCTATTTATACTGTTGGAGAATCTAGCCATTACATACTACTCTATCCCCCTTATAACTATCATTTATTCTTAGTTCCACAGGTGAATATATGTTTAATGCTAATCACTAATCTTTATGTCTATATCCCTTTAATCATTTTGGTTGTATAAGCCCATTCTATAGTAGATTCCTCAAAAAGGTCAGAAGGGAACAATATTTTATGAGTTCTAAAATGTTCAGAAGTTTGTGGTCTTTTGAACTTAAAGGTAAGTTTGGCTGAATATAAAATTTGGCTCATATTTTCTTTCCTTGAATGTCTTAACGATACTATTTCATTGTTTTCAGGCATAAAGCATTGTATCAAAGATCTAGTGTCAAGCTTATTTTCTTTCTTTCTTTAAAAGTGACTATATCTTTTTGTCTGGATGCCCAGGATTTTTTTCAGCTTTGGCCATTCTGGGTTGATTTTCCTAAACACATCACGTGTCCACTCAAATATGGTTTTATGTCTTTTTTATTTCATAAAAACTTCCTTGAGTTATTTTTACTATTCGTCCATTCTATTGTGTTTGGCTTTCTATGTTAGGGCTTTCTATTGCACATGTGTTGGATCATTTTTGCTATTTTAAATTTCTATCTCTTTTTAATCTTTTTTATCTCTTCTTATATTTATTTATTTAAAGATTTTCCTCCTTTGCAAATTTTCTCTTAAACCATTATCTATGGTATTTTTTAACTTTTGTGTTCTTTCTAGTTTAGCTTTAAACTTCTGAAATAATTTTTCTACATCTAATTTGTATTGTGTTTTGTTCTTTTCTTTCCAAAACTTTCTTTTGTTTTCTGAGTTTTTCTAATTTTGATTTAGGACTTTACTGCTCTTCTCATTTTATTAATTTCTTTTAACTTATTTTAAAATATGAAGTTAGTCTTTATCTTCTTTTGGCATTAACTTTTTGCATACTTTTGTTGCTTGCATATACCCTTCTTTCTTTACAGTAATTTTGCATAGGAATCAAACTCTAGTCCTTTTTTGTGACTCATTTTCAAGAATAATTTAGTTGTTTATACTCTTAAGAGGAAAAATGAGCCAGGACAGCTTTTATCACTTCACAACTCTTGAGCTCCTTCTTCTGTTATTTTTGGGAAGTGTCCATAAACACTGTATCACTGAGAGAGATGCCACTGCCTCTCCCCTCCCCCCGCTTTTATCCAGACCTTTCTTTTGCTCCTATTAGCCTAGTCCTGCTCAGATGGGATTCTATTTTCAGTATTTCTTCTCAGCATAGACATTCCCTAACAGAGAGAGACTGAGTAAAGCTTCTGATCCTAAGGACCAGTCTTGCAGAGAAGTGAAAATTGGGGCCAAGATGGAGGAAAACTGGGCAAAGCAGGCATCAAGTCAGAAAGAGCCCTACAGTGTATCTGGAAAGAGAAGAGGAAAGACCACATCCTGTGTCTGGGGACAGGAGAGGCAGGAAGGCCAGGCAGCCCAGTGGAGTGGCATGCCCTTGTTCCAAGGCAGATAGGGCAGAATGTTCCTACATGTTTTGGGTGCCTGGAGTCATCTGGAGAGCCTAGTCGCCACCTTCTCTTCTTATTAGAGCACAGCTCTCCCTTTCCCTCCAGAGCTGCACTTTATACCTATTCAGATACACTAATGGTCAAAGAGAGAAGTTGGGTGATGCGGTCTTCTTTTGTGCACAGAACATGCCATAAATGGAAATGCTCTTAAAAGCAGTACTGTACATTTTACTTATTTAAATATATATTATCTGCCAAGTGCTGTCTAGGTGCTAGAGATTCGACCTTTGTTAAGACAATTAGTTAGGAGATAAGATGCTATTTGCAATTTTGGAAACAATTTTTTTTTTTTAGAAAAGCTAATAAAAGTGAGAAACTAATATATAATAGGCTTGTTTAGACATCATATCATTTAATCCCCCTCAACAATCCTGAAAGCTAAATAGCGTTTTTCATATTTTATCATTCGTAACTGGCTCAGAGGTTAATTAACCAATCCAAGACTATAGTATGTAGTAGAGACCAAATTTCAAATCCAGATCTGTCTAATTCTAGAACCCATGCTCGTGCCATCAATTTGTTTCTCAAATGGTCAACACAGGACAATATTGGATAATAACCATGTGATCTTGATCTCACTAGCATCCCTAGCTAATCACTTGGACTAATTGGGTTAAAACCAGTAAATTACAAAATATCCTAAAAACAAGGAGGGATGGGAGGAGGATAGTGAGTACTCTTGAAAGCTGTTTTTCCAGAGCCCACATTAAATAAGCAGCCTACGAATATTGTTCTATTGCTTTCCCTTTCCACCACCTTGAATTGAGAATAGCTTAAAGCCTCCTCCCCCCTTCATTATGAAGGGCAAGGAGCAGCCACCATGGAGGGCTATGTTCTAATGCTTATTCTTTGCTGTTATAATAGATTTGAAAAGAATGAAATAAAGCTATACCTGCACCTGAAAGCCCATGGTCGGGTGGAAAGAGTCCAACTGATTTCTTAGTTTTCGATTTTTTTCACAACCTACTGCTTTTGTTATTTTATGGCACTTAGTAAAGATTGAAAGTGAGAATAACTTCCCAAAATGAAAAATATTGAACATTGATAACATGGGGAGAAAATTACCCCAATTCCATGTAAACAGAGGATTAACACCAGGTACAGGTACCAAACTGAAAAGTCCAAAAAGCTGGTGTTAGAAGGCTAACAATACTTTCAAAATAAGAAGTCATGTCCTGGGGCTATTCTAAGACAAATTCAGTTATGGCAAGAAATAGCTCCAAGGGCCTAGGCACTGAGGGTTTGGGTGGCCATGAGAATAAAGTTATTAATAATATTAATGTTAAAATTATTAGAGACTTCCCAGGTGATGCAATCTTGATGCCCTGATACCTATTCAGAATGTTGAACCCTCGAAGCCAAATAAATTGCTATGTATTAACCCGACTGCTCATTCGAGGCTCTGATTATATAGAATATGATTTAAATGGTTCTGTGTTTCTTCCAAATATGCATTACTCAACAGGGTTGTATTTTGTGGTTCTTTTGTTTCATCCTAGCATCAAGGCACTATTCCAATGCCCTTTGTTTATGTTCTTTTACCTGCAAAGTACCATTTCTCTTGGGGCAAGAGGACTTGCTTAAGGAAGATACATCTATCAACCAACCATCCAAGATGAAGCAAAATGGTTTTAGATAATTCAGATGCTTGGTAAAGAAATGCACATGATGGAAACAACCTCATGTAACAAATCGGACCCCACTTGAGTGTGAAACTCGATACTACCTCCATGACTTTCCTCCTATCTTATTTTGAAAATATTTGAGTACATGACAGTCTCTCCTAGGCGTATATCTCATATACTTGTTAAAAGTGTATTTTATTGATATAATTTATATACAATAAAGTGTATACATCTTACTCATAAAGCTCCATGACATTGTACCTACAAATTGTACCTACGATCCAGATCAAGACTTAGAACATTTCCATCATCTCAAAAAGCATCCTTTTACTCTTTCTAGTCAGTTGTTTCTAATTTAAGAGTCTGGCACTTTCTCTTTCTGATTTGGCATTAGAAAGAAAGAGGTCCAATAACTCAATAGAAAAAAAAACTAATTTAAAAATAGGTTGAGGACCTAAGCAGAAATTTTTTTTCTAAATAAAACATACACATGGCCAATGGCAGCATGAAAAGGTGCTCGACATCACTAATTATCATAGAAATGCAAATCAAAACCACAAGGAGATATCACCTCACACCTGATCAAATGTCTATTACCAAAAAGTCAAGCAATAGCAAACGTAGATGAGGATGTGGAGAAAAGAAGACTGTGCACTGTTGGTGGACACAGAAATTGGTGCAGCTACTATATGGAAAACCATGGAAGTTCCTCAAAAAAATTGAAAATAGAACTACCATATGATCCAGCAATCCCATGTCTGGGTATATATCAGAAGATAATGAAATCACTTCCTTGAAAAGATATCTGCAACCCCTTGTTCATTGCAACATTATTCACAATAGCCAAAACATGAAGATAACCCAAGTGTCCATTGACAGAAGAATGATGGTACACACATGCAATGGCACGTGCGCGCGCGCGCACACACACACATACACACACACACACACACACAATGGAATATTACCCAGCCATAAAAAGAAGAAAACCCTGTTATTTTTAACACCATGAGTGGAACTTGAAGGCATTATAGTAAATGAAATAAGTCAGATTGAGAAAGACAAATTCTGTATGACCTCACCTACGTGTAGAATCTTTAAAAAAATTAAAAAATTAAAAAATTAAAAAATAAAGCCAAACTCATAGCAACAGGAAGTAGAATGGTGGAGGTGGGGAAATAGGGATATGTTGGTCACAAGGTACAAATTTCTAATTATAAGATGAATAAATTCTGGGGAGCTAATATGATGTATAGTTAACAATACTGTATTATATACTTTAAAGTTGTCATAGGAGTAAATCTCAAAATTTCTCACTGCATAAAAAAAAATTGTAATTACATCAGGTGAAGGAGGTATAAACTAACCTTATCGTGATAATCATTTTGCAATATATACATGTGTCTCAAATCATCCCATTGTACACCTTAAACTTGCATGATGTTATGTGTCAATTATATCAATAAACCCAGAAGAAAAAAAAAAGAAAAAGAAAGAAATAGGTCCATAAAAATAGCAACCACAGGAAAAAGAATTCTGGTTTACAAAGGCTCTGATGAGAGGGGTTGCGATTTGCAGGTGGTAAAATGCACATCTTCCAGACACATCATTAAAGAAATCCTGCATTTCCCCTGGCTCAGGTCCCTCACGTGTGAAACGAGCATCCTGGATCAGAGAGTTCATTTATCACTGAGAGGACTTTTCCAGTTTTAAAATCTGCACATAGTCATCATTTTAAAAATTCATTTCATCATTTCAAAAAAAAAATATGGAGAAAAGAGTAAAAAAGAATTTAGGAAAAGACAAAATTCTGTGACTCTCACTAACTGAAGATAACCATCATTTATATTTTGGTAACTTGTTTTTCGTCTCTCTCTGCCTACACACACATATAAACTTTCGGAGATGAGATTATATTATACATGTTGTTTTAGCATGGAAACTTTTGTTTTTAGTATTTTTTCCCCTTAGCTCCTGCTTCCTCTTTTCCACCCTTCCACAACTTTCTTTCTGCTCACCTAATCATACACATGTATTGTTCACATACGTAAAGGTGTTTTATGTATTTTATAGATATAAGATAACCATACATATATACATATATGTATTATATAGCTACGTACATGCATCTTAAACTTTCTCATTTAATAACAATAAAAATCATTACCTTTTGTACACATAATATGTGTCAGGCACTCTTCTAAGCATTTACATTTGTTATATCAAGTGATATAGTTCTAATACATATGTTTAAAGGCAAGATGACAATTCTAGAAAAGAATGAATTACCATTTTTTAAGTCAATCACCTATTAATGTGCACTCATGATGTTTTAAATATTTTATTATTTGAGTAAGAATTATGAAATCTGAAAATAAGCCAAACATGAGAATTCACTGTCATTTTATTATTTTTAATAAAAAACATTATAGGAGATAACCAAGAAAAATATCCCAGGAGCAGAACTTCTAGAGCAAAGGGCATGTGTATGTTTAATTTTAACTGTATCAATTTACCCCCCTCCACTGAGGGGATGGCAGAGTCGTCATGTTCTATCATGTCAGGGGTTCCTGTGAATTTCTGCAGTCATGACTCTCAGACCCCCATCACATTATGCGAAAGTACAGTGAGTGAACTCACAGACAAGGAGAGAAATGTGGCGCCTTCCAGCTCCAGTGACTCCCAGGACCACCCCAGCCAAAGCCCTGCACAGAAAGACCTCACTCCCAGACCTACGTCTCCCCCCACACAGCCCCAATTCAGTAAGGTCCCTCTCTCTGCAGGGTACAGAACTCAGGACCAGTTGGAACAGAATAAATCACAACTCAATTCAATGATGATGAATTCTAAGAAATAATCCTGTGAAGGTAGATATATAGGCTACAGATTCTGTCCTAGAGAATTCAGTGATGTCCAGAGCTTCCAAGCAAAAGCATCAACAATGATGGCCAGGCAGACACTGTACCCAGAACAGAGACAGATGTCTGATGCTGAATTACACCTGGGGTCTGGACGAGTAGTTCATGCTCCCTAGAGAATGGAGAGCTGAAGCTGGCAAGAATAAAAGAGAAGCCCTTCAAAGATGGCTCCTACAAGAAATCTGCATTTCACACAAGATCACAGAGAAGAAAAACGCCCACTCCAGGGAGGGGCTGCTCAACAGTTGTTTCAAATATTTTGTTATATGAATGAGAAGGCTGAGTAAGCCATAGGAGAAGGACTGTGGTAGGAACTTGGGTGCCCCAAAGAGAAACCCCAACATCTACCTCCTGATCCAAAAAATGAAGATGATGCTTAATCCACTCACCTCCAGCATGTGTCAGCTGTTTGACAAGGTGGGCCTGCTTTCCATGGAGAACTGAGAAGCCGGTGAATCCCATGGAGACGAAGCCTAAATCTCAGGCACCCCTTTGCTCCCAAAGACCAATCACGGCACTCGAATTCCAACACATTGTGGACCAGACTTGTTGGATGGTGTTTCAGTTATCTTTTGCTATATCTTAAAAAACAAAAACAAAAAACAAAACAAAACAAAACAAAACAAAAAAAAACCTTGGTAGTTTAAAATAGCTCGTCTCTGCTTAATGTGATATCAGCAACCTGACTAGGGCTTAGTATCCACTTTCAAGATGACTCACTCGCTTAGCTGACAAGATGGCCCTAGCTGTAAGCTGGGTGCTAGGCCGGAGTTGACACCCTGCAGCTCCAGTTTCTTCAGGTCTTCCTGAGTTTCCTTATGACATGGCATCTGGGTCTATGAGTGAGTGTATGGAGAAACCTGAGCAGAAGATGAATGCTTTCCTATGACCTAGTCTCAGGAGTTCCAGAACATCACTTCAGTGCATCCTTTAGGACAAGCCTGTCACTCAGTCCAGCTCAGAATCAAGGGGAGGGGAATCAGCAGCCACCTCACAATGGGAGGAGGATAAGAATTCACTGCCATCTCTAATCTACCGCTGGTGGGACCTGCATCTAGCTGTATAGCGTTCCTAGAAGCCTCAGGTGCATTTCGGCTGTGTCATTGTGCCTCATCAGCAGAATGCCATGCTCAGGAGAGAACACTGAAAGATGGCGTGAATGTCAACAGACTTTAAAACCCACATTTACCAGTTCATCATCCGAGCTGTGACTATCCACTGTCCTAATACCCCTACAAATCCTTATAAACAATACTTTCACCTACTTATCTTTTAAAAGGTAGGAAACACATTCTAACCTAAACTGAATACATTATATCAGAAACTTGCAAAAATTAGTGAATTCATGCAAGGAGTTCACAAAATCCTTGTGGATTTTTACAAGTTTAATAGCCTAAAGGTTTAACATTTTCACTACAGTAGACTGTAGCTACAATAGAAACAGTCTGGAAACTATGTTTACCCAGCCAATAAGGACTTAACTACAGTAGCTCCATGATATAAACTTCCCTTCTGCCCACAGCAACCGCTGTTCATTTACACAAGGTCTGAAATTAGAATGCCTCAGGTGCAAGTAAGGCTCTAATATTAATGAACTTAGTTTTGGACCTTATGTGTGGATTGTTTTTGTGGAAACTGAAAGCCCAAGTTATTAAAATTTAGATAGGCACAGAAATTTAACGAAGCACTTTCTCTAGCTCCTCTCCCCCACTCCCCCATACACAAAGGCACCATACATTTCTTCTTGATGCAAAAAACCCTGAAGTGAGGCAAAGAGAACGCATTCAAGTTCTTTGTGGACAAAAGAAAGGGCTGGAGCAGGTCTGACATTCCCAATTGGTTTCCCATTTGGGCCTTTCCCTACCCTGAGTTCCTCCAACAGAGACACATACAGGTCTTACCCAGGTTGGTGGTGGCACTCTGCACCACAAAAGCAGGCCTCTGAGACATGCCCAAAGAGGATTCTAAGTCTAATCAAAATTGTCTTGATTTCCAGAGGATGGAACACAAAATTATTAATTTCTAAAAATCATATCAACCCTTGATATCGAGGATCTAGGAATTTCAAAGGTCTCTTTGCAACCCAGAGAATGCTAGAAATTTTCTAAAAGTGTTTTTATTCATTCTGTTACTATGCAAGACTTCTCCCTCCAAAATATGAGTGAGCCATCCAGTAAAAAGTGATGCACCAATAACTCCAGAGCTGTCTCCTGCCCACTAGTCCATCCCATCAGGAAACATTTCCGGACCTTCTCCTACTTCCCTCCCTGTGTCTTCATATCTCTATAGGTGCCTCCAAGCAATGGTAGAACAGAAGACTTACTATTTTTCCATAGTTTAATGGGTGCCAGGAAATCTTTTGGGAGGCATCATTTCACCCATTCTAACTGGTTTAATTTGACCATTTAATATTTTTGTCTTGTTTGTCTTGGTGTCACAGAGACAAGAAAAAGAACATAGATGTAATTTCAGAGTTAAATAAAAGCACAAGTCATCATGAACGGGATAACCATCTCCTCTGTAAGTTTTAAAGCATCGTGTTGTGAAGTTGGTTGTGCCTATGCTGACTCTTTTAGTCCTGCTTCAGTTCACTCTGACCATGTATACAGGAATTTTACTCAGGCCAGTTGCCCTCATGTGTCTCATGGGATGTGCAGGTGGCAAAGGAAGCAACATTCAGGACCCCTTTCCCACCTCATCCCTAAACCCCTGACTTCTGGCCCCATAACCTGGTCCCAGGCTACACTGGCTCCTCACCGTGGCCCTGGCTGCCGTGCATCTGGCCCTTTGTTAGGGTGACGGCAGCCTAATTGCATATTCTTTTCTCACTGAAGCAAAATTGTTGGTATTCCACGGGAGCTGTTTGCTATATAATGCACCATCTGGTCCTCTGTGATAAGGAAATAATTGATTATTTTGAAGACTCTTAACTCATCCTGCCTGCTGTACTGTATGAGAAGAGAGGGACCTAAAATTGTATGACAGCCCTGCTTTCGCTAAAATGAAGCAAGGAGCTGCATTTTAGCTTCGGAAAGCCAAAATTTCCTTCTAATTAATCTATATTTTAACAGATACTAGTAAAGTGATTACTATATACCAGGCACTGTTCTAAGGACTTTTCTAAGGAATTTATACAAATATTAGCTTATTTATCTTCAACATAGTCTTATGCTACAGGAAAGAAAAGAATGAGTCTTGAGAATATTCTGGATGTTGATCTGGGTGCTGATTACCTGGATGTGCTCAGTTTGTGCAAATGTGTCGACTGTGCACTTATAAGTGTGTGTGTGTTTACATATGTTATTCTTTAAACAAAAATTAAAACAAAAATTCCAGTGTAGTAGATGCTATTGTTTTCACCCCTTTTACAGATGGGAAGACTGAGGCCTAGAACTGGCTTGTGGTCACGTAGCCACAACGGTTCACCCAGAATTGGAAGCCAGTCTGGTGCTGGACTCCAAGCTCTTTCTTATGCCTCATGCTGCCCCTTTGTGTATGGTACAAGGAATGCAGACAGTGATGGAGCCAGTCAACAAGGCAAAAGGGGACTCAGGGGTAAAGATGTGATAGATCACCATGAAGCAGGTAATAAATGGGTCAGGAGCGGCCCCCAGAAAGAGCAGCAAGAGATGTCAGGTAACTGGAACCCCAAACTGGAGCCTTTGACTTACCAGACCTCCCTCTCCTTTCTCTAAGTTGACTTTTGGTAAAGTGAGACAAAGGATGAATAGATTAAATGACCTAGAGGTTATTTAGGAAGACATCCACACTCAAAACTCTACTCCTTTTCTACTCAGCTCAGAAAGAGCCCTATGACTCACCCAAGGAGGAGAAATTACTAATAAACAAAACTTCCAAAGCAGATCCTGAGATAACTCAGTTCAGTATGGCTTCCTCTACCTTCTCTGCCTGTATCTCCAGATGTGGACAATACTTTCCTAGCATCTTTATCACCATTTCATCTTTAACAATAACAGCAATGACATTGAGGCTCTGCTATGTGCCAGGAGTTTGACTCATATAAAAAATAATAATAATAATAAGACTGAAAGCTTGGGAGCTAAAGTTGAAGCACACAGCAGTTACAGCATTACGAGGTAAATTCTTGTCAGGAGTGTCCAATTCTTATCTAAGCAGAGGTGTGCCTATTAGACAAGAAGGCTCCAAAGTCACAATACACTGGAACCCCGTGTAGCAGGTTCACCTCCTCTGCTGATTCTGAGATAAAGATTCAAGTGCAGATAATTCATTTGGAAAGGCATCCCAGGAAGTGAGGAAGTGAGACGGAGGGAAGGGAGCCGGCACAGGGAATGTGAAGGTGTCTACTGTGGGCAACTAGAGCTCGGTCATACTGGGGCTTCTGGGAGACTGCACGAACCTCACTGCAGTGGTCCATCATTCCACTGAGGACTAACTGCCACCACTTGTAACCAGCCCTGTCCATGTGCCAAGCATTCTCTAACAGGTGAAGAGCCTTGGAGCTTGCAGCAGGGAGCCCGAAGAACAAAGCAACAGTGAGTGCTGATGGGCTATGGATGTCCACTGGCAGCCTCAGCTGCATCTTCAGACCCTGAAGGCCACCTTAGTGGATTTAGTAAAATGTATCAGCCACCCAAGTCTTTTTTTTTTTTAATTAAATTTATTGAGGTAACATTGGTTAATACAATTATATAGTTTTCAGGCATACATTGTCATTTGACGTCTGTATATTCTATTGTCTGTTTACCACCCAAAGTCTAGTTTCCTTATGAGTCTTGTTTAATGATCTAGATGGGGTGTGTTGACTCCCTCTTCTAATTCCAGTTCTGGGTAGGTCCAACCCTCCAGGGAATGGCAAGGCCTGAGAACCAGCCTAGCAGGTGCTGAATGGAGTGCTCTGAACACTGCCTCAGAAGCACTGGGGGAATGATGGACTTGCATTCCAGATTTACAGAATTTTCTTTAAAGCACAGGGCCGGAGTAGACCAGTCTCTACCAAGTAGATTCAGCTCTATGGATTTATTCTCTAAGAATCAATTCACCTGGAAAAGCAAAAAGTCAGCATCCCTCGAGCATGCTGACTCAAAGTAACCCCTTTATACATAATGTATTCCTCCTGTACATTTTACATCCTTTCCTGAAATACTCCCCTCCCAATTCCTCCCCAGACCCACAGGCCAGAGTTCACGGTTTACTTCACATGCATGTTATTTTCCTCCTCACCCATATCCTTGCCATTGTTGGGGCTCAGGGCAGCTGCCCCAAATTATTCCACATGAAATATTGATAATTTTGAATTAAAATCACTTGAGAAGCAGCAGGAGCTGGAGGTGCTCTCTCATTCTCTTCTGTCTCTCTAACTGCAGGAAAGAAACCACATGAAAGGTGCCCTCCCCGACCGAGAAGGGCCAACGAGAAATCACATTAATGAAGATGTAGCCTTATCGCCGGAGGGAAAGAATCCAGAGCTGACAGCCTTTATAAACAAATCCTTGTTAATTTTACAAATTTACTGCCCTAAGCCTGCATTCTACTTAAAGTCCTTATAAATTATGTACCCCCAAATCTATGCTCCTTTGTCTTGTCAAATCCCCAC